>NW_028318915.1:0-600000 GCF_062004578.1 Staurois parvus
TGTTAGTTCCTCAGAGACAAAGCCTCTGTCAGGCTGTCATTACAGAAAACATGGTGTATGCTGTTCCTGTGGATCCCTCTGTACTCAGGAGGCTGCCATTTTCTTACTGCATTCAATATCTGAGAGGCGGTAGTTTATCTAACCACTGGGAACCTGTGGCAGCATGTGGCCTCTGATCTCTGCCATTTGTATTGAATAATGCTGTCCCTAAAAACAGTAACTTTGTAAATTCTAATGGTAAAAACTTTCCATAAAAAATATATACATTTTTACAAATTAAAGTAGTTCTAAAGATTAAAGTTTTTTTTTTTTTAACCTTAGTGCATTCTCTGCATTAACTTCTTGCCGACCAGCCACTGCAGAAATACGGTGGCAGGTCGGCACGGCTGGGCAAAACCACGTTTTAAAACGTGCTTTTGCAAAACAGGTAGGAGGCGCGCGCGAGGTGCACCACCTCCCTACCTGCACCGCCGATCCCGGCCGCGGGTGTAAGTCACCAGCAATCACTGACAGAGAGCAGGGCTGCAGTAGCTCTGCTTTCTGTCAGTTCCCTGACAGCTCCTGACATGCTGATCCGGAGAGAAGAGTTTATCTCTGCCGATCAGCGTGCAGTACACACCCCCGCCTCCTAGTAAAATACTCCCCTCACACAGTTAACCCTTTCAGTGAATAAAAATGTTAACCCCTTCCTCCCCAGTGCCATTAGTACAGTGTCAGTGTTTTTTTTTTTTTTTGCACTGATCACTGTATTGGTGTCACTGGGAATGTCAGTGACCCCAAGTCAGTTCCCCCCCAGTGTCAGAATGTCCGCCGCAGTCCCACAGTCCTGCCACGCAAGTTTAAAAAGTGACAGATGTTCGGGAGGAGAACCACCCCCAAATGCTGTCATATGTGGGTTGGTTTGGGGGTGGCCCATTTTCACCATTTTACCCCCTAAATACAAATGTAACACGGTCCAAAAGGTGGAGTTAACTTTTTAATGGCTAGCTACACACAAGCAGATATCTTTTCTCTTTTGCATGATGAGGTTTGGGATGAGCATTTGGGATGGCCACTTCCATCCTTCACCAGCATTATAAGTGCCCTAGTAGGTGGTACAGCCCTCTTCTTACTTTCAGATGGGTTACAAGAGTCTGTAAAGTTCCTAGGTTAATATCCCATCTGATGTAAAAAGGAAGTTCTTTTTGGTCATTGAGGGGAGGTGTGCTTGATAATTATGATCGTGAAATAGCAATGACCAGGGGCGAACAGACAACTCATGGGGCCCCCGGGCAATAGGGGATCATGGGGTCCCTGTGTCCTTGCCCAAACTCAAAAAAGCCTATGAAAAAGGTACCAGGGGCATCTCATGGGGCCCCTACTACCCCGGGCCCTCGGGCAGTGCCCGAGTTTCCAAATGGTCAGTCCGCCCCTGGCAATGACCTTTAATAACAATAGCAACCAAAGACCAGGTTAGGGCTCGAAATCTGCACATTGCAGTTAAATTGTCCTGTTTGTGTTGCAGAAATGTATCTTACATATAGAGTTCAATGATTTCTTACAAAATATATACAAATATAACATGCACTTGAAAGCACAACATAACTTGCAGATGTGAACCAGGGGCTCACAGGGATCCAGTCAAATCAAATAATGCTGATTTCTGAGTTGTTGCTTGTTGGCCTATCAAATTTAGAGCACAGCTCCCTAAACATTTTCACGTTGTAACTTGTGTTCCTGTGCTGCCACTAAATTCAGTTGAATTGATTGGTCACATTTGTATAGAGAAAAATAAATATATATGACTGGCTGTGCTAATTATAAGTGGCTGATACTTTTTTGTGCGTTGTCCCTCTCCCATAAGAAAATGCAGTGTAAATGGGTTCTCCATGTTTCTTCCCTTGACATCCAGCAATTATAATATTTCCAGGCAGTTAAAATGATAGCATGTCTCTTTAGATGATGCTTTTATGAATACCAATGAACAAATCTAAAAGCACAGCAGACACCCTGATGTCTATTGTTTTATTATACCAAGCTAGTTATCTGGTTTTGATAGGTGCTACCACTGCGTTGCCTTGTTTAGAGAAACATAATGGCTAACGTATTGTTTGAAGTCAAAGAGCAAGAACAATTTCCTGTTGAAAAGCCTATGAAGGCATATAGATTCTAGGCACGTTTTATTTTGAGATAATGATTCCAGCGTGCAGAGTTGTTATGCAGTAAGAAGCAGCATGCTTATTAATTTTGTGAAATAGTGATCAACAGTGAGCCGTCTTATGCATTAATGATCCTGGGCTCTTTCTTTGTCCAGACTTTGGAAGCCAACTGGAAGATAATTCGTGACGAGGGGCTTGCTGTGCTGGATGAAGCTAAAGGCCTATTTCTGCCTGAAGATGAAAATCTGAGGGAAAAGGGAGACTGGAGCCAATATACATTGTGGCAGCAAGGTAAGTAGGAAAGAAAAATGCTAATGAAATTGATTTAAAAAAAAAAAAAATGAAATAGATTTTTATGCATATGTGATAATGTTAGGTAAATTCAAAACCAACATATCTGTACTTAGTGGATGCTATCATACTTGATAACCCACAGCTTTTGGATTTTCTAGAGATATTATACTGTATCTCCACTTGAGTTCCCTAAAACACCCACCTTCTTTGCCTTACTATTACCGCTGGATCTACATATTTTTCATTATTTGGAAAAAAACAAAGGCACGAGGTAGGAAAGAGACTTCTTGGTCTGCAGTGTGAGAGCACAGCCAGGAACTTCAGATTTGAGATCTTACCGGAGGGAGTTCAAAGAGGGTGTTCAATGCAAGACTGTCTACCTGTAATTTGGATACATTTATTAAACCTAAAAGCAGGCACTTAAAGGTGGCTGCATATACTAAATTTTAGTCTCCAGAGCACCCCAGGAGTGCCCAAGCCCAGGGCACCGTGTAAATATCAATATCTCAGCTGGAAGATTAGCACTGTGCAACACTCTTGACTCTCTTGGACATTTTTATGTTGCTAAATACAGATGCGGGCGATGGGAGACTTGGATCTCCTGGTAGCTTCCATTTTATACAGTCTCTGGGGCTCCCAGAATAAAAAGAAATATGTACAGAGTAGAATCTTTAGCCATTTAGATAACTTTATCCACCTGAAAGATTCGCTTTCAGATTTCAGATGCGTCAGATTTACTTGGTTTCCATGCAGGTTTCCTTTACATTTTCCATTCACCCACTGACAAAAAATGGCCATGCAATTTATTAGATTGGCTACACAAACCTATGACTAAAGTGTGTAGAAGTTCAGTACCTAACCCAGATTTTTAGACAACAAATAGGGGTAATGAAGGTGGTAGTTTTATGACCATGTGTGCTGACGGACACAGGCAGCACATGACAGCCTGTTTGATAAACATTTGTTAATTAGATGTCATTTTGAAAAATATTAATGAAGCAAGATGGATTTTGAACCTGACCTACCTGAAGTTAGACATTTGTTCATGTCATTCTGAATGCTGCTGAATTGAAATGAACAAGGTCTGAATGATGTGAGACAAGTGGAGTTATAAACAGAGTCTTTCGTTCCATGAATGTTTGTCTTTTCTTTAGGTCGGAAAAATGAAAAGTCCTGTACCGCTGCACCTAGGACATGTGCTTTATTAGAAAGATTTCCTGAATCCATTGGATGCCGCAGGGGGCAGGTACAGTTCATCAGTCTTTTTCTCTAAGCCCAACAAATGTGGGTAAAGGCCCGGCTGGGGTGTATGGGGGTCTCTAATGATCCAAGATTTCAATACATTGTAGTAGAAACCACATCATTTGATATGCCCTATCATAATTGTATAATTAACTACCAAGATCCCAAAGTAATGGCATGCTAACTTCTGGAGTCCAGATTTTATTGAGTGTTAGCACTGCCACTGTATTTTAATATGCATGTTTTGAGCTAAGAGAACATATAGAGTAGCACTTGTTGAGTACACTGCTATATTTTGCAACAAAATGCTTGGTTCAGATCACATTTCTATTCCGCTCAAGCATTTAGTAATGACGGGCACTGCAGAGCATCGATTGCAATTATACACACACCAGCCACTTTATTAGGTACACCTGTTCAATTGCTTGGTAGCACAAATTGCTAATCAGCCAATCACATGACAGCAACTCAATGCATTTAAGCATCTAGACGTGGTGAAGACAACTTGCTGTTCAAAAGTTCAAACCGAGCATCAGAATGGGTAAGAAAGGGGATTTAAGTGGCTTTGAACGTGGCATGGTTGTTGGTGCCAAACGAGCTGGTCTGAGTATTTAAAAAACGACTGGGATTTTCATGCACAACTATCTCTAGGGTTCACAGAGAATGGTTCGAAAAAGAGAAAATATCCAGTGAGCGACAGTTGTGTGGACAAAAATGCTTTGTTGATGTCAGAGGAGAATGAACAGACTGGTTCGAGATGATAGAAAGGCAACAGTAACTCAAATAACCATTCGTTACAAACAAGGTATGCAGAATACCATCTCTGAATGCACAACATGTCGAACCTTGAAGCAGATGGGCTACAGCAGCAGAAGACCACACTGGGTGCCACGCCTGTCAGCTAAGAACAGGAAATGGAGGCTACAATTTGCATAGGCCCAGGTATGGTAGGGTCAGAATTTGGCGTAAATAACATGAAAGCATCAATCTATCCTGCTTTGTATTATTATACAGGATATATATAGCGCCAACAGTTTGCACAGCGCTTTACAAAATGAGGTAGACATTACAGTTACAATACAATTTGGTACAAGAGGAAACAGAGGGCCCTGCTCGTTAGAGCTTACAATCTAGGAGATTTTGTATGAACTGTTCAGGCTGGTGGTGTAATGGTGTAGGGGATATTTTCTTGGCACACTTTGGACCCCTTAGTACCAACTGAGCATTGTTTAAATGCTATGGACTACCTGAGTATTGTTGCTGACCATGGTCATCCATTTATGACTGCAGTTAACCTATCTTCTGATGGCTACTTCCAGCAGGATAATGCACCATGT
This sequence comes from Staurois parvus, assembly GCF_062004578.1. Classification (NCBI taxonomy): domain Eukaryota; kingdom Metazoa; phylum Chordata; class Amphibia; order Anura; family Ranidae; genus Staurois; species Staurois parvus. The sequence goes on from NW_028318915.1 coordinate 5,012, forward strand.
CACAAAGCTTAAATCATCTCAAACTGGTTTCTTGAACATGGCAATGACTTCACTGTACTCCAATGATCTCCACAGTCACCAGATCTCAATTCAACAGAGCACCTTTGGGATGTGGTGGAATGGGAGATTTGCATCATGGTTGTGCAGCTGACAAATCAGCAGCAACAGCATGATGCTATCATGTCAATATGGACCAAAATCTCCGAGGAATGTTTCCAACACCTTGTTGAATCTATGCCATGAAGAATTAAGAAAGTTCTGAAGACAAAAGAGGATCCAACCCGATACTAGCAAGGTGTACCTGATAAAGTGGCTGGTGAGTGTATATAGAGATCTGATCATCACATTAGAAGCACAGAGTGCTGTGTCCTAGCGAAGGGGTCATTGGTAGTATTCATGACATGACATTTCTTAAACTTTTGTCTTTGTGCTTAGATAAAATATTCTGTCATGCACCCTGGAACTCATGTGTGGCCCCATACAGGACCAACAAACTGCAGACTGCGAATGCACTTAGGACTGGTTATACCAAAGACCGGTTGTAAAATAAGATGTGCCAATGATACTAGGTAAGAGTATAATGTTATATTCACATGCCTTATATTTGTAGTTCTAAGTTTGATCTTTCTATTTTTAAACTTCCTGAAAAACTATGTTGTATTGTCAGTTAAGAATAGGTCATTACAAAAAGAATTTAGCATGAAGAACCGAGCTGTGATAGATGATGCAGCCATCATGGAGCTTGGGAATAGACATCCTAAATTATTCTCATTGAATAGCATTTAATTGCTGCTTTTAGTTTAGTGTATCAAGACTCCAAAAGCTCCCCAGTCCATTTTGGGGTCCCTGTATTGTATCTGTTCAAATATGCATGTCACAGAACAACACACAGTTTCAGGATCTCTCCAAGTTCCTTAAAGTGTTACTAAACCCAGGACCCTGTATTCTGCTCCAGAGCGAAGTAAATTATACTTAAATTTGCAAAGAATACCCAATCACATGCAAGGAAAAAAAAAAACAATATTTTTGCTTGCACATGATTGGATGATGAAAGTCAGCAGAGCTTTCCCAGTTACTAAGCTCTGGAGCAACTGCAATTGCAAAGTGCACAGTCTATTTGCCTTTAGTAAATCAACCCACTATGGTGACACTTGTAGATTGTTTTTTATTCAGCAGGAATTCCTAAATCAAAGGCAAACTGACAGTTCTTGGTCCCAATAATACTTAGAATTGCAGCATAAAAATGGTTGAGCACCTCTGATCTAGTCTACAAGTATGGTGATACATATGAAAAAAAAAATAATTAATTTAATAGGTCATTTTGGAAAGAAAGGAGAATTGTCTTAACATTAGTGCAACATTGCATTGAATTCGCTGCAGTGCTTTTATTTTTTCCCTTGTGTGTACTTTTTTAAACTTTTCCCATATTTTTTCACTTCGAGAAAAAGTATATATTTTTTTATTAGCATACACTGACCCGTAGAATGGTGAGATGTCTTGCCATTCAATAGCATATCTAAATATTTCTGATTCCTTCCATGCTATCATCTAATCTTTTAGTTTTGTGGTATTGCAATAGTAAACTTCCTGCTGCTTTGTTTTTTTTTATTTCAGGCATATATATATATATATATATATATATAGTAGTTTTTGTTTAGGTTTTTTTTCAGTTTTAAGCAGAATACTGTATGTGACGGTTGCAGAATTTGTTTTTTTATGCCAGCAAAAAAAAGGGCAATTTTCTACCACTTGGTAGATAGATCTAGATAGATAGCTAGCATTACTCATACTTGATATAGTAATTATTGCTTCTCAGTGCCACAAGGAGGATATCCAACACACATAGAGATTCTTACTTTATAAATGGAACATTCTGTAATTTTTATGGTCACCATAGCATTTAAACCTCCATCCTAAGGGCAGTCCCACAAGTGTAATTGTAACACTTTAAATAAGTTGTCATCACAGCATGCTAATTGATTGCTTGAGTTAGAGACTCCTGCATGCATTTACACAGAATATATATATATATATATATATATATATATATATATGTGTGTGTGTGTGTATATAACGCACACACACACTAACACCTTAGCAGTTCCTCTCACTTTAACTAAGGGGCCAAGCCCAACCCCTGAAAAACAACAGTAATCCCCCCGCCACCAAACTTTATACTTGGCACAATGCAGTCAGGCAAGTACCGTTCTCCTGGCAACCGCCAAACCCAGACACGTCCATTTGATTGCCAGACAGAGAAGCGTGATTCATCACTCCAGAGAACACGTCTCCACTGCTCTAGAGTCCAGTGGCAGCGTGGTTTACACCACTGCATCCGACACTTTGCATTGCACTCTGTGATGTGAGGCTTGGATGCAGCTGCTCGGCTACGGAAACCCATTCCATGAAGCTCTCTACGCATTGTTGTTGTGCTAATCTGAAGGCCACATGAAGTTTGGAGGTCTTTAGCTATTGACTCTGCAGACAGTTGGCGACTTCTGCGCACTGTGCACTTCAGCATGCGCTGGCCCCGCTCTGTCATTTTATGTGACCTACAACTTCGTGGCTGAGTTGCTGTTCCTAGTTTGTTTTAATACCACTAACAGCTGACCATGGAATATTTAGTAGCAAGGAAATTTCACGGATAGACTTATTGCACAGGTGGCAACCTATCACTGTACCACGCTTGAATTCACTGAGCTTATGAGAGCGACCCATTCTTTCACAAATGTTTGTAGAAGCAGTCTGCATGCCATGTGCTTCATATTATAAATGGAGGTGATTGGAACACCTGAATCCAATGATTTGAGGGCAACCAACACACTGTGTGTCTACGAGGTGTAGAAGAAACCATACACAATGAAATCAGCTCTGGTTTTTCCTACAGCATATGGGTTGAGCAAGCTTTAAGGAAATGTTTTCATATGATATTGTTATTTTACAGGAGTTGGGCAGAAGGGAATGTGCTGATTTTTGACGACTCTTTCGAACATGAGGTGTGGCAAGAAGCGGACTCCTATCGGTTAATATTTATTGTGGACGTTTGGCACCCAGAGCTTACACAACATCAAAGGAAGACTCTGCCTGCCATTTAAATGTGATGTGAATGGATTTAAAGAGCATAATCAGATGAAGGAAATTTGTAAAGCACTAAACACACCCTGATATCACTGTTACACATGTACAGTGTGGGTATTCCTGATATTTCTTGTATATACAACATCATTTTTGTGCCAGATTTCTGTTGGTGATGGTTTATAGTACAGTTTCTTTGAATTTATGTTCACTTATACTACTATTCTGAAAAAGGTAAACCACTATTAATTGTTCTGTAATACTTTTTTAAAACCTGCCTCAATGTACTGAACTATCAGCACTGTATTCTCTTTCAAACATCACTATGTACTGAGCAAACATTTTTATATACTGAACAAATTGTACTATATGGGTTAAATATGAAGAAAGTCCTGGTTGTACAGCTGCTACTTTGTTTATTTGAATAAACCTGGAACTGAACTGTATATTTTCACTAGATGGGCGCGAAAGCGGTTCTATTGGTGTTGGGTGAATGCTGTTAAAGTGCCTGCTGGCTGGATGGAAATCTATCTGAAGATCACCTTGCTGGATTTTTCTCCACCCTTGCTATGGCCTTCTTTTCTAGCCCATTGGGCTTCAGGCCACGTGTGGTATCTAAGTTTGGTTTTCTACATTTTGTAGTAAGTAATATTGAAATTTTCCATTGAGAAATTGTGGCTCAATTGCAAAAAAAATGCTTGTGTCTCTTTTACACAATAGAGTCAGCCATTGTGTAAGTTGCCACTTTGAGCCTACATTTTATCCCCCTTGCTCTTATTTAGCACATACACTTCCCTAGCTGCACGTATTATAATTCTAATAAAATAATTCACTAGACATACAGTATGTACTCCATAATTCCTTCATTCCTTTTGAAAGAACTGGTGTTCTACACTGTTGCGGAAATAGATTTAGTGACCTGCAATACACTATAATCTTTAAAGAAGAGATCATGCCAGAAGATGAAAAAGTTTGTGCACATCACATATGATCCCATTTAAATCTATGCAGGGACTTTCAAATAAAATGGCATTTTTTAGTGCTGGCTGTAGCTGCACCCCAAGCTAAAGCCCAAATTATGGGCATTCCTCTGGGGTGTTACAGCCAGCATTGAGCCACCGCCCTACAGTGTACACAGATCCCACACAAACCCATTCCCTTTTCTGAAAGCTGCCAAAAGAAAAGGGGAAGTCTGAAGCGCTGCTCTCTGATAATAAAACCCTGTGCCTCTACTTCGGTCTTCCTTTTTACTGCAAAGAAAGATTACAGACCAAAGAATCTGCTAACCTTGACCCCTTTTAGATTGGAGGAGAAACAGTACAGCTGTAACTTTTAGCAACCTTGTGCTCTTCACAAAGACACTAGCCCGCAACAATCCACACCAGCTACTTCACTAGTCTAGTCTACTGTAATAACTGGTGTAGGTTATTGTGGGCTTGTGTTTTTACGAATTACTGCTCTGCTCTCCAGTGTGGTAATTCAGAGTCCTCATGCACATGGGACGTTTTGATAACACTGGTAATGTTAGCTGTGTAAAATCATGTTAAAAACATGAGTTTTTCAGCTTTTTTTGTGGTTTTGCATTAGCGTTTAGCGGCGTTTTTCGTGTTTGCATTTTTAGCATTTTTTTTTACCAAAAAAAAAAAAATTGGAGGGGGGGGGGGTCAAAAAAAGTCCAAAAATGCCAGTTTGCAGTGTTTTACTGCGTTTTTCAACGTTAGAGCTTTTTTACAGCTAAAAAACTCCACTAAAAACCCACTAGTACTGGGTTTTTTATTCCATCCAAAAAACGTCCCAGCCAAAAAACGTTGATTACAGTCTATGTGTGCGTGAGCACATAGGATAACATGCTGGGGGGTTTACTAGCTGTAGAAAAAAACGTCAACAGCCAAAAACATCAAGTGTGCATGAGGACTAAATCTGTACTGTTTCCTCTGATCCAAAACAGGTTGCAGCTTGTGGGTAGGCACTTTGGTCTGTAATCATTAGCTTTCTTTGCAGTTAAAACAATATTATTATTATACAGTATTTATATAGCGCTAAAAGGTTTGCTCAGCGCTGTACATTATAGTGGGGGACTGTACATGAGACAAACAGTAACAATACAATACACGAGGGGGTCAAGGGCCCTGCTCTTTCGAGCTTACAATCTAGGATTGAAGTAGAGGCATACAGCTTTACTATTACACTGCAGATTTCCCCTTGTTGTCTGGCAGCTTTTAGGGGGCAAAGGGGTGGGGTTGTGCAGGCTCTGTGTACACCCCTCTCCTCTGCACTGTCAGTGAGAGCTCTGTTGCCTTCATTCAGCATTGCCAAATAGGAGTTTCAGAAAGGGGGAGATGCTCAGGAACCCCTGCACAATTTTGAATGAGACCCAGTACAATGTGCACCGATTCCCCTGGAAAGGTTTAACAAGCATTTTCATCTTTTAGCGAGACTTCTTTAAGTTACATCAAGACCACCGTGTTTAGGCAGGTAAACTTCTAGCCATATTTTCCTGCACCTTTGCTATATGGCCCTTACCTTGAAAGTTCATATTCTGACATAAATATCTATGACAATTAGGAAAATGTCTTTTTACAATTGTGAAAGTACAGCAGAATATTTGACAGAGTTTTATCATTGTCCTTTACATTTCTGCAGTTTTTTACTCTTCATTTTCTTTAAAATGTAAATTGAAATTCATCCATTCTCCCAGCTACAGAGAATTCTGAGAAGTGATTATAAGCCATACCAGGGTCAGTGGATTATCAGCGCATTTAATACCTGGACTGACCTAAAGCTACCTCATAGTCATTCACACAACCACCTGATGCTACTTTTGACTACAGTTAATATAATTGCCTTTAAATGATGAAACCAAGTTGGCATTAAGGATGCATGTGAAATAAAAAGTTTCACATTTTTTAACCTTTTTCGGCTTAAATGGCAACTTTATACATCGTCTACTTTAGAGTGTAAAAGTTGCATGTAAAATATTTTTGCTTTCATTTCCTTGTTCCTTTTGCAACTTGTCCCCCAATCTTCCTGAGAATAAGCGGCTTTCTCGTGGACCTCTGTGGGACTGATTTACAGTGGCTGAAAGCTGGAGCAAAAATGGGACAGTATCTTACAGCAGCCAGTCATGTTTCATTGTTTGCTTCAAATTCTTGTCCTGGGTAAATGCTGCAGTTTTCTTTGCTCTGTCTTTGCTTGTGTTCCCCAAGGCAGAGAAAGACAGGCACCCTAACTGACAGTACCTGGAAGTCTCACTAACCAGATGGATTGGAAACAAGGATATTAGGTTGGGTGTAATGTACACAATACAATCTTCTAAACCCCAACCCACTAAACTTTGTCATCAATATCTGTGCCTATCCTTATGAACTTTATAGAAATCAGTTTTTGAGTGTTTTTCCTTATTACTGTATTAGATATTAAGCAGTCCATCACTTCTCTGCCTTTTGGCTAAGATCAAGTGTAGATATTAAGCATTCCAACATATCATGATGTTTCCATGCCATTTCTTAATAGTATGTTTAGCATTTGATTATGTTTTTAGCTGTTACAGCCAAGTTAGATGAGTAAATAGATGTGCAATCCTCTGTAAACATGTTGCTCTTCATTAAATATCCTTGTGCCTTATGCAGCCACTTACATATAATTAGGTATTGCTTTGGTTTAATGTTTGACATACAGTTTATGTTTATGTATCCTAATGACTCGTTATAAATATGTATGGGATGCTTTTTCTAGCAGATCTTTTTGTTCATGATTTTTTCAAGTGAGGTGGTTCACACATTAGAATTTGTTTTGATACAGTATTTTTTGTGTTTATATTCCCAAACCTAAAATACATTTTGAAATATACTCCCATACTCTTCCCTATTCCAGCCAACAACAGTTGTACATCTAAAACACAGTCAGAAACCCTTAGGTGCTTAAATGATGGCATAGGCATGGTCAGAAACCCTTAGGTAGCCATATGATGGCATTAGTTGGGTAATTCCACAAGTAAGATACTATCAGTTTGCTTAAGTTACATAGTTAATCTGGTTGAAAAAAGACACAAGACCATCCAGTTCAACCAACAAAGTGGCACCCATTATTGTATTATGACTACAATACAGGCATGGGTTTGCAGTTGGGGCAGAAAACAGCCAAAAGTTAAGCAGGAGGGTGCAGTTTTCCTATTCTGAACAAATATTTCTGCTGGCCTGATTAATATGCATGTGATTAATTCCCATTTCTGGTTCTGAGCCCAAACATGCAGTGATATGAGGCCTAATTAAGCACTAATTAGTATAACGTTTTCTAAGTGCTTTCTCTGCTTAATTAGGTAAATTTAGATGTTATTAAAGCACATTGCCATTACTTTTGCTGTATTGCATTGATATTTGATAGCATTTGAAGTGCTGTTACAGATGTAGTTAGTTTAGAGTCCTTTCATCATGTTTTTGCTTTAAATCAAAGTTAATTACTCCTGTAAAAATAATTTTCTATATTAATACCTAGACAATTGAATGTCTGCTTGAGAGATCTCTAACACACAGTAATGTCAGTGCTTTCTAATTAATATATATCAAGCACCAGGTTATTTTATGTCAGCTGTCAGACTGCATGATCCTTCCTAACGAATAGTTCATAAGTGGGGTTTTATATAAAGATATTTTATGTAACACCTAATAGATTATTGCAACAGGAAATGTCAGTCAATAAAATAGACAAGAAAAAATGAAAGAAGAAATATAAGTACATGTTGAGTAAGCATTTTGTATAACGCATACAGTGCAAAAACTTTGTTGCTGGCTGACCATTGCAAATTCCAAAGCGTAGATAAGGTAGGTTATACTTCAGCATGAATTTTTTTGTAAATGTGAGAAAGGGTCTAAAGTAGGGATAAGGAAAATTAAGCATTTTATCATTTCCCCATGGAGTAGATGACATGAATGTGGTTTTCAAGGGTTTTAAATGGATTATGGAAGATGCTTTAAATTATCCTGGATGGATGTGCTCTTGTGCCTCCAGTTTTAGCAAACCAACCCCATTACTGGACTAAACTGCTGCTGCATTAGTAATATGTTATATGTTACACTCTGAGTACGGGCGTACCATGTAACATGTTACTAAAGGTGAACTTACTGTATCCATTAGTGTACTGATGCCATGTTAGTTATTCTAGTGATTTTTTTCAGCTTTATTCACAGGACAAATATTTTGTTTCCTAAATAAATGTCTACAGTTTTCTATATTTTACTTCTTTTGTAAAAGTGTTATTCTATTTTGAAATAGAAAACTTTTTGATCCTTTAGCACTAAACGTGCGGGCTGGATTGTCAAGTTCTATTTTATCACAGATGTACTGAAGCTTGTAAATCGACTTTCAGAAAAACATCAAAATTTTCTTTGCTCCCTTTTTTTGTTTGATGACTTGACTAGAATACATTATCAATGAATGCAGAACAGAGTTTTTTGGAGGGGTTTTCTTTGTGTGTAGGCTTTTTAATGTGTGTGCCATCACACAATAAATGCAGTTTTGTAAATAAACTGTTTTTGACTAGATTCCTTTTGTTTCTGGGAATTAACAGGCCAAATTATATATCCTGCTGTAAAAGCAGGATATACCATTTGCCAAAGGCATCTCTACATACTAATGTAAAGGTATAAGGACAAATAGATGCAGCGACAGTTTTACATAAAAGTTACTTTTCAAGTCTAGAGAAAAGAATTAGAAATAAAAATGGTCAAAGGTGATCAAATAAGACGTTTAATAAATGGGTCCCAGAGGGAAAGAATTATGAAAATTTCCACCAATGTTTTCTGTTTTTTCCTGACCGGTAGCTAGATTCAGAACCCAATCTAATTTTATATTACAAACATCATACAGTAAATTGCTAGTACCCCTTCACTGATTGGAGTTTTATTTTTTTTCTGGTAATATTTGTGTTTTGCCCATGTTTACAACACAGCTTGTGATGATGTGAAGTAGATTTTATATCTGGGCTAAAATAATGTGAAGTTTTGTGTGTATAATAATGCCACCGTAAATAGTTTGTAAAAGGGATTTATAAGAAAACCTGTAGATTGGACTCCATTGTATTGTAATACAGGAGACCCTCTCAGCATTACTTGGGACAGAATTTTCAGTTACAGATATATCTCACATAGCAGTGCAGCCACTAAAAATGTAGAAGCATTGTATTTCAAAATGCGAACACAAGTCTACCAAGTGATGTCAATTGTGCCATCACACAGGGTCCAGCTGTTGCTTATAAAGAGGGCAGTGAACGGTGGGATCCCCTCGTGTTACTAAATGTAGGGACCTAAAAAAAGACAATTTTGTTTATTCGTTGAAACCAAAATATAAAGACTCAGCTTGAATACTAATGCACAACTTACAAGACCCGTTACATAAATGTATATCTGAGAGAAACAGTTGTATATTATTAAAATGTAACAGCATCTTTGGTACATTTATGTAGTAGTCCTCCTCCTTACCAGTCTTATATTTACATCATGATTCAGCTATAAATCATTGATTAGCTGGTAGACCATCTTACCTAAATCCTCCCACCGTAATGTATAGCATATGCACTTCCATTCATTGCTATGAAGCGTTAGGCCATAGTAGGTACACTTTAAGACCATCCACCTGTCATCACATTCATAAACAATGCAGGAATCCATGTAAAGTGAACTTATACATAACATAATAAAATTAGTTGCTGAATTGAATCAGTAGCATTCTGCATAGTTACCAAATTTCGAATTTTCAACGAGTAAGACATTTTTATGGTTTAAACTCCTTTTTCCATAGGAGTGCAATAATGGCTCAAATAATTTGGAAAAATAAACTAGCAAGGACAAACCGCGTCAAGCCTCAAAGTCTCAGTATTACGAGACAAAGACTTATAGACATTTTAACCTGTCTGGTGGAGGGCCTGTGAGATTTTTGGGTAACCTTACAAAATTTTAATTTCTCACCCTATACTGGAAAACATCAAGTGGTGGGTTAAGGGTATTGGAACCCTGATGTTTGGTTTAATGATGTCATCCAACAGTATGATGATGGTGTGACTTGTAGTCAATGTGAATAGTAGGCTGACCACTTCTGCACATTAATGGATTTCTGTAATTGTCTTGGATTGTGTTTGAATTAGGTAAATTTAGAACTGAAGTGCCACACCATAAAATTCAACTCCAAAAGATAGTTTTTTCCAAACGTAATGTGTATAAATATATCTTTTTGGGAGGCATACCCTAACCCCTCCATCATTGTTGAAAAACAACATATAAAATAAAAAAAAACACTATTAAATGTTTATTAAAAAACATCAAAGTTAGGATATGGAGTTTAGTAATGCAAATATATTTTTTGTACTATAAATCTAAAATTGGTACAGGCATTTTTAAGATGAATTGAAAATTGAGGAATGCATCCAGGAGAAAAGTAAGACATTTTGATTCAAAGGATAAGTTCACCTTTGGGAAATGTTACATGTTCCACCCATGGGTGCAATTCTTTTCAGGCCCGTAATAAAAAGCAAATAATAAATGTACATTTGTTTACCTGCAAAAAGATGTTCATTTATTATTTTGAACATATGCTTTAAACTTCATCAGTAATCTTATGGAGCAGGGGTACTGAATTAAAATTCACAGAGGTCCGTTTGGTAACATTTTCTTTCTTTCTGCAGAGATCCAAAACTAATTTTTCTTCTATTACTCAGGTTTTTCACATTACAGCCCCCTTTGCATTAATGCCCTCAGTCCCCCCTTTCCCATCACAGCCCCCCCGTACATCACAACTCCCTTTCACATTAGAGCCCCCCAACATTATAGCTCCACTTCCATCACAGCCCTCCTTCACATCACAGTTTTTCCTTGACATCACAGTCCCCCTTGCAATCACAATCCCCCACATCACAGCTCCCCCTCTCCTGACATCCCAGACCCTTCATATCACAGCTCCCTCCTCTCACATCACAGCCCCTCATATCACAGTTCCCCCATATAACAGCTCTCCTCACATCACAGCCCCCCATAGCACAGCTATCCTCACATCACAGCCCCTAAGTATTATAGCTCCCCCCTCTCAAATTACAACTCCCTCCTATCATAGCCCCCCATTTCACAGCTCCTCCTCCTCACAACACAGCCCCCCATATCACAGCTCCCTCCTCTTGCAGCCCCCCCATATCACAGCTCCCTCCTCTTGCAGCCCCCCCATATCACAGCTCCCCCCTCTCACTTCTTAGTCCCCCATATCATAGCTCCCCACTTTCACTTCTCAGTCCCCCATATCACAGCTCCCCCCCCTCACTTCTCAGTCCCCCATATCACAGCTCCCCCCTCTCACTTCACAGCCCCCCATATCACAGCTTCCCCCTCACTTCACAGCCTTCCATATCAAAGCTCCCTCTCCTCTAACAGCACCCCCATATCACAGCTTCCCCCTCTCACAGCCCCCCACATCACAGCTCCCCCATATCACAGTTCCCCAATCTCAGCCCCCCATATCACAGATCCCCCCTCTGATATCACAGCCCTCTCTGCTTCATAATCTTCCCCATACCTTAACACTTTGGGGAGGGCGGAAGGAATGGCGGGGTGGACTCTTGTTCTGTATGTACTCATCTGCTGCCATCGTCGCCGCTGCTGTTGAAATCACAGCAGAGAAGAGGGTGGGAGGATTGAAAGGAAGGACTCCTCTTCTGAATGTACTGGCTTGCTGCCCTCACTGCTGAACTCGGAGGAGGGCAGGAGGAATGGAAGGACAGACTCCTCTTCTGAATGTACGGCCACTGCTGAACTCAGAGCAGGGAGGAGAACGGGAGGCATAGAAGGTTTCCACTGAGGGTGGGAGCTGCTCAACTCTTCCTGGTAAAAAGTGTTTTCTGCCCTCCTCCCTGCTGAGTTCAGTGGCGGCAAGCTGGTACAATCAGAAGAGAAGTCCGCCTTTCCATTCCTCCTGCCCTCTTCCCTGCTGAAATTCAACAGCAGCAGAGACAATGGCCACGGCAGCAGAGTACATACAGAACAGGAGTCCACCCTGCCGTTCCTCCCAATTACTAACAGCTGCAGCGGCAGGAGGAGAGGAGTCCACTCAGGCTGCTAAGTGGTGTGGCCGCAGACCGGACAGGACTATCACTCGGTCTGTATTCGGTCCACGGTCTGCCATTTAGTGATGCCTGTTATAGAGGCTGGGCAGTGGCTATGAGTTCAGTTGTTTGTACCAATTTTAGATGTATAGTAAAAAACATATGTTTGTTTTTTTGAAAAGAAAAGGTATACCATAATAATTTGATGTGTATGTTATCTATCATATTATTTTTTTATGTTGTGTTTCTGCCATGTTTAAGAAGGTGGAATATTGTTCACAAAACCCATTAGCTTTTATATGCAATTTATGAATAAACCTATCTTATGAACTTGAATATTGCTGCATGGTGCTTCAATCCTAGAGATACCTGTACTAGAAAATGGACAGGCTTGATCCATGTCATTGTCCCAACACCTGGATAGAGTATGTGTATAATGGGGGCAGAGAACAGAGATGGGCTGTTAGAAATATAACTGAGCAACAATTTGCCTAATTTAAAATGTAGATTCATGGAAAGCAAGTACCAGAGGTGATGGAGCAGAGAATGCCCAACTTTTCACTGTTTAGATTTTGATAAGAATTCAGACCTCAAGATAAAGCTGCCTATTTTGTACTTGTTTCAGAGTTTTTGATATTTTTGTAATGAATGTTTTGATATCATACTTGTGCTTTGTAGACACATTGTTTAATTATTTTAAGAAGACCTTGCTCTTTTTGAAATAAATTCTGTTACTAAATAAACCCTGATTTGTGTGTCTGTTTTTCATGCATGTAATCTATACTTACATAATTGTTGTGGGTCAACCACAGAATGAAAATGCTGCGATGAGTCTGTCCTGTTTTAGTAAAGCGAGATAATGTATCACAGTAGGCCTGTGTTGATGGCATTGGGCTGGTATCAATGGGTAAAAGCAGATTGGTTTTAACATCAGTTCAAGATGCACAATAGGAAAAACAAAAGAAGGCACACCAGCCTATACATTATCCAAAGCATTATGTATTCAAAATAAAAATAGGTAATTATACGTACTGTATGGGCAGCACAGTGGCTAAATGGTTAGCACTTTCACCTGGTAGTACTAGGGTCGTTGGTTCGAATCCCAGCCACGGCACCACCTGCCTGGAGTTTGCATGTTCTCCCTGTATCTGTGTGGGTTTCCTCCGGGTGCTCCGGTTTCCTCCCACACTCCAAAGACATGCTGCTAGGTTAATTGGCTCCTGTCTAAATTGTCCCTAGTATGTATGTGTATGTATGAATGTGAGTTAGGGACCTTAGATTGTACACCCCTTTAGGGTTAGGGACTGATGTGAATGTACAATATAAATGTAAAGCGCTGCGTAAATTGACGGCCCTATATAAGTACCTGAAATAAATACTTACAAATGTGAACATATAAAAGGCTCATCTTTAAACACTAGGAAAGACCTCAATCAGAACCACTGTATTTACCCCAGGTCTGCTCAGATGACATTCAACAAGCTTAATCTGCGGACATTGACGTGTTTCAATGGTGTCCCCTCTTCCACAGAGCTCATTCACTAAGAACATTCAGAGTTAATTGTCAGGTTCATTTGACCTGCTTCAAGCTGCTTTTGCATTCCCGTAGATTTGTATAGGTCAAGAAGAAGCTCTGACTCATTCAAAGGCATAAACTCTGAAATCCCTGTGGTACATTTGTTTTGTAATTTATTTATATTGTCCTTCCCTATTACCAAGTACAAAATAAATTGGCCAGCCATTGCCAACCACAAAAAATTCTGTATATTTTGTTATAAAAATTCAAGCAAAAACAAATGCTCTAGCATAGATTTTATTTTAGTGATGAAGAACATTGTGCAAAAGAAAACAAAAAAACAAAGTCTTTGGCACTTGAATTAAGTGTATTCTGCTGCCATCCACACACTGTAACCTTCATTCCATAGAGTTGTGGTTACATTTTAAATATAGAATGTTAAGATGCATTATATGCTTTGCCAGCTCTGTTAAAACATCTGCAATTAAACAACAGATGGGGTATAATCAAATGTGAGCTGTTGAGAGATCTGATTACTGTCACCACGTATTAGTACCAGTAAAATTAAAGAAACATGAAATATTCAGTGGCTGAAAAGAGCTCATTTTTAATAAATGAATACTCTGGTATACCAGATATTACGGGATTATGCCAGATGAGGATTGTTTTACTGCATTCTACACACTACACAATGAAATCAGGTAAATGTGCATGTTTGTGCTATTGGAGGAGAGGTATACTGCACATACATCCCCAAAACTGGCCTATCTCAAAGAAAACCTAGTGACCACCCAGGAAAATCCCATTTGGCTAAATTATGCAGGCCATAGATGATGTATTTTTTTCATTCAATCAACGGGTTGAATGAAAAAATAAAAATGGTTCAGTAGGTCATGTGCTGCTGGTAGGCTACTATTAAAGTAAACTTGTTGCTTTGCCCTTCTTTTTAAGGGTACAAAATGAAAAATACATGTACAGGGTATTCTGATGAAAGAAATTACTATTAATAAAGAACTGAAATAAGGAGATAGCATATTTACTGCTCTTTTTAACTTCATCTTGCAGTATGTAAGGATAACCTATAACCCTAATATACCAGGAAGAAATTGGGACTTTCTAATAAATAAGGTGAACAAACTAGTAAGGAAAACTGGGGTTGATTTAGTAAAACTGGAGAGTGCAAAATCTGGTGCAGCTGTGCATGGTAGCCAATCAGCTTCTGACTTCAGCTTGTTCATTTAAAGGATAAGTTCCCCTTTGGGGACATGTTGCATGTTCCAACCATTTTTAGGGTGTAACATGTTTCCGATTCTGCAGCCACTGCCCGACTTCCCCCCCTCCCTGTGACAGCAGTACGGGGAGAAGTTCCCCGCACTAGCTGTCACTTTTTAAAAACAGCGCGCCCATGCGGGGCTCTGCGCACACGGCCACGTCATTCATTTACAGTATTAGATGAATGAATAGACAAGTCCCAACAGCCTTAGCGGCTGTATGCTTGTAGTTCTCCATGAACTACCATGGTAATGTGAGCGCTGTGGTAGTTCATTGAGTCTTCCTATCAGAAGTATCGGCTTGCCTGTATGGGATGAACGAGCAAACTGATACACTGACAGTTTACAGGAGACTTGCATGGCATCAGCAATCTTCTGATCGCTGGTACAATGCTTTACAGGCACCTACTACAAAAAATAATGCATGCATATTTTTTTGCCTGCAAGAACAAATGTGCATTTATTTTTTTTTGCAGAAAGGTGAACTTAGCCTTTAAGCTTTGACAATAAGGCTTGGTTTACACCTATGCAGTTTGCTTTTTATCCATTTCTGCAGTGCTTTCTGTGGTGAGTTTAGCATTGGATGTGTTTTTTATGTGCTTTGCTTTTTTTATGCTTTATTTTTGGCCAGTTTGTTGTTAAGCAGATTGAAAATGCAAAACACGTCAAAAACACACTGCATGCTTTTCTGCAGCTTCTCCATTGAAGTCCCTGACCCTTTACAAAAACACAGCAGCTGAAAAAAATCATAGATGTGAATGTGCCCCATAGGAAACCACGTTATATGGACTGTAGTGTGTTTCTGCAAAAAGCACCAAAAACAGGTGCGAACCAGGCCTAAAACCTGGAAGCTTGCTTGGTTTCTATGCAGAGCTGCACTAGATTTTGCACTCTCCAGTTTTATTAAATCAACCCCACTGAGTACATGGCTATGTCAAGGAAAAAGAAGGAACTGAAAAATGTAGAGAGAATCTATTTTGAAACTTATCGTTACATATTCACAATGACCTGAGTACTAGTGAACTTTCAATGAAGAAACTGGGTGAAAAATTATCAGCTGAACAGCAGCTACATCCAATCAAATGCAATCACTGTTAAGGAAGACACCTGCTTGAGTCAACTGTCAGAATACAATAGCCCACAGTGACAGATGTGTCCATCCAAGCTGTTTAGCGTGGATGGATAATCTACACTGCTCCAAAAAATTAAAGGAACACTTTTTAATTAGAGTATAGCATGAGGCCAATAAACTCCTAGGATATTGAACTGGTCAGTTAAGTAGCAAAAGGAGTTCTTAATCAGTTTCAGCTGCTTTGGTGTTAATGACATTAACAACACGTGCACTAGATGGGCAACAATGAGACAACCCTCAAAACAGGAAAGGTTTTACAGGTGGAGGCCACTGACATTTATTTCCCTACTCATCTTTTCTGACTGTTTTTCACTAGCTTTGTATTTGGTTAGGGTCAGTGTCACTACTGGTAGCATGAGATGATACCTAGCCCTACAGAGGTTGCACAGGCAGTCCAACTCCTCCAGGATAGCACATCAATACGTGCCATTGCCAGAAGGTTTGCTGTGTCTTCCAGCACAGTCATAAGAGCATGGAGGAGATTCCAGGAGACAGGCAGTTACTCTAGGAGAGCTGGACAGGGCCATAGAAAGTCCTTAACCCATCAGCAGGACCAGTATCTGCTCCTTTGTGCAAGGAGGAACAGGATGAGCATTGCCAGATCCCTACAAAATGACCTCCAGCAGGCCACTGGTGTGAATGTCTCTGACCAAACAATCAGAAACAGACTTCATGAGGGTGGCCTGAGGGCCCGACAACCTCTACTAGGCCCTGTGCTCACTGCCCGACACCGTAGATCTCGATTGGCATTTGCCATTGAACACCAGAATTGGCAAGTCCGCCACTGGTGCCCTGTGCTTTTCACAGATGATAGCAGGTTCACTCTTGAGCACATGTGACAGACAGAATGTTATGCTGCCTGTAACATCGTTCAGCATGACTGATTTGGTGGTGGGTCAGTGATGGTCTGGGGAGGCACATCCATGGAGGGATGTACAGACCTCTACAAGCTAGACAATGGCACCCTGACTGCCATTAGGTATTGGGATGAAATCCTTGGACCATTGTAAGACCCTATGCTGGTGCACTGGGTCCTGGGTTCCTCCTGGTATGCGACAATACCCGACCTCGTGGCGAGAGTATGCAGGCATACACCATTTGTTGTCTGTTTAGGAGGATGCCCCAATTTTGTCAGTCATGCATACAAGCATGTGGGGACCATAAAAAATAATGAGAACCATTTTGAGTTGCTGCAATGAAATTTCAGCAAAATGTATTAGCCTGCTGCATCATTTTTTCACTTTCATTTTCGGGGTGTCTTTAAATTCAGTCCTCTGTAGGTTGATAATTTTCAGTTCCATCAAACGATGGGGCATCCTTACGATTCTAACACATTAACCAGTCCATATCAGTATAGATATATCGGGCAGCACAGTGGCTAAATGGTTAGCACTTCTGCCTGGCAGTACTAGGGTTGTTGGTTCAAATCCTAACCACAGCACCACCTGCCTGGAGTTTGCATGTTCTGCCTGTGTGGGTTTCCTCCAGGTACTCTGGTTTCCTCCCACACTCCAAAGACATGCTGGTAGGTTAATTGGATCCTGTCTAAATTGTCCCTAGTATGTGTATGTGAGTGAATGTGAGTTAGGGACCTTAGACTGTACGCCCCTTGAGGGTTAGGGACTGATGTGAATGTAAATATATATGTAAAGCGCTGCGTAAATTGACGGTGCTATATAAGTATTTGTAATAATAATATCCAGCATGATATTTTCCCCACTGAGATCTGATGTGTTTTCAAAGTGTTCCCTTGATTTTTTGAGAAGTGTATATGTGAATGGCTAGCCTTAAGTGGTACTTTGTATGTTAATGCAAAAATAAAAGCACCACATTGTCCCCTAATTGCATATTGGATGTTATCAGTATCAGATCACAGTCCTCTGTATAAACCTGTTGCCAGGAAACCCCTAGAAAGGAAAGAATGGGAACATGTAGCAAATATATAATGGGGGTTTCTCAAATTTGTCTTCAAAAGTGAAAGTACACTTTAAAAACTAAAGTTAACATAGATAGTAAGTTGTTCAAAGTCATTCTGAGATTTAAAACAGCACTAAAAGAAGAATAGTGAAGTCAGCGTATAGTATGGAAGCATACAGGTGAAACTTGAAAAATTAGAATATCGTGCAAAAGTTCATTTATTTCAGTAATGCAACTTAAAAGGTGAAACTAATATATGAGATAGACTCATTACATGCAAATCAAGATAGTTCAAGCCGTGATTTGTCATAATTGTGATGATTATGGCTTACAGCTCATGAAAACGCCAAATCCACAATCTCAGAAAATTAGAATATTACATGCAATCAATAAAACAAGGATTGTACATAGAACAATATTGGACCTCTGAAAAGTATAAGCATGCATATGTACTCAGTACTTGATTTGGGCCCCTTTTGCAGCAATTAGTGCCTCAATGCGGCATGACATGGAAGCTATCAGCCTGTGGCACTGCTGAGGTGTTATGGAAGACCAGAATGCTTCAATAGCGGCCTTCAGCTCTTCTGCATTGTTTGGTCTCATGAGTCTCATCTTTCTCTTGGCAATGCCCCATAGATTCTCTATGGGGTTCAGGTCAGGCGAGTTTGCTGGCCAATCAAGCACAGTAATCCCATGGTCATTGAACCAGGTTTTGGTGCTTTTGGCAGTGTGGGCAGGTGCCAAGTCCTGCTGGAAAATGAAGTCAGCATCCCCATAAAGCTCGTCTGCGGAAGGAAGCATGAAGTGCCCCAAAATCTCCTGGTAGACGGCTGCATTGACCCTGGACTTAATGAAGCACAGTGGACCAACACCAGCAGATGACATGGCTCCCCAAATCAACACAAACTGTGGAAACTTCACACTGGACTTCAAGCATCTTGCAGTGTGTGCCTCTCCATTCTTCCTCCATACTCTGGGTCCTTGGTTTCCAAATGAAATGCAAAAGTTGCTCTCATCAGGAAAGAGGACTTTGGACCACTGAGCAACAGACCAGATCTGTTTTTCTTTAGCCCAGGTAAGACGCTTCTGACATTGTTTGTTGTTCAGGAAAGGCTTGACAAGCGGAATACGACATTTGAAGCCCATGTCCAGGATCCGTCTGTGTGTGGTGGCTCTTGATGCACTGACTCCAGCCTCAGTCCACTCCTTGTGAAAGTCCCCAACACTTTTGAATGGCCTTTTCCTGACAATCCTCTCCAGCCTGCGGCCATCCCTGCTGTTTGTGCACCTTTTTCTTCCACACTTTTCCACATAACTTTCTATTAATGTGCTTTGATACAGCACTTTGGGAACATCCAACTTCTTTTGCAATTACCTTTTGAGGCTTTCCCTCCTTATGGAGGGTGTCAATGATGGTTTTCTGCACAACTGTCAGGTCAGCAGTCTTTCCCATGATTGTGATTCCTACTGAACCAGACTGAGAGACCATTTAAAGGCTCAGGAACCCTTTGCAGGTGTTATGGCTTAATTAGCTGATTAGAGTGGGACACTTTGAGCCTAGAATATTGCACCTTTTCACAATATTCTAATTTTCTGAGATTGTAGATTTGGGGTTTTCATGAGCTGTAAGCCATAATCATCACAATTATGACAAATCACGGCTTGAACTATCTTGATTTGCATGTAATGAGTCTATCTCATATATTAGTTTCACCTTTTAAGTTGCATTACTGAAATAAATGAACTTTTGCATGATATTCTAATTTTTCGAGTTTCACCTGTATGTAATAAAAGAATATGGCTGCTCCTATGTATAAATATACTTATTTCCAAATAGTACCCTGAAAAAAGAGTTTTTCATTGCGCTGATCACATTTAAATAAGAAACTGTGAACATGCTCTGTCTTTTGAAAAAATGAGTCCTTCTAACATTGAAGTTAAAGGTTTAGACATATAACAGTGAGTTAACGTTAAGCTTAAAATACTTTTCACCTACAATTTTAGTGACCTAACTTGTAATGAAGTATGTCCAATATTGTGCAGGCAGCTGAATTCTGGAGAAATCTTCCATGCAAGGTGTCTGGTCCTCTTCCTGTCTCTGAACTTCCATTGCAGAGGAGATTTATAGGCTTGGGTCTCCAGACTAAACTCTATAGAGGAGGGTCAGGGACCTGCCCCCTCCTCCCTTCTTATTCAATAAGACAAGCTTGTGTATAGTGTTCACTGCATAAAAGATGATCTGTGGATGAGGGAGTTTCTGATGAATGACAGGATTCTCGACCCCTTCACTGATCAACTACATGCAGTGTAGTCTATACACAGGTTAATGGATAATAAGTCAATGAGATGGCAGGAATGGGCAGACTCCCTTCAGGAGCTTCTTCTATTTAGTTCTGTCTGAAGATCTGAACCTATAAACTCCCACGGTGCTGGAAATTCAGTGCCAGGAAGAGGACTGGGCACTCTGCACAAGATATTTCTACAGAATGCAGCTGCTTGCACAATGTGGGACATACTTTTTTACAGGTTGGTAGGGCCACTAATGCTGTGGGGGAACAAAACAGGTAAATATTTAGCTTTAAATTGTTTACAACTATTTATATCCTTCATTAATGCTGTTGTAGGTCCCCTCTATTATACCTTACAGAGTTCAGCAGAGTGGGGGAGCCACAGGGGAAGATCTTGGATACACAGCAAGAAACCAGTGGCAGATTCAGACTAGCCAAATCCACCCATAAGTGAGGATGGACATAAGTCATTTTGTCATGGTTCTAACCCCATGATGTGCAGTATGACTTTTTTCATTGCAGCACTATTTAAAGTGTTACTAAACCCAGGACACTGCATTCACTATATATCAGCTCCCACAGAACACAGAATATGGAAGTGCAATTATTTTAGTAAATAGAAACTAAATACCTTTTCTCATCAGCGTTTAGAGCAGTCTTGAGTCTCCTATCAGTGTCCACCTCAGCCCTGGTTAAAGCTTGTAGGAGGAGTTTTCTTTCTGCTCTAGGATGATGAAAAACCCCTGACCTCTATCTGGACAGTGCTGATTGGCCCTGTGCTGATCACATGCACTCTCCCAAGAAAATAAAAACCTCTCTAGCAATACACACTAAACTGCGCATGTGCATGTGGCTATGGATTTAGTCTGTCTTATCAGGAGATAAGACATGGACATTTGAACAAGAGGAGGGGCAGAGAAAACAGGATCAAATGACCTTTTTTACACAATGCAGAAGATTAACCCCTTAGGTTCCACAGTGAGTATAACAAGCATGCTTTACTGCATATACAGACTGATTTTACTGTCGTGGGTTTAGTAACACTTTGGATGACCCTTTTTTAATGCATTGATAGTTTAGTAACACGTTAAGTGGCAAATAGCATATCACATTTTAGTTGCAAATATAAAATCGGCTACATGAATGTTTATAATTCTAATAGTAAAAATCAGAACTGTATCTAAATGTCATTTAAACACACATTTTGCAGTTTTTAGAGGGCAGCCTCGCTACACAAACATTGAATGTACATATTAAAATACTGAAATTAATACATTTATTTTAGCTTTGTATCTCTAGCTCCCTTTTTAAATAGTACGAATTTAAATCCAATTTAGATCAAATGTAAAACACAGGAAGTCCTAATTAAAAATATGATCAATAAGAATGAATTAAAAAATTGTATCTAATGAAACCAATTGCTCCATCTTTAATAATTAATGTGGTATATACAGTAAAAGAGAGCGTTTCCTGCACACCATGTCTGCAGAGGCTTGTTCACCTTTCACATGTACTGTATGTACAGTATGTATGTATTTGGCTCAGCAGAAATCTGTATCAACTGAAATGCCCAGATATGGTTCTGACCCCCATCTACTACTACGCACCCAGTGCACAGCTTCTCAGCTTTCCCTGCATTTCTACAGCACCACCTGCTGGTAAAATTGGAGACTGTACCTCATTCACTGAGACATGAGGACCCTCTACCAGTGATATACTTTTTGGGAAGGATTCAGTTGCAATTAGGGCAGGGCTTCCAATCTTCAAAAATTAAAAAAGAAAGAGCTCCCCGTGCTATTAAAGATGAGAAAAATTAGGCACACAAATATAATAATTGAAAGCAGCTACCACCCAACAGTGCAGTCTCTACACTGAGCTAAGATACATAAATTACTATGATGACTTCCCTAATTTCAATATACTCTTAAAGTGACATACACTCAATATATCAATCTAAACAAAATATGATAAATACAACACATATCATATACAATGTATTTACAAAGTTAAGATCTAGTAAAAAATGTGTAATCAAAAACAGTGTTCATAAACAAATCATCCAATATAAAAGTCCCACACACCATTCGTACAATCCCCAATCAACTTCAGATTCTTTTTAAAATAAATAATTTTCTTCGACCTGAACAATCACCAGAGTGCCTTTCACCACACCTTATGGGTGTCTTCTCATCCGGTCTGTAGGGCCCCACTATAACACAGGAGGTCAAATGCGCTTTTTTAACATTTAAACGCTGCTCCTCTCCCAATCCTCCTGACATAATGGTCACCGATCTCCCAGGAATAGAAGTGGCATAAAGGAAGCATAAAACAAACCAATAAAGCACACTGCTGATTCTTTTTTATTGTAAAAGACTAAAATGCGCTCACATGTAATTGAAGATAGGCATATCAAACAGCATTATTAAACTTCTCCTTCACCTGGGCAGAGGCGGGCAGTAACATCATCACGTTGGGCAGAGTCAACGCGTCATGTTCGGATGCTGTGTTTATGAATACTGTTTGATATGCCTATTAAATATATGTTATTTTGGTGTGTGTCAGTTTAAGAGTATATTGTAAGTGCGTCACCTTTCTAGTAATGTATTAATCATCAAAAATGGCTAGTGCTCTAAAAATGCTAATTTTTAATGGTAACCAAAAAAATAGTAAAAATCTTCTGGTTTTGCCTGTATACAAAACACTCAATGATGATTTTAAGGCTTAATGCTGCCAGCAGAGTAATGTCAGCCTGTTTCAGTCTTGCTCTTGTGATGTACAATGGTTGGATGTTAATACATGACATCATTACAACAACTCTACTTATACGGGGTCACGTTTAAAGTTAACCACCACAATTATTATGGCTAGTCTAACATTGGTGTGGTGAATTGTCCATGGGAATGTTGAGCTGTCATTCAAACAAACTTATACTGCGAACACAAATAGGCTTCTATTGTTGACCTTTGTTTTGAAAATACCAGTTGCCTATTATGTTGGTCTAAAAAAGTTCACTACTTTGAGTCACTGTCCAGAAAGAAGTCCTGGATTTTCTCTGACTTCACCCTCTGCGTGCTTTTCCAGCACAGTTATTCAGAAAGCGCTGAGGCTAGAGACAGCCAGGCAACTAGAGATTTCAGAAGCATATTTATCTCAGTACCGGTTTCTAGAATAAAATAAATTTCAGTTACATACCCCTGAATGGTCTTCCTGCTCCTGAGGGATGTGTTGTTGGAGACCTGCCTGAAATGCTACACTATGGTGTCAGAAAACTCCAGTAATCAAATTTAGGTGGAATATGGCTTCTGATGGGCATTCACTTTCAAAGCTTGTGGTATTGATGATTTCAAAGAAAACTAAACACTTCATGTTTGTTTAAGAGCCTCTGTATGTACTATCTTGAGAAAGACCACTGCAAATGTATAATCCATGTGCCACCTGCTGGTAATATCTGCTATTGCAGTGTGACCCTAAAAGACAACAGGTGCTAGAACCATGGTATGGCTTTGCTTGTCCTACACTCCAAATATTGCTGGCAACAGCATTCTGCCATTGCTGGCAAACAGTCATGCCAGGTAGACACCCTTCCATGTTATTACTGGCACACCCCAAGTCAAATAGAGGATTTGCATGGTTTCTTGTTACATCCATCTAAGCATGTGCGCAGGTCTAACTTAGCTTGTTCATCCAAGAACTCAACTTACACCCAAAACAACCGTACAGTGATCGCAGGGAAAGGGCTCTTCTATAATATATATTGTTTACTTTGTATTTAATAATAGACTTATATGGCAAGTAAATATCATTTTGTCAGATTATTGTAAAGGTATATCTTTTAACATTCTGCTGGTGGTTTACGTGATAAAATAATTAAATCTCATGGGTCCATTAATCATGATCTAAAATACTAACTGTTAAATCTGAACTCCAGGCAGATATAAAAAAAATTCCAGTTATGTATTCCTTTAAAAAGATTATTAAATGTATTGTTACTTATGACTAGCAAAATTACCTGAATCTGTATTTACATCAGCATCCTGTAATCTCCTATACAGCAGCAATCATGCTGAGAGACAAAGGCTTATCACTCATAGCCAATCAGGTTCTGCTGTAGTGCACAGACCTGTCACTCTAACACTGTGAACATGCCGACAGGAAGGGAGAGCACAGTGAGTACCTCATCATTGTTATCGTGCTCCTTCATTGTGCGATCACAGACTAAGACAGGTTCCTGGACATGTTTATATGTAGTGTAGTCTACAGAAAAGTTTCAGACCTGTGCTGTGTGGCAGGAGTAGTGAATTCCAATTCTATTATTAGAAATTAGAAATCTTTTGGCAGGTTAAACAATTCCCATATATAATATCCACCTAAGTCTTTGTTTGCCTGGAGTTCAGCTGTAAGCCTTTTCTAGCCAAAAGACAGCTATAATACATTTCCCTTGCAGAGGGCAGCATATATTTTACAACATGGAAAGCTCTAATGCACTTTGTCTGGGTCCTTTTTGGCAGTAAAAGAACGTCACAGTTATTTATAAAGTTGATCCTGTTTATTGGCACTATGGTTATGAAATTAAATAGGTCTTTGCACAGCGACACCTTGTGCAATTAGCTGGTGAATATTCTGCAGAGTGAGAAGAAAAAAAAAGACCCATCTGTGGAATCTACAGTGACTGCAATGATGCTGGGGGGGATCAGTCCAGGGCAAGAAGCGGCTGGGTGTTCTCGTTATCTCTGTGGTCCTCGTGCATCAGTGTGCCAGGCTCTACCACTGACTGGGACCTGCAATGAGAAAGAAGTGTAATAGTTACTGATAATACACCAAGACACTGTTGATGGAATGTTTTGAAAGAAAAGCGGTTTTTATTCTTATTAAATAAAAATAAATATCATAAGGACAAGTTAGAATATATCTCTGTGTACCCCCAAACAAACCAAGGCTTCATCCCTTTTGACCACATCAGGCTCTTTTACCTCTATGATCCACAACAGTCCAGCTTCTTTTCTCTATAGGCATGTCCAGGGATGTCCCTACTACAAAACAAGTGGAGAGCCCTAAAGGGCAAAGTAAATGGTTCATTTAGTTCCCTCCACCATGGCAGCATATAATCACATTTCCTTCACTACCCCACCATGCCATGTATCACCAGGAACCAAAAGAAATACTGAATAATCCTGGTATGGAGATGCATAGATGGGACTCATTCCATGTGACATCGCTGGGCCAAGTAGCACTGTCACACTGGAGTCTATAGCCCTGTGTATGTTATAACGTCAGCATCTCATAGCTTTACTTTGTTCCCAATGGCTGAATGGATTGATAAGAAGGTAAGTACAGTGGGGATCGAAAGTTTGGGCACCCCAGCTAAACATTTGTATTAATGTGCATAAAGAAGCCAAGGAAAGATGGAAAAATCTCCAAAAGGCATCAAATTACAGATTAGACATTCTTATAATATGTCAACAAAAGTTAGATTTTATTTCCATCATTTACACTTTCAAAATAACAGAAAACAAAAAAAATGGCGTCTGCAAAAGTTTGGGCACCCTGCAGAATTTATAGCATGCACTGCCCCCTTTGCCAAGCTGAGACCTGCCAGTGTCATGGATTGTTCTCAATCATCGTCTGGGAAGACCAGGTTATGTCAATCTCAAAGGTTTTAAATGCCCAGACTCATCTGACCTTGCCCCAACAATCAGCACCATGGGTTCTTCTAAGCAGTTGTCTAGAAAACTGAAACTGAAAATAGTTGACGCTCACAAAGCTGGAGAAGGCTATAAGAAGATAGCAAAGCGTTTTCAGATGTCAATATCCTCTGTTCAGAATGTAATTAAGAAATGGCAGTCATCAGGAACAGTGGAAGTTAAAGCAACATCTGGAAGACCAAGAAAAATATCAGACAGAACAGCTCGCAGGATTGTGAGAAAAACAATTCAAAACCCACGTTTGACTGCACGATCCCTCCAGAAAGATCTGGCAGACACTGGACTTGTGGTACACTATTCCACTATAAAGAGATACTTGTACAAATATGGTCTTCATGGAAGAGTCATCAGAAGAAAACCTCTTCTACATCCTCACCACAAAAATCATCGTTTGAACTTTGCAAATGAACATATAGACAAGCCTGATGCATTTTGGAAACAAGTTCTGTGGACCGATGAGGTTTAAAAGAACTTTTTGGCCGGAATGAGCAAAGGTACGTTTGGAGAAGAAGGGGCACAGAATTTAATGAAAAGAACCTCTGTCCAACTGTTAAGCATGGGGTTGGATCAATCATGCTTTGGGGTTGTGTTGCAGCCAGTGGCACAGGGAACATCTCACGAGTAGAAGGAAAAATGGATTCAATAAAATTTCAGCAAATTTTGGATGGTAACTTGATGCCATCTGTGAAAAAGCTGAAGTTAAAGAAAGGATGGCTTCTACAAATGGATAATGATCCTAAACACACCTCGAAATCCACGGGGGATTACATCAAGAGGTGTAAACTGAAGGTTTTGCCATGGCCTTCACAATCTCCTGACCTCAACATTATTGAAAATCTATGGATAGACCTTAAAAGAGCAGTGCGTGACAGACAGCCCAGAAATCTCAAAGAACTGGAAGACTTTTGTAAGGAAGAATGGGCAAAGATACCTCAAACAAGAATTGAAAGACTCTTGGCTGGCTACAAAAAGCATTTACAAGCTGTGATACTTGCCAAAGGGGGCAGTACAAGATATTAACTCTGCAGGGTGCCCAAACTTTTGCAGACGCCATTTTTTTGTTTTCTGTTATTTTGAAAGTGTAAATGATGGAAATAAAATCTAACTTTTGTTGACATACTATAAGAATGTCTAATCTGTAATTTAATGCCTTTTGGAGATTTTTCCATCTTTCCTTGGCTTCTTTATGCACATTAATACAAATTTTTAGCTGGGGTGCCCAAACTTTCGATCCCCACTGTATATGCGTCTGTGGTGACTTGCATAGAAGTAAGCCTATTGCTCTGCCCTGCACATGTAAAGCACAGGTTTACTTTAAGCCCAATGTCTGAAAGGGATTTAACCCACTGCACCCAGTGTAAGAATATATATCTCTTCCTAAGGCCGCATTTCCATGTATAGACTGTCATTTTATCTTGTTCACATTCTTAACACAACAGAAGCCTCCTTATTATTGCAGAGAAAGAATACAAATCACTTGAAACCATGTATGGCAGCATTATAAATGTACTTTCTATTTTAATTGCAAGTGTGTCCTTGGTCTAGGTCAACATCATTAATCTGATTGCAGTTCACAGTTACTAATGCTGAACCATACTCTTGCACCACAGTATCCACACTGCTTCTCTTCTATTCAAAACCAATGTAACATATTCCTTTTATATAGACTGTCAAATAATTGCCTTTATTCAATAAATCAATGCAACTTGCTTATTCCATAGCAACCAATAAGATAGGTTTACTGTGGTCAAATCAGCATTGTCCAATAACACTTGCCAATCATTTATCAGATTATTAGTTTACTGTAGTCAGACCAGTAAACCACACCAACCAATCAGATATCAAGTTATTATGGAAACCTCAGTTAAAGATGAATTTTAATAAACTCATTTAGAAACAGAACTAGAATGGACTATTGTGCTAGGTAGGTATCCAACATCCCTGATTATATACTCAAAACCAAGAAACCCCTTTGTTAATTGGAACTTTTAGAGGCTATATCAAAAACCAACAATTAGTATAAAATATGAATTCTTTATTCATACAAATATTAAAACATACGTTAAACCCCAAAGTGGTACTATTCTTACAGCTACAAATATCAATTTGTGCATGTACAGGGCTATATAGTAAAGCCAGAAGGTTAAAGACTGCATAGATAATCCAAAAATACAACACCCTGTTCCAATCACCATGGAAAGGTAGATATAATTTTCCAACAAAATGATGGGAGGTGTAAAACTGTGGAACCACCCTGTTCTAGTTACATATTCCTATCCTTGGTGTCAGGAAGGCTTCATAGGTGTTAATCCTTGAAATTACATAGTTGAAATTGTGAATTGTTGTCAATAACACAAATATCTGCAAGTTCATGGTGATTAGAGTTCTAACTGAAAATAAATCGAGGTATTTTCTTGACTTAGAACTGCAGAAGTGACTTTGATAAACTATGAAAGGGCTTCAACATTACAGAACAAGTCCAGTTGAATGTGACTAATTACTACTAGATATAACATGACCTACAAAATCTGAACTTCCACAGTCATGTATAGTATAGGGCCTCATACGCACTAGGCACCAAAAACAATGCTTTTAAGGGCATTTGACATTTTTTCAGCCTCTAAACAACCCTCTATGTCAGACCATGTAGTGATGGGCAGCACGGTGCTTAAGCAGTTAGCACTTCTGCCTGGCAACACAAGAGTCATCGGTTTGAATCCCAACCATTGCGCTACCTTCCTGGAGTTTGCATGTTCTCCCTGTGGCTTTCCTCTGGGTACTCTGGCACCCCTAAGACATGTTGGTAGGTTAATTGGCTCTGACTAAATTGTTCCTAGTATGTGTATGTATGAATTTGAGTTAGGGACCTTAAATTGTAATCTCTTTAAGGGCTAATGTGAATGTACAATATACTTGTAAAGCATTGTGTAAATTGTCAGCGCTATATAGCTCCCTATAATATTAAATAGGAGTTTAGTGGCAAAAAGACCCCAGGGCTTGTGTGTTCAGGAGAGCAGTGTTTTGGTGCAAAAAAAGCCTAATGCGTGTGGACGGGGCCTACCCACCTTACACATGGGAGTACCCTTCTAACATGTGCACACTCATCAATGCCCAGGACCAGGTGGGGCTGTGATCATGTGAAAGGCAAACCTTATAGTGCTATATACTGTAAATCCTGTATAAAAATAATAATATTACCCTGGTTTAGAGATGAGCCATACACTGTGTGCAGTAGTTAAATGTACAGAACATTCTCTGTGAAGTGTACTGTCTTGTGTTACTACACACCTTCCTCATTGTATGTTGCATTTAGGAGGGACACTGCTGAACCTGTGCCCTCTCCACCAGTCCAGCATACCTCTGCCACTTTACTCCCAGTGACAGAATGGGGTCCTGCCAAGCACTAGTGCAGACCTCATACATTGTCTCACTTAACTCCTTCACTCTCCCATACCATTGATCCCAGTTACCTTTGGGGAACCGACCACTAGAGGGAGAGCCAGATCACTGACCCCCTCACTGCGGGAGGGCCTGTCACACTTGCCAGGTACTATACTTCATGACTGGCTGCTATACACTCCCACCAGTTCTTGGTTACCTGTGGCAACTTCTCTCTAACTCCAACGATCCCCTTCAAATCAACCTTTCGTAGTGGCCTTACTTTGTATCCCATATGTGCTTTACAAGCTCTGTTCTTCTGATACGCCACATGTTACTATGCATCCCTTGAATATCTTCAGACCAGATCATTTTGAAAGACTTTACTGAAAACTCTTTTGTGATCATGTCCAAACAACTGTCTTACAGTTCCAACCCTACCTAAGCTGAGCCTGGGACTACATGATGCAGCAGCCCCTTCTTAGCATCCCATGTGTAGGCTCTCTTGGATGTTGCTGATTACATGCTTTGGCTTGTCCTCTCTGTATTTCCCATTCAGGTAGCTTTAGCTCTGAGCCCTTCCCTTTGCATTTAGGGTTACAGAAGGGTGCAGGACTCAGAAAGCCCGGAAAGAGTCTAGACACAACCCCTTACCATCCTGGGCAGCCTGAACAAACTACATGAATACAACAACAGAAATACATTCAATGGCACCCCACAAGCACCTGTGTAGCGTTTGAGTGTTCATTCATGTCAATGGCCAGAATAAATTAATATTCTGGCCAATGAAATGAATAAATGCCATATTGCTTGACGTGTCTAAACGCATTTGAAAAAAACGTGACTTTAAGCATGTTTTTAATGCTGATTTCTCCTGCCAGGAGCAAGCTGTTTAGAAGAGTTGCAGTGAGCATGAGGCCTTAAATGTATAGTTAAAGCACGGCCTGTAAAAAAGGAGGAACAGTCATGACTGGATGGATACCTTTGGAGTCTCACACCACTATGGTGACTACAGTTACTTCTAGCTTGTACCTCCAGTTCTAGCAGCTAAACAATACAGAATGTGTATGACTACATGTTTAATGGCAGTAAGATGTCCTGGCTTTTCCTGCTTCGCTGCTGTCATAATTCAGATTAAATTATATAACTGATGTCTTAAGGTATTTTATATTATTATTTATGCTTCGCTCATGCTATGATATTATAGCAAACTACATTTTATCAGTTTTCTCATTACTTCCAAACATGCAAGCTGCGCCCTGTTTAATTACATATAAGCACATGAGTGCAGATTAAATAAAGCTTCTTATACATCAGCCTTATCTTGGCTCTCATTATTTCCACAATAGGTGCATCTTGTGCATTATTCACTTCCAGCTCATTAATGGTGTTATCAAGCCAGGGAAATATTAAACTAGCAGCTCACCCAGAAGAAAGACATTAAAAAGGTTTAGTGTGATTGCTTAACCAGTCTTATAACAGAACCAGCCAATAGGAAGAAAGAACTTTGGTATAATTAAATGGTGGCCTGTTTTTTTTAAATTGCAACTTATTAAGATGATTAAATATATGCATGGCACCCCCATAAAGGATTTGTTTGTGCTAACTCCTTCCATACAGGTTATATTATAAGCCTAGTATAGTTTTTTTTTTAGATATGTAAATAGCAGATATCTGCTTGAAGTGAATAATACTTTAAATGTGTTGAAGTGGAAGGCAAGTCAACACCTAACTAAGCTTAAATATACTCTCACCCCATTCTGAGGGTATTCTATCTACCCGGTAAAAAGAAAGATGTCTATACTTACCATTTTTGAAGTTGTCCAATCCCATCACACGATCTCTCCAGCGCCAGCTTCTGTGTAGAGGAGAAATCACCAACAACAGCTGCAGAGCCTATGTGATGAAGTCACCCATAGGCTTACTATAGGGCATCTATTGTTGGCTATCTCTTCTCTACATTGAAGCTGGTTCTGGGACCCAATCATGTGACTGGACCGGAGAGATTTCAAAATAGGTAAGTATAGACATCTTTACTGTTACAGGGTAGACAGAATAGTCTTTGAATGGGCATGCAAGTAGATTTAAGCTTAGTTTTGACTTACCTTTCACTTTATCGTTAAAGCATTGTTTCTATTTAAAGTTTATAGCTATATATGTACATGGGAGCAGCCATATTTTATATTCCCAAGCTCAGCTTCTGGTTTTGAAGTACTACACAATGATATAACACTTCCAGACTGAAAGCTGAGCCTGAGCATATAAAATCTAGCTGCCCCCAGGTGTATTTTAGGTTGTTTTTATACTTACCTCTTCAGGCTGGTCACACGACACCACAGGGTCCTTTTCATCTCCCCATCTTCTCCGAACTGGGTGGCCTTTATTGATGCAGAAAGCAGTGCTGAGATGGTGATACCAGTGCCACTCTCTGCACGTTGTGAATGAAGAACTTTATAGTGAAGACCTCTCATGGAGTGGGTCATGAAACCGTGCTCTTTTTTTTTTTTTGCCATAGCCCCTCTATGATTTATAGTTCAGCCCAGAATTGGGCTTTCACTGCTCCTTTTCAAAAGTCCAGTCTAGAAGTCTGATAATTCTATGAGTCATACATCTATAAACCTGACGACTCAGTGAAAACAACACAATCCCCACATGGCTGGTCTTTTCAAGCAGTCAAATACACAGTCATTTTAGGGACTATTCTACTCATTTTTATTTGCAGGTATGCCTTTTTTACATTCCTGACAGCTTTCACTATGTATACCCACTCCCAAAAAATCCACACCCTCAAATTAAAGGGAAAAAAGCAGCTAGATTTTTTTTCAATCAAATCATTTCTAAGTAGCTCAGTCAAACCAGGTGATTAGCATTTGCAGCATGAGAAGTCAGCAACAGCAGGTTTCCTTTTCTAGAAGTCAGATAAGAAATCATTTTAGTGACTATTTTATCCCCTTTTCTGCCTAATCTGAAAAATCTCTACTTTAAATACATACACAATGATATGGAATCTTTGCAGATTGTAGAATGTGGCAGCTTTCTAGTGATCTGTTGTTTGTTGTGATCCATAGTGTGTTAAAGAAAAATAATTATCATGTAATTTACTAAAGATTAAATGAAATTACTAAGCGCTTGTATACTAATGTTAGGTTCTTTTATAATAACCGGTTCACTTACTTGAATTAATTTGCAGAAAGATATTATTAAAACTAATTGTTTCCTTCTATATTCTTGGAATGTTAAAAGGGGGCACAAAATATGTGCCCACTTACATGGGCATGCGGCCGCCTCTCCCTCTAATTGATTATAGGGTTGTTAATAGGTTTAATTAATCACAGGGAAACGTAAATTAAAGGTTAGTGTCCCTTTAAGAAACTGCAGGAGTTTGAGCGGGAAGAAAAGTAACCCACGTGACCCAGGGAAAGTTCTAGAATTAGGGGCTTATTATATAAGGAACCGCCTGAGGAGGAATTGTGCCAGTTGGTCAGCTCCCCACCCTCCCAGCCCTTCTCGCATGGCACTTTATGTGGTTTGTCACCCTTTCGGCAAAAAAAGGGGGGACTTGTGTTGTATTTTATTTATACTATGCTCGAGTCCTTAATGGCTGAGCAATTCAGTTTTGGATGTTAACATTCAGTAGTATATAAAAATAATAAGAACATTTTAAAGATATTATATATTATTTGAGTATTACACCAATAAAAGTGCCACGACCAAAATTTATGCCAACAAAAGCGTTTTGTGTCATTATTTATTTATAGGTAGTAGTATTCAGGGGAGGGAGTATGTGCGGCCTGCATTCCCATGTCTTGTTGTGGAACATAGAGACAGTTATTTTTCTTGATTTATGGTGAGGTAATTATGAGTCTAGAGGTCAAGCTGATAAAGTGTTCCAAGATAGCAGAAATGAATGTCTCTCGTAATTAATCTTGTGCTGCTGTTCAAATTCTTAAGTAAAATGTTTATGTTCGGTCAGGTCCTATATTTCAGCTGTTCAGAATAGGGGCTTAAAAGTCTTCATTTTTGGTCAACAGACCAAATCCTTAAAAACTGAACCATTTCGAAGGGTCTCCTTGCATACTAATGACTCTACTTTCTAATCTTTAATTTTACCTTGGAAGGGCCCAGTAATACCAAAATGTATTGCATTGAGCTTGGCAACCTTTGCCCAATGCAGCCCGCCACACTGACAAGGTAATGCCCTACTTTTTTTTCACCAATGCTCACAATGTATCACAACATGCTGCAGTGCATAAAGAAGAATAGGATGTAATTTTGGTATTTTAATAAAGTTATACAAGATAAAATGTAAACAGTGCAATGTGATTTATTCATCACAGCACAGCATACACTAGAGGCCATGTTATAACATGGTTGATGTGTATAGGCTCTAACTTTTCTCTTCTAAAAAAAACTCTTTCAAAGTCTTCACCATGTGAAACGGTTGTTGAGTGTCTTATCAAGTGTTAAGTATCCCGTTGCAATAGACATAGCCATAGGGGACCTCTCTGCAAGGGCATATATGTGAAGTGTATTGTGTGCAAATGGCTTTGTAATTCTGTTCAGCCAGTCTTGTGTTGCACACCTCTTAACACTACAAAGGACATGACTTCTGTGTTTTTTTTGTTCTGCTTTGAAGCTTCTATTGTCATCTGTCTGCTCCAGCCTCCCCACCAGATAATGAATCATCAGCTCTGTACGGTCAGCAGGGAGGTGACCTTGAAAGTTTTAAGGCTGGATGAGTAAATCGTGGACTTATCTTCCTTGCTAAGGTTTTATTCCATAAATGTGCACATTACAAGGCTGGCTGAACAGAAATCTGTTGGCAGGAAGATCTTATGATATTTAAGGAGTCAAAAAAATATATATATAAATGAATCTTTAAAAATCCTCCACTCATTACCCTTTCCCAGGTCGCTGCAAGGCATGGTAACTCACTGACCATTCAGGATAACACTAATGCATTTGTAAGCATGTCAGAGACTCACGCAAGAATGCCCAATGTCAGTCTATATTTTGTGACTGTACACCTATGAAAAAGCCTTCTTCATCTCAATTCCTGTCTGCCCTGATCTGCCTTAATCTTGCCTTAAAATCATGCTGATAATTTATACATACAGGCTTACCTCGGGTTACGAACGCCTTGGTTAACGTAATTTTCGGTTTACAAATGAAAATCCATCGAAAATAATGCCTCGGTTTAAAATTTTTTTTCACAATACGAATGGATTAATTGGTTTTCAATGCATTTACAATTTTTTATTTATCATGTCCCTGTACAGTACTATGCCTTTAAAGTTCATTTTATAAAGAGTTTTGAACAAATAAGACTTTTTTTTACTATTTTCTGACCTCTGAAACGGATTAATTGGTTTTCAATGCATTTACAAATTTTTTTTTAATCATGTCCCTGTACAGTATTTATGCCTTTAAAGTGCACGTTATAAAGAGTTTTGAACAGATAAAAGACTTTTTTTAAACTTTTTTCTGACCTCCGGAACAGATTAATTGGTTTTCGGTGCATTCCTATTGGAAACTGCATTTCGGTTTACGAATTTTTCGCAATACGAAAAGTCCCACAGAACACATTAAATTCGTAAACCGAGGTACGCCTGTATTTATATTACTAGTGTTGTGATGTGCTATCAAAGGATAAAAAAGGCTCTCCTAAATGAAAGGGGGACCTTTGGCCTCTACCGCTGCATTATGCTGCTCGGTGCACTTACTGTATGCAGTATTGTGATACTTGGAGGGCTTAGGAAGTAAATATCTAGTGCTACATATACACACCAAGCAAGGATAATAATTGCTGGAGTCTTCTTTCTTCCTACCTAAACAGAAGTCATCAACAGGAACATCTGTGATACATTGTTCTAATTATGCAGATATACAGTAGCTCTCAGGGATTACATTTTATTATGTCCATGTACTCCCTCCCTTTTATGAGCAGATTGACATTCTGAATTTTAGGTGTCTTATTAGCTGCCTGACATCAGTTCTTATACCAGATACTCAAAACATTCAACAAAGGTGCTGTCAGGATTACACAAAAAACCCC
The DNA here is from genome assembly GCF_062004578.1 of Staurois parvus. NCBI lineage: Eukaryota > Metazoa > Chordata > Amphibia > Anura > Ranidae > Staurois > Staurois parvus. The sequence goes on from NW_028318915.1 coordinate 40,425, forward strand.
TAATGCTTTAACCGTCATTGTCACTATACTCCAGCAGTACAAACTCAGTGATAGATATCAGTCCTGTGTTTAGACAGGAGAGTGGTCAGACTTGGAGGAGTCTAACAGCTTGAATCAACATTTCTGTCCTAATAGGAAGAGAATACAAGCGAATAAAAACACAAAACACCTATCCCTGGAAAACCCTAATGCCCCCAAGGACAGCTCAAATTTCAGATGATTCCTACTAAATTATCTAAAATTTGAGCCATGGATGGCCCTGTGGGTACAACCCAGGTTCAACAAAAGTTGATTGAAAATTGGAATATTGGTGGACATTTATTAACTGTACAGTAACTGCATCCTATCAAATGCAGTCACTGTTCATCAGTGCGCTCAGACAGCCATGGGTGCTGCAACCACCCGAATACAATAGCTGGCAGTGGAGACTCCACACTGTTAGCATGCATGGTATAATCAAATGATTTTCTCTCATTCATCCTGTAGGTAGAACAAGGGAAAATCTTGTTATGTATGGTTGCCTTGACAATGAACGTCTCTTATTTGGTTTGCTAAATATACAATTGAAAGCGTTTTGTTAAGGCTCCATTCACACTAATGTGCAATTTGAGCCGCACAGAATCACATGACAAGGGAAATCACATTATTATTAGTTACATAAATGCAATCAGCATTGTGCAATTCCAAAAAACAGTGCTACTTTGGAAAAGGAATATGCAAAAATGCAACCAAGTCACATCAAAGTTGCACTACATAATCACACTGAAAATCATGCCAAAATTGCATTGCATTACTGTGAACTGAGCCTAAATCAGAGGATCTTGACAGAAGTCATGTGTGCTGAAACTTCCTGAGCTCTCCCGTATCCACCCTCCCTATGTTCCTGAGATGAGAAGAAAGGAAGGTGTTCTGTAGTCCTAACAAATTTCCTGACAATGATTTAGCACTACATTTGTATATCTCTGAAATAAAATAATATACTGTATATATTCTGGACAGAAAGGAATACAACAACTGCAGATAGCAAGTGGAAACGCACATATTTTTAAGGAAGCCAACCCAAAAGCACACTGCACTGTACATAAGCTTTAGACTATAGTAACAGATGGAAAAAAAAATAAAAAGATGATTTTATTTGTAGGACAGTTGTATTCAAGTGATATTATACATTCAAGTGGTTTTAAAGGCAGAAGGTTTTTTACCTTTGTACATTCTATGCAGCAAAGTAAAAAAAAATGATATGCAGCTCCCGCCCCATCCCACCATTATACTTACAAAAGCCTAATCTTGATCCAGTGATGATGTGCATGAGGGTAGAGTCTCTCTTGGCTCTCTCCTTCCTCATTGGTTTAGAGACAGCTGCAAGACCTATTGGCTCCTGCTGCTGTCAATCACAGCCAGTGAGGTGGGAGCTGGGCCTAGCCACAGAGTTGGCTCGGGAGCGAGCAAAGCACAAGTGTCCCCAGAGCAAGCAGCTTGTGATGGAGGCACTTGGTGAGGGTAGGACCCAGGAGCGTCAGGGACCCGAGAAGAGGAGGATTGGGGCTGCTCTGTGCAAAACCATTTTACATAGCTAAAAACAAATACAAAACGTGTCACGCTCCACTAATAAGTGTGAAATATATTCAACGGACTTATTTATAAACAATATAAAATTCAAAGTATTTTCAATAAATTATAAACATATGTGAGTCCAACTTTCCTGTGCAGTCCTGAAACTGCGTACCTATTTTAAACGCAATCTCACAATTTAGGTGTCTTCCTCTAGTCTAGTGAAAGATAAAGAAGTCCACAAAAATGTTTACTTATGTGCTCCTTCACCAGTGTGCGCTCACCTGATTTATATGACCAAACTATTAAGTGGGGTCAAAAACCTCAAAAACGTAACGGTTTGGTCATACAAGTCAGGTGAGCGCACACTGGTGAAGGAGCACATAAGCAAACGTTTTTGTGGACTTATTTATGTTTCACTAGAGGAAGACACCTAAATAAGCACGGATTGTGTTTAAAATAACCATGCAGTTTCAGAAGGACTGCACACGAAAGTTGGATTCACATATGTTATTTATAATTTATTGAAAATACTTTGGATTTTATATTGTTTATGAATAAGTCCATTGAGTATACTTTACACATATATTAGTGGAGCACAACACGTTTTGTATTTGTTTTTGATTACAGTGACACAAAATTATGAGTGTGTATGGTGTGTAGGTGATCCACTTAATTATTTAGTATTATTTTTATTAATTATATTTTTATGTTTGAAAAAATATTTTTTATAACACATACAACTATATGTAAAAAATGTATAGCACTCCATTCAAAGTAGTGTTTATATATATACACATATTGGAGATATAGATATTTTAGATATACAATAATTTTTCACATAATAAATACACCATAGTAGCTCACAGGAACTCAGCTTTATAATTCACATAGTATGACATGTTTGCTATTTTTAAAAAATAAAAAATCTGCCTTTACAATCACTTTTAGTTGCAGCAGCTGATTTAATTATTTACGGAGTATACGGCTCCTTTTTTTCAATCCTTGCCTATTTTTCCACATATTTCCTGTTTTAGGGTGGATCCTCATTTAGCATCCTATAGGGCCATCCTTGCATACAGGGACTAGAGCTGTGCCTGGATGTCTAGAGTCTGTCTGCATCAATAGAAACACACAGCCCTATAGCCTAAGATGGAAAGGCACTCCTCTGCTCCTCCTTCCTCTTTCTCCCTCCCCTCCCTAAGACCTCATGCACATTGCAACTCTTCTAAACTCTTTTCTTCTGGCAGGAGTAAGCAGCATTAAAAAGGCGCCTAAAGCCACTTTTTTTCAAAGGCTCATTTAAGTTCAATCAGGCATGTCAAGCATTTTGGCATTCATTAATTTCATTGGCTGATCACTGAAATGAATGAACGCTCAAGCGCTAAACGCACCTAACACTGAAGCACATTTACATGCATTTACCTGTGTTTAGACGTGTGAAACTTTTTTTTTATAAAATGGTCCTCTCCGAAATGCACTGGTCCTGTTTTTGTTTCTGCCCCTAAACTCCCCTTCCTTTAAACGTCTGTAAACGCCTATCTGTGCATGGACAGATAGGCTAACATAGAGATGCGTTTAGCGGCAGAAAAAAGTAAAAGTCAAACACCCCTTATAAGTGGCTTTTTGACACCTAGTGTGTGAGGCCTGAGCTAATAAATTGATAGGAAACAGCACTGTCTTCTATTATCTCTTTCACGGGCAGACTGGAAGTTCAGGAAAGTTGCAGAGAGAAAGTCAGAGCCAGCAGCATTGAAAGTCGTAAACTGCAAGTGTTGGGATAAGAATTTTAACAAATAGTTTATTGGGGAATGTTTATTTTATTTTATTGTGCCCAATGTGTTCAGCAGTGAAATGCTGACGGTTTAATACTACTTCAATTCATTTTATAGATAATGGGCTATAGATACAACTATAGCCATATAATAACTGAATTCATGTTTTAGCAGTTGACCATGCTAGACTACAGTGCAGTCCAAGAAACAGAAATAATTTTCACTTGGATTTTGATACTTTGCATTGATTCTTGCAATATAATTCTAACATAATATCTAGAGCCAAAATACCATTGTATTAATAACTTCAATACAATATCCTTGAAAATAAGATGTTATCACACAGCAATAACTTATATACTTATTATATTATTTCTTTCAAGCTGCAGAGGAGAGCCTGAGCTATATACATATATATATACAGTGTGGGAAAAAAGTATTTAGTCAGCCACCAATTGTGCAAGTTCTCCCACTTAAAAAGATGAGTGAGGCCTGTAATTGGCATCATAGGTAGACCTCAACTATGAGAGACAAAATGAGAAAAAAAATCCAGACAATCACATTGGCTGATTTGGAAAGAATTTATTTGCAAATTATGGTGGAAAATAAGTATTTGGTCAATATCAAAGGTTCATCTCAATACTTTGTTATATATCCTTTGTTGGCAATGACAGAGGTCAAACGTTTCCTGTAAGTCTTCACAAGGTTGGCACACACTGTTGCTGGTATGTTGGCCCATTCCTCCATGCAGATCTCCTCTGGAGCAGTGATGTTTTAGGGCTATCGCTGGGCAACACGGACTTTCAACTCCCTCCAAAGGTTTTCTATGGGGTTGAGATCTGGAGACTGGCTAGGCCACTCCAGGAGCTTGAAATGCTTCTTACGAAGCCACTCCTTCGTTTCCTGGGCGGTATGTTTGGGATCATTGTCATGTTGGAAGACCCAGCCACGTTTCATATTCAATGCCCTTGCTGATGGAAGGAGGTTTGCACTCAAAATCTCACGATACATGGCCCCATTCATTCTGTCCTGTACATGGATCAGTTTGCGGAGAAACAGCCTCAAAGCATGATGCTGCCACCCCCATGCTTCACAGTAGGTATGGTGTTCTTTGGATGCAACTACGCATTCTCTCTCCTCCAGACACGACGAGTTGTGTTTCTACCAAACAGTTCTATTTTGGTTTCATCTGACCATATGACATTCTCCCAGTCCTCTTCTGGATCATCCAAATGCTCTCTAGCAAACTTCAGATGGGCCCGGACATGTACTGGCTTAAGCAGGGGGACACGTCTGGCACTGCAGGATCTGAGTCCCTGGCGGCGTAGTGTGTTACTGATGGTAGCCTTTGTTACATTGGTCCCAGCTCTCTGCAGGTCATTCACTAGGTCCCCCCGTGTGGTCCTTGGATTTTTGCTCACCGTTCTTGTGATCATTTAGACCCCACGGGGTGAGATCTTGCATGGAGCCCCAGATCGAGGGAGATTATCAGTGGTCTTGTATGTCTTCCATTTTCTAATTATTGCTCCCACAGTTGATTTGTTCACACCAAGCTGCTTGCCTATTGTAGATTCAGTCTTCCCAGCCTGGTGCAGGTCTACAATTTTGTTTCTGGTGTCCTTCGACAGCTCTTTGGTCTTCACCATAGTGGAGTTTGGAGTGTGACTGTTTGAGGTTGTGGACAGGTGTCTTTTATACTGATAACAAGTTCAAACAGATGCCATTGATAGAGGTAATGAGTGCAGGACAGAGGAGCCTCTTAAAGAAGAAGGTACAGGTCTGTGAGAGCCAGAAATCTTGCTTGTTTGTAGGTGACCAAATGCTTATTTTCCACCATAATTTGCAAATAAATTCTTTCCAAATCAGCCAATGTGATTGTCTGGATTTTTTTCTCATTTTGTCTCTCATAGTTGAGGTCTACCTATGATGCCAATTACAGGCCTCTCTCATCTTTTTAAGTGGGAGAACTTGCACAATTGGTGGCTGACTATATATTTTTTTGCCCCACTGTGTATATATACAGTCAGGTCCATAAGTATTGGGACATCAACACAATTCTAACATTTTTGGCTCTATACACCACCACAATGGATTTGAAATGAAACGAACAAGATGTGCTTTAACTGCAGACGGTCAGCTTTAATTTGAGGGTATTTACATCCAAATCAGGTGACCGGTGTAGGAATTACAACAGTTTGCATATGTGCCTCCCACTTGTTAAGGGATCAAAAGTAATGGGACAGAATAATAATCATAAATCAAACTTTTACTTTTTAATACTTGGTTGCAAATCCTTTGCAGTCAATTACAGCCTGAAGTCTGGAACACATAAACATCACCAGACATTGGGTTTCATCCCTGGTGATGCTCTGCCAAGCCTCTACTGCAAATGTCTTCAGTTCCTGCTTGTTCTTGGGGCATTTTCCCTTCAGTTTTGTCTTCAGCAAGTGAAATGCATGCTCAATCGGATTCAAGTCAGGTGATTGACTTGGCCATTGCATAACATTCCACTTCTTTCCCTTAAAAAACTCTTTGGTTGCTTTTGCAGTATGCTTTGGGTCATTGTCCATCTGCACTGTGAAGCTGCGTCCAATGAGTTCTGAAGCATTTGGCTGAATATGAGCAGATAATATTGCCCGAAACACTTCAGAATTCATCCTGCTGCTTTTGTCAGCAGTCACATCATCAATAAATACAAGAGAACCAGTTCCATTGGCAGCCATACATGCCCACGCCATGAAACTACCACCACCATGCTTCACTGATGAGGTGGTATGCTTAGGATCATGAGCAGTTCCTTTCCTTCTCCATACTCTTCTCTTCCCATCACTCTGGTACAAGTTGATCTTGGTCTCATCTGTCCATAGGATGTTGTTCCAGAACTGTGAAGGCTTTTTAGATGTCATTTGGCAAACTCTAATCTGGCCTTCCTGTTTTTGAGGCTCACCAATGGTTTACATCTTGTGGTGAACCCTCTGTATTCACTCTGGTGAATTCTTCTCTTGATTGTTGACTTTGACACACATACACCTACCTCCTGGAGAGTGTTCCTGATCTGGCCAACTGTTGTAAAGGGTGTTTTCTTCACCAGGGAAAGAATTCTTCAGTCATCCACGACAGTTGTTTTCCGTGGTCTTCCGGGTCTTTTGGTGTTGCTGAGCTCACCAGTGCGTTCCTTCTTTTTAAGAACGTTCCAAACAGTTGTTTTGACCATGCCTAATGTTTTTGCTATCTCTCTGATGGGTTTGTTTTGTTTTTTTCAGCCTAATGATGGCTTGCTTCACTGATAGTGACAGCTCTTTGGATCTCATCTTGAGAGTTGACAGCAACAGATTCCAAATGCAAATAGCACACTTGAAATGAACTCTGGACCTTTTATCTGCTCATTGTAATTGGGATAATGAGGGAATAACACACACCTGACCATGGAACAGCTGAGAAGCCAATTGTCCCATTAATTTTGGTCCCTTAACAAGTGGGAGGCACATATGCAAACTGCTGTAATTCCTACACCATTCACCTGATTTGGATGTAAATACCCTCAAATTAAAGCTGACAGTCTGCAGTTAAAGCACATCTTGTTTGTTTCATTTCAAATCCATTGTGGTGGTGTATAGAGCCAAAAATGTTAGAATTGTGTTGATGTCCCAATATTTATGGACCTGACTGTATATATATATATATTTATTGTGCAGGATAGCGGGTTTTTTCTCATTTACTTTGCCACCATTGCAGCTTTCTCTCAGTCTACTATGGGTATACAGCCCAGGCTAACCTAATAGCAATCTTTCTTCCAGAAATTGGTGTAATAAATATAATCTAATTCAAACCAATACATTGAATGTGTATCACAACACTTCAGTTGAAGCAGAACTTCAGAAAAGCAGATCATATATATGAACTGTAATTACTCCCAAAGGATTTGTAAATGTACACAGCTAGTCTTGTAATGCAGGCACTTCTGTCGTTGCTGTTTTCATATTTACCTGTAGAGCAGATCTAAAAAACTTAAGAAAAACAGAACTGCTTCTTATGGCATACCTTTCCATGTTATTTTCTTTATTTTTGTACATTTTTTTGCCTTTGCCAGGCAGAATTTTTTAGAATTGCTTTACTATATTCATGGCAACAGTACAATTGTATAAGGTATCCAGGGATTCTCATCTTCCTGATCATGTAGCTAGTTGACTGATTTTTTTAGAACTCTGCATAGAGCTTGAGAAAAAATGTATTGACAGGTACCTGCTCCGACTTCCAGCTCAGTTTGTCACAGAAAACTGAGCACATGTTCAGCCCCCCCTCCTCCTGCAGTCTGCTGGGACACTTCACAGGTCCCAGGAGACTACGGGACCAATCACAAGGCACAGTGCAACTTATGCATGCGCAGTAGTAGTGCTTGCAATGCTAGCGCCAGGAACCTGGAGGCTAGTGAAGAACTAGCGCTGGACCCCTGGACAGACAAGGGTCTACCCACATGGAAGAAAAATATAGTTTAAATATATTTAAAAAATATTCTTCCCAAATATATTGACATATATTTGAAATACTACAAGTTTGGCCATATTCAATATATATTTATATATATAAAATACATTAAAAATATTTTAAAAAATACATTTTCAAATATACAGTATGTCTTTAAAAATACATTTAATCAACATTTTTGGAAGGCATTTACATATATATGTAAAAATCTATGTTAAAATTACTTTTTTATATGTTAAAAAAAATCTGAAGAATATATAAAAAATTCATTTCAACATTTTATAAATATACTATTATATATATATATATATACAGTCATGGCCGAAATTGTTGGCACCCTTGATATTTCTCCAGGAAATCATGTATTTCTCACGAAACGTATTGCATTAACACATGTTTTGCTATACACATGTTTATTCCCTTTGTGTGTATTGGGACAAAACAAAAAAAGGGAGGAAAGAAAGCAAATTCGACATAATGTCACACAAACCTCCAAAAATGGGCTGGACAAAAGTATTGGCACCCTTTCACAACTGCGGATAAATAAGAATGTTACAAGCATGTGATGCTCCTGTAAACTCACCTGGGGCAAGTAACAGGTGTGGGCAATATAGAAATCACACCTGAAAGCAGATAAAAAGGAGAGACGTTCACTTAACCTTTGCATTGTGTGTCTGTCTGTGCCACACTAAGCATGGACAACAGAAAGAGGAGACGAGAACTGTCTGAGGACCTGAGAACCAAAATTGTGGCAAAATATCAACAATCTCAAGGTTACAAGTCCATCTCCAGAGAACTAGATTTGCCTTTGTCCACAGTGCGCAACATTATCAAGAAGTTTGCAACCCATGGCACTGTAGCTAATCTCCCTGGTCGTGGACGGATGAGGAAAATTGATGAAAGATTGCAACGCAGAATAGTCCGGATGGTGGATAAGCAGCCCCAAACATGTTCCAAAGACATTCAAGCTGTCCTGCAGGCTCAGGGAGCATCAGTGTCAGCGCGAACTATCCGTCGACATTTAAATGAAATGAAACGCTATGGCAGGAGACCCAGGAGGACCCCACTGCTGACACAGAGACATAAAAAAGCAAGACTACAGTTTGCCAAAATGTACTTGAGTAAGCCAAAAGCCTTCTGGGAAAACGTCTTGTGGACAGATGAGACCAAGATAGAGCTTTTCGGTAAAGCACATCATTCTACTGTTTACCGAAAACGGAATGAGGCCTACAAAGAACAAAACACAGTACCTACGGTAAAATATGGTGGAGGTTCAATGATGTTTTGGGGTTGTTTTGCTGCCTCTGGCACTGGGTGCCTTGACTGTGTGCAAGGCATCATGAAATCTGAGGATTACCAAAGGATTTTGGGTCGCACTGTAGGGCCCAGTGTCAGAAAGCTGGGTTTGCGTCCAAGATCCTGGGTCTTCCAGCAGGACAATGACCCCAAACATACGTCAAAAAGCACTCAGAAATGGATGGCAAAGAAGCGCTGGAGAGTTCTGAAGTGGCCAGCAATGAGCCCAGATCTAAATCCCATTGAACACCTGTGGAGAGATCTTAAAATTGCTGTTGGGAAAAGGTGTCCTTCCAATAAGAGAGACCTGGAGCTGTTTGCAAAGGAAGAGTGGTCCAAAATTCCGGGTGAGAGGTGTCAGAAGCTTATTGATGGTTATAGGAAGCGACTGATTTCAGTTATGTTTTCCAAAGGGTGTGCAACCAAATATTAAGTTAAGGGTGCCAATACTTTTGTCCAGCCCATTTTTGGGGTTTTGTGTGACATTATGTCATATTTGCTTTTCTGCCTCTGTTTTATATTTGTTCCAATACATACAAAGGGAATAAACATGTGTATAGCAAAACATGTGTTAATGCAATACCTTTTTTGTGTGAAATACTTGATTTTCAGGAAAAATATCAAGGGTGCCAACAATTTCGGCCATGACTGTATATATATATACTGTATATACCGTATTTTTCGCTCCACAAGACGCACCTGACCATAAGATGCACCTAGGTTTTAGAGGAGAAAAACAAAGGAAAAAATATTCTGAACCGATGGACTGCAGACATAGTACAGGAGATGACCAGAGACTGCGGACACAGTACAGAAGGACCAGAGACTGCGGACACAGTACAGGAGAAGGACCAGAGACTGCGGACACAGTACAGGAGAAGGACCAGAGACTGCGGACACAGTACAGGAGAAGGACCAGAGACTGCGGACACAGCACAGGAGAAGGACCAGAGACTGCGGACACAGCACAGGAGAAGGACCAGAGACTGCGGACACAGTACAAGAGATGACAAGAGACTGCGGACACAGTACAGGGAATGACAAGAGACTGTGGACACAGTACAGATGACCAGAGACAGCGGACACAGTACAGGAGATGACCAGAGACTGCAGACAGTACAGGAGATGACCAGAGACTGCAGACAGTACAGGGGATGACCAGAGACTGCAGACAGTACAGGGGATGACCAGAGACTGCAGACAGTACAGGGGATGACCAGAGACTGCAGACAGTACAGGGGATGACCAGAGACTGCAGACAGTACAGGGGATGACCAGAGACTGCAGACAGTACAGGGGAGGACCAGAGACTGCAGACAGTACAGGGGATGACCAAGAGACTGCGGACCTTTGGGGAGGGAGGGGGCAGCAGGTACCTGAATTTGACAGGTACCCGCTCCCACTTCCACGGAGTTGTCCTCCCTTTAGTGTGAACACCCAGCTGTGACAGGTAAGGTCCTGCAGCAGAGAAGAGCTGAGCGGCCGGCCCGGTATTCTGACACAGTGGCGGTGACGGAAATACCGGACCGGACGCACTGACATTTTCCTCCCTTTTTTAGGGGGAAAAAAGTGCGTCTTATGGAGCGAAAAATACGGTATATGTATTAAAATATATTGAATACTGCCAAAATTGTAGTGTTTCAAATATATGTCAATATGTTTGGGAAGAATATTTTAAAAATATATTTCAAATATATTTTTATTCCATTTGGGTAGGTCTAGTGTAGCTGCTGAGTTTAATTTATTGGGGGAGCCTGGAACTCCTCTTTAAGGTTCTAGTGGTATCTCAACCTGATATTTCAAGGCAGGACAGCTGAGATGGTTCCTGTGTATACTCCTCACTGAACCAGTCACCTACTACATCCCATGTGGTCGGTAGTCACAGTTGCTTCCTGCAGGCCCTTAGCCTCCAGCAGTAAGTATCTTCAAGGATAACACCCAGGTAAAAAGAACACTGCTTCTTTCCAACCCCTAGACCCAAAGGCCTAGGAAGAGACAATTCTCCCAGCACGTATTGCCAAGCACCCAAAGTCTTCTGATTGGCTAGATCAGCCTTCCTCAACCTTTTCAACACATAGGGAACCTTGAAATAACTTTTAGGTCTCAGGGAACACCTGATAAAAATTACTTTATCTACAACTCATGATACATTATTGTTATTATCAGTGGGAAGATTGCTCCGTACACTTGTGAATATTGTGAAGAATTACCCTCTTACACATAGCTTAAAGGATCAATGGTGCCAAAGGGAACTTGCTTATTGCTCAAGGAACCTCTAGCAACCTCTGGAGGAACCCTAGGGTGCCTTGGAACCCTGGTTGAGGAGCCCTGGGCTAGATAATTAAAGAACACTAGAAGTGACGCTATTATTTAATATGTGGTGGTTTACAATGAGTTAAGTCCAACAGGGTGTATGCCACCTTGTGTAATTATCTCTTATTTACAATTGACAGTTTTACTGAGAACCCTACTAAACTCCACCTAAAACAGCCCTGATGGCTCCATGTCAGCACAGCAGGTATTGCCCCCAGCAGGTATGCCCCCCCCCCCATCCTTCCAGGACCTAACTCATAAATTTGAGCCCACCTGCAGCCTTGGCGTTCTTCTTTTCTCCTCCTATGTGCAGGACCTAGGAGTGCTCCTTTACCTGGCTGATCTAAATGGCTGGATGCCAAAATGCGTTTGGGTTTAGATTGGACACGGTCCATGGTGTACCAGCTAAATAACCCATAATCCAGGGAGCCCCTCTGCTGGTCCTCAGGGCAGCTTTCATCATGGCTAACAGCCTTGTTTGGAGTCCATGTACATTTGGCAGCTGTATAGCTGTATTTAACTGTAGGGTTGCCACCTTATTCCTTTAAAACTGAACACATATTAATTGCACAGGTTCCGATGCTAATTCAATGCAGATAAGGCACTGAGTGATTTTAATTACCACCTTAATCAGTCACAGAACCTGTGTAATTAATATGTGTTTGGTTTTAAAGGGATGAGGTGGCAACCCTAGTTAGCAGAATCTCCCCTAGGTACAGCAGAGATTGAGTGAGCTAAATTTAAAAATGCTTTGTATCCAAATGAATGCTGCATTGCTAGGTATTTTTGTGCTAATGCACACCCTGAGCTCCCCACAGGTAGTATTCTGCATACCAGGTGCTCAAAGTAATACTTTGTCTGTTCACATATAGCATTAAACCGTTGGTGGCTTCTCATGTTTGCTTTACTATTGTGTCATTAGACCCAAAAAAAAACAGCATTCTCAGAGAAGGCAGAGGAGTCACCTGTGGATGACTACTGTAACCAGCTATTGCCTGTTGAAGTATAAGAAATCATTTATATTTTTTGTGCTCTCCAGTTTATCAACCAAAAAAAAAGAAAGAAAAAGATAAGGTCTTTATGATGTCAACTATTCCCTTGGATGGTTTGTGTACATTGCAGAATGCTATTGTAATTCTGTTGCAGATTCCTACCTTTTGTTGCTCTTCTGAACAAAACTTTTTCATCATTAACCACCTGGTGAAATCTCAGGGCTGTAGATGGAAGCTGCAGGATCAGCCTCCCTTTAGGTGTAGTTAACCCTTCAGAATTTGTTACCAAGCAAATTTCTACTGCATTGAATTTTGTTTTTAATGTTTGTGTTAATCGCCAGGCAAAACCCTGTGAAATAGGATTATCTATTCTGGCAATGAGCAGTCTCAGAGCTACCCCAACCAAAACTGCCCTCTTCAGGCGCTTCAAAAAAGAAGATGCGGATGAGCATGACTGTGTGAATCTTGTTTTGTTCAAGCAACCAAAGATGAGAATGACGACAACTTCCAGGTTGTGGCATTCATTAGATAAGTAGGCAATTCACTCAAAATAAGTTTCCACTTACACTGAGAAAGGGTTATCTATTCTATCAAGGAGCAGTCTGTTAGCCTTCCAGGCAAATAGCCCTCTTCAGACTCTTCCAAAAAGAAGAAACAGATGAGCATGACTGTATGAACCCTGCTGGTTCAAGCAACCAGGGATAAAGATGTGGACATCTAACAAATTGTCACATTCATTAAAAATGTGGTCAATGCATTTTAAAGGAGTTGCTTCCATGCAGCCTGTTAATGGATCATACATTCTGCCAATGAGCAGTCTCAGAACCTTCTAGGACAAATCAATCCTTGTCAGATTCTTCCAAATAAGAATATGGATGAACATGACTGTATGATTCCTGCTTTGTTCAAGCATACAGTGATTAAGATGATGGTGACCAAGTTGTTCCAATTAATTAAGCATGTGGTCAAGACACTCCTGGCAATGTCCAGCCTTCCTTTTAGGATCATTAAAACTTTTCTCTGAGCCTTCTCAAGCCAATCAATCCTCTGCAGTCTCTTCTGAAGAAGAAGATGAGGACAACCTTTGTTCAGATTTTTGATTTCTTCTTTTGTACAGTTGGTGATATGCCTTTAAAAGAGAAGCAATGCTGTGGAAGTATTTCAAATACCTCCAGAGGACAGCTGGACAATTACCTTATAGTGACTGAATTTAGTGCTCGTTCTACAAGCATTGATGTCAAAATTGCCTTTTAAACAGGGATGTGTTGAAATCACCTCTTTTGTCAATGTGTCCCTTATGGGATCGGCTAGATACATGACCTTACCATTAGAAGTTGCTGTGGCCTTTATGGACGCACTAAGTCACTGCAGTGTTTGGGAAATATTTCTTCCTTCACGTCTCATACTGGTAGCAGAAATTGCCTCACTCCAGCAGGTCAGGTAGGCTCAGTTGAACTCTTGTTCTCTTTCAATTCGGGTTTCTGGACCAGTGGAGGTCAGAGAGCCTAGGTTAGAAGATATGGATTACGCTCTGTATGATACCCCTAAACTTGTGGTTGGAGAAGCAGACTCTTCTATGTCATTTCCTTCTAACGACCTAGTGTCTGGTGGTGCAGTCAGACACCAGCAAAGTAGTTGGGGAGCCCTATTTCAGGAGCAATGGGCTCAGGGCCAAGAGCCTTTTCAAGGGTTCAAGATGGTGTCCAACATTCTGGAGTTGAGTGAGGCATTTCAGACTCTCCTAGCAGTCAGTCACCTCATCCGGGGTGGATCTGTCCTGGAGAAGTCAGCACAACGACTGTGTCCTACATTCGGAAACAAGGGAACACTCAGTCTCTCTCTCCTGAAGGAGTTTTCTCCGATTCTAGAGTTGGCCCAAGTCAATCCTCTGTAGCTATCTGTGGCCTATGTGCCTGGTCATAAGAATCTTGAAGCGAACTATTTGTCCAAGAAAATAATGATTGGTCCAAACTATCACAAGTCTTTCGAGAACTAACGGACCTTGGTAGAGTCCAGAGGCAATCAGGGTGAAGATGCTGATTGCAGAGTGGATGTCCAAGACAGCTTATGCCTTTCTGATGCTCTCTGATTCTAAGCCCCCTGCTGGGGCTGTGGCTGGGAAAGGTGGCAGTTCTGATGGTGATCCCAGATTGTCTGAAGGGGCCTTGGTATTCTCTGCTCCTTATGAAGAGTGTTAAGGATCCACTCCCTCTGCTGGTAAGATCAAATCTTCTCCAATGTCCCATTCGTCCGCACCCAACAGGCTCAAGCTGATGGCCTGGGTATTGTGAGGAGTGGCTAATAGGTCTCCGGTGCTCTGTAAAGGTTGGGAACACTCCCATGAAAGCAAGTAAGGACAGCATTAACAATGCCTGTAGTAGAATATGGCATAAATTCACAAGAGTGCTGCTGATCAAGATTTTACACTGGTCTCTTCACAAGTCTATCACGTTTTGAAGTTACTGCAGGTGGGGCTTCATTTAGGTCTATGCATAAGTATGCTATAGCCCACATTTCAGGCTATTTCTGTCTTCACCGGCATACAGTGGGCATCCAACACTTAATTATACTTTTCTTCAAGCTGCAAAGTGTTTGAAACATCCCTAGGGGATTGTTGTTCCAGAAGTGGAATCCCCCCTTGGTGTTAGACCTTTTTTCATCAGATGCCTTCAATTGAAGTGGCCCCCTGTAGTACCTCTCACTGAAAACTGCTTTCCTGGTGGCAATTACATTAACCAGAAGAGTGTCGGTATTAGCGGCCTTCGGGTTTAAAGAACCCTTTCTCACATTTATCCCAGGCAGGGAGGTACTCGGTGGGGTGCATTGGACACCTTGGCTGCCATTGTGCTATTTGCTGGGTGTCCAGTACACTCTTGTACCTTTAAGGAGGGGTGGGCCCCCTCAGGTTCACCTGCCCTAAGTCTATCCATTAAAAATATGTGCATGTACTATGAGGGCTCTCAAAATTTGTAGAGTTAGGATCTGCAGAATATCGGGGTGCTGTGAAGAGGCTCTGCATCTTATGCATGTGTTTGCAAATATGTGCTAAATAAACCCCTGTTTTTAACGCATACTGTTGGACAGGCTAATTCGGTTTGTTTGCAAGCTGGTTGGTAAGTTGAGCTAGGAAATTTTCTCTTTTATTGTTTGACAAGGGTGGTACTCATGCTGATGTTCAAAATCGTGCCTAAGTGGCCTTCAGAGTCCATATCACACAAGAGGTTGTCCTTCCTATGTCTCTCTTTGGGAGTACCCAAGACGTTAGCCCATCAGATGTGGGCCAAGCTTTAAAATGTTACATCAAGGTGATATCTGGTATCAGAAAGTCAAAGTTTTTGTCATTACAGGTAGAGAAGGGTATTGATTTCATGGCTTCCAACAAGATTATTGCTTCTTCGTTGGTGAAGCTCATCTCCTTGGTCCTAAAGCTGAAAGGGTTGGCTGTGCAAGGGGGATCACAACCCTTTCCCCTAGAAGGGTCTTGACCTTGTGAGCGGCAGCAGACTGATTGTTCTCAGAGATGATCTGTAAGGCAGTTACATGGGCGTCAATATATATGCCATAGCTCATTACTGTATTGAAGTAGCCTTAATGACAGTTGAGTTTGTCAGAGGCATCCTGGCTTCTGCTTTTAGCCAGAATTGAAGAGTGTGTAGCATTATCCCTCCCCTGTGTGGCTAGCTAGTTCCCAGCTGTGCTGACATGGAGGCTTCAGGGAAAACAGAGAATTGAATGACAGATACTTACTGTAATTTTCCTTTCCCGACAAGCTTCATTTCAGTGCAATTCCAACCCAGCTTGGTAGGACTAGTTATGGAGCGCTGAGGCTGCAGGTGGGCTCAAATTTATACATTAGGCCCTGGAAGCATTTCGGGGAAGGTCCCATACCAGCTGTACTGACATGAAGCTCATCAGGAAAGGAATATTACGGTAAGTATCTGTCTTTCAATTTTCCTTTTGTTGTATGATGTTATCAATTAACCCTAGATTTTTGTCTTACAAAGTACATGCACAAAAAACACCAGCATAAAAAATGTTCCTGTTACAATGCTTTCACTCATTTCATTGTATCTAGTGTTGCTTTATAAAAAATGAATGATAACTTGAGCATAAATTAAGAACGCATGAGGCAAATACTTAAGCGGAAAACCATTAGCAAAAACAATAATGTAATTATGTAAATGACTGGGGATTTAAGCTGGCCGTACACCAGTAAAATTTCATTAGAAAATGTTTGTTTTCGGAAAGGTTGTTTTTGATTTTTATAAAAGTTAATGGGGTCAAAGCGACAATAATTTTTTATCATAGTGATGAAAAAAGTTGAAGGCGAAGGATAGAAACTTTTTCTCAAGCGAACAAAATTCTGACAGTAAATGCAATTTTTGTTTAGTAAATTCCATTCATTCCAAAATTGAATGACACACAAAAAAAAACTTGGGAGTGGTGTTGAACAACATTTGCTACTGCTCTGATGGCATTATTGGATGTACTGATTTTTCGTATAAAAAAAATTGTCCAGTATATGGCCAGCTTAAGAGTCAGTTTTGGCAAAGTAGTTACTCGATAGCTAGATAAGAAATGAGTACCTTTTCATGAATTTTGGAGAACACTCTGTTTCTAAATTGGTAGGTGCATACTTCACGTGCATAGCGTTGTAGGATGTGTGAGTGTACTCATTGTCATCGTTGTAATCAGGACCAAGCAATGTCCTAGCCCAGGTGCCCATGTCATAAGGCGGAAGGGTTCCGCCAAATTCAGATGGCAAACATTCTGGGTGGATTAGCTGGTGCAGACTGTTCAGATTGTTCCCATGAAGAAAAATCTGTGAGAAATAAAAAAATATATAAAAAAATACTATTATGGATAGTGTAGGATGTTTTCGAACACACATTATCATATTTAATATTGAAAAAAAATCTTTTTAAAATGAAAGATGGGAGGATGGGTGGGTTTTACTCATATAGCACACAATACTTGTATGTGCACACCTACCCTTTAGGTTGACCTCCTGCAGCGATGTGACATCCATGCTCCCCTTCATTGCTTCGCTCATGACTGCTGACATTCTATTGGTCTTCTTCGGGTTCCCTGTAGGTTTATGTAACTCCTACACATGCATGCTGTGTTTACATTGTCCCACTACTGCAATTCCATTGCCAGCATTAGTTCTTCAGATGCCAGGAATGAGATGACAGTGTACGCTACATTGCATATGTACCACAGGCAGTGTACATAAGATGAAAATTTGCTGGAAATCTGGGAAAGAAGTTGTTTTTTTTGTTTTTTTGCAAAAGAGACTTTGCATTTCACTATTGCCAAAAAAAATCTACCCCTAGCATTTTTTGTTATTAATAACTTCAGTTCTGCAAGTCAAAAACCATCCTTTACCAGCTGGATTTTTCATAAAAAAAGTAATTTCTGATTGGTTGCCGTTTACTCAGTTTGATTTAGAGAGAATGCATAAAGGTAAAAAAAACCTTTACAACCACTTAGGCTGCATGCACACTGGATTAAAAGATAACTCCAATGCTCTTGGCACAAAAAAACGCTAATTTTGAGTGTTTATTTTACTAGCGGTTACCATTTTTTCTGCCAGGAAAATACTCTCAAAAATGCAAAAGAGAAGGGTTTTTTTCTGCCTCTAAATACTGAGCTTAACAAAAATTGCCTCTAGACTTCCTAATGTGCATAGACACAGAGGATAACATTAGTCGAATAAACAGGCAAACCGCTAAACTCCTCTAGGAGCTGCATTTTTTTAAGCCAGTGTGCATGGAGCCTAAGTGGTTGTAAAGGTTTTTGTACCTTCATGCATTCTCTGCATTAAGGTAAAACCCTTATAGGTTCAGCCAGCCAGCCCCCCCCCCCCCCTCCAAAATACTTACCTGAGCCTGATCTTGATCCAGTGCTGTGCACTAGAGATGCTCTCTCTCTCCACTAAACTCAGTGAGAGCAGTGGGAGCCATTGGCTGTTGGTGCTGTCAATCAAATCCAGTGACAAGGGGGCAGGGTTAGACGCATACGGTGAGGCTTGGGATCAAGCCTGCAAAAGTGCTCCTCTAGCAAGTAGCTTGCTAGGGGGGTACTCGGCAAGGAGGAGCCCCAGAAGAGAATGATCAGGGCTGCTCTGTGCAAAACCATTGTATATACTGTAAGTAATAATATGTTTATTATTAAAAAAAGACCCTTTACAATCACTTTAAGATGAACAGGAAAATAAATATTTTCATATCAATAGAAGAAAAAAATGCCTGGAGGATTGTTCAACACTTGCAAGGCTATTGGTACACAGGTGATTTTTAGTAGTTCAATCACACTCTCTTTGTACCATGTTACTTTTGGTGAGCTGCTATGAACAAGTTGCAAATGAACAATCTTTTTCCCATAATAACACATTGCTGCAATTTAAGGGTGAACTCCATGCAGATTTAAAAGACACAAATTAGTGCAGTTCTGTATTCATTATTACATACCTAAATGTATTTTTAACAGTAATCAGAATAATACTAAGTGCAAGGAGCATGCTGATAGAAGGAGAGTGCAGAGTGACAGAAAGATGAGCTCATTAGCCTTTTACTTTCCATCCACAGGCTGAGGGACAGACAAGCCCTTTAAGTGTTACTGAACTGCAGCGTAGAAAATCAAGTCTCCTGGCCTGCCAGACAGGGTTGTGCTGGGTGGTAGAGATGCGTAAATCTCAGAACTGGATAGACAGAAATACAAATCCTTTAGCAGGTAAACAGTTTCCTTATATGTACAGTGCTGTTAAAAAGTATTTGCCCCTTCCTGATTTTTTTTTTTTGTGGATTTGTCACACTTCAATGATTCAGATGATCAAAAAAAATTGTAATATTACACAAAGATAACCCGGGTAAATACAAAATGCAGTTTTTAAATGATGGTTTCAATTACACTGTTCAACAAATTTTTATTTTTTGCCAGTTTTGGAAACAAAAGGATCCATTTCTTAATGAATTTCACATTCTAAGTTCAAATATAACAATGAAATTTGTCAATTGGCTCTAGTTTTTCTGTAAACGGAAAGTTTCCTACTATAGGCGTAATGACTACATAATGCACAATAATTATATAGATAGATGTCTTTCCACAAATATAAAGCAAGTGATATTGACTACATAACAAAGCCTAAATGGCATAATATATTGCCTAGGATTACCAAGAAAAATTATAGCTATAAGCTAAGTTGAATCATTTTAATACTTAGGATTCTCACTAGTTTTGTCTTCAGTTTGTGTCAGTTTTGCTTCTCTTGGCTTTTCTCTTGTATTCGAGGAAAGGGCTCTCTCTTACAACTGTCCAGCAATAGTCAGCAAGCATTGATGGGCTCCATTTACCTTGATATCTTCTTTCCATAGCTGCAATGTCTTGATGGAAGCGCTCTCCGTGTTCATCACTCACTGCTCCACAGTTTGGTGGGAAAAAATCCAGATGCGAATGTAGAAAATGAATTTTTAGAGACATGTTGCAACCCAGATTTCTGTAAGTCTGGATGAGTTTTTCTACCACTTTCTTGTAGTCTGGTGTTTTATTGTTTCCAAGAAAATTTGATGTCACTGATACAAATGCTGTCCAGGCAGCCTTTTCCTTTCCACGCAACAGAGAAAGAAACTCATCATCATGAATAAGTTTATGAATCTGTGGCCCAACAAAGACTCCTTCATTTATTTTTGCAGCACTAAGTGCTGGAAATTTGCTAATCAGGTACTTGAAACCTGCTTTATTCTTGTCCATTGCCTTAACAAAGTTTTTCATTAATCCCAACTTGATGTGTAATGTGTCTCCTATCTTGCAGCCAAAATACAAGTTGTAGGCTTTCTTAATCATTCCTGTTATCCTCCTTTTTTGTGAGATAAAAGTTATTTCACCGCAGATATAGCAGAAATTATCTGCTTTATTCACACAAGTTCGAGGCATTACTGAGTAGCCTATATAAGCATAAAACGAAATGTAAAGACGCTGTCGAACTACAATCAGCTATAGATACTGCAGCTTTTATGCAGTGAAGTGATGCAATTAAAGGCTAATATTGCATCATCTCAGTATACATGCAATTTTCTATTGGTCACCAGTATCAATTCTGCAATATGCAGCTGAAGTTGCATCATAATTTTGAATGGCTTACGTCATTAGATGGGTGAATATATCATGGAAACTAGAGCCAATCAACATTTTTTAGGGTCATTTTCGTTTTCAGCACCCCAAAATTATGTAAGATTAGCTAATTTTATGCCCAAAACTTTTTACCTGTTGAACAGTGTTATTAGTGTAAGGGAAAAAAAAAACTGTCCAAACCTGCCTGGCCCTATGTAAAAAAATAATTGCCCCCCCCTTCCTTACTAAATCGTAATAGAACTGTGCTTAGCCACATTTTTTGGAAAGCTGAATTAAATTGCACTTGCCACACCCAGGCTTGATTACTAACAGACCTGTTGAATCAAGAAATCACTTCAAAAGAATCTGTCTGACAAAGTGAAGCACTCGAAGATCTAAAAAAGCAACACATCATGTTGCGATCTAAAGAATTTCAAGAACAGATGAGAAACAAAGTAATTGACATATATCAGTCTGGAAAGGATTACAGAGCCATTTCTAAGGCTTTGGGACTCCAGCAAACCTCGGTGAGAGCCATTATCCACAAATGGAGAAAAGTTGGGACAGTGGTCAACCTTCCTAGGAGTGGCCAGCCTACCATAATTACTCCAAGAGCACAAAGACAACTTATCCAGGAGGTAATAAAAAAACCCAGTAAACATCTAAAGAACTGCAGGCCTCAGTTGCTTCAGTTAAGGTCAATGTTCATGATTCAAGAATGAGAAAAAGACTTGGCAAAAATGGCATCCATGGGAGAGTTCCAAGACAAAAGCCACTGCTGATTAAAAAGAACACAGAGGTTTGTCTCCCATTTGACAAAACAGTCTTGATTATCCCCAAGATTATTGGCCAAATATTCTGTGGGCTGATGAGACAAAAGTTGAACTTTTTGGAAGTTTTGGAAGAACTACATCTGTAGTAAAACTAACACAGCATTTCATAAAAAGAACATCATACCAACAGTCAAACATGGTGGTGGTAGTGTGGTGGTCTGGGGCTGCTTTTCAGCTTCAGGACCCAGGCGACTTGCCATAAATAATGAAAACATGAATTCTGCGCTCTACCAGAAAATCCTGATTTTAAAATTAAGGTTTTGGAGTGGCCTAGTCAAAGTCTGGACTTAAATCTGATTTAGATTCTATGACATGACCTTAAACAGGCTGTTCATGCTTGAAAACCCTCCACTGTAAGTTAAAACAATCCTGCAAAGAAGAGTGGGCCAAAATTCCTCCACAATGATGTGAAAGACTCATTGCCAGTTATTGCAAACACTTGATTGCAGTTGTTGCCAACAAGGGTGCCACAACCAGTTATTAGGTTTAGGGGCAATTACTTTTTCACATAGGGCCAGGAAGGTTTGGACAGCTTTTTTCCCTTAATAAATGAAATCATCATTTAAAAACTGCATTTTGTATTTACTTGGGTTATTCTTATGTAATATTAACATTTATTTTATGATCTGAATCATTTAAGTGTGATAAATATGCAAAAAAAAAAAATCAGGAAGGGGCAAATACTTTTTCATAGCACTGTATGTCATCTGTGCTGTTAGCTGTTTGCCTGGAATTTAGCTTTAATGGTGTAACAGAAAATATTACAGTCCATTTACACTATCTGTTGTGTTTCTGCATTGAGGTATATTTTAAATGGGCTGACAGTACAGCTCCATACATTAAAAATGTACCTGCACCCATTTGTTATAGTTTTGTTATTAATGGTATATAGATTTATTACCAACAGAGGAGATTTGTTACCAACAAGAGGTGCCACTTATACAGTTATCAGTAACTAAGTTCCCTATACCCTTGCATCAAGGGGGTGAGGTGGTATGAGGACACCTGATGGCCATAGATGACTGCCATCCTAAGGGTGCCCCACACCCTTGATAACAATTCCTAAGGGTGCCCCACACCCTTGATGACAAGTCCTAAGGGTGCCCCATATTGTTTTCTCCATCACTCTTGCTTTCCTTGATGCTAAAGGGTGTTTTATCCCATGTTGCACCCTCTCTTTGAGTGGGTCCTGGGTCTTGGGACTGAGGTTTCTTGTATCATTGGAATACACATCTGCATGTACGAACCCTATATACATTTTTAAAGTTCCACAGTTTTGTGATGAAGCAGTTGTTAACCTGTAAAAGGCATCCAAGAGTTATACTACTATATTCCTTGGTTAGAATAATATTTCATATAAAGTAGTAAAATGTGTCATTAGCTGACCAAAATATCTGTATACTGGCAATCTGGGATATTGTATGGGCTGTGTCTGTGGTACAATGTAATGATATACCATGTGAAAAACTCACTGTTATCCTAGGGTTGATACCCTGGTTCATGGTAACACATCTTAAACATTTTTTTATTATGCACAAAACGTTTTGGTACAATAAAATTTTGAAGCAAACGTTATTTAAAGTAATTATAAACCCTTAAATTTACCCAGCAAAGGGACTGGCCTTAGATGATACACAGAGATTAAACAAAGCCTCTTACATAAATTGTACCTGTCTATCTGCAGTCTTTTCATTTGTACATGTGTTCAAAGTTCAGAATTTATAAAGCCTGTTAAAAAACAGGTGGAGGAGAGCTGAATTTGCACCCTGCAGAGCTCAGTGAGGAGAACTCTGAAAGCTGATTGGAGGAGGGACACACCTCCCCCCCGCCTTCACATAGCTCACAGGAATAGAACCGAGGCTATCAATCTGCTAAAGGCCCCTCCCCTGCTACAATTTTTCTCTTGATGTCAGGAAAACTTGTCAGATAGAGGAACTAGACAGCAGAAATAAATTATACTTAGTGTTCTTGATGAGACAAGAACACACTATAGAGGGATATGCTTTGTTCATATGTCATGTCTGAGGTTTACAACCACTTTAAAGTTCGTCATTGATAATTGTATGATTGGAACATGAAAAGTCCTATTTCATTTCTCCTCTATGTTAGTATACTATATAGTACAGGGATGTGGTGCATTTAAATATATGGCCAGACACTTGTAGTTCACCTATATATAAATGTATTATTGTTTATAGATTCACTAGCATGTTTAATTCTTACTAGCAGCTATTTTATATGGCCATCAAACAGTTAACACCTTTTCATGTATCAAGCAATGGAGTTGAAGCTATGAGAACAATTAAATGATTTTAAAGAAAAATTGTTCCATTCTCATGATAAGAAAAGAATGTGCATCTGAGCGTTAGCACATTGAAAAGAAAAGCTCTGGGCTCAATAGATCCAGGTAGAGGAAGATAATGAAATTATGAAATGGAACACCTTGTGCTGTAAACAGATATACTTGATTATTCACAGCAGCCAAACCTTCCCTCCATTGCATGTAATTACAGATTCTTGGCTCTGTCAGGAGGTTTAATATATTTTCCCTTTATCATATAAGAAATGAGATTCCAACTGGTTCATTCCTGTTCTCTCTGAAGATCAAAGATACCCATAGCAGAGTGACTCCCACTGAATATAATCCATTGTCACAGTTTTATTGATCAGGCGCAGACAATCTGCAGCCTACAGCTGTGACCACGGTATGTCACATGACTTCATCTCAGAGGTCACCAGGAAAATCAGGTTAACTAGAGTCTGTAGGGATTTAGAGGCAAGCCAGGAAGCCAGCCTTACATGTGTTCACAAGCCTTACCCTTTTCCGGGTCTTGTCTTTAAGAAACGGCTTAATTATTGTATACAAAGCATGGATGTACCACGGCTGATTGACAAAATGAACGCCTCCGAAACGGGCTGGAAAACTGTCCTAGAAAAAAGAGAAATACAGGAGCTCATTACTGGACATAATCTCTCTGCCAGTTGGCTACAAAGGCAATCCATTATACATGTGACATGACAATAACACAATTGTACCACCACAATGAATGGAAACTGCAACCGTTAAATTCAGATGGACATTAAAGGACTGCTATTGCCAAAAATATTGTATTGTGTGTTGTAGTTACAGTAGTACTTGTAATGATGGTATTTAGTTTATAAATTGTCTTTTTTTATTACACATTTTATAGCCGCATTCATCTTGGCATCAAAATCATCATGAACTTACTTGAAGTTACTATTTTATAAGTATTCTGGAACATTTGCTGTATGTTCAGCCAACATTTACTCAAAATTCACTAGATAACATTCACCCTGTGCATATAGCACATTTCCATGTACATTTAGCCAAGATTGCTTGACATTCATTCACCTGTTTTTGCACAAGAAAAGGTGCTTACTGTAACATCCATTTTAGCGATAAAAGGGTGAATATTACCTTCCTTGCACATTCACCTGATATTCACTTCACACATTTGAAACTAATGTTCAACAGATGTGGAACCATTGTATTATGGAAATTCAGTTATTGCCTACAGAGCAGTGGTGTTCAACTTTCTTGATATGGGGGGTCTCAAGTGTGGTCCTTAACATCACCAAAGGTCTGCACATAAAGTTTGGTTAATACTCATTATCAGAGACAGCAAACACACAACAAGATACAGTATAAGACTATGGGCATGATACAAGAGATGGTCAAAGACTACAGACATGATAAAGAGATGGTCAGAAATTGGGGACATGGTACAGGAGATGGTCAGAGACTGCACACTTGGTACAGGAGGTGGTCAGAGACTAAGGGCATGTTGCAAGAGACTGTCACAGACTGTGAACATGCTATAGGAGTTGTTGGCAACTGGGGACATGCTTCAGGAAACAGACATAGACTGGAGATATATTACTTGAGACTTATCAATCACTGCTATAACAGGGCAGTAGATTAATTAACAAATATTACCACAAATTAATGTATGCAGAGGTCCTGAGGGCTGCACAAAACATGTGAACTGCAGGTTGGGCACCAGTGCTATAGAGAGTGCCAAACTTGTGTTTAACAACATTTTAAGCACTTCTAGGCCTAATTTACTTTTTTGCTTAATAAAAGAAATTACAGGAATAACCACCACACTGGGCATGCCAGCTGGTATACTCATGGCAAAGGTGCAGTAAATATGCAGTTCCCTGGCATGATGATACCAGCTAGCATGACTTTCAGTTCTGGGGGCAGTATTAAAGGACTTTCCCAAAATTGGGGATATCCCACTCAAAATACAGATACTGGGTTCTTTGAAAACATGAGAAGTAAAATGGAACTCTGCACCTCTTTTTTGGATTCCTGCACTGGTGGAGACCTATGTAATGCAAGTATTGGAAAAGTTTACAACAGTAAAACTATTGTGTGCGTGTAATGTTTTATTCTTACTGATCCACATTGCACAGTGATTTGGTTAGGGATTCCCAGGGAGGGGTCTACTTGTTCATCACTGGTGGTAGTTGGCACATAAAGCTCCCTCTTGACAACATCCTCTTCTGGACACTAAGGGTACTTGTCAGCATCAGGGATTTGTGCACTGGGAAGGGTAGCCCTGTTTTGGGCAACCCTTTATATGCATGCCTGAAGGGCATGAAGGCTGGCATCAACATGGCAGGAGGCTGCATACTCTTTACCCTATTGTTATGAGGATGTAAGATGGCATGCTCTTTTTACAGCTTTCTGTAATAGTGATATTCATTAGCTGTTCACTGGCTGTAACATTTGGCTGACACACATTCACCCTATGATAAAAAAGAGTGAATATAAGCATATGATCAAATATCAAAAGAGTGAATTGACAAATATGCACTGGCAAAATTGCTGCTGAATTTTGAACTTAAATATACTCCTTAAACTATATGTAGCATTACCCCCTTAGAAGTTACAAGAGATTTGGGTCCCCCTATAGACCTGCACAGCCAGGCACCATGTATTTCCTTCACTCAGACTTGCAGTACGAGGCAGTAACCAGTCCTTGAGCTTTGTTTTGAAGTTGTATTAGGGGGTTAGAACTTGGATGGGGTAAGAGGTGTATAGGATGCTCAAAGGAATGGCAACTGAGGACAAACTCCTTAGCAACTATGTACAAGTCTTTACAGCAAAGTTTATCTTCTGGAGAGCTAGCCAGCATCTCTTGTAGTACCACCCCAGACCCCAGATGACTCCTCTCCTCATCCAGCTGTACTGGGCGCAGGGCAGACTGACAACTCATGGGGCCCCCATGCAATAGGGGGATCATGGGGCGCCTGTGTCCTTGCCCAAACTCAAAAAAGCCTATGAAAAAGGTACCAGGGGCATCTCTTCGGGCCCCCTACTGACCCCGAGCCCTTGGGCAGTGCCCGAGTTTGCAAATGGTCAGTCTGCCCCTGACTGGGTGAATCTCTGGGCAGGGGATCCAGTGCCTGCCACTGCAGTGTAAACAGTCCCAGGTAAGATATCAAATCCAGTTCCCCACTAAAGTGCTTCTTTTCACTTACTGGCCCAGGGGGTGCAGGTTTACTCACTTGATCCCTCTCTTGTGCTGCCGGAGGGTTGGTGGCTGCTACCAGGCATTCTAGCTGGGCCGCTCCTTCCCTGCCATCCTCTCTCAGGGGGGCAGTGAAGTCCCAAGTTTTCAGTCTTAGAAGGTCCTCCATCTGCAGGTGATCCCCTCTTCCATCTGGGCCCCTCACAGGCTCCTGCCTTCAGCCTCACATCCTTCTCTCTCTCTCTCTTCTGAACTCTCCTCCAAATCTCCTGCTGCTGCTACTCTTAAAAGTTGTCCTGGCCCATTAAAAAACCTCCTGTTGGGGATTGACCAGGATTCCCTAAGAGTACAAACCAGCCACTCCTTTAGATCTGCCCATTGCCTCTAAACCTCTCTCCAAAGCTCTAGAGCAGGGGGAAATTCCAGAGGGGCTGGTCTGCAGAGCCTCTCAGCCCTGAATGAAATTTGACCTCCCTCTGACTGTTGCACCAAGCTGCTACTCAGCCTCTGCCTAATAGAAACTAGCTCCCCTAGCTACCTAGGAGGGTGCTACATTTGTAAAGACAAGATCTAATGAAACCTGACATGAGATTGGCAGCTATCAGTTACTGCTCTCTGTTGCAATTTCCAAGTAATTAAATAGTTGCAGAGAGTGACAGTTGAACTGTTTACTGAAAGAGATCATTTCAGAAATCCACAATATTAGACCATTCCATTACTGGCCAAAACTGACCAATGGGTGTACCTTATTGCCTACCCATTAAAAACAAAACAAATTGAGATAAATACAGTGTGGCATTGCTAATCAAGTGGTAGCCACATCTTCTAAAAGCTGTATTTTTGGCAATGGATCATTATATATTAATGTGTAATCAGTGATGTACAGTATGTTGCTGCAAGTGGCTACTACGTGCTCTAAACAATGCATATTAAACACTTTAGATACAAACAGTGTCCAGCAGAGTTCTTCATTAAAAGCAATCTAATAAAAAGTAACATCGCTACTGAAGAAGCCTTAGATTGAAGCTGACACTTGCTGACTTCAGGACTATGTTACTCACAGTAACTCTGAATACATTCAGTTTTAATACCTCAAAACTAGTATTTCTTCTTGTTTACTCCTTTGCAGCCTAATGGGGAGCAAGTTGTTTTCTCAACCAACATGCTGCTGTAGGTGCTGCTGAATTCCGTGTGTTGTTCTCAATACACTTGCATCCTTGGTGAATGGTGGCGATATTCTTTTTAGTCACTGGTTACTTAGAACTTTCTCAAATTGTTTGAGCTACATTTTTTGGTGCTGCTCATTAAAGCCTCAAGTAGTTACTCTTGCCAAAGGACTTTATATGGCAGCTGACTTTTATTTATTCTGCAAATATGACCCAACCCTAGCAGTCTGAGTTTTTGTATTTGAATTTGTTCTTCAACTGAAGGTTGATGGTCACAATTTGTTCAAACTGTCTTGTTCCACTGGCAATCAGGAAGAGAAACACCCAAAATCTGTGTAAGGCATTGCATATTGAAGACTTCAAGCTTATTCATGTAAAGTTTGAGCAGAGTCCATTTTTGTGATCCTTACAGGAGAATTGGCAGCATCAATGTTTGGAAGGGGTGAATTTTTGTCTTGGTGGATATGTTAGCCTTCTTCCAGAGACACCATTTGAGCAAGCCCCATGCTACTGTTGCCTGGCCAATCCTGTTGAGGACTTTGGCGTTGGATGCCACCTTCTTCTCCTGCACCAATAACTCAAGGTTGAATTATTGTGCCTGCCCAATTTGGATTCAATCAAAGCAAACTCTGCTTTGGATGGTCTCAAGCCCGACTGAAAAAGAAGGATGGTCACCCTGCTGTGGTGGACATTCGAACAAAACTAGTATAGAGCCCAGAAGTGCAAAAACAGCAAATTCAATTTTAGGATTCTCATCTCATTAGGATTATCATTCCATTTAATACAGTACTAAAACATTTTTCTAGAATAACAAAATATCTTGGCTCCCTTATCTGCCATTGTTAATAAAATTAAATGTAAAATTCTTATTAAGTCACACATTTTAAGGCTTCATTATGATCTAAAGAATGTGCATACAATAGCGCAGACATCCCAATGGCTCCTGAAATGCTGATTTTTCTCACCCACGTAATCCCTCAAGACTTGGGTAAAACCAGCTGAACGGATCTGTTTAGAGCACAATGAATGCCTGCATATAATGAACTGTGGACATTAATTCCCACTGAATAAACAGAGATGCTAAGCAGAAATAAGAGATAATTAAATATTAACATATTATTTGCTTCTGAAAAGCCTGTGCTTTACTCAGATATTTAGACATGAGTGAATAAAGCCACTGAGGTAATTAGTTCATAGTTACACTAAGCTATTATATTTCTACTGCAGTGTTGGATCAAGGTCGTCAATTGTCCAGAAAGTACAGGCACACCATAAAAACAGCAGACTGCAGCTGTAAAGCCCTTGAAAATAAATGCTGATTTCCTAGCAAGGAACTTACGCTTGGCCTAGAATAGACAAACTAACAGGTAAGCTTAATACCAAACTCCACAAGGAATTACATTCCAGACACCCCACTATAGCTTCCCAAATCTGGTGCTTTCATGGATAGGGGAACATGAGACATGCCCCCCTGCTTCCCACAATGCACTGTTCAATGCTCAAGCGCCCAATCGCTAGGCATAAATTGAACTCCAACCTTACTTTTAGTCTTGCACAGTTGTGCAGGCTTCTCTCCTGTACTGAAAGTGACCTCTCTAAGCTTCTCACATATGGGCATTAACTAGGGTGATCTGCATGCAAATCTCTGCCTAGAAACTCCCACTCATCCGAACTAACATCCACCCATCAACGCATTTGGATATTTGCATAATTCCTCCAAGAGCCAGCCCACTGCTAACATCAGGGCTGGAGGTTCTTGACAGGAATGCTGATAAAACCTGTCTTCATTTAATACATGATTTTATTTGTCATTATTGGGTCTCTGTGCTTCTCTGCACAGGCAGTTCATGGATGCTGGAAGGGTCCGGCAGTGTGCTGTGCACAGTTTCTTGAAAACATTACACCCTGCCTCAATACTCCTCTCAAGTGTCCTCAGCCCTAATGCAAGCATGAGTCGGCAGGCTCTTGGGACTCGCCCCATTGCAAAACTTGGTGGATTGATTAAATGGAGTTTTTTTTTGCACAGAGCACCAGTCACTTTCCTATAAAAGATTTGTAACACATGAGTTTTGTACGCAAGCACTTTGAAGATTTGAAATGCACATTATCCCTGGTTCACACTGGATCCGACTTTGAAATCGTATGACTGCACTTGAAGTCACTCAATTTCAAGGCCACATGTCAGTGCAATTTCGGGTGAAACTTGGATGACATCAGTGCGACTACAGGCACAGAAGTCTATGCAAGTTGCATCTGAAAATTGCAAACAATTGTGCATGAACCTTATTTTCAAATTGATGTGGCACCACAAAGTCAGAGTAGCACTAATTTGAACGGTTTCATTGCCGACAAGAGCATACAACTTGTCATGCGATTTGAAACTGTCACCCCAGTTTGAACCAGGGCTTAGTGTTGTTTTGCACTTTACAAAAACTGTTTGCACATTTTGTTCATGCTGAACATGTAATATATTGATATATGAAAGCATATCATATTTTTATTATATTTATTGATTGAAAGGGAAGTAAAAGTGAGAACACTTTAGCAGTCTTCACACATTTCTTCATAAGTATATTTTTATGGTTTTGGATTAATTTGAATATTTTGTGTGATCTATTATTGTACACTGTATGTCGGGATTTATGCTTAAAGGGTAAGTGCAGCCCTTTTTTTGTTTATATCATATGGTGTATGAGTTTACATACCATTGAGAACAGCAGCTACCTATAATCGTATGTACCTTTGGGCAGGTGCTTTAGAGATCAATGTTTCTCAACGCCCACATGTTATCCAAAGCCTCTATAACTGAAAGAACTGAAATCTAGTCAATAAAAGGGGCTGGCAAGAGAAAATAAAGCTGGGGATGAATTGTTTTAGATGACGAAGTATAGTCTTCAGCCATGAAATTAGGTGGATTCTATCTGACTTGCTGTTCTTTCAAATGTACACTGTTAGAACAACTGTGCAAGACTAAAGGTAAAGCTGGAGGCCAGCCTAAAATATACCTGTACTTTTCACATTCAACCATGAGGTTACTCAAAGCAAACGACCACCCCTCCACAAAGTGACAATACTCAGGCCTGTTTATTGCTTGCACTTGGCTGCTTAGGCACCCAAAACTGCATTGTGGGAGAAAGGGTGGATAGTCACATGCTCTCCCATACCTGGAAGTACTGCGTACCATATTTGACTCTGGCAGGTAATTGAGACATCAGGGGAGTACAAGCAGGTATAAGCAATAAGGAGGAACGATCAAGTGAACCTGTCACTTTGCCTGGGGGTAGTATAAAAGTATAAATGCATAGAACCATCAATAAAATATTTCATAATAGTTTATCAGTGTTGTAAATTAGACACTATGTTCATTGTGGGCATTCTGGGAATATGTCTCTTCATACACATCCTCATTCACTAAACCTTTTCTCTCACTGGATTGATCAGAATCAGTATAATACCAGATGGGTAGCACTCAGTATGGTGGGGAGAATTATTAAAAAGACAACTTCAGCAAAGAACCTTTAAACAATTCAACAGCTTTGGCATATTATGAAACCCTCTGCTAACATCACAAAAATAAATAAATGTCAGTAGTGAAGACGCCAGTATAGGAGCAGAAGAAGCAAATGAAGCAATGAATGGTGGAGCAATGGAATGGTAGATGGAATGTGACAGGTAATGCTTTAAATTAGGTAGCTTTAATTTCAGGTAGAACATTTGGTATGTTTTCCTGAACCCATTAAGATATTCTCCCCGCCAACTTGGCAGACTTTTACCCCCAGTGTGAAACATTTTCATACACTCCAGTGTTTATAAGGGTCTCCTACATGATCTAATTACCACAAACAGTTCTTGATGCCTTTGCATGGTTTAGGAAACTGTCTCCTGTATTGGTGATCTCTCTTCCTATTTATTTGTATTGGTCCGTGTACACACATCTCTGTTTGCAGTTCTTGGATGATGCCGTTCATTCATTGTTCATTCATAACACACCTCTGTAATTGTACACAAGGATTTTGTTTGGCCATAAATGTGTTAATACAATTTCCCGAGCACCAAGTGACAAGATTAAGAACCAATTTGGCCTTACAACTAGTGAGTATTGATTCTGGTGTCTCTGGGTCATTTGTTGACAGCTGCAGTTTTTAAAACAAGAAGAGAGGAAAAATTGGGTTGAGACCATATTGCCCTATTACACACCTTGTTTCTGGCAAAGAATAAAAAAATTGTTCCTACAGAGAACTTCCTGTGTGGTAATGACTATATCACTTTCCTCTGATGGTAGCACCCCTTCACCTCCTCCCAATAATGCTGAGACATAAACTAGGCAAGGTAGCACATGGATAATATATTGGTAATAAGAAATATGGATAAGGCACATATTTACAAGTATGCATGCTTAATTTTTAACTTGCATTTTCATGGTGTATGCATTAAAAAGATACTTAAGTTCTGCTTTAACATACAGTATTAGCACTCTCTTTTCTTGGCTATTTGTATTGGTGAGTGTACATGCATCTCTATTGTTAGTTCTCAGTCTAAGCCACTCTTTCATAACACACCTCTGTACTTGTATTTAAGGATCCTGTTTGGTCACAAATGGGTTAATACGACTTCCTAAGCACCAAGTGACAAGATTAAAAACCAATTTGGCCCTACAACTAGTGAGTATTGATCCTGGTGTCTCTGGGGACTGTTAATACAGTTGGAAAATGATTGCTGACACAGACAGATAACGGTTATCATCTTCCGAATGTATTTACCAACATGTTTGGTAATCTTCCTATTCTGAACAGAGAATAGCCTGGAGTCATTTTTTTTAAGGTCACAATCTGCAATATTTGACCAGTTGACCTAGGCTGTCCATTGGTATTAAAGGATGGTTGGCATCAAGGCATGATTTGGTCACCTTCAGTGCTGACAATCTAAAAAGTGCTCAGAGGGTTTTTATAAATGTGCCAGTTCAGCTGTGCAAATATCACATGATCACATCATATGTGAAGGAAGAGAAGAGGAGGAGATCAGCACAGGAAGACACAGCCAATGGTGTTATTCCTGAAAAGAAAAATAGCAATCCATACAGGTTTTCTAACATGCACTATCTATTGTTATCCCGATAACAGTCAATGAGTGGCATCCAGATCTTTACCAATCTGCCCACAAATAGCCTGATCGAGTAATCATCAATTTATGTCTATGGATAAATTAAAAGAGGCTACAGATGGGCAGATTTCTTACTGAGAATTCACAAGTGGGGAGTTATCTGCCTGTTGATTGAGCACTGGGACCTGCTGTGATCCTTTCCCAGCAGTGACAACAATGCTCATGCTATACTTTGCTCCATAGCAGAAGAACTGGTTAGAAGCACTGACAACTTGTTAGAAAAATGTAAGTGTATATAGCCACTCTTATATTACTAACACAATTATATGCATTGTAAAGTGTACACAGATATTAGAAGAAGATCTCAGGCAGGTTCCTGACATCTGCTCAACACTTCCTAACACCCAGCTTGGAGCGGTGAATCTAGCCACATGGCCTAGTATAACACTGGATCTAAGCTTAAAGGTTGAACTCCAGGTGTGGATATCTTTACACAATTACATCGAACCAGCTTGAACCAATGTAACTATATATATATATATATATATATATATATATATATATATATATATATATATATATATATATATATACATATACATATACACACACATATATATATATATATATATACACATATATATATATATATATATATATACACACATACATACACACACACACACACACACACACATATACATACACACATACACACACAGTTGTGTTCAAAATAATAGCATTCAGACATTACTAACCTGATCAATCACTATTTTTGGTAGAAATGATATTTCTACATGGCAAATAATTTACTAGCAGGTGTAGTAGAGTAACAGAAATCCAAAAAACCCAACAGTCATGACATGCATGCTGCTGATTCTGTGTAATTGAATCACTAAATGAAAGGGGCATGTTCACAATAATAGCAGTGTGGAGTTCTATTAGTGAGGTCATTCGTTCTTTGAAATACAGGTGGTAATTATTGCCCTTATTTAAGGAAGGAAGGCAGCAAATGTTGTACATGCTGGTTACAGTGCATTTTCTCTGAAATTCTGAGGAAAATGGATCATTCCAGACATTGTTCAGAAGAACAGCGTACCTTGATTAAAAAGTTGATTGGAGAGGGAAAAACATATAAAGAAGTGCAGAAAATGATAGGCTGCTCAGCTAAAATGATTGCAAATGCTTTAAAATGGCAACCAAAACCTGAAAGACGTGGAAGAAAGCGAAAAACTACCATTCGAATAGATAGAAGAATAGCCAAAATGACAGGGAATCAGCCAACAATCAGCTCCAGGAAGATCAAAGAAGGTCTAAAGTTACCTGTGAGTACTGTTACAATTAGAAGACGCCTATGTGAAGCCAAACTATCTGCAAGAAGCCCCCGCAAAGTCCCACTATTGAAAAAAAACACATGCTGAAAAGGTTACAATTTGCCAAAGAGCACATTGACTGGCCTAAAGAGAAATGGCGCAACATTTTGTGGACTGATGAAAGTAAGATTGTTCTTTTTGGGTCTAGTGGCCGGAGACAGTTTTCAGACAACCCCCAAACACTGAATTCAAGCCACAGTACAACGTGAAGACAGTGAAGCATGGTTGCGCAAGCATCATGATATGGGGATGTTTCTCATACTACGGTGTTGGGCCTATTTATCGCATACCAGGGATCATGGATCACTTTGAATATATCAGAATACTTGAAGAGGTCATGCTGCCTTATGCTGAAGAGGAAATGCCCTTGAAATGGGTGTTCCAACAAGACAACAACCTCAAACACACCAGTAAACGTGCAACATCTTGGTTCCAGACCAACAAGATTGACGTTATGGAGTGGCCAGCCCAATCCCCGGTTCTTAATCCAATAGAAAACTTGTGGGGTGACATCAAAAATGCAGTTTGAGGCAAAACCAAGAAATAGAGAAGAACTGTGCAATGTAGTCCAATCATCCTGGGCTGGAATACCTGTTCACAGGTGCCAGAAGTTGGTTGACTCCATGCAACACATATGTACAGCAGTTCTCAGAAACAATGGTTATACAACTAAATATTAAGTGATTCAAAGGAAAGTAAAATCTTCAAACATTTTTCAGTTTATATAGTGAATGTTTGAGTTTGTAAAGAAGAATACAAACACTGCTATTTTTTTGAACAGTCTAATATTCACTTTTCTTCAATTTTTTTTAGAGGAACACAAATTTGATATACTTTTCTTCATGTTTTGATTTGGAATAGAATGTGGTGTACCCAATGCATTTGTGTGTATGGAGAAAAAAGCTATTAGAAGGATTTTCAACACACTGCTATTATTTTGAACTCAACTGTAATATATATATATATATATATATATATATATATAATCATATTTAACTGATCCCCCTGAAAGCTGGAAATCACAGTATCTCCCCCTCTCGGCAAAGGTGACAGTCTCTCAATGCCATTGAAACTGAAATCTGAGAGATCACCTCCATGACAATCCCCAATGTTTCCCATCATTTTAGGGATTGTCATGGAGGTGATCTCTCAGATTTCTGTTTCAATAGCATTGACAGACTGTCAATTCTGCCGAGAGAAGGAGACTTTGTAGTAGGGAAGCGTGGTGGATTTTAAAATCCAGACTAGATCACCACAGGGGTTAAATGTCAGATGGGATCTGGACTTACATTTACAACAGATTTTCTCCTTCCTGTTTCTTACATTTTTTCTATATTGTTGCTAATTTTTGCATTTTCTGTATGGCGATCTAGCTCTCTTTCCTACCCTCTGCAAGCTTTTATTGGCGTGTGTTTTTTGTTTTTATTTTTGTTTATTCTGAATGATGTTCATGCGGTGATTCTGATTCAGGCTGTTTCCCATGCATTCCACCTGTTGAGTATTTTGCCATTATGGTGATCAACTAATTGATGGGCTCAACTTGTCTCTCTACCACCATATATATATATATATATATATATATATATATATATAGTTTTCATTTTTTATGTTCCATGGTACATTATAGGTTACGACTAAGGCTTTTTAGCTGAAACGTGTCAACCTATTGTATTTGTGATGTAATCTTTTGTGGTCGCATCAATAAACAGGATGATTTTAGTGCAATGGCAGTCGTGCTGATCTTTTCTTACCCAGTGTTAGAAATGAGGTCTCTGTCAGAGGACATGTGTCTTACAGCAGGACAATGACCCAAAGCACACATCAAAAAGCACCCAGAAATGGTTTGAGACAAACTCTGTGAGTACTAAACTGACCCACAATTATTATTATATTATTATACAGGATATATATAGCGCCAACAGTTTGCTCAGCGCTTTACAATATAACAGGAGACAATACAGCAACAATACAGTTCAATACAAGAGGGATAGGAGGACCCTGCTCCTTGGAGCTTACAATCTAGGAGGGAGGGGCTAGTGGTACAAAAGGTAGTAACTGTAGGGGATGGACTGGTTAGAAGAGTAGAAGATTCCATTATTAGCTGAGGGCAGGATAGGCTTCCCTGAAGAGATAGGTTTTCAGAGATTGCCTAAAAGTGAGCAGAGTAGGAGATAGTCTGATAAATTGGGGTAGAGAGTTCCAGAGGATGGGGGAAGCTCTGGAGAAATGCTGGAGATGAGCATGGGAGGAGACAAGGGAGCTAGAGAGTAGGAGGTCTTGCGAGGAGTGGAGAGTACGGTTTGGGTGATATTTAGTACCCTGGCATGAGGGGAGGGACTGATGATTGTGTTATTGATCTTGATGGAGAAGTCAGGGGAGGGGGCATGGGCTGGGGGGAATACTAAGAGCTCAGTTTTGGAAAGACTGAGTTTGAGGAAGTGAATTGACATCCATGCCGATATGTCACTTGGTAGGTTAGTAATGCGAGAGGAGACTAAAAGGGTGAGGGGTAGAAAGATAGATTTGTGTGTCATCAGCATAGAGATGGTACTTAAAGCCATGGGAGTTTATCAAGTGACCAAGGGAGGAGGTGTAGATGGAGAAGAGAAGGGGTCCAAGGACAGAACCTTGAGGGACCCCTACAGAAAGAGGGAGTGAAGAGGAGGAGGCAGCGTTATAGGCAAGGCTGAAGGAGCGCTGCGATAGGTAGGAGGAGAACCAGGAGAGAGCAGAGTCTCGGAGGCCAAGAGAGTGGAGTTTTTTGAGGAGGAGGGGATGGTCAACCATCTCAAAAGCCGCAGAGAGGTCAAGTAGTAAGAGTAGAGAGTAGTGGCCATTGGTTTTAGCAGTTAGTAGATCATTTGTGAGTTTTAGTAGGGCAGTTTCAGTGGAGTGTAGTGAGCGAAAGCCAGACTGTAAAGGGTCAAGAAGGTTGTTGTCAGTGAGGTGGGAGCTCAGGCGAACATAGACTAAGCGTTCTAGGAGTTTAGAGGTAAATGGCAACAGGGAGATGGGTCTTAAGTTGTTCAGGTTGGTGGGGTCCAGGAAGGGCTATTTAAGTATGGGAGTGATGTGCGCATGCTTTAGAGGGGAGGGGAAAACACCAGTAGAGAGGGAAAGATTGAAGATGTGAGTGAGGGAGCATAGTATGGAAGAAGAGGGTGACCGTAGTAGTTGTGAGAGGACAGGATCCAGGGGGCAGGTAGTGAGACAGGCTTCTGAGAAAACCTTAGTGACCTCTTTAGTAGTAGCAAGGTCAAAAGAGGAAAGTGTTGAAGGAGGTTTAGTATAAGGTATGCTACGTGGGATGGATGTCTGTGCAGTGGCGATGCCCCTACGAATTGCGTCAATCTTGATTTTTAAATTATTTGCAATCTCATGAGCAGTGAGTGAGGTACTGGGTGGAGGTGGAGAAAGTAGAGAGTTAAAAGTAGAGGAGACGACGAGGACTGAATGACAAGGTATTAATAAGATTGACAAAGTAGGCTTGTTTGGCAGCATGAAGGGAAGAATTGTATGTTAAGAAAGCAGATTTATATAGGGTGAATGCTTGCTGAGATTTGGTTTCACTCCACAATCACTCCAGCGCACGACTATGTCATTTAAGATTTCTGGGGTCGTCAGTCTGCCAAGGTTGTAACGGTCGGGGCCTGATGCTTCGTGTTGTTAGAGGAGCAAATGAGTCTAATGTGGATGAAAGCAAACTGTTGTAGACAGTAGTGGCCAGGTCAGGGCAGCATAGGGGAGAGATTCTGTCATAGAGGCGGTCAGTTGCAGAGTGGAAAGGAGCAGGGTTCAAGTTGTGAAGGTTTCTGCGGGTAATTGTTTGCTGCTTGGAGGGATAGGTGTTTGAAGATGAGGACACTGTGAAGGTGATGAGATTGTGATCAGAGAGAGGAAAGGGGGTGTTTGTGAGGTTGTAGGGAGTGCAAAGATGGGAGAAAACAAGGTCTAATGTATTCCCATCAGAGTGAGTGGAGGACTGTATACATTGTGCTAATGCAAAAGATGAGGTTAGGTTGAAGAGTTGGGATGTAGCCGGGTTGTTGACATTAATAGGGATGTTAAAATCTCCGAGAATAATAGTGGGTAGTTCAGAGGAGAGAACGTAGGGTAGCTAGGCGAAGAAATCATTAATAATATAAGAAATAGAGAAAAAAAGCGCCACAAACTAAATAGAACAAAAGCTGCACTCCTAACCAAAAAAAGGTAAAAATGTGAATAAATCAAAGAGTGCGCTAAATATAAGTAAATACAAAAATTATTAGTTTAAAATAATGATGTCTGTGATAAAAAAATATTATATAAAAGTCCATCCACCATCACAAAGTAATTAAACAGTTCTGAAATCTTGTATAAATCAGACACCGTGCAAAAAGAAAAAAAAAAAATTCACCACCGAATGAAATGGGTACACTCACCAGAGCTCCATGCTGACCAGATTATAAATCAGCAAAGATAGCGTTTGTTCTGGGAGCGAATTCCGCCCCGTGGGGACGTCGGATGACGAAACTAGTAGGGCGGGGCTTCTTTTGGATGTGACGTCAGGACACTCTTCGTAGACTTCAGCTGTGATATCGCGGTGAGCGAGGCTCGTCCCTGCTTTCTTGAGGCTGTCATTGCTGGTGTCGGCTAGACACCCTGTTTGTGAGTGCATTTCTGACGTTTTCATAAAACAATTTGGTTTTAAACGTACTGCACCATGATTTCCTTTTTTGATTCCCCGAACATGATGTATGGTATGGAGACGTGATGACTACCTGCTGTTAAGGCTATTCCATATTGTGCTGATTGGCTGGTTGCAGTGTATTGCTCCCAGTTTGGATTACTTCTGCTGATCATCGCTCCCAGAGAAACGCTATCTTTGCTGATTTATAATCTGGTCAGCATGGAGCTCTGGTAAGTGTACCCATTTCATTCGTTGGTGGATTTTTTTTTTTTTTTGCACAGTGTTTGATTTATACAAGATTTCAGAACTGTTTAATTACTTTGTGATGGTGGATGGACTTTTATATAATATTTTTTTATCACGGACATCATTATTTTAAACTAATAATTTTTGTATTTACTTATATTTAGCGCACTCTTTGATTTATTCACAAAGCAATCATCAAGAAAGCGGGACACCGGTCCAGGAGGCCGATAGATCACTGCAATCCTCAGAGAAATGGGAGAAAACAGCTGGATACAGTGAGTCTCGAAAGAAGAGAAGGATAGAGAGGGAGAGTTAGGGAGAACTTGAAAGGTGCTCAGTGGGGATAGAAGCAAACCAACTCCACCACCTTTCCGACCACTGGGTCTGGGTGAATGGGTCCAGAGGAGGCCTCCATAGGAAAGTGCTGCGGGAGAAGAAGAATCTGCTGCTTTAAGCCAGGTTTCTGTAATAGCTAGTAGGTTAAGGGAGCAGGAGACAAAAAGGTCATGGACAGAGGTGAGCTTATTGCAGACAGAGCAGGCATTCCATAGTGCACATGAAAAAGGGAGGGTGGTTTTTGGGAGCACAGGGACTGATTAAATTGAGGGGATTGCTGCTATTCCCGGAAGAAAGAGGATGCCTGGTGTGGGGGTGAGATACTGGAGGACCAGGGTTTGGGGAGCTATCCCTAGAGGTTAAGAGAAGAAGGGTGAGGAAAGTAACATGGGAGCGGGATGTACATGAGTGTACATGCCTTCCAGTCCTGGTGTTTGGGTCAGCAGGTGAGTGAAGTATCAGCAGGAGGTGATGAGAGCAGTAGTAGGGAGATGGTAGCAATGAGGGTGAGATGTACAAGTTTTGGGGTGGAGCAGAGGGGTAAAGAAATGAGATTTTGGGAACGCAGGATAGTAATATGAAAAGGAGGAGTGGAGGGGACATATTAAAAGGTACACGGAGTGGGACCAAGACTTGTAAGAGATGTTTCCCAGGGTGTTTGCTTTCAGTCTATCCAGTGCACAGTAGAGTTTCTTGTTGTTGTATCTTCCTGCTGCTTGAGTTATCCTGCTTTAGTTCAACTGCTGTGTTCAACTGCGTCTTAGCACTCCATCAAAAACAGCACTCACGCAAAAGCAGCACCCCATCTCTGACTATGCCCCCCGATCTGTGACCTCCCCCCATGAGCTGATCTAAATTTATAGGGAGATGGTCAAATGAGCACTTTTCTCCGCCCCAATTAGGAACTGATAATCACATGAATGGGGGGGATGTTTCTCAAACACAGACCAAACACAGGCCACAGTCATAAAAAGAGTGCAACTAGAGGTGAGAACTAAATCAACATAGACAAAAATATATTTACACTATTTGTTCTGAAATTAGTCAAGATCTCAATCCCATAGAGCACTTGTGGAGACATCTCAAACCAGCAGTTGAGAAAGGAATCCTTCCAACCTGAGAGACCTGGAGCAGTTGGTGAAAGAAGAGTGGTCCAAAATTCCAGTAGAGAGGTGTAAGAGCTCATTGATGATTACAGGAAGTGATTGATTTCAGTTATTTTTTTGCAAAGCGTGTGCTACCAAATATTAAACTGAAGGTGCCGAAAATTTTGTCCAATCCATTTTTGGGGTTGTGTGGAATGTGTAAGATTTGTTTTTTTGTTTCTCCACTTTTTTGTGCCATACCAGTACAAACAAAAGAAATAAACATGAGAATGCCTAAACATTTGTAATTGCATCAATTTTCTGGGCAAAGTAGTGCATTATTTGACAGAAATGCAGGGGTGCCAATATTTTTGGCCATGACTGTATCTAACATGCTCTGTGTATGCTCTATGGTAGTAATTACTATGCCTGAAGACAGTGACTGTGGATACTGTCCAAAGGCATCTATAGCAACTGTGATGTAAGAACAGGTTTGGTTGCCCAGCAAATAATTTATTAATTGCTTATATTGATTTCTTTGTCTGAATCAATTATCCTTTTTAGCACAGGCAATAAATGCTATAGCACGCTCATTTATATTTAACAGGCTTTTTTATGTGTGCCATGTTGAGCAATGGGTGGGCCTGCAAGCAACTCTTGGCTCAAAAGAAGTAGATTTAACCATGAGAAGACCACACTGTTTAAGATTTCAGCGTAGTCACACTTTGAATGCAAATTCAAATGCAACACTGTACCCAAATTAATTTTATATCATAAATTTTATATCATTTATATTATTTTTCGCTATATTAAGGATAAAATTAGTTTCTGTTATAAAATTTAGCAAATAAATATTCTTTCTTAATAAATTTAAGCCAAATGGATTTTGCTACATCTCTTTGATGAAAAACACAAATCAGTGTATATTATTTAGTCTGTGTAAAAATTACCTATAGTCTGCAAACTATACTGTATATTTGAAAATTGATCAATCCTGATGTCCTTCTCATTTCTGGAGGCCCTAAATTGCCAGGAAAGTACAAATACACCCAAAATGAAAAATAGAAAGTCCAAGGCACGTAAGAGGTATGGTGAGTTTTTGAAGTTCAAATTGTTTTGGCCACATTTTAGGGGGGAAAATGAAGAAATTACATACATTTTTTTTTCACAAAGTTGTTACTTTAAGTTCTTTCTCAAACACTGCATTAGCATACTTATAACCACACCCCAAAGTAATTCTGCTATTCTTCCCAAGTACAGGGATACCACAATGCTATAGCAGGCTCATTTATATTTAACAGGCTTTTTTATGTGTGCCATGTTTCATAATAAACACACAAACACAGCATTAACATACTTATAATCACACCCCAAAGAAATTCTACTATTCTTCCCAAGTTCAGGGAGACCACACTGCTATAGCACGCTCATTTATATTTAACAGGATTTTTTATGTGTGCCATGTTTCATAATAAATACACAAACTCCTGGACTACAAGTATGGTGGGCCATAGACGGCTCAAATTTCAGCCAGTTCCTGCTAAATTGGCCGATTTGTGAGCAATGGGTGGGCCTGCAAGCACCACTTGGCTCAAAAGAAGTAGATTTAACCATGATACTACATTTTATGAGACTTTTTCACAGACTTACCGCATACATGGGCCAAAAATCCAAGGAGCACTTTCAGGCTTTTTAGGGACATAAACTATGCATATAATTTCCTAATTTTCTATCATATTTTTAGAGGCCCTGGAGCACAAGTAGAGTGGAAACATTCACAAAATGACCCCATTTTGAAAAGCAAACACCCTAAGGTATTTTCCAAGAAGCAAGTCTTTTGAAAATGTAATTTTTTTGCCACAAGTTTTTGGAAATTGCGAAAAGAAAATGTATTTTGTTTAAACAAAGTTATCTATTAATGAGATATTTCTAACACACAGCATAGGCATTCTTAGAATTATGCCTCAAAACACATTCTACCATTTTTGAGTATGGGGATACCACATGCATGAGACTTTTTCACAGCCATAACAACATAGAGGGGCCCAAAGGCCCCCATAGGCTCTCTGGGGGCATAAATTAAATATCTAATTTCCTGTAAACCTTTCATATTTTTTAAGGCCCTGGATAGTAGAAACACTGACAAAATTACCACATTTTGGAGAGAAAACAAAGGTATTTTTAGAGACTTTTAAAGACTGCATTTTTTTCCCACAAGTTTTACAAAGTGAGGAAATAAGATAAAAATGATTTTTTTTACATAAAGTTGT
The DNA here is from genome assembly GCF_062004578.1 of Staurois parvus. Taxonomy (NCBI): domain Eukaryota; kingdom Metazoa; phylum Chordata; class Amphibia; order Anura; family Ranidae; genus Staurois; species Staurois parvus. The sequence continues at coordinate 83,528 of NW_028318915.1, forward strand.
CAGTTTTATAAGATATGTTTCACACACACAACATGGATATAATTAGAGTTGTACCCCAAAACACATTCTGCTACTCTTCCTGAGAATGGGGATACCACATGTTTGAGACTTTTTCAATGATTATGGACTTATTATGTACTGGACATTGCATCTTGTGTATCACAAAAATCAACCAATAGTATCAAGTACAGCGTACTGTAAAGGTCGTCTCTGTACAAGTGATCAGGGAATATACCTTAATGTAGTGTCACTTATAGCAGTCCCATTCCAAGCCTTGACTAGTGGCTGCCCCCAGGAATGCTATGTTCACTGGCTAGGAGGTACAGGAGGCTGAACAAAGGGTGAACAAAATTATTCCAGTGGTTCCAGTAGTGGGGGATGGGTGGGACTGATGTCTCTCAGGAATGTAGTCAGCAGGATGTATAGAGGAGTCAGTTCAGTTCAGGCAGCAGGCAGAGATATGGTCAATAAACAAGAAAAGGATTTGTCCGGAAAAAGGCAGAAAGGAGGTCAGTAAGACCAGGGTCAGTATAGATGGTAGGCAGAGGAAACACTGCACTGGTGTGGCAGTGATCAAGAACATTTTGCATATTGCTGGCTGCACTGGCTCTGGTGACACTGTACTGATGTGGTGGAAATCAGGGAGACTGTTTATTGCTGCCCAGGCTCTTTTGACTGTGGCACTGGTGTGGCTCGCGAACCGGATAATTGTTGCTAGCTGCACTGGTCTGGTGGCATTATCACTGGTCTGGTAGTGATCAGGAACATTGTTCTGGTCTGGTGACACTGTGACTAGTGTGATGGTGATCTCATGATCAGCCAGTCACACTGTGTGCATTCTGGGCCTCGCATGCTCACCCACATGGAAGTCAGTTTGTGAGAAACACCTGTGTCCTTGCATCTGGTGAGTCCCAATAGACATTGTTGGGACTGCCTGCACAGGGATGCATGAAGCATCTGTGCATCCCTGTGTGGGTAAACATGGCCCTTGCACAGGATACACATTGATACGTCTCATATAAACGAGGCCTATTAGTGACACAGGGATCATTACTGGCTATAGTATTTGTCACAATCTGGGTCAGGTTCAGAGACCAGTTGCTACAGCAGTTGTAAGGCTTACCTGAAACCAGCAGGATTGGTACACCAGCGGCCCACCCTGGGAATAACGCAGGCTCACCTGAGGTGCAGGGTCTAAGCATCCACCGGTCTTCCCCAGAGCTCCTAATGGTGGAGATGGATTTGGCTGCGTGTGAATGCCAGGTCGCAGATCTCAGGATCACCCCACCAGGGAATGAGTAGGCTGGAAACCAAAGCGGATCAAACAGTTCAGGGATCAAACAGAAGTGGAGTCAGTCACAAGCCAAGGGTCGGTCACCAATTGTAGTAGATAGGATGAGGCAGAATCGTAGTCAGTAGCAAGCCAAAGGTCGGTAACGTAGATGAAGACAGCAGCAGGAACAGTAAGCAGGATATTGGCTGGTAAGGCACAATAATCTGGCAACCAGGAAGTGCAGAGACATGGCTTTTATAGGAAGTTCATGGGAGGAGCAAGGAGTTCAAGGTTCAAGTCAAAACAGGGCAAAGGCAGGATCATCCAAAGAATTGTCAAGGGAGCTGTCCAGCATTCCAGGTGGCTCAGTGAGAAGAAACACTGTCCCTCACTGCAGAAGGCCCAGGTTCGATTCCAGGCCCTGACAGTATTAGTATTAGGTCTTGTTCACACAGAGTGTTTTGATGGCAGGGAGACCCGGCCGTCAGAACACCCTGATCAGTGGTGCCAGCTATAGCCTGCGGTGTTGATCAAGTGGGATTTATCCAACATCCTGGTTGTACTGAAATCGATTGGTATATCAGCTTCTGTACAACCACGGTGCTCATACATGAATCGAGATTTGGCCAATCGCTGTTGAACCAGCCAAAATTTTCATCCATGTATGTATGGACAGTTTAAGACACTTAGGTTGATTTACTAAAACTGGAGAGTGCAAAATCTGGTGCAGCTTTGCATAGAAACCTTCCAGTTTTTTTGTCAAAGTTTAATATAACAAGCTGAAGTTTGGTACATCAACCCCGCGGAATCTCTGACTGCTAATCCAGCAAGATTTGGAATGAGGTTTCGTAATGTCAGTACTGTGCTGCTCACTGTTCTTCTTGCTGAGGATTCTGTACTTCCTGAAACTGCCCTGCTTGCTGCTGCTGCTGCCTAAATATTGCCCCTTCAGTCAACATATCAACATGTCATCTGGGGGTAATTCTGACTCTGGTCTTGTCTCTAACAAGATGACCGCCCCCACAAAGTGACACAGTGGAGAACACGGCATGGTAAATCATTAATGAGTAAAAAATGAGCTGCATGTTCTCCACTGGTAATACTGGTGACTAGTTCTTTGCCTTTTTTTGGGCACAGCTTCCAAAATTTAGGTCCTCTTTAAGGGATGCTGAGATAAGGAGACAAGTCACATGATTCTCTGAAACTCAGACAAGAATTCTTGATTTTTGGAGTTAACTGTATGGGCCATTGGAAGCAGACAGACAAACATTTTGCTTCTAAATGATTTAAAGTTCACCTTTTTGACAAAAATAATATATGCACATTTTTTTGCAGGCACAAAAATGTGGATTTATTATTTTGGTCTGCAGGAGCCTGCAAAGCATTGCACCATTGATCAGTAGGTCACTGATGCCATGCAGGTCTCCTGCAGATCTGTCAGTATATGTGCTTGCCGTACGGAATGTTCGAGCAAGCAGATATTCTGAGAGGAAGAATCAATGAACTACCACGGCTCTCCACAGCGCTATGGTAGTTCATTGAATACTACAAGCTGACAGCCACTAAGGCCACTAAGAACTCTGTGAATGAGTGATGCGGCCGTGTGGACGGAGCCCTGAATGGCCGAGATGTTTTCAAACCTGACAGATAGTATGGGGAAACTTCTCCCCATACTATCTGTCAGAGGGAGGGGGAAGGGCGGACACGGCTGCAGCTATGGGAACATATTACATGTTCCACCCTAAAAATGGGTGGAACATGTAACATGTTCCCAAAGGTTAACTTAAATTATTCTAACAATATTTTTAATGTAACCTTGTAAAAGTATGCCCCTTCTACAGAAAGCAACAGGAAAAATTGTACAATAGAAAAGCTAATATAGATATGAAATGCTTGAAAGAAGAGCTGTCTGTAGAGCTCCATGGCATATCCCAATTTTAATTCTTTCATATCGTGCACCCTTTGTGTGCCACCACATTGTGCAGTGTACCATTGTCCAGAAGATGCTAAACAGGCTAACCAATGGTGATGGTACAGACAAAACTACTTACCGTACATTTCACATAATAAAAAGTAAGATGTACCCCTGCAAAGTAGAAGGTAGCTCTTTACCTAATTACTTCTTGTCTCTGCACTGGTAACCTCAGCTGTTTTGTTCTGCCCAAAGTGGAATGCTGCTCATATCAAGTAGTCAGGAATTCCCCAAAACACATTGGGGGGAATTACTAAAACTGAAGAGTGCATAATTTTGTGATGTCTCTTACGTATAGGGGAGATTTATTAAAAGTGCTGCACAAAGAATCTTGTGAAGCTGTGCATAGAAACCAATCAGCTTCCATTTTTTGTCAAAGCTTAATTAAACAAGCTGAAGTTAGAAGCTGATTGGCTACCATGCACTGCTGCACCAGATTTTCCACTCTCCAGTTTTAGTAAATCAACTCCATTCTGTACATTCTGTAGATCTGCACCAGCCTTTAACTGGATACTGAAAACAATGCAGTTTGTGGTGTATGATGGCGTACTACAGTAATAAAGTGTTACAACGCATGTGCCAAATCACAATGTGTGCGACTAAGTAGAGGATCAATTGAGTGAAACTACTGCAATAAAAAGAGTCTAGAATGCAGTAAAGAAAATCGTTGTGTGTAAAATATCAGCATTGTTCTAGCAATGAGGCATCTGATTAGCAGCATGTAATTCTATAACTGTGTAATGTGGCTTTTATAGCCTCTAGAAAACAATCACATTCTGTATAGGAAACCCTGTGCTTTCACTTGAAACAAGGCCCAGAACAGCAAGGCCAGCTTTCTATGCTGCAGGTTAGAAATTACCAGCCATTTTTATGTATAATATGTATTCCAAAGGTTTCAGTTCCCTTACTGCAGAAAATTATACAGTGACGTAATGGCCTCTTCCAGTAGTGTACGAGATGCTTCTAGCATGTCAGGTTCAGCACCTGCTATATTACACACTTCTTGTAATAGCTGTAAACTTTAAAATGCTTAATAAAATAATGCCTTATCCTGCATATTTTCAAGTCAGCCAATTTGTATTCATGTGGTCCCTGTATTTTTCCTTTTTTTAATCTAGTGATCCTGTCAGATTTAAATATCTTGGATCATTTCAATGCTACATTGCTGCTGCTGCTGCTGCTACAACAGCAGCTTTGGAATTCACCCACTGGCATGCATTGTCCATCACAAGCAAGATGGACATGATGGAGAATTTGAGAGTTCCCCATCAAGCACCACCTACTGTCATTTCAATGTGACTTGCTTTATTGGTTGGTAGAATGCTGGCGGCCCTCATCCTAACCACCAGTCAAGTACATCTAAAATACATTTAAACATATTAATAAAGTAATGAACAAACAACATCCCCCTCCCCCTTTGAGGGTCCCAACTTTGAGTTGGTCTTAATTACTGCTAGTTTTTTTATCTGTGAAATGGTGGTAATTCTTTTAGAATCTGTGGCAGCTGTAGTGACAGATTCTAAAAGTAGCAGTGATAAAAACTACCTGAATCTGGCACACATGTACTTGTACTAAAACTGGTGCAAGGCTTTCATGAATGGACACTGGCCATGTTAAAGGGCCATACCACCAAGAAGGTGTCGTTAATGCTTTATTGAATTTCCCTACAAGCTTCCTATTTTATGTGAGCTGCTAAAGCTTTCTCGAAACAACATACCACCATAAGCCAAACAGCAATATACATGAGGGTGCCAGACAGTCATAAATGATTGCTTTTTTTGCATTTCAACCTGCAGCCAGCTATGATGTTCTGAAAAAAAATTAAAACTGCTTTTCCTTGCTACCAGTACTCTTTGTGCACCTCTGAATTCCTATTCCTCTACTTACATGATTGGTTCACTGTTTTTTCAAAAGGTTTTCACAGAGCTTGAGGCCAAATTATGGGCATCCCCCAGATTTAAGAGTTTCATCACCCACATGTTCAAGGTACCATTAAGGTCTACACCAATTTCCTCAAAAAAAGACACAGTTATGATTCTGTAATGAAGTTTGCTTAAGTACTTCAAATTGAACTAGTTTGTCTAGGGGTGACTGTTTTTTTTTCCTTTTTAAAGCGGAGTTCTGGCCCTTGCCACCTCGCAAAAAAAATTAAAAGCCGTCAGCTACAAATACTGTAGCTGGTGACTTTTAATATTAGGGCACCTACCTGTCCATGCATCCAGTGGTGTCCTCAGACTGAGCCAATTCTTCAATTGGCTGTCGGGTCCTGGGGCCACCATCTTGACTAAGGGAAACCAGCAGTGAAGCCGACGGTTTCCTACTGTGCATGCGCAAAGTGCACTGTGCTTTGTGAATGGCTGCAGTCCTCTGGGACCTTGAAAGTGTCCCAGAGTGCTGCAGGGTACCCAAACTTCGAAACCTGAATCTTTCCCCAAAAGGTGACAGATGTGGAGGAGGCAGAAAAGCAGAGCTTCCATTTTAAAACTAGAATTTGACTTTAACACTTTGTTTGCATTTACTTAATACAGAAGAGGTGAGATAATGATCACTCAGTCTGTCTATGGTGGACAGATGCATGACAGCCAGCAACTCTCAGGAGGAGCACTGGTCAGGAATACTACTCTTCTTGAAAAAGTACTCTTATACGTAAGAGGTTACTTAAAAGAGAAGTATGGGATGTTTTTTTTTTTTTTTATTCAAAATCATACCTAGGTGGATGTTGCATCTGTCCCCCACCGGCTCTAAGTAAGAGAACTCAGCAATCACATAACCGCTGGTCGCTGAGTGACAGTGGGTATCAGTCCACTGTCAGTTGAAAACGAGTCACATGAGTGCAGAACTAACTGTCTTCCTGTGATCCAAAGGAGAAGTGCAGCCAAAATAACTTTGGCTGTACTTCTTTAAGCAGACCCATGTGGTTTAAATAGTTTTATTAAAAAAAAAAAAAAAAAATTATATATATATATATATATATATATATATATATATATATATTCAATTATGGTGAATTCACAAAACACCTACTTCCCCCACCAATAAAATTGAAAACGTTATCAAAAGTCACCCCAAAACACACAGTCTAGACTACCACTCATGACAAACATTCATTAACCTCCTAAAGTAGAAAACCAGACTGTGTATTTTGGGGTGACATTTGACAATATTGTTATTGGTAGAGGAAGAAGGTTTTATTGGATTTGCCATATTATTCTCCATCAAGGCAAAAGGCAACAGTATCTTCATTGAGTACAGATAAAAACAAACAGAGGGTGCACTGGCCTAGCGCATTACCTTTAAAAAATGTTTTTAATAATGATAAAAGTAGGTATTGTACTCACAAAATGTCAATACAGTCAAGGGTACATCGTGAAAGAACCGCTTTGTCCAATCCGCACTACGTGTCTGTCCATAATGGGAACTCTTGTCCCTTCCTCAGAGCCAACTCAGAGTTGGTTCTTTCACGATGTACCCTTGACTGTATTGACATTTTGTGAGTACAATACCTACTTTTATCATTATTAAAAATATTTTTTAAAGGTAATGCACTAGGCCAGTGTGCCCTCTGTTTGTTTTTATCTCTACTCAGTATATATGGACTTTCCCAGTCTTTGGAGGGCAGCAAGGCATGCATATCCCAAGAAACTCATGATGTGGTCCTATCCCTACAGAATCCATCCCTAAGCGCAGGAGTATCTGGGTTTGCCATTTTCTTAACAGTATCTTCATGCAGCATTTGACAGCAACCAATCAATTGACATGATCTGTTTTGTACTATTATTGGCAATCAATAGATCACTGATCTGTTGGTGTACTGGGAGACAGGACAGGTCCGGATCATCTCTGCCCTGTTCTAAAATTACCACTGGAGCTCAAAGAGAACCCCAGTAACTTCAGTGGTTCTGAGGCTGTAATTTTACATGTAATATTAATGTGCTTGTGCCACAAAGAGTTGTTAAAAAAAGCTCTAACAGGACAGGAAGCTGATGTTACCTTTTTGCTTGGTTCCTAGCTGTTGCAGTCAAGTTTAGTAGTAACACTACAAACAGATATGGCTGAAAACCACTTGTTGGCTCCACTGGCCTGGGGAGTTGTAAATAAAATTCCATTTTTGTTTTTAAATTAAAATGATTCTGATATACAATTTTATTATTACGCTGAGATGTATAATAATTTTATGTATATTTGTATCACCTTGAGATGACATGTTTTTGTTTGCTTCATTTCAACATATGCTGTGCATTTTAATCCAGAAAACATTGTGAGAAAATTAAGCTGCAGATCTTCAAATTGCACTTAGTAAATAGTATTCCAGCTGTAATTATGATTTTAGCAGCAATAAAAAACACATGCAAATGCTTCCTATAAATCAAATGTATATAGAAGCATAACAAACTCTTCAGTTCTGTTTGCCAACATCCACAATGTTCTGGCACTGTTGGTACACTACAGAGCAAATTCAGGACCCTGAGGGGCAATTATTTTTATAGACACAGAAAAAACTTTTCATAATGTTTAAAATCTCTTAAGGCGAAAATGTATATTCCACATTTACTGTCTGCCCACATATAACTTCAGGAAGGCGCCGCCAGGCATGTTTTCTAGTTTTGCTGCTTTTCAACCTTGCAGTAGAGCCCTTATCTAGTTATATCCTATTGATAAATAATTTACATGGCATTAGGCTGGGAGGACAGCTTTATTAACTGATGATCTCTTGGTGTTTACGTCAAGGATAGATCAGCACCTACCAAAGCTGAGAAACAACATGGAGGATTATAGGTCTTTTCAGGCTACAAAATTAATATAGAAAAATGTGAAATCCTATTGCTGTCTCAATCCTCTCCCTCCTCCCAATCATGCACACACATGTTGGATTTCCCAGTAGTCAGTGACCACATCACCTACTGTACCTTGGTATCAAAATTGGTATACTCCCCTTTACTTAACCTACAAGCCTCTCTTCTCTAAAATGATAAGGACATTTTGGGATCTGGGCAGATTTATCCCTCTTTCTTTTTGGCAGGACTCATCTACTAAAGATGAGCAGATTCCCAGACTCCTTTATCTTCTTGAAACTATACATTTACTTCTGAAACCTAGCAATATCACAATGTTAAAGAGACAGTATGCAAAATTTCTTGGCATACTCCATGACCCCCAAAGGACAGGAACACCAGGTCTATGCCAGAAAAACACAGTTCCACCTGTTCAAAACACATATACTGTACTTGATACTCTGATCCATAAGCATTCATAGTCAATCACAAATATGTAATGCTACATTACTATCTCCACTGGGAAAATCTAATGGTCAGAAATTACATTTTGTCTTCCCAGAGGAAGATACACTATATTGCCAAAAGTATCAGGACGCCTGCCTTTTCATGCACATGAACTTTATTGGCATCCCAGTCTTAGTCCGTATGGTACAATATTGAGTTGGCCCACCCTTTGCAGCTATAACAGTTTCAACTCTTCTGGGAATGCTGTCCATAAGGTTTAGGAGTGTGTCTATGGGAATGTTTGACCATTCTTCCAGAAGCGCATTTGTAAGATCAGGCACTGATGTCAGACAAGAAGGCCTGTGTCAGAGCCTGGGATCGAACCTGGTCCTTCTGCAGTGAGAGGCAATGTCTCTTTTCACTGAGCTATCTGGAATGCTGGACAGCTCTCTTGACAATTCTTGGATAATCCTGCCTTGTGCCTTGATTACTCTTGAACCTTGAACTCCTTGCTCCTCCCATGAACTTCCTTATAAAAGCCATGTCCATGCACTTCCTCCTTGCCAGATTAATGTGCCTTTCTAGCCAATATCCCGCTACTGTTCCTGCTGCTGTCTACACCTCCGCTACTGATCTTTGGCTTGTTCCGGACCACGATTTCGTCTCATCTAACGTACTACGATTGATTTGCTACCATTTGTGACCGACCCTTGGCTTGTGACTGACTCTGCTTTCGTCTGATCCCTAACCTGTTGATCCGCTATTGGTTCCCAGTCTGCTCATTCCCTGGTGGGGTGATCCTGAGATCTGCGACCTGATATTAACACGCAGCCCAATCCATCTCCACCATTAGGAGCTCTGGTGAATACCGGTTAATACTTAGACTCCGCACCTCAGGTGAGCCTGCATCATTCCCAGGGGGATCTGCTGGTCTCAGGTAAGCCTTTTACTGCTATAGTAACTGGTCTCTGAACCTGACCTTATATCGTGACAGAATAATCTGGCCCAAACATGGAGGCCGCTATAGCAAGTGTTGTGAATCCTCTTAGGCAGCAAATCGCTGAGCTGCAGGAATTTGGGGTTACCCATCAGGAAAAAGTTGCCAAACTGGAAAGCATTGTGGATAGGCAACAGGGAGAGATTCAGGCTCTGCAGAGGCAACTGCTGAACTGTGATGATCCTAGCTCACATATGCCCCAGCCCCAACCATCTAAGTTTAATGGAGACCGCCACCAATACAGTGGTTTCCTTAATCAATGTCGTGTATATTTCCAAATGTACCCTGCTGTGTTCCCTTTAGAGAAAAAGAAGGTAATGTTTATTATTGGGCTTCTGACTGGGGAAGCCTTAGCTTGGGCCTCCCCTTATATAGAGCAAAACCATGGCATTCTAAATAATTTAGATACCTTTTTGACCGCGATGAATCAGGTTTTTGATGATCCCAACCGTTGTGCTTCTGCCGAAGCAAAATTACATAGTCTAAGGCAGGGTAGACACTCGGTCGCTGAATACACAGCCGAGTTCAGAAGTTGGGTTACAGATACCACTTGGAACCCTGCAGCACAAAAGAGCCAGTTCCGCCAAGGGCTTTCTGAACAGGTAAAGGATGAGCTTGCCAGAGGCTATACTCCTAATGATCTTGAGGAATTCATCCAATTGTGTATCCGAATCGATCAAAGACTTACAGAAAGGAGAAGGGAGAAGCTGGGAATACTTGGAAGTAATAGGGGCATGCATCTCTCTGCTAGTCCTTTTGTTCAACAGGATTCAAGAGTCTCTCTGGGTTCTAACACTCCTGAGCCTATGCAGGTTGATGCAATCAAGAGATCCATCTCCATTCAGGAGAAAGAGAGAAGACGTTCAGAGAATTTATGTCTATATTTGTGGGGATTCTGGTCATTATGCAATTAATTGTCCTAACAAGGTAAAAAGAACTATTGCTGTGACTGATATGATTGAGCCTGCACACATAAACTCCATAAGCCAGTCGGTCTCCCCGCTGATTCCTGAAGAGAATAAGGTGAACTCCCTGCTTTCTCATTTTGTTATCCCCATTAAACTGGTATCTGAGGGCCGTGAAATTTCCTGCTCTGCTATGCTGGATTCCGGGGCTGGGGGGAACTTTATGGATATAGAGTTTGCTCACAACCATGGTATTCAAGCCAGAAACACATTTACCCCTATTGATATGGAGACAGTAGATGGGTCACCTTTATCTTCAGGACCTGTTACCCATCAAACGGTTCCCCTGGTACTGCTGTTTGAGGCTGACCATAGTGAGACTAACAGCTTTCAGCTGATTACATCACCCAAGTTTCCCATCATCCTGGGCATTCCTTGGTTCTCCACTCACAATCCTTCCATCAATTGGGGAGCTCGGACTATAGATTTTACGTCCCCCCACTATGAAAAACATTGCAAAAAACCTTGCCGACCAAGTTAATCACCAACCAAGGAAGCGCAAGTTGACATAGTGGCTACCCAGTCATATGACAACTTGCCCACACATTACCATGAGTTCCAGGATGTCTGTGACAAGAAGAATGCAGATCAATTACCCCCTCATCGCCCATATGATTGCCCCATTGAGCTGCTCCCAGGGGCAGAAATACCTTTCGGTCGCCTTTTCAATCTGTCGGAACCCAAATTAAAAGTACTCAGGGTGTGGATCAATGAGAACTTGGAGAAGGGCTTTATTAGACACTCAACTTCTCCTGCGGGGGCAGCCCTGTTCTTCGTTGAAAAGAAGGACTCCACCTTGCGTCCATGCATTGACTACAGAGAAATGAATAAGATCACTATTAAAAACCGCTATCCATTACCCTTGATCTCTGAAATGTTGGAAAGACTTCGTTCTGCCAAGATCTTTACCAAGCTTGACCTACCAGGGGCATATAACCTTGTCCGCATTCGTAAAGGAGACTAATGGAAGACTGCCTTCAGAACCAGGTATGGGCATTTCGAATCCTTGGTGATGCCGTATGGACTTTGCAACGCCCCTGCAACGTTTCAGCATTTTATCAACAATGTTTTTCGTGATCTGTTGGACCAATTTGTAATTGCTTATCTGGATGATATTCTTATTTTTTCTGATAATTGGGAAGAGCACCGCAAACATGTTTGCATGGTCTTTGAAAGATTAAGGCAAAATAGACTTTACATCAAATTGGAGAAATGTGAGTTTGAACAAACCCAGATCCAGTTCTTAGGCTATATCATTTCTCCAGAAGGAGTGAGCATGGATCCCCAGAAAATCAAAGCAGTGATAGATTGGTCAGCACCAGGAAATGTTAAGGAGATTCAACGTTTCGTCAGGTTTGCCAATTTCTACAGAAAATTCATAAGAAACTTTTCTAAAGTAATAGCTCCAATCACACAGCTGACAAAAAAAGGGGTACCCTTCGTATGGACTTCTGAGGCACAGGCTGCATTTGAAAAGCTGAAGACTCTTTTCACTTCTGCACCAATTTTGGTACATCCCGACCCTGAACTACCCTTTATAGTGGAAGTGGATGCTTCCAATTCTGCCGTGGGAGCGATCCTGTCTCAGCGAAGTGGTGAAAAGATGCAGCTTCATCCTTGTGCCTACTTTTCCCGTTTGATGTCCTCAGCCGAAAGAAATTATGACATTGGGAATAAAGAGCTACTGGCAGTTAAGGAAGCCTTTTCTGAATGGAGGCATCTGCTAGAAGGGGCCAATCATCCTGTAACTGTTCTCGCTGACCATAAAAATCTGGAATTCATTCGCTCGGCCAAGAGATTGTCTTCCAGACAAGCACGCTGGTCTTTATTCTTTTCAAGATTCAATTTTGTTATATCATATCGACCTGAATCGAGGAATGGTAAGGCCGATGCCTTATCAAGGATGCTGTCTGAGCCTCCCCAGGAGGACAATTCCGAATGTTCAATCCTAACGCAAAAGAACTTCCTGGGGGCCACAAGTGCAAAGACATTCTTGAGCCTCCTCAAAGAGGGGTATGAGAATGATCCGCTTCTCAGGGATCCTCCTAAGGACATAAACCTTGAGTACAAGAACGGCTTTTGGACTCTAGCACATCGTCTCTATGTACCTGAGTCTGCTCGGGTGGAAGTCCTCAAATTAGTTCATGACTCCAAACTGGCAGGACACTTTGGGATTTCAAAGACTGATGACCTTCTGTCACGTTCCTTCTGGTGGCCCAGTTACAAGAAGGATATCAAACGCTACGTGGCCTCTTGTCTGACGTGCGCACGTCATAAGACACCCTGAGCTTCTCCTTTGGGGTTACTCCAGCCACTTCCTGTTCCATCGAGACCTTGGGGGTCAATTTCTATGGACTTTGTGGTCGAATTGCCTCCCTCAAAAGAAATGACTACTATCTTGGTAGTCGTTGACCGCCTTACTAAAATGGCTAATTTTATACCTGTCAAGGGGGTACCTTCTGCCGAACAAACTGCAGAGTTGATTATACGAGAAGTTTTTAAATTACATGGAATTCCTGATGATGTGGTATCTGATAGAGGAGTACAGTTTACATCAAAATTTTGGAAAAGCTTTTGTTCAGCCTTAGGGGTAACTGTTAACCTGTCCTCTGCTTTTCATCCACAATCTAATAGTCAGACAAAGAGGACCAATCAAACTTTGGAACAGTACCTTCAGTGTTTTGTCAGCTATCTTCAGGATGACTAGGTGGACTATTTACCTACGGCAGAGTTTGCCTATAACAATGCTAAACATAGCTCCACCTCCCAAAGCCCTTTTTTCCTCAATATGGGGTATCATACAGTTTTTATTCCGGATCTCCCTATCACAATTCAAATTCCTGCTGTTGCCAACAGATTAACTACGTTGCAGGAGACTCAAGCGAAGTTGATCGAGACCTTGGGGGAGGCTCAGGAATGTTATAAAAGGGCTGCCGACAGTCATCTCAGATCACTTCCTACCTTTCATGTGGGTGACAAGGTTTGGCTATCTACTAAAAATCTGAAGGTTCATGTTCCATCTGCAAAGTTGGGCCAAATGTTTGTGGGACCTTTCCAGATTTCTGCTCAGATTAACCCAGTCACCTTTCGCTTAAAACTTCCTGACAGTATGAGGATTCACCCTGTTTTTCATGTATCACTTTTCAAACCATTTCATGAAAATCCTTTCTCTGGAAGAATTCTTCCTCCTCCTCCTCCTGTTGAGGTACAGGGTGAAGAAGAATATGTGGTAGAGAATATTCTTGACTCTAGGATGTTTAGAGGAAAATTTCAGTATCTTGTCCAATGGGAAGGATATGGGCAAGAGGAAAATTCTTGGGAACCTGAGGAAAACGTCCATGCTCCTAGATTGACAAAAGAATTTCACCAGAGGTTTCCTCACAAGCCTGGTCCTAAGACGTCCAGGGGACGTCCTGTGAGGAGGGGAGTACTGTCAGAGCCTGGGATCGAACCTGGTCCTTCTGCAGTGAGAGGCAATGTCTCTTCTCACTGAGCTATCTGGAATGCTGGACAGCTCCCTTGACAATTCTTGGATAATCCTGCCTTGTGCCTTGATTACTCTTGAACCTTGAACTCCTTCCTCCTCCCATGAACTTCCTTATAAAAGCCATGTCCATGCACTTCCTCCTTGCCAGATTATTGTGCCTTTCCAGCCAATATCCCGCTACTGTTCCTGCTGCTGTCTACACCTCCGCTACTGACCTTTGGCTTGTTCCTGACCACGATTTCGTCTCATCCTAACATACTACGATTAATCTGCTACCATTTGTGACTGACCCTTGGCTTGTGACTGACTCTGCTTTCGTCTGATCCCTAACCTGTTGATCCGCTATTGGTTCCCAGTCTGCTCATTCCCTGGTGGGGTGATCCTGAGATCTGCGACCTGGTATTAACACGCAGCCCAATCCATCTCCACCATTAGGAGCTCTGGTGAATACCGGTTAATACTTAGACTCCGCACCTCAGGTGAGCCTGCGTCATTCCCAGGGGGATCCTCTGGTGTACCTATCCTGCTGGTCTCAGGTAAGCCTTTTACTGCTATAGCAACTGGTCTCTGAACCTGACCTTATATCGTGACAGCCTGGCTCCCAGTCTCCACTTTAATTCATCCCAAGGGTATTCTATCAGGTTGAGGCCAGGACTCTGTCCAGCCAAGTTCCTCCACCCCAGACTCGCTCATCCATGTCTTTATGGACCTTGCTTTGTGCACTGGTGTGCAATCAGGTTGGAACAGGAAGGGGCCATCCCCAAACTGTTCCCACAAAGTTAGGAGCATGAAATTGTCCAAAATGTCTTGGTATGCTGACACCTTAAGAGTTCCCTTCATTGTAACTAAGAGGTCAACCCCTGAAAAACAACTCCACACATAATCCCCCTCCACCAAACTTTACACTTGGCACAATGCAGTCTGGCAAGTACCATTCTCCTGGCAACCGCCAAACCGAGACATGTCTATTGGATTGCCAGAGAAGCGTGATTCATTACTCCAGAGAACATGCCTCCACTGCTCTAGAGTCCAGTAGCAGTGTGCAGCCATCTAAGTGTATCAATTTAATTAAAAACAGTAAAGGGAAGGGTTAAAATGCACTTACAAGGATGAGAGTAAATGGGCAAATGATCAGTTCTTTTTCACTAGGAAGCCTCGGTGGACAGCAGGTGGATGGATGGATGATGTATCCTTAAAACAGCTCTGGATAAGAGCTCATGGTTTGACAAAGGAGCAATGGTGAGCTCTGAAACATGTTACCACCCATCACACTTTGACGTCAGTACGTCCAGACATCACTTCTGATTCCAGTCCTAGCACTGACTTGCATTCCAGTGTGGCTATATTTGCTGCTGGAAGAAGACGCAATCTATCATATGAACTTAATCTGCATTCTGACAGAGTCCAGCTTTATTTCACCTATCCTGCAGAGCTGTCCACCGAGACTTGCCACCAAATAAGGACTTCTGTTTGTTTATTGTTTTAGTGCGCAGACACATCCAATACCCTGTTAGAAGAGCTGCAGCCATTCTAGAAGTGGATTAACACACCTGGATCTACTATACAGAGACTACGGCTTCTTGCTCGGGACCTAATCTTTCTCCATTTGCGCTATAGAATTTTTTATGTTTTTGTTCTTCCACTTTGTTATAATACCACTAACAGTTGACTGTGGAATATTTAGTAGCAAGGAAATTTCACGGATGGACTTATTGCACAGGTGGCAACCTATCACGGTACCATGCTAGAATTCACTGAGCTCCTGAGAGCGATCCATTCTTTCATAAATGTTTGTAGAATCAGTTTCCATGCCTAGGTGCTTGATTTTATACACCTGTGGCCATGAAGGTGATTGGAACACTGGAATCCAATGATTTGGAGGGGTGTTCCAATACTTTTGATGATATAGTGTATATGTGGGAACAATTTACAGGTTTATATGAAGGTACGTAGTTGTACTGTAACCTGGAGTAAAACCGAACTTAAATTAATATACAGAGTTTATTATGCTTTTGATTCCTTCGAAATGATTCAGACTCCCAACCCTTACCTTAAACACTGTGCAAAATGCCACCTGGTGGGAACACCTTTGGCACATTGTTTATAGGATTGCCTCAATGTCTCATGCTTTTAGGATGTAACAATTCAATTTTCTTAGTCACAGGTATAGATCTTTCTAAAGACCCCTGAATTTGCTTGTTTAATGGTTTCCTCCAGCTCATCTCAACAGGGTAAAGGACAGATTGGGCTCATACTTGTCTCCTATTGACCCAGAGAGAATAACTGTCTGTCACTCAAGTTATCAACCTTTTCACTGCCATTAAAACAGTAATGTGGAGAGAATAGCTTGATTCCAAACTAAATAATGATACCCAAAACAAAGGTTTTTAAGAGGGTGTGTTTATTCACTACCTGCTCCTTGCACTGCAACATAGCTAATAACAATTATCCAGTCTCTCTGATATACCACTTGGTAGTCACCAGAAGATTTCTGCGGAACATTGACATTTTAAAATATCTGATACCTCTTAACACACCAAAATCTCTCTACAACCCGAATCATTGTCCAACATGGTCAAACATCCAATGGTTTTTCAATGATATTTCCAATACGATATATCTTTCTATGGAGGTCGATAATGAATGTTTCTTACTGGATCAACTCTTTAGCTGGATACAAACATTCCCAGCACAACTGTAGATACATGTCAACAATTATGGAAAAACAAAGCTATTTTTATTGTTCAGTCCTGTTTTATGTTTACCCAAGTTCCATTTGTATATTCTCTAGATTACCAATGCCTCCCCTTCCATTCCTGCATTGTTTGGGTTTGAATGGTTTGCCATTTGTACTTACATAACACTGTCAAGGTGTAGTAGCTACTTTATATACTTGTTCTCTGTAAATGTAATCACAATAAATAATAGAACATTTCAGTCTCCACATACCTGCAAGCCTTCAATGGCGAGCCTGAGAATTGAAGGGGTGAGCTTGGAGGCTTGCTTGAAGGAAAAATTGCTCCAGTCTATGATTAGAATAAATCCATTGATCTGAAGCTCGGGATCTTCAATAAGAACTTCTAGTGAGAGGAGAATGGCACGTAAGATGTCCACAAAGGAGTTCCTTGAACAAATGAATTGTACTTGAATTAGGATGTGTCCTTTGCAGAAATAAAATAATAAACCTTAAAAATAGAATATGATGCTGCAAATTTGAAATAAAAAAATAGGACACAAGTGTTAACAGAAACTTCTAGAGTCCATTAGAATACTTCATGCTGATATTCAAAACCCAAACCCCATCATGGAGAATAATGGAGCCTCAGCTACACCACAAGTTTTTCTTACTATACATTATAATATGTATGGTTGTTCAGAAATATATAAGTTATATTTATATATCCAAGCAATACATCAGAAAATGTTAAGTATTTCCTTTAAAATTATTAAAAAATGTTAAATATTTACAGGCAAATCCAGAAAAAAATGTGATACCTTTACAGCATAATAATAGCATAACAATAAACTAAGTCACTTCAGAAAATTTGCAGGAAGTAGTTTGTTTCAAGTGTGAATTCCGTCCCTATGCTTATTCATTTCATTTGTGAGGATGTTACTGTTTCAGATTTATTGTATTTCTGTAAAAATATGGTACAACTAGGCTTGCTACATTTTGCTCAGACCAAAAAACAGTGCATAGCAGAAAACTTAGCAGGGAATCAAGTTGTGAAGATTTCAGTGCTTCAGGCTGTTTGGCCAGACAAAATGCAAAGAGATCTTAAAGGAGCTAAGTATTAGCAAAGTAAACACTAATTATTATTTTACAGGATTTATATAGCATCAACGGTTTGTGAGGTGCTTTAAAATATAAAGAGAGTTAGTACATTTACAATACAATTCAAGACAAGTGAGTTAGGAGGGTCCTGATCATAAGAGCTAACAATCTAAAAGGGAAGGGCAAGTGATACAAAAGGTAATGACTGAGTAGGGATCAGTTTCTGGAAAATGTAGAATTCAGTTGTGACGCAGACAAATTATATGCTTCCCTGAGGAGCTGAGTTATCAGGGCAAACAGATAGAGTAGGAGATAGCCATACAAATTGGGTAGTTCCAGAGGATGCGAGAGACTCTAGAGAAGTCCTGGAGATGAGCATGAGAGGAGGAGAGATGGAGGATGGATGGAGGAATAATATAAGTTTGGTTTTTGAAATACTGAATTCTAGTAAGTGGTGTGACATCCATACTGATTTGTCATTTAGAGACATATCAGTATGGATGAGAGAGAGATTAGTTTACCAAAGTCAAATAGGCGGTTCACTTTGCTCGGGAAGTATTTTGCAAGTGAATTTGCCCCAGAGCTTAGTGAATAGGGTGAGGCTCTGCAGACTTCCATCATCCAAATATCATCATCATCAAATATATGCAAAAACATTTTCCTAGAGGATGTTGATGAGAGCAATGAAAGGTTTGCTTGACAGCTGGAGGGAGGAATTATATTTTAGGAAGGCAAATTTATACAGGGTGAAATGTTGCAGGGATTTAATTTGACCACACACTCATAGATGAGACTTCTGGTGTCATCTGTTTGCCAGGGTTGTAGTGGCAATTGGGACCTAATTCTGTTTGTAATGAGGTGAGCACTTGTGTCCAGGGAGGATAAAAGTGAGCTGTTGTAGACATAAATGTTGAGGTTAGGACAGGGCATAGTGAAATTTTGCTGCAGAGGTAGATGTCAGAGACAGAACAGAGATGAAAAGCATTAAATGGTGAAGGTTTCTAGAGGTAACTGGTAGTTGGTTGGAGGGATAGGGGTTTGAAGACAGGGAGAGTGTAAAACTGATAAGGCTGTGATCAGAGAAAGGAAAGCAGAAGCAGAAGAACAGGTCAAGAGTGTTCCTTTCAGAGTGAGTAGAAGAATATGTCCAGAAGAATATGTCCATTGTATTAGGTCAAAAGATGAGGTTAGATTGAAAAGCTAAGAAGTAGTTGAAATGCTCACATTAAAGTCACCAAGGAAGTATCTCAAATGAGAGAAAGTAGGGCAGACAGGCAAATAAGTAATCAAGTAAGCTTTACACCAGTCTAGGAGGCTGAAAAATAATAGCAATCCTCAGAGAAACTGGAGAAAAAAAAGGGAAAATATAATTTGCTTCAAAAGATGAGTGGGATAGAGAGGTAGGGGCTGGGAAGAGGGTCAACTGGTAATCCCACCATTGTTTGGTAATCTGAGTCAATTTCACAACTAACAGACACTGTGAGCCTTGATAAGGTTGGCATGTTTGTGCCGCTGACTACTCTTGTGGAATTTTATTGGACTATTTTAATGCAATATATATTTTGGACACTTTAGGTGAGGTGTTCCTACTTTCCCTTCTTCTTTCAATCTGAAGGGCCCCCAAGACATATGTATATGTAAGCTACCTCCTCAATTCAAATACATAACACATTTTAGATTCCAAATCACTCAAATCATTAATTAACTTACTCCAAGGATACTTACTCCTGTTTTAGCTTCATATAGCATCTTGGCGGGCTAGCTGTTAGCAACCTAATATCCTGTCATCTCTGCCATTTGTAAATGAACAGCACTTAAGACTGGGGTCAGAAGATTGACTGACTTTTTTTTTTAGCTTGGATGATTCTTGTTTCACTGTATCACCTTTGGTATCAATCCCAAGAATTGATGGTGTGAAGCTAGAGATGGTTGATAATGAATTTTCACAACACTCACAGTACTCACAACAAAAGTACAGCCAAATATTTCATACACATGCAGTATATGTTTATTAATTATTTTATTATTTATCTTCTGTTGGTGGTTGACAGTTACTGATCATGTTTTGTATTTCCCAGCAGAAATAACTGCTTATTTTTCGAAACATTCCCGTTCCTCAATGTGTTACAAAAAGTCATCAAGCCAATTTATTTCTGCCAAGCTCCTGTTATTGGTGACCATAGCTTTTTTTACCGCTTCTTTGCTTTTCCAATCCAAGGATTTGTTATAGGACCCGGCAGCATCCACTCTTAAAGAAAAAAAGCTCCTATCATGTTTGCATTTGCACCTTCAAATTTTACCACTACAGAAACCCCTTGAGGGTTTGAATGTCTCACTGGTTTCAGCACGGACTGGTGAAACTACAGGCAGATCAAATTATTAATTCATCACCATTTTCTAGTCTTTGAAGTTGTGCAGGATGATGAAATGGGAAAATATTTAGCTCATCTCCTTCTCAGATCCTCAAAGGTTCTAGCTGTAGTGCCTTTACAGTAAAGCAGGCCATAGATGAGTCAGTTCTTTTCATGTAACTACAGGGTTAAACAAAAAAAAAACTCACTTGATTCCCTCATCCACACACTCGAGATGAATTGGGGAATCCTCCGCTCTGAGACATTGTATTCTGACAGTAGTGAGACTTCCTTACAGTCAGAATATACTGATCAGGGCTTCCTGCTATAGCAAATGGTGCTGATTGAGGGAAATCTAACAGGGTATTTGTATAAAAGTCAATCGGTAGATCAACTTCTGTAAACCTCCCTGGCCATACATGGATCAAAATTCAAAGGGTCCCTGCTAAACCGAATTTCGATCTATGTATGGCTGGCTTATGTAAAATATACACTGCTGGAAGAAGCGGTGGAAGCAACATGAAATTTAAGCAAACATAAATTGAGGGAGCTGAACAAAAATCTGGAAGGTGGTCGGGAGTTGGATTTGAAATAAGGATGAAAAAATGAGAGCACTGATAAAAGAACAAAAGTGCATAATGAAGGGCACTGCACATGTTTCAATCCAAACCTGATTGTACCTGGTAATCTACAACTGAATTAAACGTAAGCCCTGTACGCATGGTGAGAATATTGGACAAATGATTGTCCATTTTTTTTGCATGTTAGTTTCATATTGAAAATGAAGAGATTACTAAAGTTATGAAAATTCTTGTATGATAGAATACAACTTTGGAAGTGAAGTAATGTACTGTATTGCAATGTATTCTTTTGTTTCTGAGTATGCGTGGTCATTAGAGATGAGCGAAGTATTCAAAAATTCGATTCGGCTGATTCGGCGAATTCGCGGAATAAATTCGATTCGAGTCGAATATATTCACTGCGAATTTAACTTATAAAAAGGGTGTTTCTAGGCTTCAGAGAGCCTTTATATTAGTGCAGAACACTGTACCTTTAATTTAAATGCCCTTGGAGTCTGCTGGGGAAGAGAAATAATACTGTCAGTCAGTATGACATGCAGATGAGTGCCGTCGATCTTAGAATCACCGCACACTTCACTCATTTGGGCAGTCACGGGGCCAAAACCAGAGTGTGGAGCCACAGTGTGGCGGTGGAGGCAGCAGCAATGGGAGGCCATACAGCACCCTATGACAAAATGGAACCCACCAGCAGTGTGAGGAGACCTGAAAGTGGCACATGGTAGAGTGTGGCGATGGAGACAGCAGCAATGGGAGGCCGTACAGGGACCCATGACACACTCTGGACCTGGCAGCAGCATGAGGAGGCGGTACGGGGGCCCATGGCAGATTACGGGCCTGGCAGCAGCAATGGGAGGCCCGTAATCTGCCAGCACCCTATGACAAAATGGAACCCACCAGCAGTGTGAGGAGACCTGAAAGTGGCACACGGCAGAGTGTGGCGATAGAGACAGCAGCAATGGGAGGCCGTACAGGGACCCATGACACACTCTGGACCTGGCAGCAGCATGAGGAGGCGGTACAGGGGCCCATGGCAGATTACGGGCCTGGCAGCAGCAATGGGAGGCCCGTAATCTGCCAGCACCCTATGACAAAATGGAACCCACCAGCAGTGTGAGGAGACCTGAAAGTGGCACATGGCAGAGTGTGGCGATGGAGACAGCAGCAATGGGAGGCCGTACAGGGACCCATGACAGATTACGGGCCTGGCAGCAGCATGAGGAGGCGGTACAGGGGCCCATGACAGATTACGGGCCTGGCAGCAGCAATGGGAGGCCCGTAATCTGCCAGCACCCTATGACAAAATGGAACCCACCAGCAGTGTGAGGAGACCTGAAAGTGGCACATGGCAGAGTGTGGCGATGGAGACAGCAGCAATGGGAGGCCGTACAGGGACCCATGACACACTCTGGACCTGGCAGCAGCATGAGGAGGCGGTACAGGGGCCCATGGCAGATTACGGGCCTGGCAGCAGCAATGGGAGGCCCATAATCTGCCAGCACCCTATGACAAAATGGAACCCACCTGCAGTGTGAGGAGACCTGAAAGTGGCACATGGCAGAGTGTGGCGATGGAGACAGCAGCAATGGGAGGCCGTACAGGGACCCATGACAGATTACGGGCCTGGCAGCAGCATGAGGAGGCGGTACAGGGGCCCATGACAGATTATGGGCCTGGCAGCAGCAATGGGAGGCCCGTAATCTGCCAGCACCCTATGACAAAATGGAACCCACCAGCAGTGTGAGGAGACCTGAAAGTGGCACATGGCAGAGTGTGGCGATGGAGACAGCAGCAATGGAAGGCCGTACAGGGACCCATGAGACACTCTGGACCTGGCAGCAGCATGAGGAGGCGGTATGGGGGCCCATGGCAGATTACGGGCCTGGCAGCAGCAATGGGAGGCCCGTAATCTGCCAGCACCCTATGACAAAATGGAACCCACCAGCAGTGTGAGGAGACCTGAAAGTGGCACATGGCAGAGTGTGGCGATGGAGACAGCAGCAATGGGAGGCCGTACAGGGACCCATGACACACTCTGGACCTGGCAGCAGCATGAGGAGGCGGTACGGGGGCCCATGGCAGATTATGGGCCTGGCAGCAGCAATGGGAGGCCCGTAATCTGCCAGCACCCTATGACAAAATGAAACCCACCAGCAGTGTGAGGAGACCTGAAAGTGGCACATGGCAGAGTGTGGCGATGGAGACATGGGCCCCCTGGCCACGCTTGACTTTCTGGCCACATAGTCGACATACGGCTACGTTTACTTCCTCGGGCGGCTTGACGAAAAATTGCCACACCGCCGAGTAGGAAACTTTGCCCCCGCTACTCCTCACTGGCTGACTGCTACTTCCTCCGTGCACACTGGCACCACTACTGGCCGTGGTGGTAGGCTGCAGTGGAGCTGGTGCTCTACTCCGTGGCCGTTTGCCTCCACTGACACTGCTGCGACCCTGCTGCCTCCTGAGCAACCCACCGACTGTTTTGCTCGCTGCCAAGCTGGCACCCTCTTCTCCTGATGATGCGGAAGCAATAGCCTGATGACGACGAGGCTGCCAAGTGCGATCAGCCTCATCATCATCAATTAGGGTCTCCGCCTCACTACTAGCCCCCTCGGCTGCGTGTGGGTCAGGAGACAGACCTGTCTCTAGACCGGCTACCGAGCCACTCTCCTCGCCACTACTTCTTCGCCTGGCTGCTGAAGAGGCGGATGTCTCCCCCCGTTCCTGACCGCCCTCTGTTAGCTCTTCCTCACTGTACAGTGGGGCTGAGCCCACAGCATGTGATACTTCGCTTGGTGAGGGAACACCAAAGGACAGGGGCAGGTAGAGGACACGTGATTTCAGTGGGCTTGCTCCCGGGCCATGCCAACTAACGGTTGTGTCTGACGTACCCACCGACCGTTGGCTGTAGGTGTCAGAGGTGACCTGGGAAGAGGAAGACGACCGAGCCAACCAATCGATGACGGCAGGGTTGTCGGTGGAGACACGACCGCTGGATGACACCGGGAGCACTGGCCTCTGGCTGCGACTAGTGCTGCCTCGACCCCTTCCTCTGCTGCCACGTCTGCTCGCTCCTGAAACATTACCTGCTCTGCCACTCCTCTGCGTGTTGTCTGACATACACTTTAATTCAACGATTCTGTGTCCCTGAGTAACGATTCTGTGTCCCTGAGTAACAATTCTGTGTCTGTCCCTGAGTAACAATTCTGTGTCCCTCAGTAACAATTCTGTGTCCCTCAGTAACAATTCTGTGTCCCTCAGTAACAATTCTGTGTCTGGCCATGAGTAACAATTCTGTGTCCCTCAGTAACAATTCTGTGTCCCTCAGTAACAATTCTGTGTCTGTCCCTGAGTAACAGTTCTCTGTCCCTGAGTAACAATTCTGTGTCCCTGAGTAACAGTTCTGTGTCCCTGAGTAACAGTTCTGTGTCCCTGAGTAACAGTTCTGTGTCCCTCAGTAACAGTTCTGTGTCCCTCAGTAACAATTCTGTGTCCCTCAGTAACAATTCTGTGTCCCTCAGTAACAATTCTGTGTCCCTCAGTAACAATTCTGTGTCTGTCCCTCAGTAACAATTCTGTGTCCCTCAGTAACAATTCTGTGTCTGTCCCTCAGTAACAATTCTGTGTCCCTCAGTAACAATTCTGTGTCCCTCAGTAACAATTCTGTGTCCCTCAGTAACAATTCTGTGTCTGTCCCTGAGTAACAATTCTGTGTCCCTGAGTAACAATTCTGTGTCCCTGAGTAACAGTTCTGTGTCCCTGAGTAACAATTCTGTGTCCCTCAGTAACAATTCTGTGTCCCTCAGTAACAATTCTGTGTCCCTCAGTAACAATTCTGTGTCTGTCCCTGAGTAATAGTTCTGTGTCCCTGAGTAACAGTTCTGTGTCCCTGAGTAACAATTCTGTGTCGCTCAGTAACAATTCTGTGTCCCTCAGTAACAATTCTGTGTCCCTCAGTAACAATTCTGTGTCTGTCCCTGAGTAACAATTCTGTGTCCCTCAGTAACAATTCTGTGTCCCTCAGTAACAATTCTGTGTCTGTCCCTCAGTAACAATTCTGTGTCCCTCAGTAACAATTCTGTGTCCCTCAGTAACAATTCTGTGTCCCTCAGTAACAATTCTGTGTCTGTCCCTGAGTAACAATTCTGTGTCCCTCAGTAACAATTCTGTGTCCCTGAGTAATGATTCTGTGGCCCTAAAGTCTCTTTGGCCCTAACTCTGTCCCTAATACAGAGAGGTCTGTCTCTGTTGAATGACCGGAGGCTAATGGAGAATTCTAAGATGGCCGCAATTTATAGCTCGACCATTACTCAGTGCTGGCTGGCTGGCTGCTGATTGGCTAATGCGATCACATGTCATGAATGAATGCATTATGGGTCAGCGCGCCTTGTCTGCGCGCCTTCCCAGAGATCCCCGCTCCGTCGCCACACATGTCGCCGCCATTTTTGGAAAATTTCGATTCGCGCATCCGAAGTCTGCTATATTTCGGATTCGGCACGAATCGAATTTTTCCTAATCTTCGAAACGAATTCCACTTCGCCAAGCTCGATTCGCTCATCTCTAGTGGTCATGGTCTTCCAGTTTTTTTTAATGACTACTATACTGATTAAACAAAAATCAAAATGTACAAAAACATTTTTCGTGTTTGTCCCTTTGGGACAAAAGCTGTGCACTAACGATCAGAATATCAGACGACTGCTCCTCGTATGGAAATTTTCGTATGATTTTCTTATTGTGTGTACAGGCCTTTACATGCAGATAAACAATTTCCTGGGTTTCTCTGCACTGCAGCATTATGCTAATTATTTTCTATCACAGTGTAAGACAGGTGTATCTTGCCCTTCCTCAGATGCCTACTGCATAAAAACACATAGATTAAGGGTAAGCACAAACAAAATCCACTGTAACTGATTGATGTGAAAAATAAACAGCCAAAATAGAGTCGCAGAAAGTATTCAAAGATATAATTTTCATATAACCCATTACTATATATTTATATGAATTCAACTTGCATATTCAAAACATTGCACATTGCAATAGAAGTATAGTAAAGTTAGTTTCTGCCAGAACATGCAAGGGTAATGACCCTGCTTCTCCAGAGATACAGTACAGTAGGTGTTGTCACCCTGGACAGAAACAATGTGACTGGCAGAACCACCAGGTGAAAGTAAAGGAAAATTGCATAAAAAAAAAATGAAACCACCACATTTAGGGATAAAGCTTTAGGTTCAGGTCAACCATGAGTTTGATGCAAAATGCCAATTGGCCTTGAAAAAGGACAGAAAAAAAAATAAAAATGACAGCTCCCATAAACTTTAAGGGGATTTGGGTGCTATGTTCAGGGTTCACAGATTTCCTGCTGGGTTAAGGGATATCCAGCAAACAAACGTTTACTTAGTTCACTCATCCTTACTAAGGACTGGTGATCTGCACTATATTACGTTTGTTCTTGGTTAAAATACACCATAAATATGTATGTTGATAAAAGATACATGTTCATGTAGTTCAACCAAAAAAAAAGGTAGTGAATTCTGGGGCAAATGCTTGGTGGAATGGTGGAATCTTTACTCAATTCTAACTGGGAATGCCTGTGATTGTTTCTGAAGTTAAGTGTGTAAATGTTTGAATGGCAACACAATCCAAAATAAATGGCTAGTTGAGGAAGCACAGGAATGAGGGAATGCGAGAGAATGCAGCAGAGACTAAAGGGAAGTAAATATGTGGTTTCAAACACAGCAAATGTGGAATGTAATTCACGAGTCTCACTTTTTAGAATAGACTGATATTCATCAAGCCACACTAGAGGTTTGGATGTAATATGGGGTTGCCATAGAGATCTCTGTGCATATTGGCTTCAAGGTGCTTGCAGATAGTATTATCATTGCTCAAGGCTGAATTCTTGATGTAAGGTACACAAGGTCACCTCTGAAATAATTATCTATCTTATCTGACTATGAATTATTAATGCTATTCTTTGTTTAACCAAATATTTATTACATTTATCTTAAATAAACTCAGCCTCATAAAAATATTGAAAGATGCAAAAGGAAAAATTTTTTAAATTCTTCATGACAAAAGGTTGTATCTTTGCTTTTTCCTCCTAAAAAATCAGCCCCGAGGTCAATCTCCTGCACAGCAGATGGCAAAAAGCAAATACTCTGATACAGATAAAATGTACAGTAGAAGGCTAAGGACTCACTATTTTTCTATGCCTTTGGCGTGGAGGGTGTGCGCTGCATACAACAAGGCTGCAAATGTGACTTGACCACTGTCAGCACTAGCAAATAAGACATCCAGGCCATAATTCAAGGAACACTTTAAAAGCTCAAACCACACAACACTGAATTCACAGTCTTTAGCAGAAGAACAAATGTAGAGACAATGACGTGAGTATTTCATATTGCTTTAGAAGTGGTCTTGAATCTGCAGCCACGTATTTACAATGTGTTTGCTAAAAAAAGAAACTTTAGAGCATTGGAAAGAAATGGATCATTTTAAACCTCCAAATCTTTTGATATTTTCTGTAAACCTCAGAGAAAACTGGAGGAGATAAGAACAAAAACTAGAGTTATTCCCGGCTGCAGATGGTGCTTGTAAATACCCAGAGAATCAGAAACAGCCTTTGAGTTGTATAACACTACGGATATAATGCACGACAATCTTAAAGCAAACACTATGGGAGAAGCATTCCTTCTATTTAAACACTATTGAAAACCAAAGAAAATGTCTTTTTACAGGATAACAGTTTTGTGCAGACATTTTCTTACGAAGGTAAAGCTAACCGCTATGGATTTGGAGACACTAAAAATCTTATAAGTACAGGTAATACTTTGTTCAGCTTTACCAATTGAGGCTTAAAAGCACAGTAACTAGCTGATCCTAACCCTAAAATAGGTAAATATGCCTTACTCTACAGAATTTCAGAGACAACTAAAATGGAGACTGAAGCAATGGGTTCTTGGCAAAAGTCACTTGCTACAGTTATTCAAGAATGATAACAGAATCCAGAAGGAGTGCCATATTTATTGCAGACTGGAGCCACACATTATACAAATAAACACAGATTTGGAGCAGTCTAGGAACTCCACAGAATGGAGTCTATTGCTAGTATCCCAAGAGTAAATAAGACTAGAGTGTACATAAAGTGTACTCTGGTTAAACCCAACTATTTTCTAATTTTGGGATAGTGAAGGGAAGAGTTAGAACCTCTTCTGGGTTTTGTTGCTTTACTTGTCCCTTTTGGGAAGATTCCCTCTCACTGTTGGTCCTGTTGACCCATGTCTCTGGTACAGAAAGTGATGGGAAATCCAATTTTTTTTAGCTTGAGTTCCCCCAGGAACAGTTAGTAACTGATAACATCCCAACAGGGAAACCCGGGACAAATGTCTACAGAGGGTTATCACCTCACTTATACAGGATTTATATAGCGCCAACAGTTTGCTCAGCGCTTTACAATATAACAGGAGACAATAAAGCAACAGTGCAGTTCAATACAAGAGGGATAGGAGACTCCTCAGAGTTTACAATATACAATCTTTGAAGAGACCTTCTTTTATTTCCTCTGGTGGCAAACAAACAGCAAAAGAAAAAAAGTTTCCCTTCTCTAGTCATAGAAAAAATTGTTTTGGCTCAACATACACTTGAATACATTACTTCCCACCCACCTAGTACCGTAAGAGCTTTACCCTTTAATATATCATTACATTTTGTTTGTATTATGTTTAAACTGTGTATTCCAGGGCAAATATATCTGTCATACACTTTTAATCATAATTCCTAGTATGGAAAAAAGCATCATATTTTTTTCTATCAAGAAGAGGAATGTGTCAAATATGACCTTTGGAGAGACCAGAAAATGCTATACAGAACAAGTGAACTTTCAAAACCTGACCTTAAAATTCTTTGAATATATGATCAGTTTCCATGTACTCACAGTCACCTGGGAACCTTTACAACATGAGGTTATAGATCAGACTGACCCACAAAGGAAGAGTGAAAGGATTGTGAAAGACTGGTTACTAAACAGGGACTTGATAGCTTGACATACTTGGCACCACGTTTTTCTTCAGTTTTGGATCTGTCATCCTATTACACAGTCCTTGGCCTCTGCATTACTATAACCCCAGCTCCATATCTCATGTTTTACAGATTTAAGCAACCTCTTTAGATGACACCCACTCAGGTTATTGTCTCTCATTTTGATTGTAAGCTTCTATAAATTATTTCTCCAGAAAAGCACAGATCTGGCAGGGAAATCTGTGTTGGAATACAATGTTCATGTATTTTGTACAATTACATCAGTATTCAGTAGAGATATATTCTGCAACCAGTAGTTGGCTGTGTTTATGAGTTTGTAGCTGCATCTATGGTTAAACTCTATGTATTTTCTCTAAATAAAAGTTCCTGTTTCCTTTTTGCAGAGAAGCAGCAGCTAAATACATGTGGACTATGCACTGTCTGTTTTGCAGGGTAATATACAGAATTTCTAACAGGTTATGGGCCCACATGCCCAGTCATAGCCTGCTACAGCAAGACGTGCAAGATACAGCAACAGAAAGAAGACTGCAACAGAATAAAAGAAAATGACCAGCAACACAGGTGCAACAAAGCTTTCATCTGCAAATCTGACAAACCAGAACTACTAGTCTTGGAAATTCAAGATGAAAATGTGGCTAAAAAGAGAAGGTACATGGAAATGCATAAATTAAGCGAGGCCAGAACAACCTTCAGATGAGTGGATAGATAAAGATCAAAAAGCTCAGAGCACAATCTCTCTTAGAATAGAAGATACATACTGTATGTGTAGTATATAAACTGTATATGTAAGTGTGAAGCTTCTAATGAAATGTTGGAAGGATTACAAAAGAAGCATGAAAGAGCTAATCCCAGCAATAAACTGTATTTGATTAGAAAGCTATACTAAACCAAGCTGTTGAAAGGCCAGGTTATGCAGGATTACATAAGATGCCCTGGAAATGGTTGAACACCTGAGAGATATAGAAGAAGTAATGAAAGACTTATGTCACAGCACTATTATTTAGGTTTACCAGAAAGTTATGAAATGCTTGTCACTGCACTTAATGCACAAACAGTATAGATGATGAACTGACACTAGAACATGTTAATGGAAAGCTTGTGGAGGAATATACGCATGAATAAAAGTTGCACCTCATCTTTGAAGGCATGGTGCATTGGTTCAGGAGCTATGAGTCACATGACAAATGACAGAAATTTCTTTATTCACCTTGACCAGAGTAAAACAGAAAAAAAAACACCGCAGCTAATGAACAAAGAATGGAAAAAGAATCCTAGAGTGTCACCAGAAAGATACCTTTGAAAAATGTCCAGTATGTCTCTGCTCTTGTAACTAATTGATGAAGAAGCTCACAAAACAAGGCAATGTAGTGTCTTTACAAGATGAGAGGTGTGCCATCACAAAAGGGGACATTTTACTTGCAAAGGCTAAAATTACAGATGAGCTGTATCTGCTGAACTGCAATGAGGTGGTTAATACTGCCAAGGAGGACAAACATTCAAACTGCATTCATACATGGCACTGACAACTTTGGCACATAAGTCCTGACATAAAACAGAAATTAACTGAGAATGGCTATGAAAGTGGAAAATGACAAGAAAAGCCTTACCAAAGTAGAGTAACAGCAAAGCTAAAAGAAAACCTCTTTGCTGTCCAATGGAAAAATTGACTCCAGGAAAGAAGAGAATTTTCTCACTTTTATAGATGATTACTCCTAGTATACTACACTATATCTGGTACACAAAAAAAAGTGAAGTATCAGAGAAACTTGAACAGTATTTGGCTCAAGTAAGCAACACATTTGGCAAAATGCAGAGTGTATTGTGGACAGACAATGGAACTGAATTTACTGGTGATAACACACAGGTGATTCTTAGAAATCATGACATAAAATTTTAAAAAACTGTACCATACATAGTTACATCTACATAGTTAGTCTGGCTGATAAAAGACAAACATCTATCCAATTCAACCATAAAAAAAAAGTTATAATCCTACACCCACAGTTGATCCAGAGGAAAGCAAAAAACCCAGCAAAGCATGATGCAATTTGCTCCTGCAGGGGAAAAAATTCCTTCTTGATCCCCCGAGAGGCAATTGGATATTCCCTGGATCAACTTTACCTATAAATGTTAGTAACCAGTTATATTCTGTGTATCCAAGAAAGAATCCAGGCCTTTTTAAAAGCAATCCACTGAGATGGCTAGAACCAACTCTTGAATGAGTCTATTCCACATTTTCACAGCTCTTACTGTGAAGAAACCTTTCCATATTTGGAGATTAAATTTATTTTCCTCCAGACGTAAAGAGTGCCCCCTTGTCCTCTGTGATGACCTCAAGGTGAATAACTCTACACCGAGTTCAGTATATGAACCACTGATGCATTTATACATGTTGATCATATGCTCCCTTAATCTCCTCTTCTGAAGAGAGAATAAATTCAGTTCCTCTAATATTTCCTCATAGCTGAGCTCCTCCATGCCTCTTATCAGTTTGGTTGCCCTTCTCTGTACTTTCTCCTGTTCCCCAATGTTCTTTTTTTGAATTGGTGCCCAAAACTGAACTGCATATTCCAGATGAGGTATTACTAATGATTTGTACAGGGGTAATATGATATCTCTCTCTCTGGAGTCTATACCTCTTTTAATACAAGAGAGGATTTTGCTCGCTTTAGAAACCACAGCTTGGCATTGCATGCCATTATTAAGCTTATGATCTACCAGAACCCAGATCCTTCTCCACCATTGATTCCCCCAGTTGTACTCCCCCTAGTATGTATGAGGCATGCATATTCTTAACCCCCATGTGCATAACCTTACATTTATCAACATTAAACCTCATTTGCCATATAGTTGCCCAATTAAACAGTGCAATGAGGTTGGCTTGTAAGTTGAAGACATCCTGTAAGGACGTTATGTCACTGCACAGCTTGGTGTCATCTGTAAAGACTTAAATTGTATGTTTAATCCCAGACCCTATATCGTTTATAAATATAGTAAAAAGTAAGGGTCCCAACACTGAACCTTGGGGTACACCACTAACAACCCTAGAGCATTCAGAGTATGCATCATTAACCACTGCTCTCTGAATGCGATCTTTTAGCCAGTTTTCTATCCATTTACATACGGATTTTTCGAAGCCTGTAGACTTTACCTTACACATTAGCCGTGTGTGGGGATGTCAGAAGCTGCCACGGCGTGTGGCTCGGCGCAGGCGCAGTGTGCCGGCTCGCACTGGTGTGCGGGCACTAGGTCCTGGCCGGCCGCGGCGGAGACGGAACTCGCGCATGCGCACTCGGAGCCGCGGGTGCGTGCCTGGCACCAATGACAGTGCAGGGTGCAGTATTTAAATCCGCTCTGCGCTGACACTGGTTGCCATTTGGTCTATCCTGTGTTCCTGCTTCTGTATTTGTTGGTATTTGATCGTTGCTGACCCGGATTGTTCCTGACCGTGCTGTACTCTCCTGCTCTGACCCCTGGCTTGCCTGACCTCTCTCTTGGGTGCCCCTAATTTGCTCTGACCTCTTGTTGCTGACCCGGCGTGTGACCTGACCATTCTCTGCCTGCTGCCTTGTACTGTGCTGCCCCCACGGTTACCGACTCAGCCTGTCTGACCACGCTTCTGCTCATCCATCCATCCATCCTGCTCAGGCCCATCCGCCTCTTCACATCAGGCTCTCAGTTTTCAGATACCTCTGGCAGATCCCTCTACCACGGGTGGGTGTACTCAGGGGCTGCGACCTGGTCTCGGTCTGCTCCAAGTCCATCCCCACCATCAGGGGCCCTGGTGAACAAGCAGACTGGGACTTAGACTCCGCGCTCTGGGGAACCCTATTCCGTGGATTGCTAGAGGTACCACCAGGCGGTTCATTACAGTACCAAACGGCCATGACAGAGCCCGGAAGAGGACCATCCCCACTAGAGGACATATGCCAGCACTTGGCGGCTCTGACCCAAGCCATCAAGACACTGCAAGATGGATACACACATCTGGAGAACCGCATTCAGACGCTAGCTGCACCTGCCACCACCTCCCAGAGTCCGGCTACCCCTGCTTCATCCGGGGAATCTCCAGGACCATCTACTGGAGCTATAGCCATGCTGCCTACTCCAGAACCCCGCGTTCCACTGCCGGAACGTTTCAGCGGGGACCAAGCACGGTTCAGGGCCTTGAGGCTCAGTCCAACCTTTGCTGGGAGGAAACCGGATCCCAGAGCCTGTGGATAACCCCGAACCCATGCAGCTTGGATTGGCTAGGCCATTATTATCGGTCGAAGAACGCCAGAGGAGAAGGTCTAGGAATCTGTGCCTGTATTGTGGAGAAGCCGGTCATATGGTGCGTTCCTGTCCAGTGAAAATGAGTAAGTCTGCCTCTCTTTTTTACTTCTGTATCTGCTGAAAGTCTCAGCCAGTCCAATTACTTAGCCATACCTGTTTCCTTTCAGCTCCCAGGAAGAACCGGGTCGGTGAAGGCAATAATTGATTCTGGAGCATGCAGTTGCTTTGTGGATTTAGACTTTGCCCATCAACAGAAAATCCCCCTCCAGACTAGGGAACGGGGTCTTAACATATTTTTTGCCGACGGGTCATGTATTAAGTCGGGGTTGGTAGACCGGGAGACTCCTCCTATCTGCACCACAGTAACTGGCCATCATCGGGAGTTCCTCTGACTGGACACTATAGCCTCCCCTCTTTTCTCAGTCATTCTGGGGCTTCCTTGGTTGCGGGCCCATAACCCCCAGATTGATTGGGAGACCAGGTCCATTCAGTTCCAATCCCTGTATTGTCGGGAACACTGCCACGCCTCTGCATGGACGGAGATACCAACCTAATTCAGGCCATCCCTCTGGCCTATCACAGTTTTTTGGACATCTTCAATAAACGGGGGGAAGACGTCCTTCCTCCACACCGAACATATGACTGTCCCATAGACCTCCTACCCGGTTCTGAAATTCCGTTCGGTCGGATTTTCCCCCTGTCTGAGCTAGATCTAGGGGTCCTCAAGGAGTATATCAATGAAAACCTCCGAAAGGGGTTCATCCGCCCCTCCACGTCTCCAGCCGGGGCTGGAATCTTTTTGTGGAAAAAAAAATATAAGTCCCTACGGCCCTGCATTGATTATCGCGATTTAAACAAGATCACAATAAAAAAAGATTGCTACCCACTGCCCCTGGTCCCAGAACTCTTCGAGACTAAAGTCAGCAGTGATCTTTACAAAACTAGATTTAAGGGGTGCATACAATCTGGTCCATATAAGGGAGGGGGATGAGTGGAAAACAGCGTTTCGTACTCGATTTGGCCATTTCGAGTATTTGGTCATGCCATTCGGACTCTGCAATGCCCCGGCCATGTTCCAGCACTTCATCAATGATGTATTTCGGGATTATCTTGATGTTTTCGTGGTCATCTATTTAGATGACATATTAATCTTCTCTCCCTCACTCGAACCTCATAGGGGTCATGTTACAAGTGAATTGGAACGATTACGCCAACATGGACTGTACGCTAAAGCTGACAAGTGCAGCTTCGAGCAGCGCAGTATTGCATTCCTGGGGCTGATCATCTCCACCACGGGAGTTGCGATGGATCCACAGAAAGTCTCGGCGATCTTGGATTGGCCAGTACCCATGGACAAGAAGGGCATGCAACGCTTTATTGGATTTTCAAATTTTTATAGAAAGTTTATCAGGAACGTCGCTGGTCTGGTTTCCCCCATTACCCAGCTGACCAAACAAGGGGTCCGTTTCAAATGGACACCTGAGGTTCAAGCGGCATTTGAAACTCTGAAGGGATTATTCACCACCACTCCCATTCTCAGTTATCCTGATTCCTCCCTGTCTTATGTCTTGGACGTTAATGCCTCCGAAAATGCCGTAGGGGCCGTCCTGTCCCAGAGGAAAGGCACCAAGGAGCTCCTGCACCCAGTGGCGTTCTTCTCGAGGAAACTTACACCGGCAGAAAGGAACTACGATATTGGAGATCGAGAACTTTTGGCCATAAAAAACGCACTGGAGGAGTGGAGATACTTGCTGGAAGGAGCCACGCAACCAATTCTGATCTTCACCGATCACAAGAATTTAGAATATTTGAGAATGGCAAAATGCTTGAGACCACGCCAAGCGAGATGGGCACTCTTTCTCCCGATTCTCCTTCCACATCACGTATAGGCCAGGCTCCAAGAACACGAAGCCTGACGCTCTTTCGCGCATGTTTGAAGACCCTGAAGAGGTCCCTAAACCTGACACTATCTTGTCCTCGGGGAACTTCCTGGACCTCCAAACAGAGCTACGTTTCAGGCTACAGGATGCATCTGTGGGAATGCCAAACCCACCCGGGGTGTCCCTCCAGAGCAAGGGAGGGCTCTTATGGAAGGAAGAGCGAATCGCGGTACCAGAAGAGGTCCGAACATTGGTCCTGGAACACTGCCACGATCACCCGATGGCAGGTCATTTCGGAATGGCGAAAACTCTGGAATTACAGTTGCAAGAAAAAGTATGTGAACCCCTTGGGATTACGTGGAGTTTTGCATGAATTGGGCATAAAATGTGCTCTGAACGTCATCTAAGTCACAACAATAGAAGAACACAGTCTGCTGAACCTAATACTACACAAACATTAGATGTTGCCATGATTTAATTGCACATAACATGTAAACATTCACAGTGCAGGGAGGAAAAAGTATGTGAGGCCCTAGCTTAATGACTTCTCCCAGAGCTAATTGGAGCCAGGAGTGAGCCAACCTTGACTCCAATCAGTGTGATGATATTGGATGTGTTGCTGACAGCTGTCCTGCCCTTAAAAAGCACACACCTGTTTTGGGTTGACTGGTTTCAAGAAGCACTGTCTGATGTGAACCATGCCTCACAGAAAAGAGCTCTCAGAAGACCTACGATCAAGAATTGTTGACTTGCATGAAGCTGGAAAGGGTTACAAAAGTATCTCCAAAAGCCTTGATGTTCATGTGTCCATGGTAAGACAGACTGTCTACAAATGGAGAAAGTTTAGCACTGTTGCTACTCTCCCTAGGCATGGTCGTCATGTAAAAATGACTGCAAGAGCACAGCGCAGAATGCTGCATGAGGTAAAGAAGAATCCCAGAGTGTCAGCTAAAGACCTACAGAAATCTCTGGCACATGCTAACATTTTTGTTGACACATCTACAATAAGGAAAACATTAAACAAGAATGGAGTACATGGGAGGACACCATGGAGGAAGCCATTGCTGTCCAAAAAGAATATTGCAGCACGTTTGAAGTTTGCAAAAGAGCACCTGGATGTTCCACAGCACTACTGGCAAAATATACTGTGGACAGATGAAACCAAGATTGAGTTGTTTGGGAAGAACACACAACACTATGTGTGGAGAAAAAAAAGGCACAGCACATCAACATCAAAACCTCATCCCCACTGTAAAACATGGTCAAGGGAGCATCATGGTTTGGAGCTGCTTTGCTGCCTCAGGGCCTGGACGGATTGTTGTCATTGATGGGAAAATGAATTCCAGAGTTTATCAAGACATTTTGCAGGAAAACGTACGACCATCTGTCCGCCAACTGAAGCTCCGCAGAGGATGGGTGATGCAACAGGACAATGACCCAAAGCATACAAGTAATTCAACAAAACAATGGCTGCAAAGGCACAGAATACGCCTTCTGGAGTGGCCCAGTCACAGTCCTGACCTCAACCCGATTGAAATGCTGTGGCATGACCTTAAGAGAGCGATTCACACCAGACATCCCAAGAATATTGCTACACTGAAACAGTTTTGTAAAGAGGAGTGGTCCAAAATTACTCCAGATCGTTGTGCAGGTCTGATCTGCAACTACAGGAAACGTTTGGTTGAGGTTATTGCTGCCAAAGGAGGGTCAACCAGTTATTAAGTCTAAAGGTTCACATACTTTTTCCTCCCTGCACTGTGAATGTTTACATGTTATGTGCAATTAAACCATGGCAACATCTAATGTTTGTGTAGTATTATATTCAGCAGACTGTGTTCTATTGTTGTGACTTAGATGACGTTCAGAGCACATTTTATGCCCAATTCATGCAAAACTCCACGTAATCCCAAGGGGTTCACATACTTTTTCTTGCAACTGTACTTCAGCGCACATTCTGGTGGCCAAGTATGATCAAGGATTGTGAGCTCTATGTCAAGACCTGTGCCACCTGCCAGAGGAACAAACCCTCCAGGAGCAAGGCCTGGGGTTTGCTATGCCCACTGCCTATACCTGATCGACCGTGGCAAATGATTGCAATCGACTTTATACTCGAGCTCCCTCCGTCTCAAGGCCACACCGCGATCTTCGTAATAGTGGATCGCCTGTCGAAGATGGCCCACTTCTTGCCTCTGAAGAATACACCATCGGCTCTGGAAACAGCACAAATCTTCATAAGAGAAGTGGTAAGACTGCATGGAGTTCCTGAAGACATTGTCTCAGACCGAGGAGTCCAGTTTACCTCAAAGTTCTGGAAGGCGTCATGCGAAGCATTATGAATCAGATTGTCCCTCTCTTCCGCTTACCACCCACAGACAAATGGGCAGACGGAGAGGACAAACGTTGGAGCAATACTTGAGATGCTACACGTCCTTCCTGCAGGCCGATTGGCTGGCACTTCTGACGCTTGCCGAATTTGCCTACAACAACGCAAATCATTCAGCTACGGGGCAATCACCATTTCTTGCAAATTATGAGCTCCATCCCACATTCCTGCCTGATCTGATTGCCAAAAGGTCCGTTCCTGACACTCAAACACGCTGAATTTGTTTTCTGCCAACAACAAGGTACTTCAGAAAGCCATTGCAAAAGCTCAGGAGGACAGCAAAAAGGTCTTCGACAGGAAGAGAAGGGGGGAACTAGTGTTGCAACCTGGGGATCAGGTCTGGCTGGCAACAATGAATTTTGAAGATGTCTTGTCCGTCGAAGAAACTGGGGCCGAAGTTTGTGGGTCCATTCCGGGTGAAGCGAATGATCAACAAGGTAGCATATGAGCTCACTCTTCCGGAAACTTTTGAAATTCACCCAGTTTTCCATGTGTCGCTACTGAAGCCAGCTAAGCTAGACCCCTTCCTGGATCGGAAGTCCAGACCTCCAGAAGCAATAACCATTGATGACCGAGAAGAATGAGGTGGAAGCAATCCTGAATTGCCGGAAAAGGGGGGGCCAGACACAGTTCCTGATCAAATGGAAGGGTTATGGCACTGAGGAGAACTCATGGGAACTGGCCCAAAATGTTCATGCCCCCAGGCTTGTATGGGAATTTTATCGCAACCACCCGCGGAGGAGATATCAGTTGGGAACCCGGAGGTTGCCCGTAGGGGGGGGGGCAATGTCAGGAGCCATCGCGGCGTGTGGCTCGGCGCAGGTGCAGTGTGCCGGCTCGCACTGGTGTGCGGGCACTAGGTCCTGGCCGGCCGCGGCGGATACGGATCTCGCGCATGTGCACTCGAGGCCGCGGGTGCGCGCCTGGCACCAATGACAGCGCAGGGCACGGTATTTAAATCCGCTCTGCGCTGACACTGGTTGCCATTTGGTCTATCCAGTGTTCCTGCTTCTGTATTCATTGGTATTTGATCGTTGCTGACCCGGATTGTTACTGACTGTGCTGTACTTTCCTGCTCTGACCCCTGGCTTGCCTGACCTCTCTCTTGGATGCCCCTAATTTGCTCTGACCTCTTGTTGCTGACCCGGCGTGTGACCCGACCATTCTCTGCCTGCTGCCTTGTACTGCGCTGCCCCCACGGTTACCGACTCGGCCTGTCTGACCACGCTTCTGCTCATCCATCCGTCCGTCCTGCTCAGGCCCATCCGCCTCTTCACATCAGGCTCTCAGTTTGCAGATACCTCTGGCAGATCCCTCTACCATGGGTGGGTGTACTTAGGGGCCGCGACCTGGTCTCGGTCTACTCCAAGTCCATCCCCACCATCAGGAGCCCTGGTGAACAAGCAGACTAGGACTTAGACTCCGCACTCTGGGGAACCCTATTCCGTGGATTGCTAGAGGTAACGCCAGGCAATTCATTACAGGGGAACTCTGTAAAACACTTTTGCAAAATCCAAGTATACCATGTCCACAGCCATCCCTCTTTCCAAGATTTTTCTTACCTCCTCATAAAAAGAAATCAGATTTGTTTGACAACTTCTGTCTTTCATGAATCTATACTTTCTGTTGCTTAAAATATTTTTTTACAGCAAGAACTCATCTATATGGTTTTTTATTAACCTCCCTAGCGGTATGATTATGTCAATATTTCTGTGCTCAAAGTGATAAATTGTTTGCATAATATGTCGTTTATTTATTGTAGGCCTGTAATTTTTAGGAATAACTCACTGAAATCTGTCCGAACAAGAGTCTAGTAAACATCCCGGATATGAAAAAATTTGAAACACGAAATCATAAATTATAATATAATAAATAATCTTAAAAAATAATAATATATATATATATATAAATTTAATTCAATAATGCAATCAAACCAAAAACAATGAAATTTGAAATATAGCGCCAAGTTTGCACGTCACTGAACTTAGTCGCAAAATCATTTCAGTGTCTGATGACGAATTTCCCTACGAATCATTATCACTCAATTCTGCAAGTGGTTCTGATTTACTATCGCTGTTCTATAGCTGGTCTAAAACCGCTTTTGACCTAAATGGACGCTTTTTGGACGCCATGGACTTTTCTCAGTTTCCAGGTAGAAAGAACAGTAAAAATACAGGCAGGGCACAGGACAAAGCACTAGGGACAAAATGTATGTGAAATGCTTTGAAACAGTAATGTTTTACTATGTGATTTTAGTGTATTTAGTGAATGTCACTTAAAATTTTTGAATTTCTCGCAGGTTCTGGCCCCCGTACGTCCCGATGCTCACAGGGACCGGAACCCGGAAGACATATGCCGTCTTCGGCCGGAGGAGTGCTGGGGACGCTGCAGGGGGGACATTGTGGGAGCGCAGGACAAGATAACTGAAACAGGGATTTCAGAGCAACGCTGCAGGGTAATCCCGAGTGTAGCTCGGGGTTACCGATGTTGGTAATGAAAATTTACCCCGAGCTACACTCGGGAATACCGCCAGGGAGGTTAAACTCTCCAGTATCTTCCCAACTGTAGCAGTTAAACTAACAAGTCTATAATTACTTGGTAAAGAGAGAGAAGCTCTCAGCTTTGTAAAATTAGCTCTCTTAAAGTTGAGTGGTTTATTTTTCCTGTATGTGCTTGAT
The DNA here is from genome assembly GCF_062004578.1 of Staurois parvus. Classification (NCBI taxonomy): domain Eukaryota; kingdom Metazoa; phylum Chordata; class Amphibia; order Anura; family Ranidae; genus Staurois; species Staurois parvus. The sequence goes on from NW_028318915.1 coordinate 123,398, forward strand.
GTTTACAGCTAACAATAAATTAAATCATGTTATGGTCACTGCTACCCAGGTGTTCTTTTATATGGACATTCGTAATAAGGTCTGCATTGTTTGAGATTACCAGGTCCAGCAGAGCATCATTCCTAGTTGGGGCCTCTATGAACTGTACCATAAAATGTTCCTGTAGTTTGTAGGTTTATACATTTTTGCACTTTAACTGTTCCTGCAGTACCATTACTCCAATCAGTTTCCGTGTAGTTAATATCCCCATTATTATCACTGTTCCAGCCCTTGCAGCCCTTTCGATCTGTGCATGGAGCTGAGTCTCCACCACTTCATTTCCACTGGGAGGCCTAAAACAAACTTCAATAATTACCCCCATGCTTGAGCCTCATCACACTCTCCATTAACTAGGTCCTCTTTCACACTCACTCTGAGATCACGTCTCATATAGAGACAGACACCACCACCTTACCTTTCTACCCTGTCTCTCTGAAAGAAAACATAGCCAAAAATATTAATGGCCCAGTCATGTGAAGAATGAAGCCAAGATTCTACAATACCAATTAAATCATAATTCTCTTCTTGCTCCAAAGCTTCCAACTCACCTATGTTGCTTGGCAGACTTCTAGCATTGGTGAACAAACACTTTAATTCATTGACACCTTGTTCACATGTATTTTGCATATTTTTTATTTTCATACAAATGATACCAATTCCAATGGTTGTTTGTAACATGAGAACCTTCTTATCATCTGCCATAGCTCTCCCCCCCATCTTTCCCCATTCCACCCACCATTAAGTACTGACCCCTGTCTAATCTGTCTACTCCATTATAATCTAATTCTCCCTCCCCCCTCGATCCTAGTTTAAATACTCCTCCAGCCTCCCCATAAACCTCTCCCACAGCACAGCAGACTCCCTTCTATTTAGGTGCAAACCATCTCTAACATATAGGTTGCACCACAATGAAAAGGCAGCCAAGTGCTCTAGAAACTCAAATCTTTCCCTTTTACACCAGGTTTTTAGTCATGCATTTAGTTCTTTAATCTCCCCTGTCTTTCCTGAGTTGCGCATGACACAGGTAATATTTCAGAGAATATCACCTTGGAGGTCCTTCTCTTCAACTTGCAGCCTAGTTCTTTAAATTGATTCTTAAGGAGCCTCCACCTTTAATATATTCTGTCATTGGTTCCAACATGGACCAAGACAGCTGGGTCATGCCCAGCCACTCTCAGTAATTTATCAGCCTGGTCCACCACATGCCGAACCCTAGCACCAGGGAGACAGCAAACCATTCGGTTGAGGCGATCCTGGTGACAAATTTAAATTCAATAAATCAGGACTTCTGATTATATAATCCACTACAACCAGCAACTGTCTAGGCCTTCCTGCACTACCCTCACCACCCCTCCCAGATGGTCTGTCCTCCCAACTGTTAGGGATAACAGTGACATCCATGGCTATCACCCCTGAGCTTGCCACCCCCACATCTTCACCCAACTTGGCAAATATGTTTGGGTGCATAAACCCAGGGCTGGCCTTCCTTTTCTGTGAGCCCCTACCACTCCCTCTCACTACAGTAACCCAACTTCCTACCTAATAATCCTGATTAGTCCCACCACCCTCCACATCAATCCCATTAACTAACTGCTCAGGGAGCAGATGACCCCTTTCAAGGTTGTCAGTTTTGCCCAGTGCTGCAACTTGCTCTTCCAGATCTCTAATGTGAGCTTCCAGAAGGGCAGCCCCCTCACATATGTCACAGTGGTATCTATCCTGGAGCTGTTGCTCCATTGTTGCATAAATTCTGCACACTGTGTACTGCACACAACCTTCAACCCCGATAGCACTCATATCCCAGTTACAATATTAATATTACTAATAGGAAATATCAGTTGTCACTTACAGGTTAGTAGACGTCTGTTCAAGGGCGGACTGATAACTCATGGGGCTCCCGGGCAATAGGGGATCATGGGGCCCCTGTGTCCTTGCCCAAACTCAAAAAAGCCTATGAAAAAGGCACCAGGGGCATCTCATGGGGCCCCCTACTGACCCCGGGCCCTCAGGCAGTGCCTGAGTTTCCAAATGGTCAGTCCACCCCTGCATCTGTTATAATCTCCTGTTTTCCACTCCAGGTTTTTTACTCCATTTACTCAATGGTCCACTTGGTCAATGGTCCAGGAAGCAAAATACAGGCAAACTCAGAGTGAGCTCTACAGAGAGTTATATAGTACCTGGAGCACCTGTGACAAATGAATCCCTCCCCTCAATTAGCAGACTGAAGGAAGGCAAGGAAAGGAAGAAAAAAAAAGCTATTTAAAAAAGTGAATGAAAAAGTGATTTAAAAAGTAAAAGTTTCTAGCCAGACACCAAAGAAGAAAATAAAACAACTACAAGCACCAGTAATCACCAGCAGTCAAAAGTAAAACTGTTTTTCACTCTCCACTCAAACTTCCCACTCTTTTTAGCTGTCAGCAAGAAAAATGTGCTAGACAGGGCACATACAACCCAGAACAAAATGGGGTTGCAGAAAGAATGTACTGTACTCTATTTGGTAGTGGAAGAACCATGCCATTTGATGCAGATATGCCAACCACCTACTGGGAGGAGGCAATTATGACTGCATGCTTTCTCCAAAATCAACTACCAAGAAGATCAACTGAGAAAACTCCATATAAACTGTGGAATGGAAAGTCCCTGAATTTGAACCATCAAAAAACTTTGGAAGCAAAGCCTATGTGCACATCCCAAAAGAAAAACACACAAAAAGGGATGTTTGCGCCAAGGAAGGTGCATTTGTGGGGTACAGTGAATCTCAAAAGACGTAAACATTAGTAGAAGTGTAATTGTCAATGAAGCTTCAGTGTGTTCAAAATTTCATGAACTAAAACGAATGCTTCAAACTACATCAGTGTCACATGAAGATAAGCAACAAAGTGACACAGAAATAGAAATTTACACAGATAATCCAAGTATTGTAAAAGAAGAAACAAGCCACAAGAGGCTTCACTCAGGAAATCCACAGAAGCTACAAGGCATCCCAGCCAAACATATGCCCTATGTTGCTCGCATAGCATTAAAACCAGAGCCAGATTTATGGGATGAGATGCAAAGACTTTGAGAAACAAAAGTGGATCAGAGCTGCTGGTGAAGAGATGACATCTCTTAGTGAACTGAAACAGATTTATAGAACTGAGAACTGGGACCAATATAAAGAGTAGTTGCTGATTGGGGTGTTGGAATGCAATGTTTATGTATTTTTGTACAACTACATCAGTACTCAGTAGAGATATATTATTCAACAGTGGATGGCAGTGTTTATAAGTTTGTGGCTGCATTTATGGTTAATCTCTATGTCTTTAAACACATATGGAGCATGCACTGTCTGTTCTGTAGGGCTATATACAGTGCTCAGCATAAATGAGTACACCCCTTTTTAAAAGTAAAATTTTAATCAATAACTCAATAAACACAAGAACAATTTCCAAATTTTGACAAAACTTAGTTTTATAGATCATTTGCTTAGCTCATTACATGAAAGTAAGGTTAATAATATAACTTAGATTACAAAATCTTCAGTTTTACTCAAATGAGTTGATGCAAAAATGAATACACCTCACAACAAAAATTACTACATCAAATATTTTGTATGACCTCCATGATTTGTAAGGACAGCACCAAGTCTTCTAGCCATGGAATGAACAAGTTGACAACTTATTGCAACATTTATCTTTTTCCATTCATCAAGAACATCCTCTTTTGGAGCCTGGATGCTGGATGGAGAGCTATGCACAACTTGTCTCTTCAGAATTCCCCATAGATGTTCGATTGGGTTCAAATCAGGAGACATACTTAGCCACTCAATCACTTTCACCCTGTTCTTCATCAGAAATGCAACAGTGGCCTTAGATGTGTGTTTTGGATCCTTTTCATGTTGGAAAAGTACACGACAACCCAGGGCCATCTTTAATATTGATTGGACCCTGGGCAAACATTTTCTTGGCCCTCCCATGCAATTTCACTTTCCATCTGCTCTGAGACATACAATAAATAGCAGCTAGACTCAAAATCAGTTTATTTAGCAGATCAGGCAGCAGTTGCAATTGGTTGCCGGAGGTTACAGCATATCATTACAGCTCACTGACCAGTTGGTAGAGGTTACACCACACATTGTGGCTCACTAATTAGTTGCTAGAGGTTACAGCACATGATTTCTGCTTGGTTGCTAGAGGTTACTGCACATCATTACTGCTCACTGATTGGTTGATAGAGGTTACTGCACATCATTACTGGTCACTGATTGGTTGCTAGAGGTTACTACACATTATTACTGCTCATTGATTGGCTGCTAGAGGTTATTCCACATCATTATTGCTCATCCATTGGTTGCTAGAGGTTACTGCACATCCTTACCACTCATTGATTGGTTTCTAGTGGTTGCTGCATATTCTTACCACTCACTGATTGGTTGCTAGTGGTTACTGTACATCATTATTGCTCACTGATTTGTTGCTAAAGATTACAGCAGATCACTACTGTTCACTGATTAGTTGTTAGAGGTTTATGCACATCATTACTGCTCACTGGTTGCTAGGGGTTACTGCATATTAATACTGTTCACTGACTGGTTGCTTTTGGTTACTGTGCATCCTTACCACTTACTTATTGATTGCTAGAGGTTACAGCACATCATTACAGCTGATTTATTGGTTGCTGAAGGTTACAACACATCATCTCCTCAATGCCTGCACGCCATGGACTGGAAAGGTGAGGGTGCCCACGAATAGACAGAAAGCTCCTAGGGATTCTAGAACACCTTTAATCAGTGCCAGTGCTGGGGAGAGGGTGTGATCAGAGGTAGTGATGGGGGGATGGGATCAGTGGCAGTGGTGGGGGGATGGGATCAGTGGCAGTGCTGGGGGATGGAAGGAGTTACAGTGCTGGTGGAGGGATGGGATCAGTTGCAGTGCTTGGCGTGGATGGGATCAATGGCAGTGCTTGGGGTGGATAGGATCAGTGGCAGTGCTGGATGGGGATTGGAGGTAACATTTCTACATCAACCACCAATGTAAGAGGGGATTTACACTGACCACCAGTGTAAGGGCAATTCTGCACTTACCACCAATGTAAAGGGAAAATGTGTACTGACTACCAATGTAATGAAGAATTTACACTGGCAACTAATGTAATAGGGGATTTTACACCAACAACTGACCACAAATGCAAGTTAGGATTTTTACTGACTACCAATATAAAGATGTATGTAACTGACTGATGCTGTGCTACTCAATAAACAAACAGATGAATAAATAAATAAATGTACCCACACCCAAGAGTAAAAAACTACTGACAAGAAAATTATATTAAAGCGTGACCAAAAAAAAAAATGGGCAAAAATATTCAATCCGTATACACAAAAAAACACAGTGTATATACAGTGCCAGTGATAATCCAAGTGTACTGGTGACCAAATGTAAAATATATTGAAAGAATAAAAAGTGCCACAATATAGTGTACAGTCCCAAATAAATCTGTGTATCTTCAGCACAAGCCGTGAAACATCCAGTGATCACTGCAATAAAACAAATCCTCCACCAGCTAGCATACGCACTCATCTCCAAACTGCGACCCGTAAGAGGTCATACGGCTTTAAATGCACTCAATCGATTATATCCCTGTGTGTCCCCCTTGATGGTAATGAGGGCAATCCTCTATGGTGGAGATAATGAGCACTCACAGGCGTACCAGCAATAATAGCTCAGATGCCCCTTCATGGATATGGCCAAAATACTCTCCTCTCCAATGGCCCCACATGAAAAATTAAAATCCGAAGCTTCCCATAGTGTAGTAAGTCAATATTTATTTGTAAAAAGGAAAGCAAAGTGACTACTCACATTTAAAGCAGGGTCCGCAGACCCATACAAGCAAGAAACACTGCAATGCAGAGAGGTGTATAGACTTAAGGAGTACCAAGATGGCAGCTGCTGTCTGTACCGGAAATTATGTCAGCACGCTTTCATCCTATGTGTTTTGTCACGAGTCACGTGACTTCCTCAGGCCTCCTCATCTCATGAAAGCAACACAAAGCAATCCGCAAATCATAAGGCTGTAACAGAACAATGGAAACTCAACAGGCTGAAGCATTTCAAGGACTTAGAGCCCACCTTTTATACACCTTGTATACTTTTATACACTTGTGAGCATAATACTTACCATTTTATACATTAAAGTTCATTTTTAAAAGATAATGCACTAGGCCAGTGCACCCTCTGTTTGTTTATTATTGCAGTGTCTGTAGACTTCCCCGCTATTGTGAGGGCAGCAGGGTGAGTGCATCCCATGAGGGTCAGGATTTGACTGCAGTCCATTAACCTTTTTTGGACCTACTCTCCAAGCGCAGGAGCATTTAATTGTTTCCAGTTCTTTACCACCACGTTTCACTGTAGGCACCATGTATTGTTTTTTGTACTCCTCACCTTTGCGACGCCACACAGTTTTTAAGCCATCATTTCTAAAATCAGGTATCTTGGTCTCATCACTCCAGAGTACAGAGTCCCAGTAGTCTTCTTCTTTTTCAGCATGGGCCCTGGCAAATTTTAGGTGGGCTTTTTTGTGCATGGGCTTCAGGAGAGGCTTCTTTCGTTGATGACACCCATGGATGCCATTCCTCTGCAGTGTATGCTGTATTGTGTTACGGGAAATAATCACCCCAGTTTGACTTTCTACTTCTTTAGACAACTGTAGTATGCTTGCATGTTGACTTTCTTCAACCCTTCTCATCAGAAGATGCTTCTGTCGAGGTGTTAACTTCTGTGGATGGCCTGGATGTCTCTGTGAGATGGTTGCAGTTCCATCTTTGTTAAATTTTTGTATCACTTTTGCTACAGTATTCTGACTGATAAGTAAAACTTTGCTGATCCTCTAATAGCCTTTACCATTCTTGTGTAAAGAAAATATTTTCTTTCACAGGTCTTGTGACATTTCTCTTCCATGTGGTGCTATTGCTGACAGCATGCAATGGGAAGGGGTTTTCTTTCTTAGGTAACATTCTTTTATAATCAATTGTCTGCTGCACACCTGTTTAATGAATAATTAGATTCAGCTGTAGTTGAATTCTTGTTAATTAAGATTTTGTTGTCTAAAATGTAGCTTTTCTCCGAAGACTTTCATTGAGGTGTATTCATTTTTGCAACATTTTGTTCTTGAATGAATTTGTTAGGAAAAATACTTTTTTGTCTGTGCAAACTAACAAATCTTTCTTGCAATCAATGGCCCCCATTTGTGGGAGTATTTTGTAGTATAGTACCCCATAGAAAATGCTGATTCTGAAAGGAAAGGAAAGGTTTTCTGACAAATCTGTTGGGGTGTACTCATTTATGCTGAGCTCTGTACAGAATTTCTTACAATCTGTCTATATTCTATCTTTCTTAGACATCTCCTTTAATTATAAAAGAGAAAATGGAGCTTTGTCCCAATAATCTCAGCTAAAAGCACAGCCCAAAACATGTAGAGCTTACCCCCTTACTGCTCTATTAAACACAAGGCCCATAGGCTGAATCCGGCCCACCGAGCTATTTCATGTGGACCTCACACCTTCCTGCAGCTGAGGCACCCCCCTGTCTCTGCCTCCACCTTGTCTCAGCAGTCGGCAGCAGAAAGGATGACAGAACTCCTCCGCCAGATCCTGCGCTTCTCCATGCAGCTGCGGAGGGGCTCAGCTTTGCTTCTCCTCCACCCCCCATCTGAGCAGTTGGCAATAAAAAGAAGGATGGAACTCAGAACTCCTACAGATCCTGCACCTCTCTGTGCAGCTGCAGCACACCCACATCTTCTCCCCCTCTGGTCCTTCTCCAGACCCTGCACTTTCTGCTTCCTAGCTCTGCCCCCAGGCTTCTTCCTGGCAGCAAAACAAGGCAAGGGAGGTGCACTGTGATGTAAGGAAGGGTGGGGGACTCTTGACTTCTGATGGTGGGGGGCTCTGATGTAAGGGGGGATGGGGTGCTCTGGACATCTAGTCTTACATACACAACTAGCCCTTTGAGAACAGCTATAATGCTGATTCAGCCCGCAATGACATTGAATTTGACACCGCTGCTCTACTGTAATATATAGTAGATTCAAGTATTTTTTTAAATGCTTAAAGGGTTAGTTCACCTTTATAAAACAATACCCTATGCAGTTCATGAACACCATTCCATAATTCTAAACAATTCTATTTTTGAAAGTATGCATTTATACTCCTCCCACATGGGAAGACCATTTGTGTATTTGTGAGGGAAGCCTGCCCCAAAAGCTTTTCAAAACTTTTCACAGCACCATCCAGTCTTCTCTAAGAGGGACCGGCCATTAGTGCCCCTTAACAGTACAGGAGCCTCGCACATGCACACTGTGTTCTCTGCTGAGCAAATGAGAGCCCTGTACATGCGCTATCTCTTGTCACTGCAGATGATCTCGGCAGCTGTAAAGCTTCCTCTCCTGTTGCAGCCGCTGAGCTCATTCACTCAGCAGAGAGCACAATGTGCATGTGTAAGGCTCAAAAGGATGGAACTTGCTTCTGTATTGTTAGGGGGGCTCTCATTCTAATGGTTGGCCCTAGGGAAGAGGGCAGGATGGAGCTGTGAAACTATGAGAAGTGTTTAGGGCAGGCCTGCACAAATGGCCTACAGGTATGGTAAGAGCATAAATGCATATTTCTAAAATCCGATTAGTTTATTATTAGAATTATGGAATGGTGTTCATGGACTGCGTGGAGTATTTTTTTTAAGACAAGCTAACCCTTTCATTTCTTGGTACATTAATGCCTGTGGAGAATGTTTATTGACTAAACATGCTCACTACAGGATGTGGCATCAAAATATGAAAGGAAGACAACCTACCTCGTCAAATACAGAGGGACACCCATAAGCCTTTGCAAAATATACAGGTAACAATATACAGGTAACTTGTCCGTTCTCCCACAACCACTAAATTTTCTCTATTCTTCCTGGTATAGGTTATACTCTAGAAACATCATGTTTCTTCTACAGTGTTCAACAGTCTATTATAAAGAAACGTTTGGACTCATATCAGTGATTGCTCTGTCTACTGAATGTTGATGCATAGTACTCTAAAGCGTAAAAAAAGTACAGTATAACTAAAGGCAAAACGTTATTTTTTTACTGTTTTGGATAGAGTGGAGAGGAATGGGGACACCTGTTTTTATTGCTGTCTATGCGTTAGGGAGATTCATCCTCTCTATTTGTCCTGTTTACTGTTATCATCAAAAGTGAAAATGAAAGAAAATCCCACATTTTGGGTGCCAACCAGACCAGCATTAGATGGCAAATCTTCCAATAGGGATATTAGTTCTGGTAAACCTGGTGACAACCAGGGATTGCTCAATTGGAGGAATTTCCTCCCACACTGTTTTGGTTGTGGAAAAGGAAGTCAAGGGAAATGTCCCCAATTAGAAAGAGTGCAAAAATAAACCGGTAGGGGTTATAACTTTCCCTTACCATATCCCCAATTTAAAAAATAAGAAAGTTTTGCCTTTAGTATTGCTGAAACAAATAGAACATCTGTTTTGGTTCATAATGTCTAGTTGTTTTCATTTTCATGCATTATCTTTATAGAGACAACATAATACAAAGCAGTTCAGTGGCTGATCATGGCTGTTTTTGTAACCGGTTAGAAGACTTTGAATTTACAATGGAGCAATAAAATACAATATATATGTTTATTTTATTGCCAAAAAACTCAACCAATTTAAACCATTGTTTCTTGATATTCTTTTTCATTTTAAAAATAATACTGCTACCCAAGACTGTGTCTTTTTAAGTGTCTTGTCTCTAATTTGTGTAGAATCATCTCTGCTATAAAAATACACATTGATTCTTGTTAAAGTTGACACATACCATGAAGCATTTATATGAAACTCCAATAATTGATTTAGAAATCACTTACACTATCTCACTGATAATACACTTGACGATGTACATCAGCTGTACTAATCAATAAAAATATCATTTAGGGTAACATTTCCAGTGTATGTCAATTTAGGGAATTTGGGCTTCTTTGCAGAAAAACCTTTTATCAGCAAAACTGTATATATATAAGTGATCCTTTGAAGAATTCTAATTATGTGCCATGGACATTAATCCCTAAGGCTAAATACTGTATGTGTATTTGATTAGGATAGAGATGCTTATCTTTCAAGCTGAATTGCTATGGTAACCCCATCTGGTGAACAACACCGTGTGACTCTATGAGAGAAAAATCTACCTAACTCATTTATTTGTTCTACTAACTTAGTAATCATTAAAATATCTGTTTAAAACATGCAAACATAGACTATCAACATATCATCATGTTTTTTTCAGATTATCCAAATGTATTCAATTGAAACTGTAGCCAAAACTTTTTCATATGTACAGTTAGTCTGGCCAAAACATTTTTTCTTTCGGTAGAGTTGGAAGAATTAGACCTCCTGCCTAATTTTTATAACTGTTAGAGGCTCCATTAGAGAGATTTACCCTCACTTCCTGTCCTGCTGACAACATTTTACCAGATAAAGTGAAGGTACCTCTCTAACAATCTATCCTGTAAGATTGCTGTTTGTATCCCTGCTGCAGTTTTCTTCACTTTGGGTCCTTTCACACGGGCGTTCCGTATGTCCATTTTTCATTTGGCCATATTTCTATGGACTAGTGGATGATCATCTATTTACATCTGCTAATGTTTCCATCCATTAACATGCTTTTTTTTAACAGAAGAAAACCCTATTTTTCTTTTGTAAAAACCCCCCAGAATAGACGAAAAATAGATGTAAACGGACGAAAAATGGGTGTAAATGGATGTAAATGGGCATACAGTAAATTTTTGCATCTGTTTTTGTATTGGTAAAGGATGTAGAAAACGGATGAAAAACAGATGTAAATTGATGAAAAATGGATGTGAGCTGATGAAAAACTGATGTGAACTGATCCGTTTTTTCTTTGAAAAAACTTGACTGAACTGATGAGAAAAACAGAATGCCCATGTGAAAGGACCCTTTGCCAGCGGGAAAGGAAGTGAGGTAAATCTCTCCAACATCAATAGTAGTAAAAAAACATTTCTGGCTTGGCGTATACTTTAACCACTTGCTGTCCACAAGCCATATATATATATTTTTATATATTTTGACTTCAAGTGATTAAAACAGTCTTATGGGGCAGTAGCCTTAAGCTTGGTATTTGTTTTCTTTAGTCTCAGGATTCCCAGCCATCCAGGAAAAGGGAGTGGAAAGGCTGTAAAACAACCTGATCATATTTACGGTATTATCAAGATACTACAGCCCCCCAACCAGGGGCGTATTTACCACAAGGCAAACAAGGCACTTGCCTAGGGCGGCATTTTTCAGGGGGGCAGCACCTCCCCCCACAAGAAGGGACACATGTGCCATGGGAACCAGGTGGGATCCGAGAGAGGCTGCAGGCTGCTTGATGGTGTATGTACAGCCTGACTCTCGTTCCCCGGGATGTTCAAAGCTGTGAAGATGGGTGTATTTCTATCTATTGCCAGAAGAGGGTAATATAAGGCTCTCCCAAATGGGGGGCAGGGGTGTTGTTGGTCATTGTCAGGTTCTATGGGGGGGGGGTGTTGGTTAGTGTCCGTGGTGTCAGACAATTTTTGTTTTGCCTAGGGCAGCACAAAATCTAAATACACCACTGCCCCCAACCCCCAGCGCTGTATGCCATGGTTCATTGTAACTGGTGTCAGAATGGAGAGTGGAATTAGATCAGAGAACAGTTTTCCCTGTTCTGCTCTGCGATTAATGAGCCTGGAAATGCTCAGTCCACAAGCATTTTCAGATTCAGAGCTGTCAAACCTGGTCCTGTAGTTGACTGGCTGAAGTGAGGGGTAGGGAGGACAATAGGGGTCTAAAAGATCCCTGATGTCTATAAAAGAAGAAGCTGTCACCTGCCCATGCTATCACATAGGGGGCTTGTTAGTCCCTTATGATAGCAGTAAAGTTAAAGGTGATCTCCATGTTATATTGTACTTTAAATAGTTTGTGTGGACCAACCAACTAGAGAGATGTTGTTTTCCTGTAGGAAATGTATTCACCTGTTCTTTGCTGCTGGAAGGAGACTGTTGAACTCTGAATCAGAAGTGCTACTTTGCTTCTGGTTTGAAAGACTGCTGGCCCTTGCCCCCTGATTCACTAGTACCTTCTCATGCTGTCATGTTTTTGAATGAAAAACTGCTGGCTATTTTGTTCCTGAGCTGCCAGTAGCAAAAATTAAACTTGCAACTGTTATGGTGAAAACCCTTTATCACTTTAGCAAGTGATTAGTTGAACCTGAGGACTTTGCATACAATGGGACTTTTGTGCTCCATTTATATGTGTATATAGTTTGTAATTATTTAAATAAAGTTCTTTTCCCAGGTCAGATCTTCCTGGTCAAGCCACTAACCACGCTATTTCTACAAAACTACAAGTATTGCATAGAAGGACTTGTGTAAAAGATGTATACTGTTTTGTAGTTTGGGATGGACGTTTACCACTTGTAATGCTATTACCATAAAGTGAGTGCTTTGGAGTATCAGAGTATCATTTTTGTGAGAAAGGAGCTTCAGAAATTAATTGCTGCATTGCTGTTTTTTTTATACTCTTTTGCAGGTGGAGCAACTGGAGAATCTTATTTGCATTGTTTAATGAGGACGTTATTTACCATGTGATGTAATGTTGCTCTATAGTATCAAAGAGTACCTGTCACTGATTGTCTGTTTGGGATTAGCAGCATTTAGTCATTGTTCTTTGGGAAATGTAGTCAATACCCTTGAACCTTTTTTGCATTAACATGTGAAACTTCACATGCACTTTGTAGCCCAATCCTTTGCTGTTCCCTAAGTTGCCTTCCTTGTTCAATTGTAAACAGGATAATAAAGTTTCAGAAACAAAAGTATTTTTTTGATTTAGCATTTGAGGACAACATCTTTTTGAGTAGGGGGAGAGTGTAGAGGCCCTGTAGTATCAAATCCAAAAATGTAGTGGAGTAGTGGAGAATTGTATTATCGTAAAGACTTTTTCTACTTGTACTTGCCAAAAACACAATTGTACAGTGCTGTGAAAAAGTATTTGCCTCCATCCTGATTTTTTTTTTTGCATATTTGTTACACTTAAATGATTCAGAGAATCAAACAAATGTTAATATTACACAGAGATAACTCGAGTAAATACAAATTGCAGTTTTTTAATGATGATTTCATTTTTTTAAGAGAAAAAAACTGTCCAAACTTGCCTGTGAAAGGTAATTTCATTTGTCACACCCAGGCCTGATAACTGCCAGACCTTTTGTATCAAGGAATCACTTAAATAGAAGCTGTCTGACAAAGTGAAGCAAGCTAAAATATCTAAAAAAAACAACACATCATGCCATGAGCTAAAGAAATTCAAGAACAGATGAGAAACAAAGTAGTCAGCATGTATCAGTCTGGAAAGGGTTGCAAAGCCATTCTAAGGCTTTGGGACTCCAGCAAAACCATGGTGAGAGCCATTATCCACAAATGGAGTAAACTTGGAACAGTGGTGAACCTTTCCAGGAGTGGCAAGCCTACTAAAGTTACTCCAAAAGCACAATGATGATTCATCCAGGAGGTCATAAAAGAACCCAGAACAATATGTAAAGAACTGCAGGCCTCATTTGTCTCAGTTAAGGTCAGTGTTCATGATTCAACAGTAAGAAAGAGACTGGGTAAAAATGGCAACCATAGGAGAGTTCCAAGACAAAAGCCACTGCTGACCAAAAAAACACAAAGGCTTATCTCCCATTTGCCAAAAAACATCTTGATAATCCCCAAGACTTTTGGTCAAATATTCTGTGGACTGATGAGACAAAAGTTGAGCTTTTTGAAAGGTGTGCGTCCTGTTACATCTGGCATAAAACTAACACAGCATTTCATAATAAGTACATCATACCATCAGTCAAACATGGTGGTGGTAGTGTGATAGCTCAGGGCTGCTTTGCAGCTTCAGGACCTGGACGACTTGCCATAATTGATGGAACCATGAATTCTGCACTACTAGAAAATCCTGAAGGAGAATGCACAGCCCATCCGTTTGTGACCTCAAGCTCAAGTGCACTTGGGTTATGCAGCAGGACAATTATCTAAAACACACCAGCAAGTCCACCTCTGAATGGCGCAAAAAAAAATTAAGGTTTTGGAGAGACCTAGTGAGAGTCTGGATTTAAATCCAATTGAGATGCTGTGGCATGACCTTAAACAGGCCATTCATGCTCAAAAACCCTCCAATGTGGCTGAATTAAAACAATTCTGCAAAAAAGAGTGGGCCAACTTCCTCCACAATGATGTGAAAGACATATTGCCAGTTATCGCAAATGCTTGATTGCAGTTGTTGCTGTCAAGGGTGCAACAACCAGTTATTAGGTTTAGGGAGCAATTTCTTTTTTCCTGTATGGCCAGGTAGGTTTGGGCAGTTTTTTTCCTTAAAGTTTACCTTTCTACAAAGATAATAAATGCACATTTTTTTCAGGTAGAAAATGTACATTTATTTATTTTTTTGCATAGCTTGCAACTGTCCCTAATTTTGAGGGACTGTCCCTCATTCAGGACAAAGTCCCTCTGTCCTTCATTCCTCCTCATTTGTCCCTAATTTTGGTTTTATAAAATGCACTACTTAGTTATCAAAATGTTTTTCACAGTGCTAAACCTTTCATCCAGTTACTAAATTGTTGCATTTGTAAAATTCAAAAGCCAATATAAAGGAATAGCAGTGGTAAAAATGCACTTGTCAGTTTAATCTAACATTTTTTTCCCTGTACCATTCTCCTTTAACCACTAGCCTACAGGGCACTTATACCCCCTCCCTGCCCAGGCCAATTTCCAGCTTTCAGTTGCATTTTGAATGACAATTGCGCGGTCATGCTACACTGTACCCATATGAAATTTTTATCATTTTTTTGTGACAGAGCTTTATTTGTGTGATATTTAATCACCTCTGTGTTTTTTTTTCTTAAACAAACCAAAAACCACTGAAAATTTTGAAAAAAAAAATGTTTTTTCTTAGTTTTTGTTATAAAACTTTGTAAATAAGTGATTTTTCTCCTTCACTGATGTGCGCTAATGAGGCTGCAGTGATGGGCACTGATATGCTGCACTGATGGACACTGAAAGGTGGCACTGATGGGCACTGATGAGGAGGCACAGGTAGGTGGCACTGATGGGCATTGACAGGCATCACTGATGGGCACTGAAAGGCAGCACTGATAGGTGGCACTGATAGGTGGCACTGACTGGCACTGATAGGCAACACTGATGGGCACTGATATGCGGCACTGGTGCACACTGATAGGCGGCACTGACTGACACTGATAGGTGGCATTGACTGGCACTGATAGGTGGCACTGACTGGCATTGATAGGTGACACTGACTGGCACTGAAGGGTGACACTGAAAGGCAGCTCAGATGGACACTGATATGTGGCATTGATGTGGCACTGATGTGGCACTGGCAGGTGGCATGGATGAGCACTGAGAGCTGGCACTGATGGACACTGACCGGTGGCACAGCTGGGGCTACACAGATCATCAGGGCACACTGATCATCAGTGCCCTGTTGATCAGTGTACATGTCCCCTCCGAGGAATGCCGATTACTGGCTCTCCTCTTCTCACAAGCTGTCAGCGTGACAGCTCATGGGGAGAGAAATGCCAATAACCGGCAATTCCCTGTTTACATGTGATCAGCTGTGATTGGAACAGCTGATCACATGACTGAGCCGACATCTTTGGCTCTTTCCGTGGATCGGTGATCCGCTGTGTCCAAGGGACACAGATCACCGCCGATTGCTGCGCCGCGCGCTCCGGTAGCCGCGCATGCGTGGTTAGAATGGGAGTATGTCATATGACGTCCTTCCAGAACGAGAGAACCACCTTGCGTCCGTCATATTACTATATGGTGAGAGGCGGTTAAGGGGGGTGTGGCAGGGGGATGTTTCCTATGCCTACATACTTTTGCTAGGGCAGCACAAAACCTAAATACACCACTGCTAGTAGGTATCCCTCATTCCCATCTCAGAAAGTTGGGAGGTATGTTTTTTGTAGTAGAAGCCTGTAAAGCATTGCTTCAGTGATCAGCAGGTCACTGGTGCCATGCAGGTCTATTGTTTATCTGCTTGCTCATACATCCGTACAGGAAAACTGATACTTCTTACAGGAAGACTCAATGAACTACCACAGCTCTCACAGTGATGTGGCAGTTAATTGAGAAATACAAACCAACAGCCGCTAGTACTGTCGGGACTTGTAATCCATTCATACACAGAACACTGCCTAAAATTGCATGGAACATGTAACATGTTCCCAAAGCTGAACTTATTCTTTAATAAATTAAATCATCATTTAAAAACTGTATTTTGTATTTACTTGGGTTATCTTTGTGCAATACTAAAATTTGTTCGATGATCTGAATCATTTAAGTGTGACCAGTGGCGGACTAAACATTCGAGCACTCGGGCACTGCCCGAGGGCCGGGGTCAGTAGGGGGCCCCATGAGTTGCCCCTGGTACCTTTCATTGGCTTTTAAATAGGCTTTTTTGGGTCTGGGCAAGGACACAGGGGCCCCATGATCCCCTATTGCCTGATGGGCCCCCATGAGTTGTCAGTCCACCCCTGAGTGTGACAAATATGCAAAAAATTAAAAAAATCTGAAAGGGGGCAAATACATTTTCACAGCACTGTATGCTTTACATATTGGATTTTGTATTCATGACTGTACAGCGTTGTCTACTCTGGATGGCTGAGATATATAAAATAAAAATATTCTTTGAAAAACAAATCCAAAATGTAATATATTGCAGTTTACCAATCTGTAGATGTGGTGGCTGCATTAGTTTTCTAATTTTAGGGTGTTTTTTTCCTTTTTCACCTAGTAATCCAACCAGTAACATGCTTCCTGTCTTAGAGTATCTACATTCTGGATGAAGTAGTAAAGCGGACACCTTTTCATAGCAGTATTGTCAGTCTGGGGAGAGAATATTTTTTTCCTTTTGGGATAAAGGCTTTACATAAATCAATAAAAGTTGACCATTGTACCTGTCAGTGTTAAATAATTTGTCTCAACCCCCTAATTGCTACTTTTTCTGGAAAGTTTGGTGTGTTAAAGTAAGTTTAAAAATAACACACCAGGTGAAAATAAAGAAAAAAAACATAAAAAAAGAAATCAAATGCAGCTATCACATCTAAGAATTAGTAAGTTGCAATAAAATAAATGTCTGCTTTCGGGTTTAATACTGACTTAAGCTGGACTATCCCTATTCTATCTTCCATGTTGCCGCTAGGTTGTAGCCAGCCTGAGCTTTGAATTCTATTGATATCTGAATTTGTCAGCTTTCCCCTAAGCCTAGGATATTAATTGCTTCTGGCAACTACTGGACAGTGTTCTCCCACAGTTAAAGTGACAAGATACAATATAAGGAGTTATACATTTTTATTATGATTTGTCTGTTTCATCCGTTGATGCATGCTGGGCAAGGGTATAAATACTTAAGGAGACTTTCCAGAAGCATCTTTGCCTCCTGGCCTTGAGAGGATGTAGTTCCTGGGGAGGGTATTTCTAGAGAGGTTCATGCTTTCCAAGCCTTTTACTTAGTATGATTGTCGATTGTCAGGTTAAAGGTCCACAACTAGCCTGTGGGAAGGGCTATACTTAAATAAAGCTGTCCATCTGAACTGCCTGTTCTAAACTAGCTTGTAAAGAAGGCAAAAGAGTTCACTCTTGGCCTGTGACATAGGTAAGAAGATATTACAGAGTGAAGGAATTTTTGCTGTTTTTGTATATTCTGTACACCAGCCCTCTATGCCCTGAACATTTGAGTCAATAAATTTTGCAAAAGATTATCAATCATTTGGTAGCTGTTGATGGGTTGGTAATGGTTTGAGTGCAGCTGTAGGCCAAATCAACCAGTAGATAGGCTACGAGGGTGCAAGAGGATGAAGCTCCTAAGGAGCTTTTCCTTTCCTTTAATTGGGTGACATTATTGTTCATTATGCAATGAAATCACACAGCAATGTTGTCCCCTTGACAGGGTCGTCTTAGATGGACACGTAACTTTAAACTGACTTTACTTAAAAAGTAGCTACAATAACAGTTTTTTTTTCTTTTGAAAACAAAAAACATGTGAATAAAAGTTGACTGTTGTAAGTACCCCTATCAGTGTTATATTTGTTCCAACACCTGTAACAGAAACTTTTGCTGGACAACTTGATCTGTTTTAAGGTGAAGAAATGTTAAATCTACTGGCAGGATCAACAGGTAATAAACACTGTTACAGGTGGAACACAGAAAAACAAAAACTCTTTTATCTTAGATGAAAGTCTTTATCTTGCCCATAGTTCCACTTGAATGGCTTTAATGAACACATTACTGAACTAAAGTTTCTTTTTTTTCTTATCTTGCTTAAAGTTACTCAGATTGTCACCACACTTTGTATATTTCCTTTACCTGTTGATACAATATATTTATTATTTGGCTTCCTTAAAGTGTAGCTATGGCCCAAATAAAAAAATGACATACAATATATGATACTGTCTGTCAGTAGCATTAATAGATCAGTCTTTGTTTTTCTGATTCCCCTTGTAACACCGTTTATCCTGGTGATCCGGTCAGTAAGTCTGTTGTTGTTCAATTTCCTTTAACAGAACAAGCTGTCTAGCAACGATGGCAATTAGAGGGTGGAGACAAACCATTTAACACTGCTTATAATTGCCAGCTTTTATTCCCAAAGGGAAAAAAAATTGCTATTGTTACAAGGTGTTAGATGGAGTTGGGTTTTAAATTCTTAGTCACTTATGTAAAGTTCATCTAAATCTACCAGTCCATCTAAAACTACACTCTCCAATGATTGACAGTGCTGCTGAACAAGGGTAGCTATATTGCTCCTCAATAGATACAGCAGGGGAGTGAATGTAGCCACCCTAAGACAGGGTGTGTCTTACTGGCTGATCACCAAAAGAAAAAAGGAATAAAATTGGAAAAAAGAATACTAATGCAGCCACTACATCAATGATTGGCAAGCCATATAATAATACATTTTTGTTTTTAGATTCAGTGAAGCTTTAAGGGCTTGTATACACTTGCATTGGGTGGGGCAGTAAAAAATAGCTGGCTGACCTATAGTTTTCTAGTTTTCCTGACCACACTCCTTAGAATAACAGATGAAGTTGAATACATGCCACATATGTTATGCTTGGTGGCCATTGAAAAATGATACCCTACCTGACATGTTTCCTGGGCAGTACTACAGGCGAATGTGACCCATTCAAGTGAATAGGGCCTTGTGGCTGCAGTACAATATTCCCACTCAAAAGCACTGCTCAACTGTAAAAAAAAAACAGGTGGAGGTGGCAGTATCAATTCATGAATGCCTGATTCTGTCCTGCTCTCTGAAAAAATGATCCAAGTCAAATCGCTTTTCAGAGTCCAATGCAAGTGTAAACAAGGCCTACTTCAGAGTTTTGGACTAACTACCAACAAATGTCATTTCGAAAACAGTATTCTGAAACCATGAAACCCCAAGTCTTTAAGAAGAAGTATTTTTCTATACCTTCCCTGAAATTCTGCATTTAGCTCATAGTAATGAGGTGAGTCTGGGGAATTGTTTTTGGATTTACTTTGCTTTAGGCTGGAGGGTTCTACAGGTCAGGCCTCTGGTACCTCCCTTTATTTATGGAAGTTTCCAGAAGATTCTAGAAGCTAGTGGGTGGAGGCAAAGAGGTGGTGATCTGCATGTCTATGACCAATCCCAGATAGGAGGCCTGGCAATGTGGTGAGATGGGACTATAAATATGAAAGCGCCTAGCCAGCAAGAGGAGTCTGGTGATTGGGTGGAAGATGGAGTACTGAGGATCGTAAGGTCCGGGTGGGGACCCCGGAGAAGGAGGGATCTGCCTCCAGGCAAAAGGAGAAGGAAGGGAAGGAAGCTGGAAAGAGGGATCTCTACTACTCTGCGGTCTAAAGAAGGGGACAGCCTGCCTACCTTTCTGAAGACTAGCACAGCCAAAGTTCTGGAAGCATTCTCATCCATAGCAGCAGTATACAAGGGTCAGTATGAGTACCTCTACATCCCCAGGGCCTACATAGGGGAGGGCTGCTAGATGCAATATCCAACAAGCTTTCATTAGATCAGTGTCACAGCTACCTAAATACCTTGCTCTGGGACAGTCTTCAAGGCAAGCAGGTGGGCTGCTGGTATTGCTAACGTGGGCTTTGAAAGTTCATTCAAGGGGACCTAGTGCTCCTTAAAGTAACATTGCTAATGATCCTTTAGAGACTGATACCACTCCAGTGGGAGTACAGTCCAGGATCCATTTTTCTTGTACATTTTGCAGAAAGTTGTCCTCACCAAGTCAAGTTGGACATCCCATAATCCCTTATCCCTATCCAAGTTGTTTTCCGCTCAATAAAACAACAAACGCAAGCCCCTGGACTGGATTTCTGACTTTGTGTGTCTACTGAAAATGCATGTCGCATGGCTGTGCAGGAATACGGGGGACCCAAAAATCCAGCGGCTCCTTAGGATGGTAGCACTACAGCTAGTCAACATCATTCCACCATTTGTAAATGTTTACCTTTGATTGAAAGTCCCTTCAGAAATATACAGTACATAGATATGTTTGTTTTGTTGTGACTCACAACCACTCCTACTGACCCTGGTAGCACAGCAAACTGTACTGTAGACCCTTATGCTTCATATATCTTCTAAAGCTCTGTTACTGATATTTGTATCAATTATTACTGTGATAATCTTAATTTGTTTATTGAATATACTTTGCTATATCTAACCCAGATTGTTTATGTTTGGGGTATGCTGCACTCATGTACATTGTTTTTAATCTCATGATAAAGAAAATACCTTTCTGGTTCTGCTGTGTGCATATTTTGTTTGGACTGTAGAACACATAAGCAACGATAGTCATCCATCATTCATCAATGTCTACAAATGTCCTAGGGTAGTCTTACACAGGACAGATATTGACCCCATTAGCCCATAATCGACCTAAATTTTAAAGCAAAAAATCACCCAAAAAGGAAAGTTCTGCTTTAAGTCCTCCTCTACCACATTTGGCAGATCATTTTTTTTGGGGGGGGTGGGTAGCTTTGACAGGTACTCGCACCCACTTCTACTCAGGTCACCTAGCCGAGTGGAAGTTCAGGCCCCCTCTCTTTGTCCACAGCCTTCTGAGACACATCACAGGTCCCAGAAAGCTGTGGGCCCATTCACAAAGCACAGCGCATCTCATGTAGGAAGCTGGGTGTGAAGCTGCAATCTGTCAAAGTTGGCTTCCCACACTAAAGATGCTGGCGTAGGAACCTGAAGACCAGTTAAGAACTGGTTCTGGTTAGGTTGGCGCTGGATCCTTGGACAGGTAAGTGCCCTTTTATTAAAAGTCAGCAGCTACAGGATTTGTACCTGCTGACTTTTAATTTTTTTTTTTACGGTGAACAGGGGCGGACTGACAACTCATGGGGCCTCCGGGCAATAGGTGATAATGGGGCCCCTGTGTCCTTGCCCAAACTCAAAAAAGCCTATGAAAAAGGTACCAGGGCATCTCATGGGGCCCCCTACTGACCCTAGGCCCTCGGGCAGTGCCCAAGTTTCCAAATGGTCAGTCCGCCCCTGACGGTGAAGAAACGCTTTAAATGCCCACACAAGGGCAAATTGGACTGCTTGACACTTTTCAATATGCTTCTTCATATGAAATACATCACATTTAGAAAAATAAAATTCTAATCAAATCCAGTAAAAATAATAACAATAGCATAAGGTATGCTGAATATCTCAAAACAGTTCCTTGAACGCACTCCCTATGTTACAATAATAAAATGAAAGCACCAGCACAAAGCGAAAGAAACTTTTACAAAATAAAATAAAGTGCAGCGCTCTAAACAAAGAAATAGTATAAGAAAATACAATAAAAATCTCCCACCTACTTTATTGGTCAATTATGTGCAGAGCCATGAATTTACAACACGTAGGGTTTTTCACTCTGATCTAGAGTATACTACCACACCATAATTATGCTTGTGCATACAAACGCCAATCTGTTCAAACAAACAGCAATAAATGATTACTATTATTATTATTATACAGGATTTATATACCGCCAGCAGTTTGTGCAGCGCTTAATGATAATAATAATAAAGTGCTAGAGTGCTACAAAGTTTGTGATATTACTTGAAACCGTAATTTAAAACAAAATTCTCCACCACAATCTTCTTACACCAATTTGTTATTCTCTACACATCAAGCACATTAAACATAAATCTTCTTGAATGATAAGTTCAACTTCGGGAACATGTTACATGTTCCACCCGTTTTTAACGTGTTCTCGCTCCTGCAGGTGCTCATCTGAACACATGGTGAAGTTCCCTGCACCAGCTGTCACTTTTTGAAAAAAGCATGGCTGTGTGGGGCTCCACCCACATGTCCGCCTCATTCATTCACAGAGTTCTGTTAATGAATGAACTACAAGTACAGACATCCTTTGTGGCTGTCAGTTTGTAGCTCTCAATGAGCTACCACTGCACTGTTGAGCACTATGGTCAGGGCTGTTGTTAAAAACCACGGGGTCCCATACAGAAAACCTGACAGGGCCCCCCCCAAAAAAAACAGTTTACTATGCTTCAGTTATGAATGAACACAGTAAATGATCAGTACTGATCACTCACTATGTTCATTCAGGAAAGAAAGGGGTTGGTTAATGTAGCATATAAGGAGAGGAGGGAAGCCGACACTGTGGGGGCCCAGGCAGCTGGTTGAATCAAATGTACACAGGGAGGGTGATCGGCATGGTGGGCGTGGGGGGGCAATTACTGAAACCGCTCCCCTGTAGGGCTCTCTCTGCAGGAGCTAAAAACCAGCGGGAGGGAGAGGAGAAGAATCCAGCTTTCAGATGCTGCAGAGAGAGTCATACAGAGGATCAATTCCAAATATTGCCCCCCCACTGTGCCAATCACCCTGCACACATACAATTCACCCAGCTGCCTGGGTCCGCCTGCTGGCCTGGGCCCTGTACAGAAGGACTGGTGGTACCGCCGTATCCTCAGCCCTGACTGTGGTAGTTAACTGATTCTTCTTGTCAGTGTCAAACTGCCTGCCCATATGATGTAGGGGCAGCCAGATTACACTGACAGTCTGCAGGAGTCCTACATGGCACCAGCGATCTAGGCTCCTAAAAAATAGTAAATACACATGCAAAAAAATGTGAATTTATTTTTTTTTGAAAGGTGAACCTATCCTTTAAATTTGTGTAAATCTATGATATCCATGCATCCACTCCTCCTTTCCTAAATCACTGTGAACAGCCTGAAGTGATGATCCCAATGGTACTCCCCATTCCTCAATTTGATCGACTTAGTTTCCTTGTGCACAGACCACACAGCTATTTATTTGTGGTGTGTTTTTAATATTGTTTTAATAAAAATTGTAATGGTTTTCATGTTTGTTGGTTATCTCTCCTTGCCTCTGAGTGTTGGTGTTTGTAAAGTAGGGAAGACCAAATTCTATTTGATCTGTAAATAGACGCAAGCGATTTTAACCTATTAGTTATGTTAGTTTAAATCTGGTCTAAAAGCTGAGTCTGATTCCAGAGAAATTCAACCTTGATCCACTTGATTTAGAGAGGATAACAAGCTGTAATATAAAGATTGCAGAGAATTGTTTTAAATAACAGTTTCAAGTACTATGAATTTTGGTGCACTATAGCACATTATTATTATCATCATTATTTTTGTTTTTGCACACATTGGCATTAGTTTGCACAAGCATATTTATAATGTGGATGTAGTGATTTATATCCTGTTACACATGTACTGCCTGTTTGCCTTAAATTATTTTGTCCCTACCTCACTCCATAGCTTGGAGATGCTCTCTATAGTTAGTCCCATCCTTCTTCTTCATGCTTTAGCCTTCATTTCTTCACATATACTGCATTCTGCTGTAGCTATGATTTTTGACCTATCTGAGGTTCATTTGTTATGATCTGCACAAGTTTGGGGTTAAAGCTTTCTATGATCTGCAAAATGTCATTTGGGTCACATCACTGTCTGCCAGATTACTGAGACTGTAAATTAGGCTATCTCACTATAACTGGATCAGTTATAGAGGACACACTTTCAGTGCTTAGATTGTGGAAGCAGAACAATTTACATTAATGTGTTATAAATTTTATTGCTCTCTACATAATTCATCTCAATAGTGTGAGTGGGGGATATTTATTGTGATTTCTTATACTTTTTGTTTAGAACACTGCAGTTTATTTTATAACAGAAGGCATAATTTTTACCAGCAATCATCCCACAAAATAACACAAAAATACCCACCAAATTACCTCATAATAAATATGTAAAAACATTGAAATGAAAAGATTGCAGATTTCATGTCTAAAAAAGTATACACAATAAACCAGCAGGCATTATCAGGATTACCAATTCTCATAATATAAAGACTAGAGCTGAGGAAAGATTTACAGCATTATATTAAATTATTTAAGGGCAGATGATGCCATTGCTACGTATGGGCTAAGGATAAGCCCTTTGTTATTACAGATTTAGGGTAAGGTCACAAAGGCGCCTTGATATGCTGCACTTTCTTTGATATGACAATGGACATTGTCAGTTGCCACCCTGCAATTCAATCAGCAGCAGGTGACCGCATGGACAAATAGTGATTGAACTCTTTATGCCACACAATTGTGAGGGAGAGCAATCAGCTTCAAGAAAGGCGTGTAACGTCTCTGTTCTTCTCTAGGGTAATGGAGAAGAACAATCCACCAATAAAATCTCTGCTGAGTTGCTGCACCGTGGGGGGAGGGGAAGATACTGGTTTGTTTCTACTTTTAAAAAAACGCTTAGCATGCTAGTAAACTCCTACTCTGGGACTACATTGACAACTCTGAATTTTCATGCGGTGCATTTTAGGTGCAGTGTTTTTCAGGCACTTTGCTGCCTTCCCATTCATCTCTATAGAAGGTGTGTTTTGCTAGAAATCAAACCAAAAATGCAGCAAGCAGCACAATTATACACAGAGATGTAATGTAACCTAAAAGCTGGTCATCATGCAAAATGCAATTTTTTTGTTAGAGATGCAAATGATCTTCAGCTTTGCTGATAATCCGCTTCAGTGGTCAGCTAATAAATGTGTAATTAAACAGGCACTTGTGTATGACGAGAGAGATCTCAAAGCATGCTTTCTGATGCTATCCTTTTAGAAGGTCATAGCAGCACAGCACCCCCCTGTCCTCATTTGAAGTGGCTGTCCCTCTTTTGAAACCAAATCCCTCAGTCTCTAGTTGCTCCTCATTTCTCCCTTTTTGGTCTGATGTATTGACCTCTTTAAATAAATGTACTCTATATTTACCAGAAGTGTTTTACTCTAGTAAACTATACATTCAACCAGTAAATTATTGAATTTGTTCATTTGGAAAGGCAGAACAAAGGAAAATTAGTATAAAAGAAGACTTGTGGGTTTAAAGCCTAACTTCAGCTTCACTATCACTTTAGCAGGGGCGGACTGACCATTTGGAAACTCAGGCACTGCCCAAGGGCCCGGGGTCAGTATGGGGCCCCATGAGATGCCCCTGGTACCTTTTTCATAGGCTTTTTTGAGTTTGGGCAAGGACACAGGGGCCCCATTATCCCCTATTGACCGGAGGCCCCATGAGTTGTCAGTCCGCCCCTGCACTTTAGTGATACTTACATCAGCTACATACAGTATACAACACAGTGTTCCAGCAGATACATAGTTACATAGTTAGCCTGGTTGAAAAGAGACACAAGTCCATCTAGTTCAGCTAATTAATATAATATAATATAATTAATATACAATCCTATATACACAATTCTATACCCACAGTTGATACAGAGGAAGTAAAAAAAAAACCCCAGCAAAGCATGATCCAATTTTCTCCAGCAGGGGAACAAATTCCTTCCTGATGCCCCAAGGGGCAATTGGATATTCCCTAGATGAACTTTACCTTTACCTAAACACATGTTAGCAGGGATTTGTTCTCAGAAAATATGTGCAGATAATCCCCCTTCTGAGTCACCCTTGTCTCCGTCCCCTACCCAACTACGTGCACAATCCCCTGTAGCCAACAACAATAGATCCCCCCAACAACAGTAATTCCCTCCCATCAACAATAGATCCCCCGAGAAACAATAGATTCCCCTAGCAACAATACATCCCCCGCCAGCAACAATAACCCCCCTGCCAGTAACAATACAATAGATCTCCCAACAGCCAGCATCAGTAAACCCTCCAGAAGCCAGCAACAACAGACCCCTCTCTCAACAATAAATCCTTCCCAGAAACAATTGACCCACAAGAAACAATAGATCCCCCACCAGCAACAATGGATCTCCCCAGCAACAATAACCCCCCCACACCAGTAACAATACAACAGATCTCCCAACAGCCAGGATCAGTAAGCCCTCCAGAAGCCAGCAACAATAAACCCCTCCCTCAACAATAAATCCTTCTCAGCAACAATTGACCCCTTAGCAACCTAAGATCTCCCAGCAAAAATAGATCCCCCACCAGCAACAATAGACCCCCTCAGCTGCAAATAATCTTCCCCAGCGACAATAGACCCTCCAGCAAATCCCCAGCACCCCATTCAGTGCTGGAGGTGGTGGAACTGTGTTCCACCATGCTCTCGCTGAAAAAAAGCCATACATGTTAGTGTCCAGTTATATTATGTGCATTTAGGAACTAATCCAGGCCCTTTTGAAAGCAATCCACTTAGCTGGCCAGAACCAGCTCTTGAGGGAGTCTATTCCACATTTTCACAGCTCTTTCTGTATTTGGAGATACATTTCTTTTCCTCCAGACATAAAGAGTGCCCCCTTGTCCCCTGTGATGACCTCATTGTGAATAACTCTACACCGAGTTCACTATATGAACCACTGATGTATTTATACATGTTGATGATATCCCCCCTTAATCTCCTCTTCTCAAGAGAGAATAAATTCAGTTCCTCTTATCTTTCCTCATAGCTGAGCTCCTCCATGCCTCTTATCAGTATGGATGTGCTTCTCTGCACTTTCTCCAATTGTAATGGTCCACGGAGTTCCCATCCTGTTCCTGGAACAAAATTGAGTCGGGCTGAACACTGCTCAGCCATTCACAGGAAGCCTTGCATTTTTATGAATGAATACAAAACTTCCGCTGATTGGCCAAAGTGGCGAGGCGAGTAAATGATGTCACAAACTCTACCTTAATCATGTGGAGGAAGCCTTCATTCATGTATTCACTCATAAAATTACAAGGATTCCTCTGAACAGCTCAGTAGCAATCAGCTTGACTCAATTTTGCACAGACGAGAGGTCCCCGTACAGTGCTGACAGTGTGCGTATGTATTAGGAAATGGTTTGTTTGGGCAAAAATTGGAGCAAGTTGATGTTAGGCTTTAATCAATCATTTTTTGTGTATCAATTCTTCATGGCCCACAAAACTTGGTGCATTACAGCGGTGTGTCCCTTCTCTTAAATCCAAAGTTTGTGATTTTTGGTGTTTTTATCAACGTTGCAAAATATTGTAGGTGAAAAATACCCATATGATAAATTATTGATCGTGGTTTATTGAGGTGTACAAGGAACAGCGCTGGAGTCTTGAAGAATATGTTGGGATAAAGCACAAATACTCAACTAAGAGGTTTGATTCAGAACTGCTTTTCTCCCTTTTGAAGTCTGGAGAATTTATTGCAGGTGCATTTGTTCTTCTTTAGCATTCCCATAAACTTAGATTTTCTGAGAAAAGCGCAAGTAAACAAAAGACCAAATCATTGGCCTTAGAAGTACATGCAGGGGTGCTCTGCATACTGGGCTCTGCCAGCATACAAAGGGGTTGATTTACTAAAGGCAAATATACCGTGCACTGCAAGTGCGCTTGCTTCAGAGCTTAGTAAATGAGGTAAAGATTCACTTTGCAAAGTACCGTATACCAAATCACAACCAAGTAAAATAAAAACAGCATTTTTGCTTGCACATGATTAGATGATAAAAACCAGCAGAGCTTCCCCTCATTTCAGAGCTTCCTTTTAGATCTAGAGCAACAGCACTTGCAGTAACCAGTATATTTGACTTTAGTAAATTAACCCCATGTTGTCACTTTGGTGATGCAAAGACCCTCATGAACCATTTAGGTCTGTTACCTAATACTATTGCCCAGCAAAGAAGCAACATATCTGCCATGCAGGATGGGAGGAGGGATATTGTCAATCAGCAGGCTATATGAGGCAGGTGCCAAGTGAGCAATCACTACACATAACGTGAACAGTTCCCAAACCTCCTAGGAATGCAGCTGTTACAGGAAACATTTACATTTAGTAAAGCCAGGATTCAGTAAACGTTTGCTAACCCAAGCCAGAACAATTGAGTCATTTAATATCAACATTCAATAATGACTTATGGATTCATTATTGATAAGCAAACCTACTCAGCAAATGTACCGGACATAGTATTACACTACATTATTTAGCCATTGAAGCTGAACATGCAAATATAAAGCAAAGTAAACAAGTCAGGAATTTACTAGAAAATAATTACATGTATTTTACATAAAAGTTATTGAATCTGACTAGTCTTCAGTAGTTTCCTCATACTAGGAGGAAGCAAAGCAGCACTCATACTAGGAGTAAGCAAAGTGTCTCTATTTATTGCACAATGCTGACCATCTAATACCGAGAACTTACTGAAAAAAGGAGCGAGCAGCGTGATAACTTTATGAGTGTGCTGCTGTTCCTATTAATTCCAATCAAAAGCTGGGGCAGGTCATGAGCCAGACTGTATTGTTCAGGTGCAGTGCAGTCTGTAGAGAGGTCTCAAATAGTGCAGGATCTCTCTTTGCTCTCCTTCAGGTTTCCTGAATCAGAAAAGCAGCTTAACAGAATTACAAATGCTCTAAAGGGAAAATAGTCCTCATATATGAATATTAACTGTGTTATTTTCTATTTGACTTGAGGGCTGGGAAAAGTAGCACAATTTGCTATTGTATAGATATATGTAAATACTACAGGCCTCAGGCCCAAATGTTAAAGGTCAATGCTTACAAACTACTGTATTAGCAGCTTGTCAGGATGTTTTAATGCTTTATTTAAGTTACTGTATACATCAGGAACATTATTTCCGCTATCCCTACTGACTTTTTTCACTATTTGCCATCTTCCCTTTAACATATAAATTAGAAGAAAATATTTAAACACTATCTACATTTACCTACTCTGGTCCCAGTTGGCTGCAAAAAGTAGAAGAATCTTCCTTCCATAGTGGTCACGAGTGTCAAGCACACCTGGAAAGCCATCCATAAGAGCTCTTTTAATCCCAGGATCATCTGCTTTAAGGTTTTTGAACATGTCCAAGTTAAGTTGACGATACTGGAAATACTGGGCGAGAAGTCGGAATGCTTCCATCTGGTTGAACTTCCTAGCTCTTAGAAACCTTAAGATGAACGCATCATCTGTCCGTAGAAAACCAATATCTGGTCTAGTGATTATCATGTCTCTAACTTGTTGGATATCCTGGTGTAAAGTGTCCGGATTCTCATTTAATTCCAATCGGGCTTTTTCTATCGTCTCTTGACTGAGTCCAGCTTGTAAGTGAGTCATCTTTATAACCTGTAGAGTTCACCAGTTTCAATATCTTAATTATTTGATGAGATACAGATCCCATCCAACAAAACTCCTTCAAATTCACCTTGGTATTTCAGAATAGAGGGACACTTTAAACCTTCCACACAGTCTGAAATTCTGTAAGGGAAAATAAACTGTTTAAGAAAGCAAATAAAATTAAATTAAATATGTAACATTATTGAGCTGACCTGATAAGGCAAAGAATGTTGTGCAATGCATTTGCATCCAAAAGCAACCAATCAGAGTTCTTCTAATGTGATTTCAGTATTGGGTAATTTGGCTGTCATGGATTACTGCACCTTGTACAATGTTGCTAATTTTAGCAAAGAATAAACCCAAGAAAACAATGAGTAAATTATAATGTTCTCAGCTCTGACTTTTGAATCCTTTGAATTGTTGGCAACTGTTAACAGCTCTTTGCTGCAGGTTAAAATAAGACATCATGATTTATGTTTTTATTTAAGGACCGATGCTATACCTGGGTAAAATGTTTAATACCTAATAATATATGTACATGCATGCTTGATGGTTTGCTCATGTTAGATAGGAAATAATATTCTTACTACCGGGCTTACTTAATAATGTGTGCAAAAACTGAAGATTTGACACAAAAGGTAAGCAACCACAGCAACCAATAATGCTTTAGATAGCTTAAGTCAGCACTAGGACAGTAAATGGGACTTCCTCCACTTGCCAGGCTGACATGCTCATTCAGTAGCCTCCAGTACTACAGAGTAGTACTACATACTCTTTCTTCAGTACAAGTTTCCTTTAAAAATAGGATTTAAGCATTATAAGAAAATAGGACCTGCAACAAGGCAGTTGATAAGACAAAGTACAATAATCAAAACAAATATATCTAATTATCAAATCTATGCATGCAACAATAATGAAAACCCTCCATCAAGAAAAACAATAAAAAATCCCAAGTTCACAGCACACTTCCTCCTCTAAGATATAATAACTACAATAATTAATATATCAATACGCTGATGTTAAATTTGAGAAATGCACTTTCTGTTTGGTTTCTATGGTCACTGAACTTTGCTTTGTTTCTGTACTCAATAACGACCCTGTCATTGCTACAGTTTAGTGCACATTATGCTATGACATTATAACATTATATGCAATGCCATTATCTTTTTTATGTGCAGTGATGTTACCAGTCCTGCCTCATTTCCTGAATAAGCCCTCAGCAATTGATAGCTACAACTCTGTCATCCAGACACACATTAACCTACTTCTTGGACTATGGGAATCCTTTACAGCTAAATTCAGTAATGGTATAACCTGTATTTAAAATAGACATTGTGTTGAACCCTTGTGGGATCTCAAAGCACTTGTGATGTACTTGAAGCAGTATAAAAGTGAGACTGGAAAAGACTATATTGGTAAACCCTGTTTAAACAATCAGGTTTCATATGTCTGTTTCTTGAGTAGATTAGAGTAGTTCCTCGAAAGCTTGCACTGCAGTCTATACCAATAAATAGTATCACTCTAAACCCAAAAATTCAACAGAAGGCTGTACACTGATGAAGTCACTCTGCATAAAAAAATACTTATTTAGCTAGAACTGACATGCTGGAATTCCCTGCCTAGAGCTACCTCTGGTCAGGGAGATTTGAAGCGGTGCATGTTATTCTGCCATCTACACTAAATCTAAACTAGGGATGAGTTTGGGCATGTTCAAATGCACTTGTGAATCTGCATGGCTCTGCCACCCAAGAAGCTTTCACCTGTAATAGGCCAATCATTCCATCTGGCTGAGGAATTTACTGCTTTGCAAGGGGGATATACGTATGTTTTTGGGCAGGGAATGCCTTGGATGCAAATAATTGACCCATTACAGGTCAAAGCATTCTGGAGAGCTCAGTCACGTAGGTTCAGAGGTGCATATGAACATGTCTGAACCTATCTCTCATCCAAACTTCTACTTTTGTTGATGGCTAACACAGCACACACCTCTAGACCTAGCGTACGTTAGGAAATTAAAGAAAGGAGTTTTAGCTACACAGTGATATACAGTGAATGCAGATCTTTAATGAAAAATCAATTTTTGCTTTGGGTAGGTAGTGGAAAGGTTGGAACATCTGTTAGACTTTGGTTGAGGTCTGTGACCCATTTTGGGAAAAGTCCCCTACACTTCCTGTTCAATCATAATACTATCAGGGGACAGGAAGTAAAGAGAAATAAGTAAAAAGCTTGCCATACATGGGTCCATTTTTTTCATTCAACCAGTGAGTTGTATGAAAAAACTGACCTGAGTCCCCCATCCATACATTCAATTTTGATGGGGGAATCCTCCCCACTGTGTCATTGTATTCTGACAGTGGGGAGACTTCCCAACCATCAGCATACACAGATCATTGTTGCAACCTATTGCCAGTGGTGCTGATTGAGTGAGAATATACAGACAGGGTGGTGGAACAGAAGTCAATTGGTACCAACCACAGTGGCCATACATTGATCTAAATTCATCCAGTCCCTGCTGAACAGGCTAGATTTTGATCCATAGGGTGAAACTAGGTTGAAACCTTGTTTAGCATTTTGTTGTGGCTTCTGTTTCTCTTGAATATTTCCTCTTCTGTGACAAAGCTGGCACCATCATGACCAACAACAGCAATAAAAACTTGAGATCCCCATTCAGCCCAAAACTAAAGTTGTATACAAGTTTTTGCTTGTATGCAAAGATTATTTTTGCTTTTGCCAAAACAGGGTTGTGCATTATTCAGTATTTATTGTGAACAAATATAATCAAATGACTTCATAACAGTCTAGTACAGTCTCCAGCTATTTGCAACTGTGTAAATTACATTTTTATAGGGTTGTCTAGGCAGGTGTTTAAACTAAAAAGCTAACATAATTGTCTCACCAGTTAATCACCATTTTAAGACTTTTCCAGCCCTAGAAAACTTTCAACACTTCTAATGGCGAAACCATCAGAAAACTCTGGTAAGGTCTCTAATGAGTTTAACCTCCTCAATACTGGCATGTTTCTTTGTTTCCAATAACATTGTGGCAAATAAAAAGTAGACCACCCGGGGAGTCTATTTTCTTAAAAGGGGTTATTTTGGGAGCATTTGTATTGTTCTAGTATTTTTATTTCATATGTTTTATAAAAAAAGTAAGGGGAATAAGTTTTTTCTCCCAACATCGTTGTCGTTGTTACCCTTATACTCTATGAAATAAAAAATAAGTGGTTATTAAATATCAAGAAAAGCACTACCTGTCTAAAAATTATATAAAATTAATTTGGGTACAGTGTTGCGTGACCAAGTAATCATAAGTCAAACTATCACAGCGCCTTAAACTGAAATGGTCTGACAATGAAGGGGTATATACAGGCTATAACTCAACTGTTAGTTACATAAAATCTTTTTAGGCCCATCACACCAGATTTTCAGAGCTTTTTTGGTTTTCAAAAGAAAAGATATGATAGTAGCTTTTTCCTTTGTGACTGCCTATGTGTAAATGAATATTCAATTCGAAAACAGTCTGAACAAAGCAGGAAGGAATGGAGGTAATGTCTGAGCTTTAGCACTGTAAAAAAAACATTTTGCTTTTTTTTAAAAAAGCAGCAAAGCCTAAACATGTGAACAGGAGACCATATATATATATATATATATATATATATATATATATATATATATACACACACACAGTATATACAGTATATATATATATATATTTTTTATTTTTTTTATTTTACTTGTTTCTTATAAACATGACTGCAAGCTATTCACATTTACTTTAAAAAGGGGACACAGAGTCAGATTCCCCATGTTCCTCATACAATACGGTTTCAAAGGTATAGGCCAGTGTGAAGAAATGATGCAAAGTAAGAATGCTTTCAAAAATATATATTTTAATAGTTTATTTTTAGCAATTTACAAAATGCAAAGGGAGCAAATCTAAATCAAATCGATATTTGATGTGACTACCTTTTGGCTTCAAGCCAACATCAATGCTTACACTTGCACACTTTGTACACTTGCACAAAGTTAGAGATTTTTTATAGGATTTTTAACCGTCTGTTGTGACAGTGTTGAAATCTTGTTTTTAATTGATAATGAAGTTCTGCCAG
Source organism: Staurois parvus (assembly GCF_062004578.1). Taxonomy (NCBI): domain Eukaryota; kingdom Metazoa; phylum Chordata; class Amphibia; order Anura; family Ranidae; genus Staurois; species Staurois parvus. The sequence goes on from NW_028318915.1 coordinate 157,133, forward strand.
CACAGTACAAAGGGGGTCTGGTTATGGTAAACATTACCCTCATAGACCTCTTCTTAAAGTATAACTAAAGGCAAAACCTTTTTTTTTTTTTAGAAAATGGAGAGGAATCAGAACACCAGTTGGGGTTTTATTGCTGTCTGTGTCTCTGCTAGGGAGACATAGACTTCAATTGTCATGTTTACCATTATTACAAAAAGTTACAGTGAAAGAAAATCCCAAGTTTATGGTTGTTCCTTGAAAAGTATCATGAGGCAAATCGTCCAATGGAGACAGCAAGGAATTCCCTTACATTTGAGGGATTTCCTCTCACATCCTGTTTAAGCTTTGGGACAGGAAGTTTGGCGTGTCAGCAACAATAAAAGCTGTGGCTAAAACACAGACTGTGTCATTGTCCTGTTATAAAATGTTCTCTTGACTGACTTCATCACAGTGCCAAGGGATATGGGATCACATGTACCATTCCATCCCTTCTGCTTCTCTACACCTTCTAGTTTACACAGCGGGATGGAAAAACAAACTAGGAGCAAAATGTTTGACTGAGAAAAACTTGGTTATGCAACCTTACAAAAGAAAGATAAACGTGACCACAATTTGAATTTTCAGAAACTGTTAGACACATAGCGCGTTAGGAGCAGAAACATACAAACTGAAATTCACTTTTGAGGGGCAAGGAGGGAATTCCCATTTGTGAAGAATGCTAGCACTGTATCAGAGGCTGCAGAGGCAAGCAAGCTCACCATCCACATACTGGGGCTGTCAAAATGGGCCATTTTCTGAGACACTGCCACAACTGTGAAGCCATGAAATCTTAAGGTCCCACAGCCAGGTGTTAAGCAACTGGGTGCCAAAGCAGAATGACTCCCCACCTGATGAGGCAGATGTAGCTGTGAAGTGATCTGCTGCCAGGTGAGAGATCCTACACTGTCAGACCCTGCATATTGGCAGCTGGGTAAGAGCCTAATAGCATGTAGCTTCCCTGACAGACCCAGATAGACCTAGATCTAGTGGGGTGACTTTTTGTCCTTGGCCTTTGACCTCAAGCTGTTCACCTATGCTACCTGAGCTACCCTGGACGTCACTGAGAAGTAGCTATTTGTGTTCTTCCCTCTTTTACTGAAGTAGCGATTTTCAGTTACACTCTCTGTCATATAAAGTAGTCATTTGTAACCAGGGTTCTGTAAAACCCTAGGGTTCCTCCAAAGGTCACTAGGGGCTCCTTGAGCTGGGGCTAACTGACCTTTCATCAGGTAGTGTCTACATAGCTCTGGGTCCAACACCAGTGATCATTTCAGTTGTCTGTAACAGTGGTATTCTTACCACCACTGTAGGGAGAGAATTCTTTGCACTGACTGCCAAAGTAAGGGACAATATTCCCACTGGCCCTTAATGGAACCTGATAATAATTTCATGATTTCCCCTGGGATAAAAAGGTTGAGAAAGGCTGTTAAATAGTCTTATAAAGACTAAGCCATGCCGCCACGTGTTGCCATGATGCAGCCACAGAGACACTGCTGTGAACAGCCCATGTTTGTGCAACTTTCATAATCTATTTTGTATTTTTTCTTGGTTAATAAACTGCAAATGACAGTGAGTCTGTCTACAATGTCTGATTATTTGGATAATTACTTATTCTGTTAAAAATGCATTAGCCAACAATATAAGGAGTGCTATGAGATTACTCTCCATATCTGTAAATAAAAAAATAAAATTCCTGACATTTGTACATGTCATACACTTAAATAATTTATGCCAAAAATACAAAAATAATTGATGTGTACTCATTTCTATCTTAGTCAAAATGACTGAATACATCTCTATGATTATGGCTGCCTAATCTAGAGTCCTTTGTAAGTAAAAGAGTTCAAGCCAGCGCTCAGTCGCACTAAGCTTTACTATACAAAGACTCCTGAAGATTTGCTTTGCATCTAAGGCAGAATGTGTGTGCTTTACAATGGAGCAGATGTTTCATTGAGGGGAATGTGTGCACATATGCTAATACTCTGTTATACAGAATATACATAATATCCCCAACTACTTCAGTGTTGTGTACGGAAATGACTATCCTGTGCATAACAACTCAAGATAGTTTATTGAAAATGAACCGTTGTTACAGAATTGTAAATAAAATGCTACTAGCAAGTGATGGGGGAAGATATCTCAATATGATTGCCTATATTTTAATAAATACGTAATTTTGTCTTTGCGTAATGTTTAAATTTATGTGGATTTGACCTGTCTTTCTTGAAGCAAAAGATTCTAATAGCAGAACTTTTACACTGCTATTTTTGGTGCAGGAAGGTTGATCTTTGGCACAGAAGTTCCCAACACAGGTGAGGCAAGTAGGCAAGCAAGGGGTAAAAGTAGATCCTAACCCAATAAATAAAATATAAGATTTAAAATATTAATGGTATTTCAGAACTTTTCATTCTTGTGCACCTTTGTGGAACAAACCAATTTGCATAGCTCTGGGGAGAAGCTTTATATACATACCTAACTGCATGTTTATGTTTGTTCAGCTGCAATTCTCAGATCTGAGGTTCCATTGTGAGGTTACCATCAGTGAAAACTGTATGCCTGCTCATTTCCAACTCTGAAGCCTCTCTACTGGTCACTGAGATCACCCTTCACATTAATGAGCTAACAGGATGGCTTACAGGATGGCTTGGGGAATTAAGGGAAAAACCTAAGCCTGGCATTTAGAGGAAGTCAAGAATTGCATATTTATTCATTTGCTTATTTCCCAAATTTTATCCCTCAAGACAATTATGACTCTTCAAAAATATATTGTAAAAAAAAGTATATGTTTACATTGCAAGAAAGTGGATTATGCCTTTGCTGTTACCCCCCTCCCTCCTCCTCAAGTATGCCATATGGCACCAAGTGACTTTCTCCATTGCTATGCATATTAGGGAATGATGGCAGGCTTGCTTATACACTGTTTCCTCTAATTACAAAGCCAGTAGAGTATTAGAGAAGCTGTACAGGGAGGATGTAGATACGATAGAGACAAGCCTGGGTTGAGACAAGAAGGAAAGCTGAGAACCTCACACCTTCTCTGGAAAAAAGTTGCTTGAGAAGAGATGCTCAGTGCTTGCCTCATGTTTAATTATATTCATGTTCGTTATGCAAATAAGTGGATAGAATTTTAACTATTTCCCATCTTTTTTTAAAGAAAAACTCATGTGTTGCTATCTACTGATTTTAACAATATTTTACTAGACTTTAATGTGGGATCCAATATTTATATGTATTGTGTACACATCTACATAGCAGGATGTAGATCACATTGGTCACTGCTACTGAAGATGCCCAAATGTTATTATTAGACACAGATACATAGACTATGCTCAGTTTCTGTAGACAATTATTACCATAATTGTGTGTGGAAGCTAGGGAACATTGGAGGAAACACACACAAATTCAAAGAAGATTGTGTCCTTAGCAAACTCAGGACCCCAGCACTGTAAAGCAGGGCACTGACTTCTTAGTCGCTGTACTGAGGGGTTAGCATGGTTGCTATTTTAATATTTGTTTAGAAAAAACTCTATATGGAAAATACAAAAGTGCCCTTGACTGTTGTGTTTTCTGATTGTTATATACAATATGTTATGGATTTATACATAGTCTTCGTGGACACAGGTTTTATCATTCATTCTTATGGGCTGTTGAATCAATGGTACCTGGCACTGTGAAAAACTTTGCATCTGTACCTACCCTTTCCATGTCATTTTGATGAGCTTCTATAGAGTTTTTTTTCTTAATTCAGAATGCGGATGGGTGCGGTCTAGTTAGATCCAACACACAGATCTTCTTACATTCCCTGAACCCTTTACTATGTTGTTAGCTGCAGACATTTATGGGCATTGGGACAATTATTTGTTAGAAGGATTCATAGTGGATATGTGGACTTCTGAAAGATTTCTTATCTGGATGATATCATTGGACATGTCACATATACAACACATTTAACATGACCTTTGAAACTACTGAGTGTTACTACCATTTCTACGTCATATCCTGGATGCTTAACCTCAGCATAAGCCTCACTTCATACACCCTGCAACCTAATACCCCACTTGGATATATCCTTTGGAAATTACATCATCTTTGGATTGTGTGGACTGTAGTTTGACAATCATTACAGGGTTATGAATTATGTCACAAGAACCTTTATATGTGTATAGGTTTATCAGGTTCTATTGCTCTGTCTTGTACTAATTTTATAGTTTGCAGGCATAGGCACTAGATCACCACTTTAAATGACTGTTCCATTTGGTTATACATATCTTCTTTTTTAGTGATACTGGCACGTGTGTTTTCTGTCTTAAATAGCAGGAGACTTTGCTGTAAGTGGTTCAGGAGGTGGTGTTTGACTGTTGTATTATTATTATTATTATTATACAGTGTTTATATAGCGCCAAAAAGTTTGCTCACCGCTGTACAATATAGGGGGGGACAGTACATGAGACAATACAGTAACAAGACAATATACAAGAGGTTCAAGGGCCCTGCTCTTTTGAGCTTACAATCTAGGAGGGAGGGGATAGTGGTACAGGAGGAAGTGACTGTGGGGGATTGAGTGGTGGGAGGAGTGGAAGAGATCGGCTGTTAGGTAAGGGTGGGGTAGGCTTCCCTGAAGAGATGGGTTTTCAGGGTGCACCTAAAGGTGAGGAGGGTAGATGACAGTCTGATGGATCGGGGTAGTGAGTTCCAGAGGATGGGGGAAGTCCTGGAGAAGTCCTGCAGTCGGGCGTGGGAGGAGGAGATCAGGGAGGTAGAAAGTAGGAGGTCTTGTGAGGAGCGAAGAGTACGGGTTGGGTGGTTTTTCAGTATCAGGTTGGTAAGGTAGTTTGGGGCAATGTTATGAATGGCTTTGTACGTCAATGTTAGTAGTTTGAATTTAATGCGTTGGGCAATTGGAAGCCAATGGAGGGAATGACAGAGGAGGGTGGCTGATGCGGAGTGGTTGGTAAGGTGGATGAGTCTGGCCGCTGAGTTCAGGATAGACTGAAGCGGTGATAGTCTGCGATGAGGTAGGCCGGAGAGGAGGGAGTTGCAGTAGTTGAGTCGTGAGATAATAAGGGAGTGAATGAGTTGTTTAGTAGTGTCTGGGGTTAGGAACGTACGTATTTTGGAGATGTTGCAGAGGTGGAGCCTGCATGAGTTTGCCAGCGATTGGACATGGGGTTGGAAGGACAGAGTCTAGAGTGACACCTAGGACTTTGGCTTGTGGGGTGGGACTGATGGTGGCGTTTTTGGTCGTGATGGAGAGGGTGGGGGGTGCGGGCTGGGGGGAAAATTAGGAGCTCGGTTTTGGAAAGGTTTAATTTGAGGAAGCGGAGTGACATCCAGTCTGATATGTCGTTCAGTAGGCGGGTGATTCGGGCGGAGACTGAAGGGGTGAGGCGAGGGGTAGAGAGGTAGATTTGCGTGTTATCGGCGTAGAGGTGGTAGTTGAAGCCGTGGGAGTGTATCAGTTGGCCAAGGGAGGAGGTGTAGATGGAGAAGAGGAGGGGCCCAAGGACAGAGCCTTGGGGGACCCCAACAGAGAGGGGGAGAGAGGGGGAGGTGGCAGCATTATAGGTAACGCTGAAGGAGCGTTGGGATAGATAGGAGGAGAGCCAGGAGAGAGCGGAATCTCTGATGCCAAGGGAGTATAGTTTATTAAGGAGGAGGGGGTGGTCAACTGTGTCAAAGGCCACGGAGAGGTCGAGGAGTAGGAGCACTGAGTAGTGGCCATTAGCTTTGGTGGTTAGCAGGTTATTAGTGATTTTGAGTAGGGCGGTTTTGGTGGAGTGTAGGGGACAGAAGCCAGACTGTAATGGATCGAGGAGGTTGTTGTCATTGAGGTGGGAGCTTGTAGACTAAGCGCTCGAGGAGTGGGAGATTGTAGACTAAGCGCTCGAGGAGTTTGGATGAAAATGGCAGCAGGGAGATGGGTCTAAGGTTGTTCAGGTCGGTGGGGTCCAGGGAGGGTTTTTTGAGTATGGGAGTGATGTGCGCGTGCTTTAGGGGGAGGGGAATGCATCAGTAGAGAGGGAGAGATTGAAGCTGTGGGTGAGGGAGCATAGGATGGAGGAGGAAGGAGACCGGAGGAGTTGTGTGGGGACAGGGTCAAGGGGGCAAGTGGTGAGGCGGGCTTCTGAGAAGGCCTTAGTTACCTCTTTAAGGGTAGCAAGGCTGAAGGAGTGGAGTGCCGGGGAGGTTATAGTGTGCAGGATGTTACATGTGGTGGGGGTCAGGGCGGTTGCGAGGTCAGAGGAGGGGAGAGTTGAGGGGGTTATCATGGGAGGGAGGCTAGGTGGGGAGGTAGATCTTGCGTCGATCTTGTTTTGGAAGTGGTTGGCAATCTCGTGGGTGGTGAGTAAGGTACTGGGTGGAGGTAGGCGGGGAGAGAGTAGGGAGTTGAAAGTGGAGAAGACCCGGCGAGGACAGGTGGAGAGGGTATTGATGAGGGTTACGAAGTAGGCTTGTTTGGTGGCATGGAGGGAGGAGGAGTAGGTGAGGAAGGCAGATTTGTAGAGGGAGAATGCTTGAGGAGATCTGGTTTTGCGCCATAATCGCTCCAGCACGCGACTACGTCGTTTAAGATTTTTGGTGTGGTCGTTCTGCCAGGGTTGAACCGGTCGGGGTCTAATGCTACGTGTGGTTAGGGGTGCTAAGGAGTCTAAGGCAGCTGACAGCTAGTTTTTATATGCAGTAGTGGCCAGGTCAGGGCAGGACAGTGGAAGGATACTGTCGTAAGGCGGTCAGCTGCAGAGTGGAGAGGGGCCGGGTTCAGGTTACGAAGGATACGGCTGGTGATGGTTTGACGTTTGGGGGGGAGGTGTTTGAGGACGGGGAGACGGAGAACGTAATGAGCTTGTGGTCAGAGAGAGGGACATCACATTCCTAATGGAGGATTCCGTCATACTTTTAGAGGTTGTATCACATTCCTAATGGAGGATTGTCCTTCTGGTACTTTCTTACAATAAACAGTGATTAGTCGCTTTGGTATGACTACTGAGTACAATATGGCAGGCATCAAATACAACTGCCATACTCTTTATTTTATTCTCTACCAATGGGCAGGTACTGAGGTGGCATGTCTGCCATGTTCCAGGTTGTCTGGGGTACATTTTGAGTCACATTAGGACACTTATCAGAAAATTCCCACCCCTAATCTCACATGGGCTATATTTTGTATATATACAAGTTCTGACTTCATATTTTCTTTCCCTACTGTCTCATTTTCTCAGCTGTTGGGTGTTGACTTTTTGATGTATATACCTGCAACTATTCATGAACTAATACCAGAGCCAATGTTCCTGATATACATGCTTCTCACAAACTCTGTATGTTAATTTTGAATGGCATTGGGTTATAGGGGGATGATGTATATCTGTGATGTGGGATATTTTATTTTTCACCATGGTTTTTAAATATGTTTGGATTATATGCGTGACATCATTACACTTATAATATTTTGTGGAATATAGTTCATGCTGGTCTGTGTATTCCTTCATAGTTTTAATGATTATCTGTGGAATGTGTTTTTGTTGAGTTTATACTTCAGGTTTTCTATCTTTTGATGCTGACATGCTGATAGCTGCTCATATGAATTTCAGGATCTGCCACTGTGAAAAACATTGAGTCTATGCGCACACTTTCCATGCCATCTTGATGAGCTTCTACAGAGTTTTTTTCCTGATTCAGAACAGCAAATACATGCTGATGGAGCTCGGTGGTCACACACTGGTGCTTATAGTATATGGGACATTCATGGATCTTATAGTAAGGATCATGTTTATGAAAAATTGTTTGCCTTTGTCTACTTTTTGCCCATTTATAAGGTTGATGAGGGCAATTCCCCTACTCATTTTAAATTAACCCAGTACGATCTGTTGTGTTTTTTTTAACTAGAACTCACCATTTTGTACTTTCTTTTTCAAATGTTCAGCAAGCATTTATGCAACTCTAGTCCAGTCTATCTACATTTTTCAGTATTCTTATGTTACAGCAAGTCAAAATGCCAACATTTTCAAATTAGTAAAAAGAGGGCAACATTTTGCATGATTGCAATGATTTTGCTGTTGTATTTCTTAACAGAATAGTGCTTAGCAGTGTTCTACTTTAAGCTTTAAATGCTAACTGTACAAATTACACAGCAGAGGCAATAACTGTACAGTGCTTGATTTTTAAATCGAATTCTCAATAAGAAATGCAAGTTAATCAATGTTAAGTAATTGTTATCATGGCACATTTCCATTTGCACCCTGCTTCTTTTCAAGTCCTTTCTTTGTGTGCCTTCCATCTGTCACCGTCTAGCAAATTCCTAATAGTCAATGAAAACATGCCTCCAAATTGTCCTTAGCATTACCTCTATTAAAAAGGCCATGAACCAAAATCAGGCATCTGCTTCCCTCTCTAATTATGTGTCTTATTAAATTTCAGCACTTTCATTTTTTACAATCACAGCTTCACAGCTGAGATTTAGCTTCGCTAGGGGCAATATGGAGAATAAAAAATATTTATTAAAAGGACAAGGAAAAAAACATCAAAATTCAACACAGCACAACAGGGGGATTATTGTGTGAAATAAAACTAGGTTCTTTGTTATGCATTAATTTATTAAAATACAGAATAATTATGTCGCTATTATTACTTTAGATAATTATAACACACAATCAAACCAGCATTATTGTGATCTGAATTGTTTTCAGTCTATTATTTTGCTAGGAATAATGGAATCACCACTAAATGGTAGACTTTGGTGCAGATATATGAACTGCTGTTTCTGCTGACAACAAACGGGGTAGTTACTATATTTGTCCCATATGTATGTCATGACACACCATATACATAACTCTACCTTTACATCTCCACAAATTTCTGAAATGTCAGATATTTAAAACCTCCTGAGAATGATGGATATGACAGTACTTGGCTGTCTTGGTGCATAATGATTTGGTGTATGATTTAATGTAAATATTAAATATATCTGCTTTGTGTAAAAGAGTTAAATCTAAACTCCAGACAAATATAAGTGTTGCAGTGTTATTTTTCTTTTTTTTTATTTAGGCAGTACAAGTACCTATATTTGATTTGGTATTAACAGAGCACAGAGAGAGGGAGGGAGAAGCAACACAAGGAGCCAAACTAGTGTGCTGCAAAAAAAGGAGCATGCTGATAGGAGAAGACATCAGAATAACAGAGAAATGCATTGCTCGGTGTGCTGCTTCACTGTTTAATGTATCTAGTCACATGGTGGGGAGATCAGACCTCCTACCATGCTAGGCAGGGATGTGTTGTGCGGAAAAGCTGTGAATCTCAGGATTGGATTGACAGAAATACAAATGCTTAGGCAGGTAAATCCGTTTTCATACAGTATTTGTTTCATCTGTTCATTTATGTGAAGCTCAGCTCAGTTTACATTTCCGTGAATTGGGATCCAACTTGTGAGACCCAAAGTCGCATGAAGTGAAATCCCATGTTAGTCAAAGAGAGCTGTCTTAATTAGTACTACTGAACTCTGACTTTAGAAAAGGTTCCTGTACTACTTCAAGGCAACTTCTATCCGACTTTTGCCCATAGATTTTAATGGATTTCACTTCCAACTCAAATCCTCATCTATATTGATGTGATTTCGATCCAACATTACAGGAAGATTACCCAGGCAAAGTCGCATGACATGAAAGTCACGCATCAAATCGCATCAAAGTTGTATTCCTATAAGTCACGTGACTTTCAAGTTGCAGTAGTGTGAACCAAGCCTTAACATGGTGCTTGATACATATTATTATGATGTTATATCTAATAAACAATGTATAATATCAATATTATTAATACAAACTTGGATAATGACTGTTAGTCCTTGACAACACTTATTTTGTTTCCTAAAATACCATTACTTTAAAAAGAAAGTCATTTTAATTCCAGAAAATGAGCACCATTCTAGCTTATTTAAACTCATTAATTATGAAGAAGGCACATACAATTAAAATGCAATTATTCAGTGCCTATAATTTTCACATGCAAATAAGATATGTTGTGTGCACCACCAAATGCAGTTATTGGTTAAAAAGTAATGATTAGCTATAAATTATAAGGTGCTATAGATTTGTAAAGCATAATGAGAACCCAGGACCCTTTTGATCCTAGATAATAAAACCTCGGGCTGCTCTTAGAAAGTTAACGCCCCGCTCCAGGTAGGAAAATAATTTAGCCTTACAGTGGGGCCTTCTGATACTGCAAGGCTTAAATCCTGGTTAAGTCTGAGGGTAGAGGAATATGTTGTAATACTCCTTGCTTCAGCAGGTCCCCACCATCTGTGTGACTGGCCCCCGATGCTTCATCTCTACAACACTTCAGCCAGCAGTCACATTAAGTATAATGCAGGATCAATCGTCCTGCATGGTATGTGAGGATGCTGAGGGCCAACCCACAACCCAAAGTATCAGAGAAGAATAGAGTGCTGGTGAATATTACAGCCTTTTCTTTTACCCCCTAGACTTAAGGAGCATTTAACTCTTTAATAAAGTAGGGCTCTCACTGCAAAGGGTTTTTTTTCATAATAGTGATACAGAGACTACCTTCTCTAACCTCTGTTGAAAAAACTAGTTTCCTGGCTTCAGATTGGCATGAAAAGCAGGTATACAGATCAGGAAAGGCATTAAGTTTTATCTGTATACTCTTCCAGTTTACTCACTCAAAATACAGTATATTAAGTGTAGCTGTTTGTTTTAAAAAAAAACCTTGATGTGCCTTCTCGCAAATCTCCTTATAAAAAAATACCCATTTCCCACAGGCCCTAGATGCAGCATAGAGCCACTCTCCACTACCCCTGTGTCAGTGGTTCCATGCACTATTTGCAGCTTGTCTGGAGATTGGCACCACTGCTGCAGTGAACAGTCACCTGTCAATAGTCCTGAGCTATATCTATGTGCTACAGATGGGACATTCAGTTTTACACAATCTTCTAAACTTTCAAGGGCTGTAAATACCAGGGAATTAGGGCCCTAACTGCACCTGCTTTCTGTATGTCATGGATTTTTCTCATGAGGGTGATGGGGAAACAGACATAGAATGGACTTATAGACCTGCAATAAAAATTGAAGGTAAAAGTACAGAAAAATAAAGTATTTTACATGCTTATTACATGCTAGTGTTTTTTCTTTACATAAATAATTTTTATTCACTTGCAAAGTGGCTTTGCGCTGCTAGAAAATTTGACTAGTCAATTCCCTGGCACAGCCCTTCTCTCCATGCACATCAGAGTCCTCTTCTCTATTGGGAGTGTCTAATTAATGTTTGTTTTGCCCAAGGTCCTCCATCCCCTCCTTTCATCTCCCTACATACCCTTTTATGTAGCTGGAGGAGTGAAGGGGAATACTATACTATACACCTAAGTGACAGCTCTGAGTCTGCTGGGGTTTCTGACATCACATCCAACATGGTGGCACCCAGCAGCAGTCTCAGAACTTTTGGATGTCTAAACAAGGGAGGATTTTACAGTTACAGTTGCAAGAAAAAGTATGTGAACCCCTTGGGATTACGTGGAGTTTTGCATGAATTGGGCATAAAATGTGCTCTAAGTCATCTAAGTCACAACAATAGAAGAACACAGTCTGCTGAACATAATACTACACAAACATTAGATGTTGCCATGGTTTAATTGCACATAACATGTAAACATTCACAGTGCAGGGAAGAAAAAGTATGTGAGGCCCTAGCTTAATGACTTCTCCCAGAGCTAATTGGAGCCAGGAGTGAGCTAACCTTGACTCCAATCAGTGTGATGATATTGGATGTGTTGCTGACAGCTGTTCTGCCCTTAAAAAACACACACCTGTTCTGGGTTTACTGGTTTCAAGAAGCACTGTCTGATGTGAACCATGCCTCGCAGAAAAGAGCTCTCAGAAGACCTACGATCAAGAATTGTTGACTTGCATGAAGCTGGAAAGGGTTACAAAAGTATCCCCAAAAGCCTTGATGTTCATGTGTCCACAGTAAGACAGACTGTCTACAAATGGAGAAAGTTTTTAGCACTGTTGCTACTCTCTCTAGGCGTGGTCGTCCTGTAAAAATGACTGCAAGAGCACAGTGCAGAATGCTGCATGAGATAAAGAAGAATCCCAGAGTGTCAGCTAAAGACCTACAGAAATCTCTGGCACATGCTAACATTTTTGTTGACACATCTACAATAAGGAAAACATTAAACAAGAATGGAGTACATGGGAGGATACCACGGAGGAAGCCATTGCTGTCCAAAAAGAATATTGCAGCACGTTTGAAGTTTGCAAAAGAGCACCTGGATGTTCCACAGCACTACTGGCAAAATATACTGTGGACAGATGAAACCAAGATTGAGATGTTTGGGAAGAACACACAACACTATGTGTGGAGAAAAAAAGGCACAGCACACCAACATCAAAACCTCATCCCCACTATAAAATATGGCGGAGGGAGCATCATGGTTTGGGGCTGCTTTGCTGCCTCAGGGTCTGGACGGATTGTTGTCATTGATGGGAAAATGAATTCCAGAGTTTATCAAGACATTTTGCAGGAAAACGTACGACCATCTGTCCGCCAACTGAAGCTCCGCAGAGGATGGGTGATGCAACAGGACAATGACCCAAAGCATACAAGTAATTCAACAAAACAATGGCTGCAACAGCACAGAATACGCCTTCTGGAGTGGCCCAGTCAGAGTCCTGACCTCAACCCGATTGAAATGCTGTGACATGACCTTAAGAGAGCGATTCACACCAGACATCCCAAAAATATTGCTACACTGAAACAGTTTTGTGAAGAGGAGTGGACCAAAATTACTCCAGATCGTTGTGCAGGTCTGATCTGCAACTACAGGAAACGTTTGGTTGAGGTGATTGCTGCCAAAGCAGGGTCAACCATTTATTAAGTCCAAAGGTTCACATACTTTTTCCTCCCTGCACTGTGAATGTTTACATGTTATGTGCAATTAAACCATAGCAACATCTAATGTTTGTGTAGTATCATGTTCAGCAGACTGTGTTCTTCTATTGTTGTGACTTAGATGACGTTCAGAGCACATTTTATGCCCAATTCATGGAAAACTCCACGTAATCCGAAGGGGTTCACATACTTTTTCTTGCAGCTGTATAAGGTATAAAATGCATTAAATGCATACACAATCCTATTGGAAATGTTTGCTTAAATAAATGGTCTGGCAAAGGGGTCTTTTTGAGCAAGTGGATCAACATCACACTTAAACAACTATCATTTTTAGCAGCAGAGGTCAGCAATGGTAGCCTTCATATCATGATACATTTCTTTAAAGGGAATTCTAGACCCAAAGCAATTCCCTAAGCAGCTGCTTTGCCAGTTTTCAGCAGTTTAGAAATTATAGAAAGTCCACCTGGTCATGAAGCTCATTCCTACCACAAGCCACTGAAGCTAAGTATTATTATCCCTGACTTAATTCTTTGGTCTCTTTATGTAATTTATTCAGTTTCCTTGGTTATATTTTATTTGATATTAATATTCTTATTCATTATTAGCGCTATAATAAAGATAAATGTTATGCTGCAGATGTGGCTTGTCTCTAACTCAGGGTTTCTCAAACAGGGTTCAGTGGAAGCCTAGGGTTCCTATAGAGGTTGCTAGGGGTGCCTTCAGCAATATGTGATTTCTGCTCAGATGAGTAACCACAGACACCAATTATATTTTTATCTATCTGTAAGGGGGGAAATCTTTCCAATGACCATAAATGTAACATTCTTTCTACTGACCATTACACTAATGTTCTATGAGCTGTAAATATAACATTTATTAACAGAGATTCCAGAAGGCAACAGGTTATTTCAAGGGTTCCTCTCTGTTAAAAAGGTTGAGAAAGGCTGCTCTAACTGTTAAAGCATACAGCTAAGAAAAGTAAAGAACCAAATGAAAAAAGTTTGTTTCTTCATTACAGTCTAGATCAGGGGTGGGCAAACCTTTTGACTTGAGGGCCGCAATGGGTTCATATATTGGACCCGGGGGCCGGACCAAGAGTAGATGAATTATGTGTATGTGTCATCCATAGTAAGTATAGTAATATTCCCCCATAGTAAGCATACTAATTAATCCCCCATATAGTAATTCATCCCCCATAGTAATTCATCCCCCATATAGTAATTCATCCCCCATAGTAATTCATCCCCCATATAGTAATTCATCCCCCATAGTAATTCATCCCCCCTATAGTAATTCATCCTCCATAGTAATTCATCCCCCATAGTAATTCATCCCCCATATAGTAATTCATCCCCCATAGTAATTCATCCCCCCTATAGTAATTCATCCCCCATAGTAATTCATCCCCCCTATAGTAATTCATCCCCCCTATAGTAATTCATCCCCCATAGTAATTCATCCCCCATATAGTAATTCATCCCCCATATAGTAATTCATCCCCCATAGTAATTCATCCTCCCTATAGTAATTCATCCCCCCTATAGTAATTCATCCCCCATATAGTAATTCATCCCCCCTATAGTAATTCATCCCCCATAGTAATTCATCCCCCATATAGTAATTCATCCCCCATAGTAATTCATCCCCCATATAGTAATTCATCCCCCATATAGTAATTCATCCCCCCTATAGTATTTCATCCCCCATATAGTAATTCATCCCCCATAGTAATTCATCCCCCATATAGTAATTCATCCCCCATATAGTAATTCATCCCCCATAGTAATTCATCCCCCATATAGTAATTCATCCCCCATAGTAATTCATCCCCCATATAGTAATTCATCCCCCATAGTAATTCATCCCCCATAGTAATTCATCCCCCATATAGTAATTCATCCCCCATATAGTAATTCATCCCCATAGTAATTCATCCCCCATATAGTAATTCATCCCCCATAGTAATTCATTCACATAGTAATTCATCCCCCATAGTAATTCATCCCCCATATAGTAATTGATCCCCCATAGTAATTCATCCCCCATATAGTAATTGATCCCCCATAGTAATTCATCCCCATAGTAATTCATCCCCCATATAGTAATTCATCCCCCATAGTAATTCATCCACATAGTAATTCATCCCCCATATAGTAATTCATCCCCCATATAGTAATTCATTCCCCATATTAATTCATCCCCCATATTAAGTCCCCAAGTCCCCCTGTGTCAATTCACTTACCTTTGCTCCGCGTGTTCCTCTCGCCGTGTCCCGCGCCGTTCAGGTGTAGCATGAAAATCTGTCTCCTATGAGGATCTGTCCCCCTCGACGTATCTGCGCATGTGCCAGTTTCAGGCATTAGCAGCCGATCGGCGATCTCCGGCACATGCGCAGATACGTCGAGGGGGGACAGATCCTCATAGGAGACAGATTTTCATGCTACACCGGTCTTCAGGGCGGACTGTGAGAGGAGCCTAGCTCCGCGGTCCGGATTAAAAGGTCCGCCGGGCCATATACGGCCCGCGGGCCGTAGTTTGCCCATTCCTGGTCTAGATGTACAGAAATCCTGACATATATGAGGTTTTTATGACTTTATACACGTCTCTATGCTAGAAGGGATACTTTGTAGTAAAAGCAATGGACTACAGATACAACCCTTTCATACATCTGCCCCTTTTTGATGAGAAGCAGGGTATCAGTTCATACATTTTTCATAGGGCATCCCTTTTTCTGAAAATCAGTTAAAGCCAACAAGTGAAACAACGAAAACACAATTAAATTCACCTTTAATATACATGTTATATAATCCGATGATTTAACGTGTTTCAGGTGAGACTGCAACATCTTGACCTATGAACTGGTCTTGTGCAGCCTCCCTCTCATGCTGCAATATCTACTAAAGGCAGGAGCAAGTGCAGTGATAGGCTGGTGCGCACTGACTTACTGACCTGCATGGAGAAAAGGATATCTATAAATAGAGGGATTTAGCTAGTGGGGCAGATTGTAGAAAATGAATGCTTGAATGAAAATTATTTCATACTCCCTTGAAATAATTTTAAGATTTTAGGAAACCCCTGCTAAATTGAATTTATCAGAGATCAGTTGGAAGAACAGTGGTAGTCAGAATGTCCCCCTTACAGACACTTTAAAAGATCATCAGTCAAGTGGTATTGCCACCCAGACTATGTAGGGATCATCATATGAGAGGTCAATCAGCAACATCTTAAAGAACCCCTAGAAAACTCTGGAGGAACCCTATGGTTCTACAGAACCCTGGTTGAGAATGATTGGTCTACAGCAGCCTTTATTAACCTTTTCAACACAAAGAAGTCCTCAAAATAACTTTTCGGTATCAGGGAACCCCTGCTAAAATTGACTATATTTACAACTCATGATACATTAATGTAATCAGCCAGTGGGAAGAAAGATTCTTATACATGTGGTCACTGGAACGAATTACCAACTTACAGATAGTAAAAAGATCAATGGTGTCAGTGGGAACTTACCTGAGAGGCAGAGATTGCTCATTGCTTAAGAAACCTCTAGAAAACTCTGGATAACCCTTAGGGTTCCATGGACCTGATTGATAAAGAGAGTGCTGCTGTATAAATGAATACATGAAATAATCAGAATAATCCATATGCCTAATTCAAAAGAAATCACAAAGTGTTAAATAAGACTTAACAGACTGCTGACACTTTGTAAGCTGGTGGTATGCAGGAGGCGTGTTGCTAAGTGAATCTCCTGACTGGCGTGTAAGCTTTGATTGAATACAGTTACATATCTCTTTACAAAGAGCAATGCAAGGCTAATGTGTTTCATACTCTTCTACCATCCTGCCATCACATAACCTTCTAATGTCTGCTCTATTGTCTCTATAAGCCTTTGAGCTTCTGTGATCTCAGGGATCTTATATTTTTGCTTTTAATTTGGCTTGACAGTAGCAGAAGTTGTCATAAGTAAACTGACAGATTTGATTTATTTACTGATAGACTAAAGGCTGGTGGATGTTCTGCCTGAGAAGTCACAGCTAAAATCATTTTTTGCATTTGTATAACTAATTCCAGTAACACATACTAGCCATAACATCTATAGTACAGCTTAGGGTGATGTCAGACAGATGTTGCCACATCCAGCAAATAAAACGCCAACATCATTTTTTAGGTTTGTGGTCCTGCAATGTCCATCCAGGTGCTTATCCTGCCCCGAAGAAAGATTATTACAGAAAGGCATAGCACAGAGCAGGGGCGGACTGACCATTTGGAAACTCGGGCACTGCCCAAGGGCCCGGGTCAGTAGGGGGCCCCATGAGATGCCCCTGGTACCTTTTTCATTGGCTTTTTTGAGTTTGGGCAAGGACACAGGGGCCCCATTATCCCCTATTGACCGGAGGCCCCATGAGTTGTCAGTCCGCCCCTGCACTTTAGTGATACTTACATCAGCTACATACAGTATACAACACAGTGTTCCAGCAGATACATAGTTAGCCTGGTTGAAAAGAGACACAAGTCCATCTAGTTCAGCTAATTAATATAATATAATATAATTAATATACAATCCTATATACACAATTCTATACCCACAGTTGATCCAGAGGAAGTAAAAAAAAAACCCCAGCAAAGCATGATCCAATTTTCTCCAGCAGGGGAACAAATTCCTTCCTGATGCCCCAAGGAGCAATTGGATATTCCCTAGATGAACTTTACCTTTACCTAAACACATGATCCCCTATTGCCCGGAGGCCCTATGGGTTGTCAGTCCCCCCCTGGCACAAAGCATTACAAAATGCTGCTTGATGCTTTTTTTGGTGTACAATACAGTACAAGGACAGCATTTGTTACATTTTAAATCTGCATAGGTAATAAAGGCAGGCTCAAGTAAACTGCAAGTGAAAAGCATTTAGGTATTTAAGTGATTCCCATAGAAAATGAGATCATTCACTGTAAACTGACCTCAATACAGGACAACTACTCTGGATAAGATACAAGTTTG
This sequence comes from Staurois parvus, assembly GCF_062004578.1. Lineage (NCBI taxonomy): Eukaryota > Metazoa > Chordata > Amphibia > Anura > Ranidae > Staurois > Staurois parvus. Next base: position 175,038 of record NW_028318915.1, read on the forward strand.
CTTGTACATAATAAATAACATAAAATGAATCTTCACTATGCCCCAAAACACACAGTATCCACCTTGTCTATGCAGGACTCAAGCTTCATTGGTGTCAATATACAGTATATTATATTGATCACTCTTAAAGACTCAGACGCTCACTGGCCAAAAAGTAAAAAGGAACTATACCAAAATGTACAATAATCATACAATCTCATTTTTCATCACTGGATGCATAGAGCTATTGCCCTTGGCAACTCTATTATTACCTAGTTCATTTTCAATCACCTGGTGTATGGAAACTTTACCACCACTCTTTAGGCTGGGAATTTGTCTCTTGAATTTCTCTACTCTCAAAGGAGATCAAGGGGTAAAACAACTTCAGCCAATCAACTTTTATTCTGCTGCCTATTATGATCAATGGTACCATACACTACATTATCACTGAGCAGACCTCTTATAAAAAAAAAGCCTGTATAGGAGGTTAGGATTGTGAGGATGTCATTTTTTCAGAGTGAAATCAATAGTGTCTTTTAAATCCTAAGTATGGCCTGCAGTGACATTTATCAGTATCAGTAATGTTCGACAGGTATTGTATCCCCTTGCACCCATGCCATACATGTAACAATCTGATCAAATGATTCTTAACAGAAAATGCACTTACTGAGTCATCGACCAATTTTGAGCAAAACTGATTGATTTTATCCAAATTATTATGGATTGGAAATGCATGACATGTATTGTATTCCTCTGCACATTTCAGTATTAAGGTGGCCATACACATAAAGATCCAATTGAACAATTCTCCATTGAATCAGGCAATATGATTGAATCTATATAAAAAAAAAGACATATACTGGGGGAGATTTACTAAAACTGAAGTGTGCAAAATCTGGTGCAGCTGTGCAGTGTCGGGACAAGGTCATTTAGGGCCCAGAGTGAAGATGACAAACAGTACCCCCCCCTCAAAAATGTTGAGCACTAATCTTCACACTTACCCCCTAAGCATAAATTCTCTTTTGCAAGCCAAAATTCTTCCCAAACAAAAATGTCCCCTCTTCCAGTACAAATCCCCCCTTCGAGCTCAAATTATCTCCCTCCCCAAATCCCCCTCCTAGCACAAATCCTCTACCCCTCAAATTTCCCCTCTGACCATAAATCCCCCCCCCAAAATCCCCTCTCCCCCCCAATCCCCTCTCTTAGCACTAATTTTACTCCTCCCCACATTTCCCCTCCTAGCATAAATCCCCCCAATTATCCCCACTAGTGCAAATCCTTCCCCCCAAATCCCCCTTCCTAACACAAATCCACCTTCCTAGTACAAACCTCCAACTCCAAATCACCCCTTCTAGGACAACCTGCCAAATCCTTACAGCACCCAGGGCAGTTGTCCTGTGCATAGTAACCAAAACTTTTCTAGATTTTATTCACAAAGAATAATTGAATAAGTTGAAGTTAGAAGCTGATTGGTTACTATGCACAGCTGCTCCAGATTCTGAATGCTCCAGTTATAGTGAATCTCCTTCACTGAGTCATTGACCAATTTTGATCAAAACTGATTGGTTTCAACAAACGTATTCTGATTGGTCTGGACTGGAAATGCATGACAGGTATTGTATCCCCTTGCACCTTGCAGTCTTATGGTGGCCATACACGTAAGATCTGATCAAATCTATCCATTATAAAAAAGACCCATACTGTGTCTTTGATTAATTTTTGAGCAAAACTGATTGATTTCATTGAAATCATTCTGATTGGTCTGGGTGGAAAAAGCATTAAAGGTATTGTATCCCCTTTGCACCCAACAGACATATGGTGGCCATACACATAATGATCTGATTGAAAAATTCTTCACAGAATCAGACAATATGATTGAATCAATGAATTATCAAAAAGAAACATACAAAACTGGTGCACACAGAATTTGGTGCAGCTTTACATGGCAGCCAATCAGCTTTTAACTTCAGCTTGTTCAATTAAGCTTTGACAATAAAACCTGGAAGCTGATTGGTTTCTATGCATAGTTGCCAGTTTTAGCAAATCTCCCCCATTGTGTCATCATTCAGTTTTGAACAAAAACTGATCAATTTCATTGATTGGTCTGGACATAAATCCAATTATAGGAAAGCAGATAGATCAATATGATCATTAGGTGTATGGCACATCGAACGTTCTTTGCGATCTTCCAATCGTATTTTTCTACAGGACTAACAAAACGATCATATATAATATCTTTATATGCATGGGCACCATTAGATCTGGAAGTCTACCTGCCCCCACCTCATTTTCAGCCTACGTTATCCCATCACTTCTGAAGCCCACGCCAACGCGTACAATCATCCTATAACAATCCACATGCAATCTTTACCCAGGCACCAGTCCCCATCACTGCCCACCTTTACATCATTTAACCCCTTCTGCTCATTGACTGGAATTAATTCTCTCTGATATGATCTGAGATCATTAAAAAAAATCAGGGTATTGTGTGCTAGATGCTAAACTCATCAGTGTCGATGAAATCCATATGCTATGTAGGTTTCCCTGGTCTGTAGTGTACTAGCAATGGCCCATGTTAGCATGGATTGTGCATCGTTTTGCTGACTCACAGCCTGCCCAGGACCTGTGGCCCCTGCAGCCTCCCTGGGCTGTTGTGTGTGTGTGTGGGGGGCAATGTGTGCGGAGCATTGTTCCCCGGCGGGCAGAGCTGAGCATCCAGGAGGGGAGCGTCGGCGCTGAATACTGCAGATGGGAGCTGTCCATGCGCTAAAGTGCTGAACCACTGCAGCTCCATGTCAGCGATCCTGGCTGCCAGCTCAGTCCTCTGTCTGCACATACCTGTTACACGTCAGATCCCTCTGCTAGCAGCCCAGCTGTCCATCCTGCTCCATGCCTCCATCAGTCCCCTGGATGGTGTCTTCAGATGGAGGGAGGGTGTCACATGAAACACAAGGTTGGCTGCCAGAGAATGAACTGGAAGGAGGCAGTGAAAGGGTCCTCCCAAGCAGAGAAAAGAAGAAGAAAGCTTCCACAGGGGATCCACCCCCAGCATCTCATTGGGCGCTTTGAAATTTTGAGCAAATACTGAAAACTAAATATTATCTTATCATGTTCACATCGAATGATAAAGGATCGATGAATCAATGCAGATATATTTTCCAGGCTCATCATTTGACTTTCATATGAAAATCTCTCCAATGTATATGAATAATAGGACCATAGTAATTTCATTTGTAGATTCTGCAGCAATTGCAGCTTAAAGTGACACTAAGCTCTGGTTTAACCACTTGCCTACTGAACACTTTCACCCCCTCCCTGTCCAGGCCAATTTTCAGCTTTCTGTGCTGTCACACTTTGAATGACTATTGCGCGGTCATGCAACACTGCACCCAAATGAAATGTTTATTTTTTTTAGACATATGGTGCTCTCTTTTGGTGGTATTTACTCACCACTGTTTTTTTTTATTTGTTGCTAAACAAACGATAAAACATTTTTTCTTAGTTTCTGTTATAACATTTTGCAAACAAGTAATTTTTGTCCTTCACTGATATGCGCTGATGAGGCTGCACTGATGGGCACTGATATGCAACACTGATGGGCACTGATAAGCTGCACTGATAGGTACTGATGAGGCAGCACTGATAGGCAGCACTGAAGGGCATTGATAGGCTGCACTGATGGGCACCAATGAAGGTGCACTGATATGCGGCACTGATAGGCACTGAGAGGTGGCACTGAAGGTCAATGATAGACAGCACTGACTGGTAGCACTGATGAGTACTGACTGGCGACACTGATGGACACCCATTGGTGGCACTGATGGACACTGACTGGCAGCACTAATGAAAGATGACTTGCAGCACTGATGGACACTGACCTGCAGTACTGATGGACACTTCTGGGACTGCACTGATGTCGCCTTAGGGCTGCACCGATGTCCTCTGATGTTTGTATACACTTGCAGATTACTGGCTCTCCTCTATCCTCCCACTGTGACAGCGTGAGGAAAGTGCAGTTGATAACTGCCAACTGTGTTTACATTGTGATCAGTGGTGTCATTGGACACAGCTGATCACATGGTAAAAGGGTTTTGTGATTAGCCCCTTACCATGTCATGTGATCAGCTGTGTCCAAAGCTGTATCACAGAGCTCGCCAGGTGTACACCCCAGGGGGCACGCGTGATGCGCTGTTCTGGAGCACATCATATGATGCTCTCCCAGAACTATACAACCGCGCTGTAGCTGGTATTCGGCTATAGCCCAGTTGTCAAGTGGTTAAAGCTATTGTTTTTTAAATGGGCTCTTAGGAAGTTTATTCAACAGCCCCAGGGAAATTGTTTATTTATTGAAGGTACTTATTTAACGCCGTCAATTTACATATATGTCCTCTTCCTTCATAGTCACCATGATGTCTGTCCTCTTCCTTCATAGTCACCGTGATGTCCGTCCTCTTCCTTCATAGTCACTGTGATGTCCGTCCTCTTCCTCCATAGTCCTCATGATGTCCGCCCTCTTCCTCCATAGTCATGTCCGTTCTCTTCTTTCATAGTCACTGTGATGTCCATCCTCTTCCTCCATAGTCACCGTGATGTCCGTCCTCTTCCTTCATAGTCACTGTGATGTCCGTCCTCTTCTTTCATAGTCCTCATGATGTCCGTCCTCTTCCTCCATAGTCATGTCCGTTCTCTTCTTTCATAGTCACTGTGATGTCCATCCTCTTCCTCCATAGTCACCGTGATGTCCGTCCTCTTCCTCCATAGTCATGTCCATCCACTTCCTCCTTAGTCATGTCTGTCCTCTTCCTTCGTAGTCACTGTGATGTCCGTAATCTTCCTCCACAGTTTCTGTAACTTCCGTCCCCTTCCTCCATAATCACCGTGATTCCCGTCCTCTTCCCCCATAGTCACCGTGATGTCCGTCTTCTTCCTCCATAGCCATGTCCATCCTCTTCCTCTGTAGTCACTGTGATGTCTGTCTTCTTCCTCCATAGTCATTTCCGTCCTCTTCCTCCATAGTCTCTGTGATGTCCATCCTCTTCCTCCATAGTCTCTGTGATGTCCATCCTCTTCCTCCATAGTCTCTGTGATATCCATCCTCTTCCTCCATAGTCACCGTAATGTCCATCCTCTTCCTCCATAGTTACTGCGATGTCCGTCCTCTTCCTCTATAGTCACTGTGACGTCTTTTATCTCCAGCAGATGCTGATATACAGAAACAAATGTATATACAGTGTATACTGTATACGCCTAGATTGTAAGCTCGAAAGAGCAGGGCCCTCGAACCCCTCGTGTATTGTATTGTACTGTATTGTCTCATGTTCTGTCCCCCTCGCTAATGTACAGCGCTGAGCAAACCCTTTGGCGCTATATAAATACTGTATATTAATAATATAATAATAATAATATATACACTCACCAGCCACTTTATTAGGTACACCTGTTCAATTGCTTGGTAACACAAATTGCTAATCAGCCAATCACATGGCAGCAGCTTAATGCATTTAGGCATCTAGACATGGTGAAGACAACTTGCTGAAGGGATTCAAGTAACTTTGAATATGGCATGGTTGTTGGGGCCAGATGGGCTGGTCTGAGTGTTTCAAAACCTGCTGATCTACTGGGATTTTCATGCATAACTATCTCTTGAGTTTACAGAGAATGGCTAGAAAAAGAGAAAATATCCAGTGAGCTGCAGTTTTGTGGACAAAAATGCCTCGTTGATGTCAGAGGATAATGGGAAGAATGGTTGCTGCGACATTCAGGTGGTAGGGTCAGAATTTGGCATAAACAACATGAAAACATGGTTCTCCATCAATCGTTCAGGCTGGTGGTGGTGGTGTAATGGTGTGGGGGATATTTTCTTGGCACTAGCAAAACGTACCTAATATAGTGGCCAGTGAGTGTATACACTGTATACATTGTACATTCACATCAGTCCTTAATTCTCAAGGAGCATACAATCTAAGGTCCTTAACTCACATTCATACATACACATACTAGGGCCAATTTAGACAGGAGCCTATTAACCTACAAGCATGTATTTGAAGTGTGGGAGGAAACCAGAGTACCCAGAGGAAACCCACACAAGCAGAACATGCAAACTCCAGGCAGGTGGTGCCGTGGTTGGGATTCAAACTGATGACTCTAGTGCTGCCAGTTGGAAGTGCTAACCATTTAGCCACTGTGCTGCCCCATACAATTAATTTGGCATTTAGTCACACCACATCCCATAAATGTCATGAAAAGCAAAAAACAAAACCAGGAAAAATGGGGACATTTAAGGTGTGATTCCTCAACAAATGAACAACCAAATGAAATCTTATACAATATCATTTTTATTCAATGTACTGTATATAACTAAAAATGCCCAATCAACAACAGTATAAAACAGTACATATAAATATAAATGAAAGAATGAATAATACCCAAAAATGGAGGTAACGTGAGAAAGCAGTATAGTGACGTAACAATCCTATAAATGTTTATAAAGGGGTTAGACAACAAAAATGGCAACACTACATGATTTGCAGGTGTGAAAGTGATGACATGTTTCGCTTTAAAAGCAGAAGTGATGTAAGATTCTTTTTCATCCGCTGTGTGATGAGACACCTAGCTAACAGCTGGGAAGCTTCACTTTCATCATTCGCTGCATGCACTGCTAGTAATACGGAGTCACTTCAAAGCTTACTGAGCTTCCAAGAGGGCAAATTGTTGGTGCCTCTGTGACTGAAGTTACCAGTTTATTTGCTGTGTCTCAATGTACAGTATCAAAGGCATATATAGATTCCATGAATACATAGTCTAAGCATAAGCATGGTCAACTGACCAAAAGAGACAAAAGGACATTGAGCAGGATTGTGACCTGGAATAAATAAACAACTGCTGCAAAAGTGACTGCAGAGCTCAATCTCAGTCTACCCCATGACCAAGGAAAAAATTTGGCAACTTCAGTCACAGAAGCACCAGCTTAGCAGGCAGCCACAATTTGCCCTCTATGAAGCTCAGTAAGCTCTGACATGACTCCGTATTACTAGTAGCGCACGCAGCGAATGATGAAAGTGAGGCTTCCCACCTGTTAGTTAGGTGTCTCCAGGGGTGGAGACAACTCATGGGGCCCCCGGGCAATAGGGGATCATGGGGCCCCGTGTCCTTGCCCAAACTCAAAAAAGCCTATGAAAAAGGTACCAGGGGTATCTCATGGGGCCCCCTACTGGCCCCGGGCCCTCGGGCAGTGCCCGAGTTTCCAAATGGTCAGTCCGCCCCTGGGTGTCTCATCACACAGCGGAAGCAAAAGAATGTTACATCACTTCCACTTTCAACATGAAACATGTTGTCACGTTCACGCCTGAAAATCATGTAGTGTTTCCATTTTTTATCCAAACCCTGTATACCTTTTATCCAAACCCTGTATTTGCATCATAATACAGATATTGCTGGTATCTTAATGTAGATGACCTATTCTCAATATGTTTCGCTACATCGGGTGATCCCAATGTGTGTCCAATGTGGTTAAAAGCAGAAAAAACACATGCATATCCTGGATATTTGCATACCCCACACGTGACACTCAGACAATTGGGGAAAGAAAATCTTCAAATGTGAAAAGGAGCCACTCAAAAGGAGTCCAATTCTCATGTCCAAAATAGACTCCACTCCCCGAGCCCCATACAGAAGGAAGTTCATGCCATATTGTGCTAGTATGAACCACATATTAGTATATTATGGCATACTTACTTGTCAAACAAGGCCCTCCAGCACTGCATTGTCAGTGCTGATTCTGTGCGCGTCCATCTCCTTCTGGTCTTTTTGGTTCACTCTCTTTGGCCGCTTGAATTGCCAACATAACTCCTGTACATAAGAGTAACTTCATTACAGCACAGAACAGTGGCGTAAATATACCCTGAGCTGTGTATGCACAACTCAGTGTTACGACTGGCGGGCAAGGATAAATGTTTATGACAGAAGAGACAACTAGGGTTTCTTCTATTATAATAACCCTGCCTGTTAGCAGTTCTGCTTGAAAGTATGTATTTTTTTTGTGTTTACAAACCTTTATTAGAAAAGCTTGGTTGAGAATATAAAGAACAAATCCATGTTAAGTGCTAACAAGCAGCATGTTACATAAACCATGAGATACAAAATTATAGAATGATGTAAAGTCAATCTTAATCAAACAGAACCAAAAAAAATGTAAAATAATTTACAAATATATTAAATACAACTGATATCAAGTATGCATTCTTAAAGCAGAACTAAACCCATCAATTTATTAGTTCAGAAAACAGTTACTTTCTCGGCATGCCGAAAATGCTGTCACATTTGCTGTGCTCCCAACCAAACTGTCAAACCATCAAATGGTTGGTGTCATAACAGATCACATGTGCAGCACCATGGCAGTTGTAGATCAAAAAGAGGCCAAGATGGCAGCTTCCTTGGCTGAAAAGGGTAGGAGGGTTTAGTTTGACTTTAAAGCAGATTTTCACTTTGCTCTCCACCTCCACACCCAACACTTTTAAATTTTTTTCAACAGTTCCACTCCTACTTCCTCATTTCTCAGCTGGGTGAAAATTACGTTACTTGCCCCCAACCTCTTCCCTGCCTGTAGCCTCCTAAGACATTTCACACATCCAGGAGGCTGCAGAACCAGTCTTCATGTAACGTGCAATCTCACACAATAGGGAGCCAGCTGTGATCCTTCAGGAAGTCACATCCAGTTCCCAAATCCAAGATGGCAGCACCAGGGACCCACAGTGGTGAGGAGAACTGGCTGCAGGATGACAGCGATGAACTCCAGAGACTGGTAAGTACCATTTTTTTTAGAAAAGCAGCAGCTTGACTGTTTGTAACTGCAGACTTTGATTTTCTCCTTAACTCAGAAAAGTATCAAGTATCTTCTATTGTTCTCTGCCTCCTCCAAATCTCCTACTTTTGGCTGCTGTAATCACACTTCCTATTAGAGGGTGGCAATCTTTGTTCTCCATGATCCCACTGTATAACTGTTTGTAGGAATGTAGCCACCCTTGCTCACTCCTGAAATAGACTATAGACTAGTGACTATGGATTTTCATATTTGTAGTGTGTGTAGAGCACATAACTACAACTAACGTATACTGCTTCCTCCAAACCAACAGGAGTGATACAGAAAGGGAGAGGTTTGGGAGCACATGAAGGATGTTACAAGGAGGCATAAAAACACAGTAAGGAACAATTACAGTGGCATTACGTAATGGATGTGTATGGATTCTTTATGGAGAATAAGGGATGTGTTATTTAGTCCTAACTCGCCTAGGGTGACAACGCTACACCTCCTAGATAGGGTACAGTTATACCTGCAGAACAGGAAGTATGTTCCTGCAGGATCATCAGATGAAAATAAAAAAGTGTGAAAAAGGAAAATTAATTGAGCCATCACATCTAAAGAAAGATAAGCTGCAATACATTCAGTTTTTGTTCTTGGGTTTAGGTACACTTTAAAGAAACCTTTCACATTAGTCCCTGCTCCTGAAAGAACCTACAGTATAACATCATTTAGTTCCTAATGGGACAAAATACATATAGTACTTTATCTCACCTTTTCAGGAAGGTGAGGCTGGCACACATCACCTCCGTTTGCATTCCTTGTGCTTGGTTCCAATGAATGGGCTGCTGTGATTGTGCAAATGTGGCATGCAGAATGTGAACTTAGCCTAAGAGGGGATGTTTCTCATTCTCATTCTGGAGATATTTTCTCTCAGTTCCTGTTGTGTCTCTGGGACAAGAGATGAAGGGAAATCTCCATAAGTCTAGGTTCACACCTAAGTGTTTTCCTCAGCCTTTTGCGGAAATGCACAGCAGTCCATGTAACATGATTTCCTATGGGACACGTTCACATCTCCGCGTTTTTACCCAGTGCATTTTTTGGAGAGGGTCAAGGACCTTTTTAAATGCAAAAAGTTGCGTTTTTGGTTCTATAGACTACAGTGGAGACGCTGCAGAAAAGCATGTAGTGCATTTTTGCTGCGTTTTTTATGTGTTTTTGATCTGTTTTTATGCATTTTAATTTGCCTAGAAGCAAGAAAAAAAACACTGCAAAACACATAAAAAATGTGGCTAAAACGCAAAAATGCATGTGCAAAAAAACCGCACCAAAAAAAGCACTGCAGAAACTGATCAATTGCAAACTGCATAGGCGTGAACCTAGCCTAAGAGGATAGACAGCAGATAAATTCCTGACACAGGATCTAGTCATTGTATATGTATACACTGGGAAATTCTGGGGACGTCACTTCTGCTGTTTGAAACTCAGGTGGAACAAAAACCAGCGATTTCAGTTTCTATTTGCATGTACTTTTAATATGAATATAAGTGCAATGCTACTTCCCAATGAGATTACAATAAAAATGCTACACTGTATGTGGCTTTCCCTACTCTCTCTTTGTACTGAGGATGCCTAAAAGGACAGAGGCATTGCAGAGATATTAAAGGAGTGACCATCACTTAAAAGGACCAGGGAGCACCATTTGCTACATGCATGATACGCCGATGGAAAAGTGCTATTTGAATTCTTTTTACTTAGAAGTTAACAACATTTGGTGAGTGCGGTGTGCGTGCTTTCTTAAAGGCACAGAAGAACACACATAGATTTGAGCACAATGCATGATTATTCTATGGATTGATGACACTATATGAATAAATAGTTTATGCACAAGGGCACTTTATTCACAAGTTATATATATCGGATTTAATTTTCACAACATATTACCCCCTATTGTATGGGATTTTTTGAGCAAATTTAGTGACAGTGTTAAAAAATAGTCTTTATTATAATAGTATCTAAAAAGTATAACACCACATCCAAGCGTTGGCTCTTGGCGTGACGTGGAGACCCCCTTCTTCTTTCCATCTGAAGAGGGATGCTTGGATGTGATGACATTTGGTCACGTTGTTTCCAATAGATTTTTATCTCTATATAGTTCATTGATTTGTGAGTATCATATGACTCTAGCTAGACTGGTAACATGTAAATTATATACTGTATATTCTATAAAATGTATATTTTCAATCTTGCTACAGATTATACTATATTGTATGCATAGTCATCCCTGAAGAAGGAGTTGTTGGTTCTGAAACGTGTCGGATACTCAGTATAGAGCCTCTGCTTATATAACAAATTGTTGTGTACTCTTCTGTAACAATACTGTATGGATAACAATGTAAAATATCATGTTTTATACTTTTTATACTTTTTAGATACTATTATAATAAAGACTTTTTTGTAATATTTTAACACTGTCTCTAAATTTGCCCCAAAAATCCCATACAGTAGGGGGTAATTTGTTGTGTAAATTCTATAAGAGGGATGTTGGCAAACATGTAGGTGACTTCCCATACCTGCTACTATATATATTGGGTTTATGTTGAAATGGTAGCGCTGTCTTCATCCTGAAGGACTTTTATTCAAGGATCTAGTTATTGCTTACTATATCCTAAACTAGAAAATCGTATTGGCTTTAGAGATACTTTAACAACAGCTATAACTGTTGTTATTATAATTCAGGTCAGGATTATCAATGCAGTTACTTTTGATAGTCCCAGGCTTATGTAAGATCATATGAGGAGAGATGAGTTTATAATTAATGGTAATGCCCCACACTGCTAATTGTGTTAAGGCAATCAGGACGTGTGAAGCCCCACTTAGATTATTACTACAGCATATAGAATTTTAGAGATTTACACATGTAGCACTACCTCCTTAAGAGTTGTTGAGTTTTGGGTCCCCCTATAGTCCTTCACAGCCAGGCAACACACATATTCTTTCTCCAAACTTGCACATGGAAGACAATAACAGGTCCTTAGGCTTTTTTGTGTGATTTTATTAAGGGGTAATAAACTTGGATGGGGTTGAGGGATGTATGGGATGCCCAAGGTAAAATGAGGGCAGCTCCTGAATAACTATGTACAAGCCTCTACAGTAGATCTCTTCTTGGAGAGCTCTCCAGCCTCTCCTGGTGTACCACCCCCGACCCCAGATGAATCCTCTTCTCATCCAGCTGTACTGAGGGAGTCCTCGAACAAGGGGTCCCAGAATCTGTTGCTTTAAATGCACAGTCCCAGATGGGGGCTAGTCAGGCTACCCACCAGAATGCCCAGAACACTTGCTATCTGGCCCAAGGGGTGCAGGACTACGCACTGTTCCTTGTCTGCAGGCTTGTTGGGTTGGTGGCTGCCTTTAGGCCTTCTGCTGGGCTGGCTACCCCCGGCTCTACAGGTAGTCCTCTCTCTGGGACCGGTGAGGTCATCCTATGCTCCTTTCCAAGTCCAACTTGGAGGCAGGCCCCTTCACACTGGGCCCCCTCCCAGGCTTCTGCATCCCAGCCTCTCACTCAATCCTCCACCCAAACTCTCCCATGCTTAAGGGCTGCCCTGACCCCATGCTAAGCCTCCTGCCTGTGGATTGGTCAAGATCCCTTAAGTATGCAGATCAGCCCCTCCTCACTCCCACTCATTGCCGTCTAAAAACTTCACAAGTCTCTAGAGCAGGGGGAGGCATCACGGAACTGATCTGCAGAGCCCCCAGCCCTGACCTGGAATAACCTGGCTGATTCACACCCAGGCTGACTCATGCCCAGGCTGCTATCCAGCCTTTCTGTCTAAATAAAACTAGCTAGCTCCCCCTAGCTATCTAGAGGGGTGCTACATACATATACAATAAAATATAGAAAATATACAGTTGTGTTCAAAATAATAGCAGTCCAACATCACTAGTCAGATCAATCACTTTTTTTCCATATAAACTATAATTTACATTTACAATTTCTACATGGCAAATAATTTACTAGTAGGTGCAGTAGAGTAATAGAAAACCAACAGACCCAACAGTCATGACATGCATGCTGCTGATTCTGTGCAATTGAATCATTAATTGAAAGGGACACGTTCAAAATAATAGCAGTGTGGAGTTCAATTAGTGAGGTCATTCAGTCTGTGAAAAAACAGGTGACAAACAGGTGGCCCTTATTTAAGGATGAAGGCAGCAAATGTTGTACGTGCTGGGTATAGTGCATTTCTCTCTGAAAATCTGGGTAAAATGGGTCGTTCCCGACATTGTTCAGAAGAACAGCGTACCTTGATTAAAAAGTTGTTTGGAGAGGGGAAAAAATATAAAGAAGTGCAGAAACTAATAGGCTGCTCAGCTAAAATGATCTCAAATTCTTTAACATGGCAACCAAAACCAGAAAGACGTGGAAGAAAACAGAAAACTACCATTCAAATGGATTGAAGAATAGGCAAAATGGCAAAGACAGAGCCAATGATCAGCTCCAGGGTGATCAAAGAAGGTCTAAAGTTACCTGTGAGTACTGTAATAATTATAAGACACCTATGTGAAGCCAAGCAATCGGCAAGAAGCCCCCGCAAAGTCCCATTGTTGAAATAAACGACGTGCTGAAGAGGTTACAATTTGCCAAAGAACACATTGACTGGCCTAAAGTGAAATGGCTTAATATTTTGTGGACTGATGAAAGCAAAACTGTTATTTTTGGGTCTAGGGGGTCTCAAACAGTTTGTCAGACGACCCCAAAAACTGAATTTAAGCCACAGTGCACTGTGAAGACAGTGAAGCATGGTGGCGCAAGCATCATGATATGGGGATGTTTCTCATACTATAGTGTTGGGCCTATTTATCGCAGACCAGGGATCATGGATCAGTTTGAATACATCAAAATACTTGAAGAGGTCATGTTGCCTTATACCAAAGAGGAAATGCCTTTGAATTGGGTGTTTCAACAAGACAACGACCCCAAACACACCAGTAAGGGAACAGCATCTTGTTTCCAGACCAACAAGATTAATGTTATGGAGTGGCCAAACCCATCCCCAGACCTTAATCCAATAGAAAACTTTTGGGGTGACTTAAAAAATGCTGTTTCTAAGGTAAAACCAAGAAATACAGAGGAATTGTGGAATGTAGTGCAATTGTCCTGGGCTGGAATACAAGTGCCAGAAGTTGGTCGACTCCATGCAACACAGATGTGAAGCAGTTCTCTGAAACAGTGGGTATACAAATAAATATTAGTTCAGTGATTCACAGAAAAGCTACATTTCCAAGCCTTTTCCAGTTTATACAGTTAGGGTTTGAGTTTGTAAAGAAAAATGCAGATACTGCTATTTTTTTGAACAGCCTAATATTCCTTTTTCTTCACTTTCTGTAAAGTAATAACAAACTTGAAACATTTTTCTTCATGCTTTGATTTGGAATAGACCTTGCAGTGTTCCCAATGCATTTGTGTGTATAGAAATAAAAGCTATTATAAGGATTTTGAGCTTTACTCGCTTTTCTAAACACACTGCTATTATTTTGAACACAACTGTATGTTAAATAAGTGAGGTGCTGTTAAATGAAGTTAGGAATGTGTAGCTACACTTTATTCATGTGGATGAATTATAACTGGAACTTGCTGACTTCTGAGGACAATTAAAACTCCAAAGGACTATAAGATTTGCCTGTCTATTGGACAGCCTAAGCTTTAAATAAAGGCTTTAAAACACATCAAACTGAGGTGTTGTTGGTCACAAATAGCTTTCTCATTCCTTTCCTATAGCCAATGACCTGGTAAGGAAAAATGTTTTCTTTACAAACTCTCCAATCTGTCTAATATCTATTTATCTATCTATCTATCTATCTATCTATCTATCTATCTATCTATCTATTTATCTATCTATATATTAGCAGTGTTTTTCATTTGATAAACCTTCATCAAGAGAACAAAACAGAACTAAGTAATATTAGGGGACTGGCAAAGGGTTAAGGTAAAGATTCTGTCATTGGTGGTGGGGGAGGGATGACTTAAATTAATTTTACTGCTGCTGTTTTGCAAGACATTGTCTGTGAGCACTGAGAAGGGTCTGATCACATCAATGAACCATGGAATACTAGAGATTAGATACAAAGTACAGGCACTGAAATGCTGGAATCTTAAAACACTACAAACCAGCTGGAAAGTTACATTTTTTTTGGTTACAAAATAAGTAACCAAGTACACCCATACTTGAACAATACACGCCTCCCACTGCCCTTGTCAGACTCAGAGGGGTTTATTTACTAAAGCTGGAGAGTCCAAAATCAGACTCCCTTCTGCATAGAAACCAATCAGCTTCCAGGTTTCATTGCCAAAGCTTCATTGAACAAGCTGAGGTTAGAAGCTGATTGGTTTCTATGCAGAAGGGAGTCTGATTTTGGACTCTCCAGCTTTAGTAAATAAACCCCAGAGAGTCTGTGTTGCATGTATGGAGGTTCCCTTAGAACGGGCCCAGGGAAATCTGTGTTTATGGTGCATTGGCATGGGATGGTGTTGTGGGAACCCTTGTTTGCAGGAGTCTGATCTTATTGCTCCAAAAGGGTGGTGGTATGGTTGTAAGAAGGTGTTTTGGAAAATTAGAAGATTTGGAGAATTTAAGAGTTATGGAGCACTGCTGTTTAATAGACCATAATTCTTGAGTTGAAGGAACAGGATAGGTATAATCAGTCTGTCTGTGGGTAAGTGGAATGCAGACACAGTGGGGTTATTTACAAAAACTGCATGGTGCAAAATCTGATGCAGCTCTGCATAGAAACCAATCAGCTTTCAAGTTTTATTGCCAAAGCCTAATTGAATAAGCTAAAGTTCGAAGTTGATTGCCTACCATGCACAGCTGCATTAGATTCTGAGTTCACCAGTTTTAATAAATCTCACCCAGTGTCTTCTATTTTTTTACGAAGGAAGTTAAACTTTGGTATATAACAATTATTAGAGAAGTAAGCAGCCCAGGAACCACTGTGTTGTGTTTTTCATACAGAGAAATTAATTGTGTTGCGGCATGGCACATGGCATAGTTTTTGGCAGTAGCTTTGTCATCAGCCTAAGAGCCATGGGCTTTCCTAACAGGTCCACTTGTCAATTTTTCAGCGGACCTGATTGGAAGCTCCATGCAGATCTCCATGTCTTACATCTTTATCCTTCCAGCCTCCCACAGAGAGGATATTTTGAAGAAGGTTTTCTTGTCCATTTATTGAACACTTCTGTGATTGGTACCACCAAAAGGCCCAATACCCCTTTAGGTTCCTCAAACCTGTTCTGTTCATTGTAAAAAGTTCACATTCAAAGAGATTTAAAACAGAGAGTTGATATTGCATTGTTGCTGTGTTTTCAGAAACACTTATGGAGATTGCAAGCGTGGGTAAAATTATGTTCCAGGGCAAGATTTCTATTTCTCTTGCCACAGAATGTATACACTACCTCCTATGAAACTCCATATTTAGTAGATGCATTCTATACTCACATATTTGTAAACCTTGTATAAAATAAATCAGTCCAAACAGATTATTTCAATGTAAATCTTTAATACCTTATACAGATTCATGCTTTACAAAGAATTCATTTGGAGGTTTGGTATTAATGAGTGACTGGGTCCTCCTGTTTCCAGGAAGCACATAGGCATGTACACGCATATCTTCAGAACATACATTACCTTGTGCACAGCAGTCACCATGTGGGAATACTTTTTTTAAGTGAACAATAGCCTTTAGCCAAATAGCTTTTTCCCCTCAAATCCCTCAGCTTGGAGTATTTGCCGACTCTGAGCTCTGAGTGTCCAGTATGCATTTACCACATATTCTAGTCTAACACATCAATATCTAATGATAAACATCTGAAATCTATGGATTCTCTTACATAAGCATGAAAATTTATAATGTCATACCATGATTTTTCTTATCCCAGATCCAAGCCTGTAAAGTCTTTCCTCCCATGTAGGGATAAAATGTATTCACAGACAAGTCTCATAACTGAGAAATACAACTTTATATCAGGTGTCATCTGTTCAAACTGAACTGTTAAAGATATATTATTTATTATTACAGATACTTATATAGTACCATCCATTTAGCAGCGCTTTACATATATACTGTATATTGCACATTTGCATCAGTCCCTGCCCTCAAGAAGCTTACAACCTAAGGTCCCTAACACACACTCGTGCATACACATACCAGAGTCAGTTTAGACAGGAGTCAATTAATCTACCAGCATGTCTTTGGAGTGTGGATGGAAAACCATGCAGGTACAGGGAGAACATGCAAACTCCAGGCAGGTAGTGCCATGGTTGGGATTTGAACCGATGACCCTTGCACTGCTAGGCAGAGAGGCTAACCACTTATCCAGTGTGCTGCCCGTTTACATCCAGTAACTCTCTGAATATACTAATATACATTAAATATACAGATGCTGTACAGTATACTGTATATTATTATTATTATTATTATTATACAGTATTTATAAAGCGCCGATAGTTCGCTCAGCGCTGTACATTACAAAGGGAGACAGAACATGTGACAGAACAATACCAATACAATGCAAAACATGAGGGGATCAAGGGCCCTGCTCTTTCGAGCTTATTAATATCCTTATTAATATAATAGACACAGTAAGTCCTATTTCTGTTTGACCACTGGGGATTCCAGTGGCAATTTTTTTCTTCCTCCTTCCTGTCTGGAGGACTTTTAGTCATCTGCCTCTTCTGCTCCACAGTAATATGTTCTTACTAATGTAGTGCTACTCCCGTAGGAGCCACTAGATCGTAGTTCAGATTTCCCACAATCTTCACCCTGTAGCCAGGCACACAGGCTTCATCACGTTTCTTCGATGACCAGTCCAGGGGTGTTATTTTTATTTTTGAAGAACTTGGATAGGGTTGAGGCAATTAGTTGGGATACTCCAAAAACAAGAACTATGTACACTTAAGGACTTACGTATGTAATCTTCAAGACAAGTTATAATAAAGTCTGTGCTTGCAGCAAACAGTAGACTTTAGCTTTAAGGTAGTAGTAGTAGTAGTAGTAGTAATAGTAGTAGTAGTGATAGTTAGCTATAAATCTCTGTCTTAGAGCCTTAAGAGCAGTTTAGGTGGACAATGCTCTTCAGGACATCGACCAAGTCCCCTTTAATTAGACCTACGACTGACTCTGTAGCACAGGGGTCCTCAAACTTTTTAAACAGGGGGGCAGTTCACGGACCTTGACAAAGCTGGGGGGCTGGACTATAGTTTGAAAAAAATATGAACAAATTCCTATGCACACCGCACATATCTTATTTGTAGTGCAAAAAACAGGAAAAAACAATACAATATTTAAAATGCACTGTACACTGTAATGCACTGTACTCTGTAACACAGTGGACACCACAATGCACTGTACTTTGTAACGCACTGGACACTGCAATGCATTGTGCTCTGTAACGCACTGGACACCGCAATGCACTGTACTCTGTAATGCACTGGACACCAATATGCACTGTACACTGTAATGCACTGGACACCACAATGCACTGTACACTAACATACTGGACACCGCAATGCAATGTACTCTGTAACGCACTGGATACTGCAAAGCACTATACTCTGTAACGCACTGGACACAAATATGCGCTGGACACTGCAATGCACTGTACTCTGTAATGCACTGTACACCAATATGTACTGTACACCAATATGTACTGTACACTGTAATGTACTGGACACTGCAATGCACTATACACTAACTCACTGGACACCGCAATGCACTGTACTCTGTAACGCACTGGACACCTATATGCACTGTACATTGTAACGCACTGGACACCGCAGTGCACTGTACACTGTAACGCACTGTACTCTGATACACTGGACACTGCAATGCATTGCACACTGTAATGCACTGGACACTGTAATGCACTGTACTCTAATGTAATGTACACTGACACATTGGACACCGCAATGCACTGTACTTGGTGCCTGGTGTGCACTCCTCCTCTCCTGTTGCTCCTCTTGCTGCAGCAGGTGAAATCTTGCGCTTCCAGGCTGCTGCCTGCTGGGTCCCCATGGCCGAGGACCCAGTGAGCAGCCTAGCTATTTGCCGGCCGGCGCCTGTTTTTTTTTCCCCAGATTTTTGTTTTCCCCGGCTGGGCTGGTGGGCTGGATAAATGACTTTGGCAGGCTGTATCCAGCCCACGGGCCGTAGTTTGAGGACCCCTGCTCTAGCTCCAGGGGGTATTAGCTGCACACAGTTTCTTCAGAAGTTCCTCTATTCACAATTCCCAAGGACAGCTGGTTGCCTTCTTCCATGATACCAGATCAGATCTTCAGTAGACAGCCCCCCAGTCAGCTCTTACCAGTACCCTGGTCTCTGCATTCAGGCCCTCAAGTTACCGACCTGAGGCCTCACGAAAGCAAACATAGCGGTATTGCTTGGAAAGGACAGCATTTCCCCTCCAGGCTGGACTAATTCTCTCCAGGAAAAGACCTAGAGTTCAGTGTATTCACCTAATATATACAGTCTTCCAACATGTCATCAGAGCCTGCCTCTCTGGCAGGGGTGGACTGACCATTTGGAAACTCGGGCACTGCCCGAGGGCCCAGGGTCAGTAGGGGGCCCCATGAGATGCCTCTGGTACCTTTTTCATAGGCATTTTTGAGTTTGGGCAAGGACACAGGGGCCCCATGATCCCCTATTGCCCGGGGGCCCCATGAGTTTTTAGTCTGCCCCTGCTCTCTGGGATAGGCCATGGCTGTATCAGTATTCATGCTGCCATCTGCACAGCTCCATGCCTATCAACCAGAACTTTCTCGAGCTCTCTGGTTTCAGAGGGAGCTATCAGACTGGCAGCAGCTAAACTCACTGAGCAGATCTGGGTAGCAGAATACAGCTTCATAAAGTACAGTGAGTTCATTATGTTTTTACCTAACAAATAATCACAGTCACACACTGACCACAGTGTGGTAACAAATTTATCAATTTATCTATCAAAACACATACTAAACCTATCTATCTAAACCTAGCACCTAACTAGGAGGGTGCTGGACTAAATTCCTCATTCCACGACCTCAGCCCTGGCAGGGAGCTTCACATTGCACACAGTCTGATTCTGCTGCACTGCCACCCTCAGTCACTGCCGGGTCACCCAAGTCACTGCTACCCTTCATACTCCTGTCGACAGGACTCTGAGCTACTTTGCCTTACCTAATCACAACTGCCCACTGACAGCTATGACCCTGCTCCCTGGTTTTCATCATTACTGCAACCTACCCTGGGATGGCAACCTCAGATCCCTTCAGAGAGCCTCTGCCAGAGGCACCACATTCCACCCAACTTCCCCTGCCTCCATTCAGCATACAGTCACTTACAGCCAGCACCACTGCTTGGTCCCCTCAGCTTACAGCTTGTTCCAGCAGCTGCTGCCAAGCAGTGATGAGCCATAGCTGAGGTGTTGGTGTGGTCTCCATCAGCTGCAGGAGTGTGTTAGAGGGGAAGTTTGAATGCTGGGTACACAGGGCTATATGTAGACTGATGTGTGATCCCTCATTGTCATACTGCATACTGGAACCCCTACCCTCAAACTACTGCACCTGCACATCCTTCCACTGAGCAATCTGCTCTGCACCCATCCCACTCTGCCTAACTCCCCTTCTTCTCTGCTCTCACCACCACAATTGTATACCAAACCTCACCCCTCCCCACTCTCACCACCACATCTTAATGCCTAACCTCCATTTCCCCCCAATCTCACCAGCACACCTGAATGTTTAACCCCACCCCTTCCCCATTCTCACCACAACACCTGACTGCCCAACCACACCTCTTCCCTACTCTCACCACAACACCTAAATATCCAACCCCATCCCTTCCCCACTCTCACCACCACAGCTGTCCTCCTAA
The DNA here is from genome assembly GCF_062004578.1 of Staurois parvus. Lineage (NCBI taxonomy): Eukaryota > Metazoa > Chordata > Amphibia > Anura > Ranidae > Staurois > Staurois parvus. The sequence continues at coordinate 195,721 of NW_028318915.1, forward strand.
CCCCAACCCCACTCTCACCACCACACCGGAATGCCTAACCTCACCCCCCTCTCCTACTACCACAACTACAGACCTTATATCACCCCTCTCCCGCTCTTACCAACATACCTGCATACTTAACATGGCCCCTTTTCCACTCTCCTCAGGTTACCTATACACCTAACACCAACTTTCCCCTGCTTTCCTTACCACATGTAGGCAGGGCCAAGACAAAGTAAGAACAACATACTGTACCTTGGGTACCATTAGCAGGCTAGAGGCCCAATTCTTACTAATGTGAATTCCCAGAGGGAATAATTGTACCCTTGTCTTTGTGTCACACACCCAGTAACATAAACATTCACATATCTTCTGCTCCTCCTCTGGAGGATCCAGAGGCTAAGTTAGTTCCCCCAGGTACAGGCCACAGCGCTGTAAATAAGGAGAGTCCAGTCCAAAAGTTCTTTCTGCTTTTCTTTACTAAAGAGCCAACAACATCTAAACATCTTTACCATAGTCAGCAAGCACCTTCAAACATAATAATCTGGTGATGTCCCTGAAAACAACTGGGGGATTCAAGGGTGGAGAAGGATCTGGGTGTTCTGGTAGATTGTAGACTTAATAATAGCATGTAATGCCAAGCTGCATTTTCTAGAGCAAGCAACGTACTTTCTTGTATTTAAAGAGGTATTGACTCCAGAGAAAGAGTCATCATTGTGTCCCTGTACAAATAATTAGTAATACCTCATCTGAAATATGTAGTTCAATTTTGTAACAGTACCACAAAAGGGATATCGGGGAACTGGAGATAGTGCAGAGAAGGGCAACCAAACTGAAAAGAGGCATGGAGAAGATCAGCTTTGAGGAAAGATTAGAGGGATTGAATGTATTCTCTCTTGAGAAGAGGATATTAAGGGGGGATATGATCAACATGTAAAAATACTTAAGTTGTCTATACAATGAGCTTGGTCACTTTCAGGTCATTACAGAGGACATTGGGGCACTCTTTATCTCTTTATCTCTAGTTCAAGCTGTGATTTGTCATAATTGTGATGATTATGGTTTACAGCTCATGAAAACCCCAAGTCCACAACTCAAAAAATTAGAATATTGTGAAAAGGTGCAATATTCTCTGCTCAAAGTGTCCCACTCTAATCAGCTAATTAAGCTGAGCCTTTAAAGAGTATGGAGGAAGAATGGAGAGGCACACACTGCAAGATGCTTGAAGTCCAGTGTGAAGTTTCCACAGTTTATGTTGATTTGGGGAGCCATGGCATATGCTGGTGTTGGTCCACTGTGCTTCATTAAGTCCAGGGTCAACGCAGCCGTCTACCATTACATTTTGGAGCACTTCATGCTTCCTTCCACAGATGAGCTTTATGGGGATGCTGCCTTCATTTTCCAGCAGGACTTGGCACCTGCCCACACTGCCAAAAGCACCAAAACCTGGTTCAATGACCGTGGGATTACTGTGCTTGATTGACCAGCAAACTCTCCTGACCTGAACCCCATAGAGAATCTATGGGGCATTGCCAAGAGAAAGATGAGAGACATGAGACCGAACAATGCAGAAGAGCTGAAGGCTGCTATTGAAGCATCCTGGTCTTCCATAACACCTCAGCAGTGCCACAGGCTGATAGCTTCCATGCCACCCCGCATTGAGGCAGTAATTGCTGCAAAAGGGGCCCAAACCAAGTACTGAGTACATATGCATGCTTATACTTTTCAGAGGTCCGATATTGTTCTATGTACAATCCTTGTTTTATTGATTGCATGTAATATTCTAATTTTCTGAGATTGTGGATTTGGGGATTTCATGAGCTATAAGCCATAATCATCACAATTATGACAAATCACAGCTTGAACTATCTTGCTTTGCATGTAATAAGTCTATTTCATATATTAGTTTCACCTTTTAAGTTGCCTTACTGAAATAAATGAACTTTTGCACGATATTCTAATTTTTCGAGTTTCACCTGTATAGTGTAGTATGTTTATTAAAAATAAGAAATTTCACATAAAAAAGTAAAAGGCTCCATCCAAATGCTAGTAAAACGATTGTCATAACAAATAAAACAGTGCACCTACAAAGAAAGCAGCCAATTCCAGACATGGAAGTGGTGGCAAGACATCAGAGTGTAGCTCCTAGATCAGGGGTCTCCAAACTTTCTAAGCAAAGGGCCAGTTTACTGTCCTACAGATTTTGGACTAGAAAATGAGTGGGAGTAAACAATGCCCCAACTCTGGTGTTTGAGGAATTGTGCCCCATCAATGGTGTCATTGGGAGAAATTGTGCCCAATCATTGGTGTCATTGGGCCCCATTCTTGGTGTCATTGAGATGAACTGTGCCCCATCATTGGTGTCATTGGTGGGAATTGTGCCCCATTGTGATATCATTGGGAGGAATTTGTTGGTATCAGTAGAATAAATAGTGCCCCAAGGACCAGATAAAAGCAAGTAAAGGGCCACATCCAGCCCCCAGCCACAGTTTGGAGACTGCTGTCCTAGATAATAGCAGCAAAGATTGTTGATCCAGTTGCCTCATGAGGGATCATCCTACTGGAGCAAATTGGATCATGCTTTATTGGGTTTTTGCCTTCCTCTGGATCAACTGTGTACATAGGATTGTGTATATAGAGGTTTTCTATTTGTTTGTTTTATCATACTGGTTGAACTAGATGGACTTGTGTCTTTTTTTCAATCTGACTAACTATGTACCTAGGTCCTCTCTTGTCCTCTATCTGAGCTATCAACACCCAACCTGGAAAGTCAAATTCCAGAAGGCCTACATCTTTCCTAAGAGAGCCCTAAAATTTCCCTTAGGGTCAATCCTGCTTTCTTCTTCCTACACCTGAGCTCCCACACACAGAACCCCACAGCTGTATTTACTGTATATCCTATCTGTAGGGAAAGGGAGACCTCTATGGCCAAATCGTGAACTACACCAGGGGCCACTTGTAGTTGTAAACATATATTATAGATACTTTCTAATACAGTTATACCTATGCAGGTACCATAACTGCTTTTGCTTAGTTTCAGAAATGACATTTCTTACCTTTTTTAAAAGAGTAAAAAGTTCTGTCATGATGTGACACTATGACGACATTATTGTGTGGCGAAACACGTACGTTGGCACATGACATGACTTCATCACACATAGTGGCCAGATAATCAGGACTGGTTTGTGCTGCAACATTTTCTTAGTGTATGGTACCAATGATTTGTATTGTAAGTCCAATGCTTGCTTTAATAAAGATGTTTAATATACTTACTACACTATGAGGTTTTGGTTCTCTTCTCCGTCTTCCTTTTCTATGAGCTGAATTTGGCTGTAGTTTGGAGTATTCTTGCCCTTTGGTGTATTGGGATTAAATCCCACAAGTGCTTATGGCTGCTCAATAAATAGAGTGCCATGGATTTTTCTGTAAGCCTTGGAGGTGGAATGCTGCATTACACTGTATAGTGTTGACTTTGAGGAACACATATGATTGACAACAGATTGTTTTGTGTATGACCTGCTGAATTTTGGTTGGTCACCACATTTGGGGGGCAACCTTTCCGAGACCTCTGTCCAATTCACAACTTAACAAAACCTACACAGAATTAATAAAATCCAATGGGACCAAGACACGTTAATATTAAGTATATATTTGAATAGGGAATATCATATCAAACAAATCAAGGTCATACACGACTAAGCTAGCACATACGAAAGGGTAGATAGCAGTTTTCTACCTCCTGGGTGACAGACCCATCCGAATCTCTGGACATGAAGAATAATGCTAAACAATAATCTACCAATTTCCAAAATGCAACCTGTACATAGTGGAGGATATTAATATTAGTATGAACTATGTGTAAGGGAGGGCCACGATACAGTCTTAAACGTGGTGACCTCCCAGCCACCACCCCTTAAACTGGGTAATTTGTCAGATGGCCTCTGTCAACACCCCCCTTGATGTCAGATAAAATACAGAGATTGCAAGCAGTTTGAAAGCTCTCATTTTAACATCAACCAAAGAACACTTAACCGGACTTGAGAAAGCCAAGGTACTGATTTGCTTGATCAGTTGGACTCTGCTAACGCCAAGGACTTTGCAAGTATTATTCATTTTCAACTCCTTTTTAATTCTCTGTTGCTTTATTGTCGCTTTGTTTTCTTGTAACACCCTTTTTTCTGTAAATATTTTATTTGCACCAGTTTGACCATTTCATTATTGAATCATATTTTGAAAAGTGTTGAAATTGTCCCTAAGGCGTTTAATGCAAATCAAAGAATCCCTGTCTCTTGAAGAGTGCTACTGTATAAGAATAATCTCTGAATATACCTGTCTGTGGTCACAGTGTGTGTACAGATGTTTATTTTTCATCTTTGTTCTTTATACGATTGTGAGTTTCTGCCTTCTCAGTCAAAAGTTGGTGGTAGCTTAAAGAGTTAATTGCTTAATTAACTTAACTCAGTGACAATCACTGTCAGACTGCTGGCACCTAGATTGTGGAGATTTCTGGAAATTTTTTGTGAAGGGTGCAGCTGAGAGTAGAATTGTTATGTAAGTGACAGCACGGTGTGAGATTTGCCAGTCCTTTGTCAGGAGTTGGTGAGATGGGCAGGGGTTGGGCACCACGTTCATCACACCCAAGGCCATCCGCTTGGTCTGTGGTGTATTAGGAGTCATGTCTTTCCTGGTGAAGCCCACTAGGAAACAGAATGCCCTGGGCGATCCCCAGCCAGGTAAAGCCAAATTCCAGAAGGCCTACATTTTTCCTAAGATGGTTTCAAGACTTCCCATGGAGGCCAATCCTGCTGTCTTCTTCCAACACCCAAAGTCCCTCTCACAGAACCCTGCAGCTATATTTATATCCTATTTGTAGGGAAAGGAGACCACTAGTGGCAAAACTTGGGGCCAGACACAACTTAAAACCTTCCTACACACACTTTCACACCTAATTCCCCAATCCCCCATGCTCCCTGATCATCACCTCACCATAGCACCTGCATACCCCCATCATTACTGTGTCTAAACACCCCCTCACCCCATTGTCACCACCCACCCTTATCTCATCTGGAACAGGCATACAATTGCTAGTATATATAAAGAAAGCCACAAAATATTCCACTATTAAAAAATCTTTAATCATTTATAATATTGTAAAAGACTAGACTAATCCAGTGGGAACAGGATCATACAACTTAATTAAAAATACACAGGATTAGTCCTTTGGTGAAGAATGGTAATTACACGGTTTCTTCCGGGAATGTGAAGTAATAGATCAGGAGCGGATCCAGGCATACATCACTCATGCTTTTTTACATCAGTATAAGCCAGGTTATATTCTGGATCAAGGAATACAGTTTGACTATGCGCTTGTCATGCATTTTGCAGCTTTCGCAATAAAGGTAAACTGACATACAAAGTGTTTCACTTGCTATAGGTCATGTTCTTATCAATGCATTGGATTACAGAATCTTATAAATCTTGCATGCTTCATTTTTGGTGCATCACCCTACATGATCCCACTCAAGCCTTTTCATAACTTGACAGGACAAAAGCACAAGCAACTCTAACACTTATCATCCAAGATAATTCTTGAATGTAGTTATTATGGTAAACAGATAAAGTGTTACTAAACCCACAGCAGTAAAATCAGTCTGTATGTGCAGTAAAGCATGCTTGTTATACTCACTGTGGAAGCTAAGGGGTTAATCCTCTGCATTGTGTAAAAACGCTGTTTGATTCTGTCTTCTCTGATTCTCCTGTTCTTCCAGTGCCCCCCTCTTATTTCCTGATAAGACATATTATGTGGAGTCATTCTGCACATGCTCAGTTTGGAGTGTAGTCCTAGAGAGTTTTTTTTCTTGAGAGAGTGCATGTGATCAGCACAGGGCCAATCAGCACTGTCCAAACAGAGGTCAGGAGTCCTGCATCCTTCTAGAGCAGAATGCAAACTCCCCCTACAAGCTTTAAAATGTGCACTGCTTGCCATTGATAGAAGTTGCAAGACTGCTATAACTGCTGATGAGAAAGGTATTTAGCAGTTTAAATTTACTACAATTATTGCACTTCCATGTTCTGTGTATTGTGGAAGACCAGATATAGTGAATACAGGGTCCTGGGTTTAGTAACACTTTAAGTCGTGGGGATTAAAAGCATCTTGGTATGTGATATCTCTATAACAGTCAAGCAGATCTTACAGTTATGGCAAATATTAGCACCCCTGCATTTCTGTCAGACAATGCATCGCTTCGTCTAGAAAATTGTTGCAACTACAAATGTTTAGGGATTCTCATGTTTATTTCTTTTGTTTGCATTGGTATGACACAAAAAAAGTGGAGAAACAAAAAGCCAAATCTGACACAGTCCACACAGTCCACACAAAACCCCAGAAATGGACTGGACAAAATTGTAAGAAATAATTACATTCCAAGTTTGTGATGCTCCTGTAATTTGTAATTAAACTCACCTGTAACAAATAACAGGTGCTGACAATATAAAATATCACACTGACAACCAGTTAAAATGGTGAAAAATTAACTCAGCCTTTCTGTTGTGTATCTCTGTGTGCCACATGGAGCATGGAGAAAATAAAGAGCAGCTAAGAAATGTCTGAGGATATGAGAACAAAAATTGTGGAAAAGCATGGACAATCTCAAGGTTTCAAGTCAATCTCCAGAGATCTTAATGTTCCCGTGTCCACTGTGTGCAACATTGTCAAGAAGTTTACAGCCCATGGCATTGTAGCCAATCTCCCTGGACAAGGACGAAGGGAGAAAAATAATTAAATATTGAAACAAAGGATTGTTCAAATGGTGGCTAGAGAACCTTGATCAACTTCCAGACAAATTCAAGCTGCCGTTCAGGCACAGGGTACAACTGTGTCAGCTCACACTATACATCGCCATCTGAATGAAAAGAGATGCTATGGTAGGAGACCCAGGATGACCCCACTGCTGGCAAAGGAAGACAAAAAGCCAGATTGGCGTTTGCCAAAACTTACCTGAGGAAGCCAAAATCCTTTTGGCAGAATGTGCTGTGGACAGATGAAATAAAATTACAGCCTTTTGGTAAAGCCCATCATTCTACTGTTTTCAGAAAAAGCAATGAGGCCTTAAAAAAAAGAATACAGTCCCTGCAGGCAAACATAGTGGAGGTTCATTGATGTTTTGAGGTTGCATTGCTGCTTCAGGCACTGGATGTTTTGACTGTGTGCATGGTGTAACACCCTTCTACAAGTGTGGGTGCAGGATGTTAAAATGAACACAAGATGGCAGTGTCCTATAGAACAGTGGCAGTCACATTCTAAAGAGCAGCCCCATGGAACCTGTATGCTGAACCACAGGACTTTACTAAGGACCATGCAGTGTAGTAAATAACTACATTTCCCAGAGGAGCTGGCATGTGGGCGGAGGCTTATATATGTGAAGATGTGGAGATGGGATGGGAAGTGGTGGGGAGAGATCAGGAGAGAGTAGTGTGCTGACTGCAGGAGGTCCGGACCAGACTGTGGAGAAAAAGAGAGAGAAAGGAGGCAAGGAAAGTCAGCTTATTGCTGACCTTGCTGCATCATGGAGAAAGCTAATCTAGCAGGTGACCGGAAGGAGTGCTGCAGGTGGGACCGGACAGTGTGTGGAGGCCTTATCAAAGGAGAGAGAAAGACTGCCAGAATTCACCAGATGCCATCCCTCTGGTGAGAGAGTCCCAAGGATTACCCAAGACAAGGGACATTGACACCTGCTCCACCTTTCCTATTTTCCTGTACAAGGTCGAGGACATTGCACATAATTATTACAATTTGCAGCCTAGTTCCTTCAGCTGCTATCGTTTGACCACACTTAGCACAGCCTTATCATCAGAGCTGATAGCAGGACAGTCCACCAGATGAACCTCCGCTGTGTCACCATCATCATCAATTTACTCAATTTACTCTATTGAGGCCTTTTCCTAATGTGCTGATAATGTTGCAGTCCAGAGAAAAATTGCCCTGTGCCAACAATCACTTTTGCTAGCTTAGCCACTTGTTGCTTTAGATTCACTAGTGACTAATGCTTCAAAGGAACATTACACCAGTCAATTGCTGCTTCCAGGGGGCGTTCTATTTATTTATTTCCTTTATTGCATTGTTCCTCAGAGAACCATAATTCACACTTCTTCTCACTGTGCACCAACTGGTCCCCATCAAGAAGACTCTTCACTGCCCCTGAGCCTGGGTTCACACTGATGAGGTGCAGCACATTACAAGTGATTCGCACATGAACCACACCGCATTCCTGTGCAAATCACATGCCATTTCTGTGTGGTACATTTTGTATGGCTCAAATTGCACCACATCCGCACCAAAAAGGTGCCAGACCCTTTTTTTGGTCCGCACTAGAATTGGATCGCATGATGGGTATTCACACCCATTTGATCCAATTCTACACATTGCACTGTGTTTTGCGAACCAAGTTCAGGGTGTTGTTAACTTAACATACACATCCGCAGCGGTTCGCATGAACGGGGTGTGATTGTGATGCAATGCGGAATTCGCACAGAAACCGCAGTGAATTCTGTACCGCATCAGTGTGAACCCAGGCCTAAAGAAGATTGTTTGTTTTGGGGTAAAGAGCTCCTTTCCTTATTTCAGGCTATCTCCTTGCCATCAGGTCATGAGGGCCCAAAGTGAGCTATTCTACTTGTTTGATAGTTCTCACTGCTCACTGGGGACTTTCAAGCTACCTCAAGGTATTGGACAAATTTATGAAAAACAGGCCTGCTAACACTAACTGTGATTCTGTAATAAGTCCTGTTTCCTTTCTTTGCATAAAGTTCACATAAGTAGTAACTGACTCTGCACATGCCAATTCTGTTTATGTTGCGTACCCAATCTACATTGAAGTTGCTATAAATCTTTTACCAGGTTATCGCGATCAGTGTGTGAGTCTACTTCTTGTGGGTGATTTATCCAGCTAAAAGTGTAGTGGTGTCAACATTGGTTGGGCTTTCAAAGAGGGGTCAAGAGCAACAGGGAGCCCACAAATCATCTAGTAACTCCTAAGGGGGTAGTGCTACAATGGCATTATGAAATCTGAAGACTACCAAAGAATTCTGGGGTGCAATGTAGAGCCCAGTTTCGGAAAGTTGGGTCTCCATCAGAGGTCAGGAGTCTTACAGCAGGACAGTGAACCAAAGCACACCTTAAAAAGACAAAGTGCTGGAGAGTGCTGAACTGGCCAGCAAAGAGTCCAGATCTTAATCCCATAGAGCACCCATGGAGACATCTCAAAACAGCAGTTGGGACAGGGAACCCTTCCAATATGAGAGACCTGGGGCAATTGGCGAAAGAAGAGTGGTCCAAAATTCCAGTAAAAAGGTGTAAGAAATTAATTGATGGTTACAGAAAGCGACTGATTTCCGTTATTTTTTCCAAGGGGTGTGCTACCAAATATTAAAATGTGGGTGACAATAATTGTGTCCAGTCCATTTTTGGGATTTTTAATAGAATGTGTTAGATTTGGCTTTTTGTTTCTCTGCTGTTTGTGTCATACCAATACAAACAAAATAAATAAACATGAGAATGCCTAAATATTTGTAATTGCAACAATTTTCTGGACAAAGTGATGCATTATCTGACAGAAATGCCAAGATGTCCATATTTTTGGCCATGACTGTAGATCAATCTACAGTAATTAAAAACTAAAATCTTATTTTTTGTTGTCACGGCATACCACCCAGCGGTGGATCTACCGTGAGACAAACAAGACGTTTGCATTTTACAAGGGCTTGCGCCAACTCCAGGTAGAAAGAACGTACGTGGGTGTGAGCAGCATGGCCGCCATAAGGGGGGAGACAACTGATACACAGGTAGAGGGACTGGCTGCAGAGGAGGGCAGAGTGGTGGGCAGACCCTGGTGTGCGCAGTGAGGGCTGGGGCCTGCTGCCAGACAGACTCTGGTCAGAATCTGCAATGTGCTCCGGGCTGTGTGGGTTGTGTGAGGCCAGAGGGATGCCAGCAGAGGGCCTGTGAAATAGGAGGAAGGAGAGGACGAGGTCAGGGTGGAGGAGCCCCTCAGCTCTTTGTTGTAGCTGCAGCTGGAGATCCTGGTGAAGCTGGGACACAGGCTCAGATATTGCTCCTGGCACCAGTGCTTGCCCCCATCCAGTGGCCTCCCCATCATGCTGCCCCCTCCTGTCCCACTGCCTCCTCCCTTCCCACATCCCTCCAGCTGTTCAACTCTGTTGCCAGAGCTACACTGGACTGTGAGGGGTGCTGTTTATGAAGATAAGTGCAACAGTGTTCAGTACTGTTTTATTGAAAGTTGAGATTCTCAGTTAGACTCACAAAATCGCCATTTACCAGACTGCCCATTCCAGGTTATTAAAGACTAACTGCCATTGGTAATTAACATCAGGACTATCGATAGACAGTATAGAAGAGGCACAGTGGGCAGGGGCGCATCTACTGTGAGGCAAACAAGGCATTTTCCTAGGGTGGCAATTTGTAGAGGGGTGGCACCCGGAAGAAAGGACCTGGTGAGCAACGGCAGACAGAGCCATGCAGGGCCACCATCAGAGGAGAATCACCAGTACTCCTGTAGATGGCCCGGACAGCAGGAGGATCGGTGTGGTGGGAGAGAGCAGTTGCAGAAGGATGCATTGTGTATCTCTTCCTCTAGCAGCTGAAAGCTGGTTTGAGGTTTCTCCCCCTCTCCCTCACGCCCGCTTTCTGCTGCTGGAGGGAGAGACAGACCTGGCTGGATGAAGGGGGTGCCCTGGTGTTTCTGAGTGGCCGCTGAGCTCCTTCCCCCACCTGCACTCAAAGTCAGGACCAGCGGATAGCCTGGAGCAGGGAGAGGAGAAGTGGTGGAGAGGAAAGAGATAGGAGGAGGTGAGCTGTTTTGTGTTCTGGTCTCTCCCTCCTGTTGTCCATGCAGCACATGATAGATCATATGGGACTGAACATACAGTATGATTACCACCCCCTGCCCACATTTTCTGTTGCCCGGAGATCAGCAGCCCTTGGAGGAGAGGGGTGTGTGTGTGTGTGTGTGTGTGTGTGTGTGTGGAAAGAGAGAAAGAGAGAGAAGAGAGAAAGAGAAAAGAGAGAAAAGAGAGAGAGAGAAGGAGAGGGGGAGAGAGAGGGAAGAGAGAAAGTGGGAAGAGAGAGGGAAGAGAGAGGGGGGGAGAAATAGAGAGGGGAAGAGAGAGAGGGGGGGAGAGAGAGAGGAAAGAGAGAGGGGGGAGAGGGGGGAAGAGAGAGAGGAAAGAGAGAGGGGGGAGAGGGGGGAAGAGAGAGAGGAAAGAGAGAGAGGGGAGAGGGAGGGAAGAGAGAGAGGGAAGAGAGAGAGAGGAAAGAGAGAGGGGGGGAAGAGCGAGAGAAAGCGGGGGAAGAGAGAGGGAAGATAAAGAGAGGGGGGAGTGAGAGTGGAGAGAGAGAAGTAAGAGAGAGAGAGGGAAGAGAGGGAAGAGAGAGGGAAGAGAGAGAGGAGAGGGAAGAGAGAGAGACGAGAAAGACAGAGAATCATATATATATTACACACATATTGAATCCTCTCGCTCTCTCATTCGGGGCGCAAAATTTTTGTGTTGCCTAGGGCAGCACAAAATCTAAATACACCACTGACAGTGGGTAGCCTATACAGATGATTTCCAGTGGTAACAATATATCCCCCATCATGTTGTGTTTATATTGTGTCAGTGAGTGGAACAGCAGATCCCCCAAGCTCCTTCAACCACTGCTGTGAGAGCGAGCACCTGTGCAGTGTTCCAGACACTGTTATCTGCATAGCCCTGCCTCTTGTCTGGCTGCTGATTTACCATGCCTGAATGGAGCCAGAAGTCAATTGGTCTGCTACCCAGTAGCTGCACTGACTCAATACCTGCTGGTTTCTGAGGCTATAGCTGTGTATGTGCTATGTTCAGTCTGAAGAGTAAAAGTTGAACTCTAATAATAATACAATAATTTTCATATATATATATATATATATATATATATATATATATATACAGTTGCAAGAAAAAGTATGTGAACCCCTTGGGATTACGTGGAGTTTTGCATGAATTGGGCATAAAATGTGCTCTGAACGTTATCTAAGTCACAACAATAGAAGAACACAGTCTGCTGAACATAATACTACACAAACATTAGATGTTGCCATGGTTTAATTACACATAACATGTAAACATTCACAGTGCAGGGAGGAAAAAGTATGTGAACCTTTGGACTTAATAACTGGTTGACCCTCCTTTGGCAGCAATAACCTCAACCAAACGTTTCCTGTAGTTGTAGATCAGACCTGCACAACGATCTGGAGTAATTTTGGACCACTCCTCTTCACAAAACTGTTTCAGTGTAGCAATATTCTTGGGATGTCTGGTGTGAATCGCTCTCTTAAGGTCATGCCACAGCATTTCAATCGGGTTGAGGTCAGGACACTGACTGGGCCACTCCAAAAGGCGTATTCTGTGCTGTTGCAGCCATTGTTTTATTGAATTACTTGTATGCTTTGGGTCATTGTCCTGTTGCATCGCCCATCCTCTGCAGGGCTTCAGTTGGCGGACAGATGGTCGTACGTTTTCCTGCAAAATGTCTTGATAAACTCTGGAATTCATTTTCCCATCAATGACAACAATCCATCTAGGCCCTGAGGCAGCAAAGCAGCCCCAAACCATAATGCTCCCTCCGCCATGTTTTACAGCGGAGATGAGGTTTTGATGTTGGTGTGCTGTGCCTTTTTTTCACCACACAGTGTTGTGTGTTCTTCCCAAACAACTCAATCTTGGTTTCATCTGTCCACAGTATATTTTGCCAGTAGTGCTGTGGAACATCCAGGTGCTCTTTTGCAAACTTCAAACATGCTGCAATATTCTTTTTGGACAGCAATGGCTTCCTCCGTGGTGTCCTCCCATGTACTCCATTCTTGTTTAATGTTTTCCTTATTGTAGATGTGTCAACAAAAATGTTAGCATGTGCCAGAGATTTCTGTAGGTCTTTAGCTGACACTCTGGGATTCTTCTTTACCTCATGCAGCATTCTGCGCTGTGCTCTTGCAGTCATTTTTACAGGACGACCACGCCTAGGGAGAGTAGCAACAGTGCTAAACTTTCTCCATTTGTAGACAGTCTGTCTTACCGTGGACACATGAACATCAAGCCTTTTGGAGATACTTTTGTAACCCTTTCCAGCTTCACGCAAGTCAACAATTCTTGATCGTAGGTCTTCTGAGAGCTCTTTTCTGCGAGGCATGGTTCACATCAGACAGTGCTTCTTGAAACCAATAAACCCAAAACAGGTGTGTGTTTTTTAAGGGCAGGACAGCTGTCAGCAACACATCCAATATCATCACACTGATTGGAGTCAAGGTTGGCTCACTCCTGACTCCAATTAGCTCTGGGAGAAGTCATTAAGCTAGGGACTCACATACTTTTTCCTCCCTGCACTGTGAATGTTTACATGATATTAAACCATGGCAACATCTAATGTTTGTGTAGTATTATGTGCAGCAGACTGTGTTCTTCTATTGTTGTGACTTAGATGACGTTCAGAGCACATTTTATGCCCAATTCATGCAAAACTCCACGTAATCCCAAGGGCTTCACATACTTTTTCTTGCAACTGTATACTCAAACAAATTAAAGGAACTCTTTTTAATCAGAGTGTAGCATCAAGTCAATTAAACATCTGGCATATTGATCTGGTCAGTTAAGTAGCAGAGGGGGTTGTTAATCAGTTTCAGATGCTTTGGTGTTAATGAAATTAACAGGTGCACTAGATGGGCAACAATGAGATGACCCCCAAAACAGGAATGATTTTACAGGTGGAGGCCACTGACATTTTTTTTCCTACTCATCGTTTCTGACAGTTTTTCACTAGTTTTGTATTTGGCTAGGGTCAGTGTCACTACTGGTAGCATACCTCGACCCTAAAGAGGTTGCACAGGCAGTCCAACTCCTGCAGGATGGCACATCAATACATGCCATTGCCAGAAGGTTTTCTGTGTCTCCCAGCACAGTCTCAAGAGCATGGAGCACATTTCAGGAGACAGGCAGTTACTCTAAGAGAGCTGAACAGGGCCGTAGAAAGTCATTAACTCATCAGCAGGACCGGTATCTGCTCCTTTGTGCAAGGAGGAACAGAATGAGCACTGCCAGAGCCCTACAAAATGACCTCCAGCAGGCTACTGGTGTAAATGTCTATGATCAAACGATCAAAAACAGACTTTGAACCCGACGTCCTCTAGTGGGCCCTGTGCTCACTGCCCGGCACCATAGAGCTCTATTGGCATTTGCCATTGAACGCCAGAATTGGCAGGTCCGCCACTGGTGCCCTGTGCTTTTCACAGATGAGAGCAGGTTCACCCTGAGCACATGCGACAGATGTGAAAGGGTCTGGAGAAGCCGTGGAGAACGTTATGCTACCTGTGACATAGTTCAGCATGACTGTTTTGGTGGTGGGTCAGTGATGGTCTGGGGAGGCATGTCCATGGAGGGACGCACAGACCACTACAGGCTAGACAATGGCACCCTGACTGCCATTAGGTATCGGGATGAAATCTTTGAACCCATTGCCAGACCCTACGCTGGTGCAGTGGGTCCTGGGTACCTCCTGGTTGATAACAATGCCTGGTCTCATGTAGCAAGAGTATGCAGGCAGTTCCAGGAGGATGAAGGAATTGATACAATTGAATGGCCCCCCATGTTCACCTGACCTAAATCCAATAGAACACCTCTGGGATATCATGTTTTGGTCCATCCGATGCCACCAGGTTGCACCTCAGACTGTCCAGGAGCTCAGTGATGCCTTGGTCTAGATCTGGGAGGAAATACCCCAGGACATCATCTGTTGTCTCATTAGGAGCATGCCCCAACATTTTCAGGCATGCATTCAAGCACTTGGGGGCTATACAAGCTACTGTGTACCATTTTGAGTGGCTGCAATGAAATTTCAGCAAAATGGACTAGCCTGCTGCATAATATTTTCACTTTGATTTTCAGGGTGTCTTTGAATTCAGTCCTCTGTAGGTTGATCATTTTCATTTCCATCAAAGGATGGGGCATCCTTAAATTCACATATTAAAAACACATTACCCAGTCCATATCAGTATAGATATCCAGCATGATATTTTTCCCCATTGAGATCTGATGTGTTTTCAAAGTGTTCCTTTAATATTTGTGAGCAGTATATATATATATATATATATATATATATATATATATCTTGTAAAGATAGCTGAGTAGCTGAGACATCATCACTGTGCTGTTTAGGGAACCATGGGAGGGGCCCAGCAGGCCCATCCACTACTGGCTGCCTGCAGAAAACTAGGAGGGGGTGGATACAAGACCGGTCACCCTGCATAAGAAGAAAGAGCAACAGTGAGCTGTCTTTATTACAGGAATCTCCTGTAAAAAGGGAACATTTTACACTGGATTACTGCCAGGCCCAGACTGGGATAAAAGACCCAGCCTCAAGACCAGGGGACCTTCCTTTGGAACCCACTAGCGGAACGCCAGAGCCAGGTCGCAACTGTGACCTTTGCAACCCTGGTAGTTCTGCCACTGGTGTCAGAAGTTTTTTTTATTTTATTTTTTATTTTTCTACCATTTTATTTATTTACCGTATTTTTGTACATTTAATTTTTTATGATTTTTTACAATTTTTTTAAGAGCCCCATGGTGGTGCTTAGGTGAGATATCAGTTGTTTAAACAGGCCCCTGACATCTCACCTTTGGACAGAGAAAGGAGATTAAGGACACAGCCCTAAATCTCCATCTCTGCAGCCTCAGAAGCACAGAATGAATAGCTCAATACAGAGCTCCCCGTTTATTCATAAACTGAAGTATAGTAAACACAGTTTACTATGCCTCCATTATGAATGGACAAAGTCAGTGATCGGTACTGATCACTGACTGTCCATTCAGACAAGACAGATTTACCTGCCCCTTCCCCGCTCTCCATCCTGACAGAAGAAGGATGGGGGGCTGAGAGAGAGGATAAGGGGACCAAGAGAAAGGACAGGGGCCTGGGGGCAGCAGAAAGAAGATGAATAGGAGGGGCAGCATATAGATGAACCATTTCTCTCAAGCAGCTGCTGAATGCTTATAGGAGGGAGGAGGACAAATTAGTTCCTCTATGTACTGTCCCCTCCACCCCTCATATCCAGGTGGCCCCAGCCCAAGGGGCAAATGTTTGATGTGCCCTATTGCCAGTGTGGGCCTGATTACTGCACCGATCTGAAAGAGTTACACAATTCACTCCAAGATTCAAGTAACAAGACACATGTTCAGCTTTAAATGTGTGCTGGAGCCAGGAGCTGGGGTGGTGAAAGCCAGGGGCCTTCCTGACAAAGCTGTATACTTAACCCTGCCTGCCATCACTATGCCCTTATCTGTATATCCAACATTGACACACTGCCTGCTCTCTATACATCCCCAGCACTGCAGCAATGTCTTCTTCTCTACAGACCTGAAGGTCATCAATATCCCTGAGCTTCACTTGTATCATCTCTACCCAGTATTGGAGATCAGTATGTATGACATACCATACAGTACATACCCAGTACTATAAACATGCCATGTAAATCATGTCCAACACTACCGATATTGTGCACATCCTGATATTGTACATACCCAAATATGCACATTTTCTCTACGTCCTGATATACCAAAAAATTATTCCACATATTATTATTTCTTGTGTGACTTCCAGTATTCCATACATCCTGATATCATATATGCATATCCAATTCTGTAAAGATTTTGGATATCTTTATATCATAATAAACCCTGTATATTTTTCAGAGGAGCCCTGTCAGGAAGACTGTATGTGGCCCCATGATTTCTCATGGTGGCCCTGATAATCACCATTGCTTTATGTAACGTTTTATTGAATAAATCCAACAGATCTGTTAACTTTTGTTCCTGCTGTACAGCGTGTCTTCTGCGAATAACTAGGGAATGAAGGATCAGCGGATGTCCTGATTACCATAGTCGCAGTGTTTCCTCCTAGTATGAGGCCACTGAACACAGACAGCGAGCAGTGATCAGGCCTTCACTGAGTTGTATAAATCTCAGATTTTATGAACCTCTGCAGGCTGTTCAGACTCATTTGGTCATGTTGTTTTAACAGAACAGCAAAACTGACTGCAGCCTGTACGTAGATTGCACTTTGTTGGCTATTGTTCCAGTTCATGGGAAATATTGCTGTGGTATGCTTAGCAAGGTTTTGTGACATAGAACATGTGAGTTTATACAATATAACTGATTAGCTCTGAGGAAGGGATCTTGTACCCTAAAATGTGTTAGCCTTCTAATTGTTCGCATTATAATGAAATGACATTGGATATGGCTGGGGAATTTGTTTTTTGACGTGCCTGCTATTATTCATGTTTGTGAGTATACAACTATTTTTAAATTGAAGAAGCTTATGGTGGTAATGCACTAGGCATTTGTGCCCTCCTGTCTGTGTTTTTTTAATGGAAGATTACCCAATCTGAGGAGGGCTGCATCAAGTGAAGAATTACAAGCCAAGATCTTTTGAGGATCACCTTGGTTTGAGAGCAGGAGTGTTTGGAAGAATGCAGTAAAAAGTTACTCCACAGTCAATTGGTCTTTTGGACATGCTAACCCGAATCACTGGTCTTATGCTGATGAGGCCCAGAGGCTGAAACAGATCCTTCCAGAGGCTAGCGTTCTGGTTCACCAAAAATGATGGTTTATAGTGTATTTCCACTTTTACAGCCAAACTGGGCTAACACTTTCAATGTGTACTTTATATTTGCATTTCTATGTATATATGTTGTAAATACCTTTTTTTCTTGTTTTATAAGTGATCACATAACCTCTGTTCTGAGCTGCATAAGGTGCTTGAAGAGGTGGGGGTGGAGAAGCAGCAGTACACTGATCTTCCCAAAGAATGGCTGTGCAGGGGGTGTTTCAGAAGAAATCTGATCACTGGAGGACAGGCAGGTTGTTCTTCCAGCACAGCCATAAAACGGACCAGGCCGAGATACAAATGACTTAGGCGGACTGCAGTGGACATTCTGACACTGGGGGGAACTGATTTGGTGTTACTGACATCCCCAGTGACACCAATACAGTGATGAGTGCTAAAAAAAAGCACTGACACTGTACTAATGGCACTGGGCAGGAAGGGGATAACATGAGGGGCGATCAAAGGTTAACTGTGTGCAGGGAGTTTTTTACTAGGGGGCCCTGTCAGTGTGCTTCACTGTAAGCACACTGCTTTGGATGGCTGTGCTGTGCACAGCCATCCAAAGCAGTGTAACCTAGCTGACAGGGAGGAGAACTGTTAGTAAACAAAACAGTCCACCTCCCCATCGTAGATGCCCGGTAATCACTGGGCACCGGCGGGTAATCACAGGCTGGGACCCGGTGATCAACAGACGTGGCCGCAAATGGCGGCGTGGGTAGAGCGTGTGCCCCCTACCCGGAAATGCAAAATCACGTATATATACATGATTTTGCACACCCCTGCCAGCTGCCCGGCGGGAAAGTGGTTAAAGTGTAAGATAAGTGTTCTGTATATCATGATTGTATTGAGTAAGGAACCATCTATTGGGTGATCACTGCAACTGCACCTGTTTTTATTATTCCTTTCAACAAGAATATGGAGTGTGTTCATAAATATTTCCCATCTACTACTGCAGCCATTTTAGCTTTCTGAAGACCACCAGTAAAGGTCTCCTATATTCTCCCTTTCATACACATATGCCTGTAAGTTAATTTGTTGTGTTTGTTAAAGTCACGTATATATCCAGATCATATTTAAATGTATTTAATGTGATTTGTAGGTAGCTGTTTGCAAGACATATGTTCATTGTAAGCATTTGTGAGAGACATGTTTCCAAACATATTGTAACTTCAGTTTATGTAATTGTATTGCAGTTTTACAGAACTTTTCACAGAAGTAAATTCAGCTTTGGAATGAAACACAATGCTGCTTCTATGAGTTTTGTTAGCTAGCTGTCGACTAGGACAGCACAATGAGGCTAATTAAGGCTGCTTCTCCCCTCCTTCTACCTATTCTGCATAGCCTATATGAAAAAGATCTCTGTACTTACCTTTTTTTTATCCAGTCCAGCCCAGTCAAAATCTGCCCAGGGACCCACTGAATTTTGATTGGTGCGTAGGCTCCCCTGCTTGCCAGAAGTTGCACAGTGTCTTATGTTCCAGTATGACCAGTCATAGCCATGGGGAAAACAAAATCCCACCCTGTCTCTGGGGGTCCCTTACATACCTCTGGGTGTCAGGGGTGTGTTACAGGCATGTTTTTGAAATAAAATATACTTTAAGCCCTTTCTGCTTTAAATATATACAGATCTTGCTGTTGCCACCCTCCACTTACTAAAGCTAGTTTCTTTCTATTTCTATATTGCCTTCATCACCATGAAAACTGTGTATAAAGAAAATCAACATTTCAGATAATTAATATTTCCATATTAATACTGTAGAATGGCTTTTTCATAGCTTTTATTCTAGACTTGCACAGACCTGCAAACCATTAGCTAAAATGAAAGAGCTACAAACTTTTTACATTCCAAAGTTAACATCCCTTGACAATTTGAAGCAATTACTTTTGTTTCACACCATTAAAAATGACCTTTATATTCCGGTGACTGATAAAATTATTACTTTAAGTGGTGATGCTTTTTAATAGAATTTATGGCACCCTGAAGAGATTCAGCCACTTGTATTCTCTATAGTGCTAATAGTTTCCCTAAAAGGAGAACTAGAGAATATGCATATCATTTGCAGTGACTCTAAGGACAGAGTAATCTTTGAGTCTAGATTTATAATTCCTGCTCTCCTTGAAAGGCTCATGGGACTGTCTAACCTCACCCTCCATCACTGCAGGGCTGCACTGCCTTTTCACAGCTGTGATTAATTAATAAAATAGACATAAAATGACTGAAGGAAAAACCATGCTTTTTGCCTATAGCAAGCAATTAGATTCTCCATGTCAAGGTTCTCGTGCACTATGGAAGCATAAAGAGGAAAATCTGATTTTCTGGTTTCTGTGTTCACCCAACAGTTGCAAGCAAATAGCTTTAATTAGACTGCTCCAGTGAGAAAGTGTGGTCTCTCTGCAGAGGTCCACCGGCTGCGTCCCCCCTGGTTCGAAATCAGAGCTAGAGCTCCCAATCAGCAGGAGCATGGATGTTTTCATTTGTGGAGCTATAGTAGCAGGAGGTGTGTCATATTCCACAAAGAGCAGGGCCCTCTAGCTGCTGAAGAAGGATTTTTCGACAGGCTTCTATAGGTGGTTACCTTTATGTGATATAAAATGTTTCTTGTAATAATGACATTATGCATTTTGTTTTTTCATTATTGCAAATTTACTATGAAAATGATTATTTCAGTTGATTATTGAGCTATTATTGAACATTCAAATGCCAGCAGCTTACCAGAGGAATAGAACCCCACACTAAAAGTGATCTATAACTGGATACTAACATTTATAGGTAAAGTTGATCCAGGGAATATCTGATTGCCTCTCGGGGGATCAGGAAGGATTTTTTTCCCTGCAGGAGCAAATTAGATCATGCTTTGCTGGGGTTTGTTTCCTTCCTCTGGGTCAACTGTGGGTGTAGGATTATAACTTTTTTTTTAATGGTTGAACTGGATGGACTTTTGTCTTTTTTCAGCCAGACTAACTATGTAACTATGTCTAATGCACTTAGTATAAAACCAGGAAGCCCTTGGAATGGTGTTATGCAAGGACAAGGAAACCAGTCAACAGGGTCTGTTCATGTCTGTCAGCTCCACCAGGCAAAACATAAACACAAAGGTTCCATAGTGTAAAACCTCTAGGTGACTTGATTGCCATAAAAGAAAAGTAGTCACATTTCTAATGTAAATCATAAAGAACCCAGACACCCCTCTGCCTTTGACGTGTTTTGTCATAGAAGACATTATCAGGGGGCCAGTGGATGGTGCTGACAGCCATCTTCAGTATATAAAGCCTACAGATGCCGCTTCTTTGTCAAGCACACCAATACCACATTAAAAACATTTATAATTATTATGTTTCCAGCAACTACTGCCTACATAAACCAAATAATAACCAAAAAGGGCATATTAAATTAAAAATTATACTCCTTATATGCTCTAACAATAGGAACATTGGAGGAGAAAATCTCCTTAAATGCTGACGATGCCTTATTGTATCTCAGAGGCGCTAATGACTTATTATTGGTGACCCTGTCTGTTCTTAATGACTTTGGAAACTACACAGGAAGCCGTATTAACTGGGGAAAATGTGTTCTTTTTTCTCTTCACCCTTTAGCTGCCCCTCCCATGATGGCCATCCTGCTGCAAAGGGTCTCCCAGGTTCAATACTTTGGGTGTCGAAATCCATAGTGATTTAACACAGAACATTTCTCTAAAACTGAACGTGGTGGTCTTTGCCATACTCAGAAATGTGCTGCATTGAAATCGGTACCCTTAACACCAGATGGACGCATTTATTTAATTAAAATGTCTTTTTTACCTAATTTTTTATATTTGTTTAGGCAGACACCAATACCTATACCTAATGCCTTCTTCCTTAGAATGAACAGTATAGTCACCTCCTTTACTTGGAAATGTGCTATGCTCAGAGTAACCAAAACTACTTTATAATTACCAATTACCATTGGAGGCCTAGCACTCCCAAGTGATGTATCTTTTACTTACAGGTAAGCTTACAATAAAACTTACCTGTAGGTATTATTATTATTATACAGTGTTTATATAGCGCCAAAAAGTTTGCTCAGCGCTGTACAATATAGTGGGGACGGTGCATGAGGTAAAATGAATATCTCCTAATTGTGCACTGTTTAGGAGATATTCGCTCTTTTGTCCGCTGGCGCATGCCCTCTGAAGGAATGGCAAACCCTTGCTGTTCCTTCAGAGCACTGTGCTGTGTCCCAAGACTCCCACACATATGCATGACGTCAGTGTGGCTCAGTCAGACGGCCAGGACTCCTGAACCCAGAAAGAAGACCGGGTGAAGATGGAAGCCTCTGCAGTGGGGACACCACAACGCTGGAGGCCTTCTTGGTAAGGTAAGTTCTGCGTAATGTGCTAGTATGCAATGCATACTAGCACATTATGACATTACCTTCCAGGGGATGTTTTAATTTTTTTTTTTCAAGCTGTGGTTTACTACCTCTAAGTTTTTACACCGAATCTTTTACTCACCCATTCGTCTATCAATAATCTATGCCACTAGGGATGCACTCTGCCTTAAATGCAGCTTGGAACATTTTTTCACATGGTGTGGGCATGCCCACAAGTACAGGAGTTCTGGAATGGAGTAGTGAAGGATAATAACATGTTTGGTAAACTGCAGATCTTTTGGAATCCAATTTATTTATTGTTAGGGATCTGTGACACTATAGAGGCCCTTCAGCCTCCAATGCATTTTGTCTTTTATATGGCATTTTATGCTAGGAAGGCGTTTCTACTCCAATGGAAAAAGCCCCATCCCCCAACCGTACATCAGTGGAAGACCTTGGTCAATGCTGCTTTGCCCCAATAAATTTAATAAAGATATGGGCAGCTTGGATGAAGGCAAGACAGTTATCTCTACAAAGGGTTACCAGTTTCATGCTTTCCATACAGTATTTTCTACAGCCTATTGATGCAGAGGGGGCTCCTTTACTGGTTCCCAGGGGGCTCCTCCTTATGTTCTCTTGTCACTTTTACTCTCTCCCCTACCCTTTGACATGCACAGACCCCCCCCCCCCTTTTTTGTCTTCAAATTTTTACTGTTTTTTTTTCCCTTTCCTTTATTCCCTCCCATCTTCCTTTGCCCCTTATTTTATTAGTTGCACTGTAACTTGACTGTGGATCATTTCTATGTGTGTGGGAGAATGTTGCTGCAATGTTCTATACACACCCTGCCTGATATGTACTGTGAACCTTGTATACCTCTGTACTTTTTTATCCTATGTTATCACTGCTTGTTTGCTGAAGATGTGTCACTGCTATACATTTTGCTTTAATAAACTTCAATAAAACTTTTCGTTAAAAAGACCACAAAAATGATACTCAAACCCAATCCATTAAGATCAACTAGTAAATACCATTAATAGAAGGTACCATACTAGCACCATCTAGTGTGCGAAATTGGAACTCCACATATCAATTAGCATAAAAAAACAATTATCAAAGGAGTGGCATTTGATATACTAAAAACATAAAAAATCCATAAAAACACCTTATTCAAAAAATGATCTGTCTAAAACCCAAATTCCTATTTTAACTTTTTGCCAATACACTTGCAAGTTAAAAAATTACAGCCCAACAAAAAAGAACTATTTTTCTTGGTGCCTTGCTTTTAAGACCTGTTCTTTGGGTTTTGGGGGGCATTGATTTGGAAAATTGCATTGGCTAGACTACATCCGCTCTAGTTTCTTAGATAAAGTAGAATCCATATAATTATTTAGTCCCTTTTTGAAAAGATCTTGCTGATCAACTTATTCTTCTGTTATCTAGGTTGTGTTTTTGCATGCAAGTTAGCAGATATAGTGATTATGTACTTACAACTGTAATTTTACATCAGAAATTTTGTATTCTAAAGTGTAAGTTATTATACATATTATAGTTATGATCAAATAGGAGGTGTGTGTATATTGCCACTCAGATTTGTTTATTTTTGAAGATTGAGCACTGTACAGGATTTGGCTACTTTTTTAAGTGTTTCTTTCATGAAATTAAATAAAACACTACAGTAAAATATTCTGATTTTTGATGGGCGACCAGAGTGAAGAGTGATATGTGGCATTTATGCTGTATTTCTAACATTAGAGCTGATACAGAACAATTGGTGTAATTTTTGGAATCATCAAGTCAAATATACCCAGGAACAGGTCTAACATTGAAGGCACCATTGTGTTGGCCTGCGTAACTCATGTAAGACACACGTAAAGCACAATACTGCAAAGATGTGAACCAGGTTGGTCCTTAAAGTTATCCCTCATAATCTCAAACCACTGTACAGCCTCCTTATGCTTATCCATCAGCAGCCCCCCTCACTTGCATTTATTACCAGTCCTCAATGTACAGTCCACCTCACATGCATCCATCACCAATGCTCAATTTACAGATCCCTGTCCCCATATTTATTCATCACCAGTCCTTACTTACTGTACAACCCCCCATATTCACACTTAAACAGTACTCAGTGTACAGCTTCCACTCATATTCATTCATCCATCACCAGTCCTGACTCTACAGTCCTTTTCACATGCATCCACCACTAGTCCTCAATGTACAGCCCTCACCCACCACATATTGATCCATCTTTAGTGCCCCTCATACACATCCATCACCAATCCTCCTGCTCTCTAATGTGCAGCTCCTGCATCAAATCAGTCCCTTTATTTCTTAGTGCTCTCTAGATAATCCCCCAATCCTCTTAAGGTCTGCACTCACCTGATGTGTGCATGAAGAGGTGTCCCAGCAGTCTTCTTTAGCCTGAAGCATGAAGTTGGCACTGAATAGTGAAACTCAGTGAAACTCACAGCAACACAAAGAAGGTGACATCTGAATTATGCTGTTTTTCATGTGCCTAGCAAGACCAAGTAGCATCCTCCCTGGTGACCACATGACTGAGGTAGCTGCAGAGACATTGTTTAGGCTGGGGGTCCACCAGAGGATCCCTCGGATCAAGCCTGTTTGTGACTGTGCTTAAAGCCAGTGTGGGCACATGTGCATATTGTATCAGGTGGACCGACACCTGCACTTGAATCTTAGTGGATGCGCACAAGCGTTCACACACTGCACATGCATAAGTAATGTGCATGCCCAGTGCTGGCCTTGGCTCAAAGTAACTTATTTAATGTACAGAATTACCTGGAGAAGTTGTTAAGTTGTGGCAAATTTATGTGCAGATACTGTAGTGCTACCCACAGAGGAGCCATTGAATTGTCTTGTGATTTCCCTGCACACCTGAAGATGACATACTTTGCTCTCCCAGCACTTACTGACACACCTTGAGAGATATTTCAAAGAATTTATTAGGCCAAGCATAGCCTAAGGCTGGCCATACATGGGTTGATTTTGGAATGATTTTTCATTCGAAAATCGGACCTAAGAATAATCGGACGATTTTCGCTCTGTTAGTGGGGCAATGGCATGGCTGATTTTCGTGGTTCATCCCCATTTTATTTATTGGGCATGCTGGAAAATTCCATGATAAATGACCGATTTTCGACATCAATGGTGGCACCATCGGATTACAGAACTAACAATGTTTTCGATTTTCGATTGAAAAATCGTTCAGAATTCGACCCATGTATGGCCTGCTTAAAAGAAGAAAGGATTAGCAAATGTACCTATACAATCAATCAATAAGACAATAAAGTTACTCTGAGAGATATGATGAATCGCCTGTAGTATTCTAACTAACAGGTATTAACAAAACTGAACTGCATTTACCAGCAACAGGATATAAAGACAATCCTTAATTGCTATAACATCCTCCATTTTAGCACACTGGCTAGCGACTGATGAAAAAAAGAAATCTTTGGCCCACTATATTGGGGCCATTAAAGAATTTTCCTTCCTTACAAGCAGTGAGGATGATCTCGAGTACAGTCTGATCACACCAAGCATCCAAATCATACCTCACGCCCTCCCCAGGCCTCTCCACATTGTGGTCAACCGTGGTAGGGTTCCGTTCGGCCAGCAATCTGGTCCCTTTTTTGGTCCCCTTCTAGCTTTAAAACTGTCCTCTCCACAGCCTTCAGACACACTTCTCCTTGCTTTTTTGCATCAGCTAATCACCGTACTCCGAGATTGATCCAGACACAGCCAAGATGGCTGCCCCCCTACACTGAAAACACTCTATAGATGAGCATTGCAAAATGGTCTCCTTAAATATGGCTGCTACATTAATGAATATTCAGTTTAACCTCCGCAGAATTCTCCTGCACTCATCCCACCATCTCCAGCATCATCCTTCCAAAGGCAGGTGTCTTTTCTGCAGCCGCTAGAGTGGAAGAAAAAAATCTCCCCTACTCACCCCTTTGCCCATGTCTTAATACCTGCTTGGCAAAACAGTTGGCTTTGTAGCTGCTACTACTCTAGCTCATGGAATCTTCCCCCTTTCACGAGTTTAGGTTTTTGTAGCAAAGGAGCAGATACCTAGCTGGTATTATTTTGCTTAGAAAACCAGCATGTGGAATGTAATGCGTCCGTGTCACCAGGCCACGCAGTCATTGGGAAGGTACACATGACCATGGACACATCCAGTATGCATAGACAAGGATGCTACAAATCCTTCATGACACACTGGTCAATATTCTGGTGGCTGGGAAGGATGCAGGATAGGACACGCCTCTGGAGCAGATCGTGTCACCATACGTATTGGGCGATGGTGAAAGCATACTCACCTCTAACCCATATTCACTGACCTTATCTTCCAACTCATTGAAACTAGCAGTCCCCCCAAGCACTACAGAGCATATGCAACATCACAGGCTAAATGCTGCCTGGGGGACAGGAGCCACATTGGGTCAGAGCTACTGGCAGTTCTCCAGGTTCAGACCAAGAGGTAGCTGACCTCACACCATTTGCAGCCAGGCATGGTCATGTGTGACAACAGTTATAACTCTCTTGCCACCCTTAAATTGTGAAAAATCACACATGTCCAAAACATGGCTCCCAGGAGGTCCTTCATCAGGCCAGAAGTTGTGGCCACTTTAGGTGTTCATACTTGACTGCACACGACTGCCATGACTTGCCTGCACACTTTTTTTCCACAGGTACCAAAAAGATCTTGGATACAAAATGAAATTTCCCACACTTTGTCAAGGCTGTCAGTTTTGAACAGTGGGAGCACTAAAACTATTATCTTTCAAGTGGCAAAGTTGATTTTGCCCAAGGGGTTTAGCAACATATATAGGAGATTGAGAATGTGATCCTGAGGAAGGAAGCAAGACGTCAGGAATGTGTGGAGTCATCATAGCTAAACAAATGAAGACAAGAACAAAAATGTAATATATTGCTGCGTACTCATCCATAGATTAGGTGGCTGCATTTGTTTTATTTCTTAGGCTAAGAACTTTCAGTAAGTACAGAAATTACTCGTTGATCTTGCCAGGGATGCAGTGCCCATGTTACTTGCTATGAGCTGAACAGAAATAAAATTCAATCTTAATTTCTCTCTGTAAACAACTAATCTCTCCACCACCCATGTAATGAAGATGAACAAAAGCAAACATGTTAGTAGTCCAGCCTGGTTGGCGACTAATACTCCCTCCATAGATACAGTGGATGAGTGAACATATCCAGGGACAGGAAATGTGTTATTTGCAGGATTGTAGATGAAAATAAAAGGGAAAAAAATAAAAAAAAGGACTGTAAAGCTGCAATATATTTTGATTTTAGGCTTAGATAGGCTTTAAATCTCCAAGCATGTTTTAGCTGTTATAGGGATCAAGGCTGGTCAGGACACAAAGGGGAGATTTACTAAAATTGGTGGACACAGAATCTGATGCAGCTATGTATAGTAACCAATCAGCTTCCAGATTTTACTGTCAAAACTTAATTGAACAAGATGAAGTTAGTAACTGATTGGTTACAATGCAGAGCTGTATCAGTTTCTATGTGCACCAGTTAAGTAAATCTCTCCCTTAGTGTCCTGACAAAAGTTTTCATTTTTGATTTGTTGAACTATTAAACATATGAAACATGGCCATTCACAAAAAAAGCTCAGTGGAAATGAGTCGGAAAAAAGACACATGCGCTAGTGTCTAATGAATTTGCAGCAGTGATGAAGGCAGCATGCCGAAAATACAGATGGATCTGTACTATCTAGGAGAACTAAGATAACAGTTTTCAAACAGAGAGAAGAAAGCCACCCATACAGTACTACAAAACATCCTTAGAAATCTTTGTCCAGTGAAATTGCCATGCCTAGAGCTGGGTTTTAAGACAAGACTTTAATTATATTTGGGTGGAAGTTAATCAAGCAAATACCACCGTGCCAAGTGTTTGTGCTTTTGTGCTTCTACTGTTTTGTTAGCAATTGTTTAGTAATCTTTATGTACTGAAATTAGCCCTGCTGTCCAATCATTTTACCAAACATTGATTTTTTTATTCATTGTTTTAGATATTTGCATGACAGCTTCCAACAGGTACATGCAACTATCGCAAACACCAACAGTTGTTGCACAGAGGTATGACAGTATGTCCCTTCTACTAATAAAATCCTGCCTTTTCAAAGATTTTTTTTTTTAAGTGTATTCCACTTCCATCTAGTGGCCAAAATGCAGTATATTTTTCTGAAGTAACTCAATCAGAAAATATACTGTGCTTTGGCCACTAGATGGCGCAGATGATCATAGGAAGTCATAGGGGTTGATTTACTAAAACTGAGGAGTGCAAAATCTGGTGCAGCTGTGCATAGAAACCAATTAGCTTCCAGTTTTGTTTTTTTTGTCAAAGCTTAAGTGAACAAGCTGAAATTAGAAGTTGATTGGCTACCATGCACAGCTGCTCTCTCCCATTTTAGTAAATCAACCTTATAGTATTAGAGAAAATACAGGAAAATTTCTGCAGCCTGGAAGAATGCTTATGACATTCATCCAACAATGGTTTTTAAATGGATCTTCCAAAAACAATCCTGTGTAGGCTTCAAACCAGCATAAAAGAACAGCACTGCAGAGTGGTAGTGGAAGGCTTGTGCTTGGATTCTGGTGGAACATCTGTTATTGACTACAGGGGAAAGCATGTGCAGCAGTTGGCAGCTGTCTGAGTAAATGAGCTCTCTAGAGTTTAGCATTTTGCATTTAAAATATATTTCAAATCAAACCAAACTAACTTTTTGCTTCAGTTTTAAAATGAGTAAGGAAAGATTAGAATTTCTGACAGGATTTTTTGTCTTTGTCACTATTGGGGGAATTTTCCCCATATACTAAACTGAGCAGCAAAAAATTTCTATATTATAGTGTTTGAACCTGAATTAATTCCTAAAGATTTCAGACTTTTCCATGCAATTCATTCAATTAATATAATATAGTCACTGTAGTTTAAAAATGTCCCTGTTGTATTTGATGCCTGATTTTCAGCTTTTCCGAACAGTTACTTAATGCCTACACTGCTGTCAGGTGAAAAGATTTTCTGCCAAGCAATATCTGATCAAGAGCTTCCATGGGATGATGGATAAAGACTGGTAAGCTGCAATGTATACAGTTTTTGATCTTGGGTTTAGAGACTTGAAGTGTCCCTTTATTCCTTGTACTGCATGGACATAGAATGGGGTCACTTTAAGACATTAGGTAAACAATGTCAAAGGTATATAAAGCTTTCTCCATTGCTGATAATCTTTGCATGATTCAAGTTACAAAATTACTGGAAAATTGGTGCCGACACAATCAATACCAGCAAATCTTCTTCTATGCAGACCCTAAACCAAGGGCTTCCTAATATACAGTATAAACATCCTTAAACATACATTGAAGTAGCTGTCTCCTTATGGATTAATGAGGCTATGTATCAAATTGATGAACCAATAGAGAGCCACAGGATATGGATGGGGGTGAGACAAATATCACCTAGAAAGGTCACTATTTGCATAGCAATCCATTATTTAGGGTCTCCTGGGTGCTCCTAAAGATAATGAGTGAAATGTGTAGGCATCTCTAAACATTCTGATGTCATCTTACTGTGTATGAGAGTAAAGTAAAGATGCATCATCCCTAACAACTGGATCTTTGTCAAGTGATTGAAGAGTAGTATTCACCCCTCTAGAGCAACACTACTCTCTAGAGCATATAGACTACCAAATACACAGTCCTGAAAAAGGTCTTACATGATATATACTACACGGTCTCACCTGTCAGATTGACATGTAATAACACCTCATTCGGCACTGTCTACCTAGCAGACATTGGCAGCCATTGAGGTACAACCCATGCCCAACCTTCCCAGTGGAAGTTCACCATGCATGAACCCTTTGCTGAAAATCTCCAGGGGACCCTGAAATGAATCTCTTGTTTTAAGTACCTACTCAAAACTCACATGACAAGTGCAGCTTACTTCACAACAGTCCCTTTACACCTTGCTTGTGTCACCATGCTCATTTGCAGGCCTCAAACATCTCTGGTACAAAGAGCTACACCCAGTGAAACAAGTGGTTGGGTCACCTAGTGTCACTTTTTCAGACAGTAATATCATCCATAGTATTTGACAAAATTGTAAGGGACAAGGACGCTATAAAGAAATGCGTCTGTGATAAAGGTACCATAAGTGACAACTAGCATGTATTTATGAAAGACTGTTCTTGTCAGACCAACCTGTTATTTATATAGTTATTTATTTTAAGTAAGTGAGAAATTGAATGGAGGAAGCCCAGTGAGATACTGTACCTCATAATAATTTAACCTATAAAATAATATCTGTTGGAGTTGATGAAATTGTATGCACATGTGTCGCGCTACCCTCTTGAGGGCCACTGAGTTTTTGGGTCCCCCTAAGCTCTGCACAGCTAGGCAACACACATTTTCCACACTTTCATCCAAAATCAGTAAACAGTCCATGAGGTTCTTTTTTTTTATTAGGGGTTAACAAATTGGATGGGGTCTAGGGGTATAGAGGAACTGAACAACATGGAACAAAAGACAAAATGCAAAATATTGAGTATGCAGTGCTAAATAATAACATAGGAGACAAGGATAAATATAACCAAATATTCATCAACTGTAAATCAGTCCCAAAAGATAAAACGAAATATAATGAAATAAATTAGTCTTTCTATATTTGGATTATTCAGACCATAAATTTGGGTGTTAACCCATGAGATGATGAAATAGTTCTCCAATCCCTGGTGCGGTCAAACCGTATGCCTCTAGTAATGAGTACTCCACGAGGTGATAGTAAAGTAATGTGCTTACCAGAAGTACATACAAACTGCGCATTTGTATGTAAATAATCTATGAAGGCATCAGGGTCTGGTCACTGGTGACACATGATGTCAACAGGTACAATGGTGGTGCAGTGGTGTCATCTCAAGAATGATGTTGGTCCTACTTATGGTCCTCCTCAGACTCACCAGAGGGTCCAACGCCGTCAGAGTTCAAGAGGTGACTCAACCTTAAAGGGGCTCGTATAATAATGAGCCAGGAAGGCAAAATGGTACTAATAGTGTAATACTGTCTTTATTAGTAGAATCCAAAAAGGTACAGGAAAGGCACTCACATTAAATATAATGGCTTCCAATCAATTCCATAGGTGTCTGGTCACCTAAGCGTCACAATGAGGGATTCCCCTGACATGCTTCGTGCCCACAGCACGTTCTCAAAGGGGTAAATCCCTTCAGTGGGACTTACCCCTTTACCCCTGAATAATCCAAATATAGAAAGACTAATTTATTTCATTATATTTCGTTTTATCTTTTGGGACTGATTTACAGTTGATGAATATTTGGTTATATTTATCCTTGTCTCCTATGTTATTATTTAGCGCTGCATACTCAATATTTTGAATTTTGTTACTGAGGTGCTGAGGTATACCTTTTATGCTAGCAGCTTCTTGGTCAATTTTTTCTTTACTGATCAAGTCGCGCTCATTCATTGTGTTGTATTTAAAAGACAAAATGGTAAGAATCCAGCACACAGCACAAAATAGATTCTAGGTTCTCTACTCCTTCAGGAGTGGCAGTTCCCTTCTGACCGATTAGCACACAGTCTTTGCAAGGAGCACTTGGTTCCCTTAAAGGAACTTCCTCAGACCCTGGATGAAAATCTCGTCATCCACCTGGCTGTTTTTAGAGTATCCCAGGTCAAGGAATTCTGAGACACAGAAAGAATGAAGTCCAAAGGAGAACTAGTTGGGTATTGTACCTGACTGCCCTCTCCCTTCTTTGGCCCAGGGGGGGCCATAAGTACTCACACTGTCCTGTTCTTGTAGCTTAATGGTTGAAGCTGCTTTCAGGCCTTAAACTGGGCTGGCTCCTTCCCTGCTCACAGGCTGTATTTCCCTGGTATACTGTGAGATAGTAGGGTCCTTCTGTCCAGCTTCAGCCTGTAGGCAGACTCCCCCCCCCCCTCCTCTGGGGCCCCATCCCAGTCTCCACACCAGCCGCACTTCCTCACTCCATCTTCCACCTGACTTCTCTGCTGACCAGGCTCTCTCATATTTAGGGGCTGACCTAGCCACCATGCCAAGCCTCCTGTTTTTGGATTAGACATATTCCCCTCAGTATGCAGATCAACCCCTCCTCACTCCCACCCACTGCTTCTAGAAGCTTCTCCAAGTTCCTAGAGCAGGGGGGTACCAGAGAATTGACCTACAGAGCTCTCCAGCCTAACTTGAAATAACTTCACCGACTCATTCCCAGGCTGACTTATACCCATGCTTCTAACAAGCCTCTAACTATGCACAAAAAAAATCTTACACTAGAAGGCGCTCCACATTGATAGCAAACTGGTTACATGAACTGGTCCAGAGAGTGGTGAATGATTCTCTGAATGGTTTAAAGTTGTGAGTGGTGTGCTCCAGGGTTCTGTCTTGGGTCCAATGCAGTTTAATTTGTTTATTAATAATATAGATATTGAAATCAAGAGCTCAATTTCAGCGTTTGCTGATGATACAAAATTATGTTGGGAAATAATGTTGACACAGGATATAGCATCAGTACAGAAAGACCTTGACAAAATAGGGGGTTGGGCAGCTATATGGCAGATGAAGTTCAAACATTAGAAGAGTAAAGTGATGCATTTGGGTGCCAAAAATCGCTTGCAAAATAGGAAGAAGGGTCAGCCACACACTGGAGGATTGATGAATATAATGTATATTTATTGATCCATAGGACACACAAAACACCAGGATATGAATACAGGACCTGTTAATGCGTTTCACACAATCTCATGTTTAATCATAATGATCATAACACTGGTTATGATTAAGCACGAGATCGTAGGCCATTTAAGTAACTCTTGAAACCTGGCTGGAAAACCCCCCATCACGTGGATAAGAGAGACCCAACTGTTACTGTTCACCTTCGCAGGAATGAACTCTTAAATGCTGAGATCAGAGCTACTGCATCAGGGCAGAGAAAGAGGGAGCATGTGAAGGACTTTGGATCAGGGAAAGAACGTGGGGAACAGTAACAGCTAGGTCTCTCTTAGCAACACCCTTAGCAACTCCATAGGAGATTTCCAGTTAGGCTTCATGAGGTACGTAAATATCCTACACCTATAGCAAGGACATTATTCAATTTGCTGCAGTTTTTTTATCTACAGATACCACTTATCTGCATCGGCAGGATTTTTAGTAGAGCTGAATTAACTCTTTAACACTTTCTAGATCGTCTCTGTTTTCCCTGAGAATGGGAGCAAAGTCACCCTCTGGCAGCCTGTACTTGAAGGGTGCAGCTTGTGTAAGAAATTACGTCACGCACACCGTGCTTCTTTGCATCTCTGGAATAGAAATTTTGGGGATGTAAGCATTCTGGTAATGATGTAGCCGGTAAGCTCTTAGCTGTGTGATGGGTGATAGAGGACCTCAGCTATGAAGATCAATTACATAATTAGTTATTCACTCTAGAGATGAGGTGCCTTAGAGGGGATATGGTTACAATGTACGAACATATCAAAGGTGACTCCATTAAAGGAAAAGCAGAACCTAAGCTCTGTTGGTCTTACTTCTCCTATGGGTCACTGGAGTGTTCTGGACTCCTGTGACCCATTTTCAGCTGACACCAGGCTAAAGTCTGCTGTTGGCTGACGCCACTGAGCCAGTCCAGGCTCTGAAGAGATCCAACCAGATTCCTGACTGGCAGCTGGCTCAGCCTCCCAACATGAAAAAAATTGGTTTAGTTTTTGTATCAATTTGCTAAGTTACTAATTTAATTTATTTACATTTGCAACAAAATTTGTTCATTTAGTTTTGTTTCAGTTATTCGTTCTTGACCGGATTCAGTTTTTTTCCAATGGATTCCAAATATTCAAAATGAAAATATCAAATCCCTTCAAATTCATTGTGAAATATAGCAGGTTTTTAAGAAGGAGAGGGGGCATGCCGGCCACGGCATCCTTGGCAACCATGGCTCATCTGTTGCCAGCAGGATATGACAGCAGGGATGTGACAGTAGAATATAAACAAACCAGTGCCAGCATTAAAAAAAAACAGCATGGGGGTCCCCCCCAATCCATACCAGGTTCTTTGGGTCTGGTACGCATTGTAAGGGGGAACTCAGACCCTTGGCGTCTGGTATGGATTTTAAGGGGAAATTCACACCAAAATGTGGGGTCTCGTCCAAAATCTGTGTATTCAGCCCAAAAGGTCAGGAAAGGGAGGGACGAGCGAGCACCCTCTCCTGAACCATACCAGGCCACATGCCCTTTACATGCGGGTGTTTTGAGGCAGGGGGGACTGCTTTGGGGCAGTTTTTGACAAGTCCTATATTAAAAAATATAAATGTCCCCGGAAGAGGTAAATTCAGCGTAAATCATGGTGAACGTCCCATTAAAAAAAATAAAGAAAGAGAGCTACACACATATTGCTTGCCTCCTCGCACCTGACATGTCCAGTTTTTTTTCAAGTTTTAAAACAGCTATTCACAGGTTATTAAGGATGCTCACGGCTGCCCGTTAACAAAAAAAAAAATACACACCGGAAACCAGCTCTTAGGTGCAGTTAGCAGCATTTAGGAGAGTTCAGCATTTTCTTTAGCTGGTAAAATACAAACAAAAGAGTTTTTTTTTAGCTTTAGTGTATAAAAGAGATAGCTGATAACAGATGCCCCATAGTAAGTCTATGGGTAATGTCACAGCGTAGGCACTGCAGCCATTGTAGGCGATCTCTCCTAATCACTGAAGCTGGCCTCTAGAGATATCATTTGACCAGACTGGAGCGCCCTCAAAATAGGTAAATATAGACATCTTTCCTTTACAGTGTAGATAGAATAGGCTTACAATTGAAGTGGGAGCAGGTTTACATATAGCTAGTATTTGACTGGACTTCTACTTTAATACCGCTGAAATTTCATTTAGTTTGCACAAATGTTTCTGACATTCATGCAAAAAATGTTTTATAAATAGACCATTTTATGTAGCTACACATTCTGATATATTATAAAACATAAATTATATTGACATGTCTTCACATTTTTTAACATTTGCTTTCTGTACTGTTATTTAATAATGGGATTGCCAACCCATATTTGTAGATTTCGGCTTCAGACAGCTACATCAGTGAGATTGCTGAATGACTGGCAAGGAAAAAAATATAAGTTACACAAAAAGCCACCTAGAGGTTTTTATTGTGTTTATTAGACATAAGCTTTTAATGTGAAGGCCAGTTATAGACTGGGGCAGTGGACATTTTTTGTACTGTTGAATTGTTGGTCGAGGGGGCACACTGGACACCTTGGCTGACATTGTGCTACATGCTGGGTGTCCAGTGTGCTCCTGTACCTTTAAGGACGGGTAGCGCCCTCAGGTTCATCTGCCCTTGGTCTATCCATTAAATGCATCTGCCTTTACTATGGGGGCTCTTAAAATTTGTAGAGTTAGGAATTGCAGAATATCGGGGTGCTGTGACGAGGCTCTGTAGCTTACGCATGTGTTTGCAAATGTGTGCCAACTAAACCCATTTTTAACGCATACTGTTAGACAGGTTAATTCTGTTTGTTTTCAAGTTGAGCTGGGAATTTTTCTGTTTTGTTGTTTGACGTGTCACCCTTCTATGTGCTCCTTGCTGTGAAGGCCAGTTATAGACTGGGGCAGTGGCCATTTTTTGTACATAAGCTTTTAATGTGGCTAAAGTAGAACTAAAGGTCAAATTTTCTTTTTCATTTTGGATAGAATAATGGAGGGTTAAACTGTAACTCCCATCAGTTTCTTTTTTAGCCATCTGTGTCCTTTTTTATTTCCTGTCCCATAGCCAAAACAGGAAGTGAGAGGGGTAATCCCTCCACAGTGATTGAATCCTGGGGTATCACTGGGGGTATCCAGTGTCCCCTTTATTCCTGCTCTGGGGAAAACCCAAAATCACAGTAAACAGGACAAACGGAGATGAATGAGGTGACAGGTATTTTAATCCCTCCCCACTCTATCCAAAGCTAACAACATAAATAAATAAAATATTATTCATAATAATAATAATAATAATAATAAAGTGATAGTGTGCATGATCATATCTCTATTCCATTGCATCCTATGATTGCTATATAGGTTGTGCCACTCAATTGTCTGCTGCTGTCCCTTGAATTATTATTTACCTGTTTTTTATTATCTCTATTACTCACACCTTTTTGCATCACATTTGTGTTGCTAATGAAATATTTGGTTTATTCCTCCAATGTATGGTGGTACGGCAGCACAGTCCTATATGCAGAACATTGACGAATCTCATTCACCAGACATCACTGAATGGCTATATCAGGAAGCCCTATCTTTATGCTGTACTGACCTCTGCTGTCCAACAAAATATTTTTGCTGATGTAGTTTATTCATTTAGAGCATATTGTTCAGCAAAAGATAGAGCGCACCAGAGTAGACCATATGTATTTCTTTTATTTGTCTTGTGCATTAACCAATTTAACCACAATCCTAATACCTTTTCAAAGTGTCCTTACCCTAGAGGTTCACTTGCTTTTAATATCACAGGCTATTTAAACTATGTTTTACATGAAAGTGACGCTAAATGATATCCTTATTCTCCAAATATAATCTCTTCACATCCAATATTTAATGCCCCTGTAATGTATTTTTTATTAAATAATTTCTTGCTGTTTTTCTGCCTCCTTGTAACCTTCTGTGTGAGCTCTCACACCTCTCATTTTCCCCATCACTTCCATTTGTTTGGAATGAGCAGTTCTCATTATTTATTATTATTATGGATTTATATAGGATTTACAGTATATAACGCAGTACTTTAAAATATGAGAGCAGACAATACACATACAATACAATTCAATACACGAGGAATCAGAAGGCCTTGTTCTTTATAGCTTACAATCTAAAAAGGAGGGTCAGGTAATAACTGGGGGGGATGAGCTGATGGAGAAAATAAAAATACAGTTTTTAGATGGAGACAGTATAGTGAACAAGAGAGGGTGGCTACATTAATGCATACATTGGAACCATGTGGGCTGTGGAGCAGGTAGTTCATTGGAAAATACAGGCTGACAACTGCAAAGGATGTTGGAACTTGTAGTTTTCCCATTCACAGAATACTGTGAATGTGAGACGTGGCTGGGAGGGCATTGCCCCGCACAGCCATGTTTTTTTTTTAAATTGTGACAGCTAGCAGGGAGGAGAAGATCCCCCCCTAGCTGTCACAATGAGGATTGAGGGGGTGCGGGGGCTGGTCCGATTGTAACATGTTATACCCTGAATATGGGTGTAACATGTAAGATGTTACAAAAGATGAAGTTATCATTTAACATTGTAACAGTAAAGTTCTTGCTCACCTGCTGTTCCTTTTCAGTGACTGTATACAGTATATGTATGTATATTCAGCTACTCAGAACCTTTAAGTGTAACTTACCAGTCCTTAGATGTGGTGGGTGCATTAGTTTCCTTTTTTGTGCTTTTTTTCCTTCTATTTATAACTGGTGATCCTGTCAATAACGCACTTACTGTCCAAGTGTGGACGCTAGGCTGCTTTCCTGGTTTGGGCTACAAACACCTCCCACTCACTTCATCCTTGTTACATAGAGATGTGTTACTTTGTATCTAGCAGAAGACAGCTGAAAAAGCTGATAACATTGTTTGAGATTTCAGGTTACAGAAAGTTACACAAACACAAGATTTTGACAGGATCAGCAAATATTAGTGCTTGCAGAAATTGTATCTGACTCTAAAAGGAAAACTAATGTAGCCACAATATTTAGGACTTGTGAGCTGCAGTATATGGCAATTTGTCGTAGATATACTTTATTATGCCTTGCAATGAAAAATACAAATGAGATATGTAAAGGTTTATACAGTATACAGTGATATGCTGTATAATACTGTAAATCTAACTGTAGTTTAGCAGTACCTGTAAGATTTAACAAGGTCATTATTTCCATTTCTAATCAGTAGATGGCAGCAATAGTATTCCTGACTTGCAATAGCAGTTTAACATGTTTTAACGTGATAAAGAGTGGTTTAAAAAAATCAGCCACTAAGGTTTTTTAAATTAAAAATTGAATAATGTTTATAGCATACATTACAGTAAAAAAATATAAAACAATAAGTAGTGTAAAAAATATAAATTTATGAGATTATTCGCTAAAAGGTAACCAATATTTTTTTATTACTTTTAACGACTGAACGCTAGAAGGATTTTACCTGAGTAATGACCAGAGAACAAGGAAAATATTAAGGGAAGGACTGAATTGTTAGAGACTAAAGGCTAGGTTCACTTTTGAAAAAAATAAATGCAAAAGATGTATTTAGCTAATTTTTTACAGGAGCTTGTAAAACATTGCACCCACTATCAGGCTCCTGAAGACTCTTCCTACAGCTCTGTTCTCATACCTCTGTATGGGCTGTCAGTTGGAGATCTGGAGGAAGGTTCCGTGGACTACAAGTGCGCTTATTATTGCACTCCTAGTCCATTGAGAACTACAAGTCTGTCTGCAGAAATGGCAGCCAGGACTTGGAGTTCACTCATTCATAGATCCCTGTGAATGAATGATGTAGCTGTGTGGACAGAGCACTGCACCGACATGGCGATTTTAAATTTGACAGTGACTGCAGGGTAGAAGAACTACCGCCCAATATCATTTGTGTCATTGAAGTTGGGAGGGGAGTCATTTGCACCATGTTACATGTTAGACCCTTAGTACAGGTGTAACATGTAACATGGTGCAAAAGGTTAACCTAACAAAGCAAAGGCTGAGGGCTCGTTCACATGGGTGCAGAGCCCTGTATATCATGAAGAGCCATTTATTTACACTTTTGTACCAGTGTGATCTGAAGTAGTAAATGTAGCAAATGAAGGAATGGGGAGAGGTTGATTATAAGATTTTGAAATGATATTGGAAATGTCTTCCAATTAGCAATTTTGAAGTGAAACGCTAGTAATGGTGTACTAGATGTGCTCCCCTTTGTATTTTGCTACTTTAGTGATTTGAAGGGCATGTTGGACCTTATCAAGGCTATGGACACAATGGGGTTGATTTACTAAAGGCAAACAGGTTGTTAACTTTGCAAGAAAGTTGTCCCTTAGCTTAGTTTATGAGATGAAAATCTGCTGACTTTCATCATTCAATAATTTGCAAGCAAAAATACTTTTTTTTTTAATCTTCCTTGCATGTTACTGGGTTTTCTTTGCAAAGTATATTTTACAACATAAAAGGGGTGTGTGACCCTACTGGGGAGACTTACTTAATTTCCTTTTCCCTGTGATGTCCATACAAGAAAACAAAGGAGCAAGCCCTGTTGGCTTTCTGCTTTTAATCCAGACATTGCTGTACTGCTCCAGTCTGCTCCACCCTACTTCCCTTCTGCTAGTGATGTTTGCTGTCCCTCTCATCAGGCATGTCTGATGTAAAAAAACTTTATTACTAAAGCTGATGAATTGGCCAAAATTCACTGGTCCTGTCAGCCGCCTACTGCCCAACATGCTTTGATGGTAACAAGTCAAATCTTAACTATTTTGTTGAAAAGTAAGTTTACAGAGCCCAATAACTCAAATTATAAAAATGAACACACACAGCTGAATGACAGATTGCACCTTACGTCTCCACTTTCATCTATGCTCTGTATGCCTCTTTGTAGACTTTCAGTTAGGTAGTGATATTCTGAAGGCAAACAGCTTCTATTGTGCTCTCATTTAAAGCAGTATTAAATCCAAAAGCTATAATTTATTATATTGCAGCTTACCAATTCTTAGATGTGATGGCTGCATTTGTTTGTTTTTTTTTGGGGGGGGGGGTTTAGGCGTTCTTTCATCTGTATTTTGATCCATTGATTTGGCCAGTAAGTCTGTTGTTTTTCAAAAGAACAAGCTCTTTTCCAGCTGTATCAGTTTACAGGGTTGAGAGAAACCAGTTACCACTGGCAGGGGTGCTTACTATGATCAGCTTTCATTTATTAATGTAAAACCTTTGTACTGAGAGGAAAAAAACTGTTTGCTGTGACTCATTATAAAGCGCCAGCTGGAGTTTGGCTTCAATTTGTAAGTGTATTTAAATCTGCTAGTACATGTAACACTACTTTCCCCCGAGACTGCCAATGTTGCTGTCTGCTGTGCTCCCTGCAGGCAGTTCCTGGAGGATGTAGGAATTGATACCACTGACTGGCCCCCATGCTCACCTGAGCTAAATCCAATAGAACACCTCTGGGACATCATGTTTCGGTCCATCTGACGCCACCAGGTTGCACCTCAGACTGTCCAGGAGCTCAGTGATGCCCTGGTCCAGATCTGGGAGGTAATACCCCAGGACACCATCCATCGTCTCATTAGGAGCATGCCCCAACATTGTCAGGCATGCATACAAGCAAACTACTGAGTACCATTTTGAGTTGTTGCAATGAAATTTCAGCAAAATGGACTAGCCTGCTGCATCATTTTTTTGCTTTGATTTTCGGGGTTTCTTTGAATTCAGTCCTCTGTAGGTTGATAATTTTCATTTCCATCAAACAATGGGGCATCCTTACATTCCTAAAACATTACCCAGTCCATATCAGTATAGATATCTAGCATAATATTTTTCCCCATTGAGATCTGATATGTTTTCAAAGTGTTTCTTTAAGTTTTTTGAGCAGTGTACAGCCAGTTGAATACATTTCCTGTTTTTGGATTTCAGATGTTACTGATGATGCAGGAAACAGAGAAGTTACCCAGCACAGGGTTCAGTAAGTATGCTCCTACTGCTCTCTTACTGACCCTTAGTACAGCTGCGTGTGCTTATTCTGCAAAGGATTACACAGAATTTAGATTAAGGTAAACTGAGTGGATTTTATGACATTGGCACAGTTTCTGTGTTTAATGGACAGCATTAGTAGCTTACTGAATGCATTTACTTATTGCCTTGAATTGCTCTTTGAACCTATTGTCAGGTACCGCTAACAGGACATATTTTCCAGACTCCCAAGCACTAACACAGCTGGGTGAGTCATCTTATAATTTAAAAAAGCACTTTTATATTTTCAATTGTACTTTTAGGAAGAATCTGTAAAAATGACCTTTTAGTGGTCTTTAAGGAATGCTTAGGAAACACTGGTCCAGCTGCTTTGAAAAGCCATTGGAGACTCATTTAAAGCAAGGTAAGAAGGGGAAGATTTGGTGTAATGATTATGTTGAGATTTTCCTCTGTTACCTTTGAGGAAGCATTGACAAGGACAAGGCAGATAGAAGTGATGATGGTGATTCATTTCAAGGGCATATACTGTGTGGCTTTTAGTGGAAATGTTGACTTATATCACCTAAATAACAGGACATTGCCGAACAATTTCCTAACACACTGCCATCTATCACAATAGGATTGTTGTGTGGTGAAATTGGAGGTGCACCTTTAATTTCTGTAGGGTGCTATTCATCTTCAACAACTTGGTTCCTTTTATTTTGCTTTTTCTAGTCATTTTTGCTCTGCTCTGTAGTTGTTAGGACTGCTTTGCTGACTTGTCTTATTTCTACAGCTATAGATTCCTGAAGTTGATACTGGTGGAGGAACAATATGGGGTTCCATGTCCCAATCCAACTTTGTGATAATGGCTAGCCTGCTGCAATGATCAGTAAATACAGCAGATGGGCAACTTTGTATATCTCTTTGCAGACTTTTAGTTAGAAAGAGACATCCTGAAGGTAAACAACTTCCACTGTGCTCTCACTTAAAGCGGAACTTCACTCAATCAACATTGACTGTTTTTAATGTATATGCTGCTAGCATTAGTAAATAGATAGAAAAGTATAGCATATTAACTTGTTTTAAACTTTTTTTACATTTCTTCAGTTACTTCCTGGTTTCCAGACCTAGGAAATTGCTGCTATATGTCCCAGACGTCTTCAGCAGTGGAGAGCTAAGGGCAGATGGATTCCAGCAAGTAAACGCTACATGAATCATCTGCCCTTACTTAAGATGGCCATCGCCAGAAATGCTAGGGGGTGTTTTTCAAAGTGATCTCTTAGCAAAATAAAACACAGAGACATGGATGGATAGGTGAGTTTGCTTTCAGTATTAAAAATTAAATAAAATGAAATAGTGTTTTTGGTTTGTGCTGCTCAGATGCAGTGTACTTCCGCTTTGAGAAAACCTATAATGCTCTGGGACTGCTGTGCTATGAGTACCCCATGTATTCAAACTTGATTTGTAAAACAGATTTTATAAAAACAAAAAAAAACATATAAACATCACAGTACAGTTGTTCTTGGCACCAGGGAAGAATGCTGAAGAGGCCTCTTAAATCTTGGTGGGAAACAGTAGTGATTAGACAAGGTTTTCCATACCATTCAATCACCTCTTCTTTAGGCCTCGTTCACACCATATGTGTAGAAAAACTGATGGAAAAACTGTGTAGATTGCATTTGCAAAGACATAAGTTTACATCAGTTTTCATGCACGTTTCAATTAATTTTATACACGTTGCAGATTCCTGCTCAGAAAAAATCCACACATTATATAAGTGTTGTGGTGTGTACAGGACACATAAATAACAATTGTTTTATTTGTGTCCTTGCAGAATATGTGCAGAAAAAGTCACGTCTCTGCACACTGGTGTGAACGAGGCCTTAAAAAACCTCAAAAGATGAGATTGTCACAATTTAGATGCCTCTGGCTAGATGAAGCAACTGTCATCTTATGTCTATGTATAGATTTAAGTTAGCAAGTGAAATTAGCTGGGTGAGATTAAGAGAGACAGCCAATAAACTAATATAGTAAGCAGCTACAATTCAGATACTGAGAGCATCTGACTTTGTATATGTGGCATGAGCAGTAGGCCACCTCCTCTGTCAGAAGCCTTGGTCCTCTTTATCATATTGCAGATAGGAGGTCAGGAAGGTAAGCAGTCCAAGTGGGTATATAGAGGGAGGGGCAGTGAATAC
Organism: Staurois parvus; assembly: GCF_062004578.1. Taxonomy (NCBI): domain Eukaryota; kingdom Metazoa; phylum Chordata; class Amphibia; order Anura; family Ranidae; genus Staurois; species Staurois parvus. The sequence continues at coordinate 238,669 of NW_028318915.1, forward strand.
TAAGACAGCCCAAAGAAAGTACAATACATGAACAATTAATACAAATACAAAATAAGGCTAAATTAAAAATTTATGTTTCTCTTTAAAGGGATTTCCATTAGATTGCAATCATCTCATGAACCTTTTGATGATTAGAAAATAAATCTTTCTATATCTCAGTTTCTTTAGACAGATTAATTAGCAGTAGAAACACCCTAATGATCGCAAGGTTTGCACTGCCACAGCAGCTTACTTATTATTCTTTATTTGTGTACTTGTTATGTTCTTTGTTCCCCCATTTTCTGTTACTAAACTCCAGCTAGAAATTCCCAGTCTCACTGTACTGTTCAGACATGTTTTGTTTTACCACAGCAGAGTTAGGGTTCTGGAATTGCATTGCCATCTTACATTTCAAAAGACTGGAACAACATCCTCTATCTTGTACTAAGCTGAAGTGTAAGGCTCCATGCACACTACCTTTTTAAGCTCCTAGAAGCTGTTATCAGCAATTTTTTTTCTGCTCCTAGAAACTAAATAGTGTTATCCTAAGTGTCCATGCACACTATTTTAGGCTAGTAGCGTTTTTCAAGCTTCAGCGTTTAGGAGCAGAAATTTTTTTTTTGTAGTTTATGGGAGCATTTTTCCACCAGAAAAAAATGCTGAATACTCCTAAATGCTCCTGAGTGCTACTAAATGCCACTAAAAATAGCTATTAGCAGCATTTTTTATCCAGCATTTTTTTAGATGAAAAAACTCTAGTGTGCATTGAGTCAACAGATGCCAAAACATCCATGCAGACTGAGTCTCAGAAGGTATGCCATTGTACAAAGCGGTTTTTGAAACAAAACAAGGTTATGTTTCTATCTGCAACATTAAAAAATCAGCATTCTTGCTCTATAAGTAAACTGTAAAGTTTTAAAAGAGCGCATTTTCACTCGTGACAGTGGATAGACTTTTACTAATGCAGCTGGAAATTCATAAACTTTTTTGTACTACCTGTTCATAGGTTCATTGTGCAAGGTATAAAACATTTACCAGAAAATCTCAAATATATAATTTTGAAAACCGTTTTCTTTATTGTCAAAGTGTAACTAAAGGCAATTTTTGGTTTTCAATACACTAGGTAAGAGTTAGAACAACTGTCAGCTTTTCTTTGCTGTCTTTGTCCTCGCTCTGGAGATTCACCCAGAATGTCTGAATTACTGTTGTAACCAGGACTGAAATTAAAGTAGAGGCCAAAACTTCACTGGAAGAAGAATAGATAGAAATGTATCCAACAATTGCTACTGTTGTGAAATTTCCCCCTCCTACGCACCACTGGCACCTCTTGCTGCCACATTATTATCTATTTGTTTCTTTGTAATACTCTTTTTCTATAAATATTTTATTTTGCACCATTTGTTACCTTTTCATTATTTAACCATATTTTTCAAAAGTGTTAAAACTGCCTTTAATGCCCTAATGCAAACTTAAAGAATCCCTGTCTCTTGAAGAATACTACTACATGATAAATCTCTGAATATACCTGTCTGTGGTGACAGTGTGTGCACAGACGTTTATTTTAAAATCATAATTGTTATTGCTAATATTATGAAAGTTTCCTACATTTCTAAAAGTAGGTGGTGGCAGTTTAAAGGGTTAATTGCTTAGTTAACAAAACCCAGTGAAAATTGCTCCCGAAACCATTTTGTGAGAGAGATTGGTCTTTGACCTGGACGAGGAGTTGCCATCATCCCCCGAACCTGAAATCTCTCGTCCATGTCCCCCTCCACCTTGGGTATCGCCAGCTGCTGTTACAGCCCTAATGGAGCGTATAGGGTACAAATATTTCAGGTCACACAACGCTTATTTGCCGGAAGGGTCACTACACTACAAGCCGTGGATCACTTGTTTAGCACAGCTCCAGCGGTACATTGAACGATATGTATGCACCCAATATGGGAAGATATTTCCTTATGTTCCGGAGCAGTTCTTTTTGGAGGAGGAAAGACCCAGGATCTACTGGAAAGTTGTTTGGGAAAAGATGCTTGTTCCCGAACACAAGTGGGACTTTGCCAAACCAACTGAGTACAAAAAGGCAGAGTTCCACAAACTTTACAAGTACTACAATGTGGGGAGGCAAATCTACATGGACCGTGTGGAGATTGCGAAGCCTGAAAGTCGTCTCCCAGTTGTGCACTGTGTCCGTGGACCTCCCCCCATCATAGGTAACCCAATATTTTTGCCAGACGCTGACTTTTATGTTTGAATCTGTTCATGTGCCTGATGTTTTACTGCTGCCAGATATACAGTAACCTATTTATTGCACTTGGAGTGTACTTTACTATGCTGTTGTTGCACTTATTGTTTAGGCATACTGGTTAATAGTGATGGGTCGAAATCCACCCTGTTTGGTTCATCGTCAAACATTCGAACCTAATGAATGTTTGACCGTGAACTTCGAACCTAATGTAAGTCTATGGGACTCGAGCTTGTAAATTCAAAAGTGCCCACTTTGAAGGCTTATATGCAAATTATTGGCCATAAAAGGGGTATGGGGACTCAGGTACTGCCTTGAAGGACATGAATCAGTGAAAAAAAACATTTCAAGAAGTAACTTTTTAAAGGGGCAGTCATTTTTCATTGCTTAAAGTAAAAAAAAAAAAAAAAAAGAAAAGTTCCATTAAATAGCATGCCTGGGGGGGTCCCCTTAAACTACCTGCAAGGTTGCACATCTGTACAATGTATAGAACCTGCCGCAGCAGGACTGGCATTTTTTTTTTTAATTACATTTTTATATTAAACAACAAAAAAAAACAGTGTGCCACGCCTCCCACCATTTAGATCTGGCAGGAAGGTTAGGAGGGTAATCCATCATCAATCACAGCGTCCAGCATTGTCACTCGCTGTAATAAGAAAAACACTGATGCCCAACGACCCGTCTGCACCCACCAAGCACTCGCCGCAATCTGACAGGTCTGACAGTTGCCGATCAGATGTAAACACTTGGGCGGATCTAGCAGTGATGTCAGCGGTGCTTTAAGGCAGGGGGGTTTCCCCACCCAAAAAACCTTGTCCCTATGTTGATGGAGACAGGGGCCTCTTCTCCACAACTGTGGCAGGTGGTTATGGGGTTCTGCAGGCAGGGGGGCTTATCGGAATCTGGAAGCCTCCTTTAACAAGGGAGCCCCCAGATCCTGGCTTCCCCCCTATCTGAATGTATATGGGGTACACGGTTTTTCACCAAAAAAAAGTGTACTATAAAATGACAGTAGACAGTCTTTGACAAATCCTTTATTAAAAACAAAAATAAAAAAATGTCCCCCAAAGTAGATGCAACGTCAATCACGATGCCCGACACCACCCAAAAAAAGAAAAAAAAACGCTCCGCTCTCAACGCTTGCTCCCGGTCATCTGACAGCTGTGCCAGCCTGACTGTTCTTAAATATCTAAGGGGTGGGGCCACCCAGTGATGTCAACTGGGTGAACCCGCCCCCTTGTGACATCGTGTGCTGTGATTGGCCATAGCATTGCACCTAGCCTGTGTTCTTTCTTTTTTTGCCATTGTCAAAGTTAAAATTGAAAATTTTGAGATGTCTCCAGAACAGGAATAGACAGGAAATCTTCCAATAGGAGCACTTGTTTTGGTGACAGCTGTTTTAAAGACTTTTGCACTTACTTCCTGTTGTATTGATATGTAGTACTACTCCCATGAGAGCTGTTGTAATACTGTCCAGGTCTTCCCTCTTTTTGTTGCAGCCAAGTACAAGGTAGTTCCACAGCCAGGTACACACACATATTCATTCGTTGTCTTCATTGATCAGTCTAGGGGTTGTTGTTTTTGTAGTTTTTTTGTTGGAGAACTTGGATAGGGAGAAGGGGATTTAGTAGGATACTCCAAGAATAAAACTAGTTACAGGTGAGAACAGAACTTCATTAAAGGATGATTTCACCTTTGGGAACATGTAACATGTTCCCATAGCCACAGCCGCCACCTCCCGCCCCCCTTCCCCTCCCACTGACAAACAGTATGTGGACAAGTCTCCCCGTACTATCTGTCAAATTTGAAAACAGCATGGCAATGCAGGGCTCATCATTCATTCACTGATTTCCGTAAATGAATGAACTGCAAGTCCCAAAAACCTTAGCGGCTGTCGGCTGTGGAGCACAGTGGTAGTTCATTGAAGCTTACTATCAGAATATCTGCTTGCTTGTACATCCTGTAAGGCAGGCAGATATTCTGACAGGTCTGCAGGAGACCTGCTTGGCATCAGCGATCTACTGATCGCTGGTGCAATGCTTTACAGGCTCCTGTAGACATAAATAATACATTTTAAATTTTTTTACCAGAATAAAAATGTGCATTTATTATTTTTGTCTAAAAGGTGAACTTATCCTTTAAATAGCAATCTTGAGTAAAGCCCCATAGTCCAAAAAGGGTTAAACAGACAGTGCTCTTCAGGACACCAACTGGTGTCCCCTTTTTCAGACCTAAGCTGACTATACAGCACCAGAAGGGTAGCAAAGCACACAGAGTCCCCAAGATCCCAAAGTGTCTGTACTCACAAGACCCAAGGACAGAATGGTAGCCTCCTTCTAATCTTCCAAACGATGCCCTCCAGACATACCAGACAGATCCTTGGCAGACAGCTCCCCTCAATCAGCTTCCTGAAGAATCAGGATCACTCTTTCTTACTTCAGGCCCCATGGCAGCAGGTGCCTGTTGAGGCAGTGTGCCATCCCCCAGGCTGGTAGAATCCTTTCCAGGAAAGAGCCAGGGCTTAGTATGCCCAAAGAATGAAAACTCTCTCCTAGCATCCTTCAGGGCTACACTCCCTGGGATTGGCTAGAGCAGCATTAACATTCATACTGTGTTCTGCATGAGTTCCACCTATACATCCAGAACCTTCCTAGCTTGGAAACAGAGGAAGCCAGAGGCAGAAACTAGCAGCACCTTAATACACTGAGCAGGCATTACTAAACAAGCAGCTCTCAGTTAAAGGATAATTTCACCTTTGGAACATGTTACATGGTCCACCCGTTTTTAGGGTGGACCATGTAACATGTCCCCATAGCCGCAGTCATGCCTGTTGCCCCCCTCCCTCTGACAGATAGTATGGGAAGAAGTATCCCCATACTATCTGTCATATTTTAAAACAGCGCAGCCATGCAGGGCTCCAAACACATGCCGCGTCACTCATTCACAGTGTTCTGTGAATGAGTGCCTACAAGTCCCAACAGCCTTAGCGGCTGTGGGCTTGTAGTTTTCAATGAACTAACTACGAAAAAATGTGCATTTATTATTTTTGTCCATAAGGTGAACTTATCCTTTAAGCAGAAAGCCTTATTAGATTTTCCTGACAGTTCTCCTGTTAAACGTGTTACTAAACCCAAAACGTTGTATTCACTATATCTGGTCTCCCACTGTACCCAGAACATGGAGGTGCAATTATTTTAGTAAATACAAACTGCTAAATACCTTTTCTCATCAGGAGTTAGAGCAGTTTACTACTATCAGTGTTCAGCAGAGCACTAGTTAAAGCTTGAAGGAGGATTTTTCATTCTCCCCTGATTGTCCTATGAGGCTGCAGAATCCCTGATCCTCTGTCTGGACAGCGCTGATTGGCCCTGTGCTGATCACAAGAAAAAAAAAATCTCTAACAATACACACCAAACTGAGCTTGTGCAGCTTGATACCAAGGCTCTGTTCTATCAGCATATGAATTGGGGACTGTGGAAGAAGGTGGAGGGGAGGATCAGAGAAGAGAGGATCAAACATCCTTTTTACACAATGCAGAGGATTAACCCATTAGGTTCCACAGTGAATATATCAAGCATGCTTTACTGCATAAACAGACTGATTTTACTGTTGTAGGTTTAGTAACACTTTAAGCAGAGAAACTAACTATAATCTGGTTAACTTAGCACCTATCTAGGAGGCTGACACAGATAAAATAGGAAGAGAAGGGAAATATTTCCAATAGGACACAAAAAGAAAAAACAATCCTTTCCTACACTATCCAAAATGAAAAAAAGGTTATTCTTTAGATATGCCAACTTGTTGCTATTTATTCATTTGTATGAGTAACTGGGGTACCCTCAAAGGGGCAGCTACACCTATCCACATGATATATTTTTTGTGAGATTTTTTTTATGGTATAACGGTATATATTCTTTCTGTGGTGCGGCAAATTTACAGTGCACCTACATGTTGGTTATGTATGCGATATATTGAAGTTTTTTTAATCATTTTTAATTCATTTACAGTATTTGTATATTGCCTATCCTATTTCACTAATCACATCATTTTCGGAATAGGTTTGGGTGGTATTTGAAAAACTTTAATACGGAGAGTGGGTGCCATACCTTTCTTTTCCATACTTTTGTTCACGTCTAGTGTGGTTACAGAGAACAGGTGTCACTGGTCAAACCTATGGGCTATATGCACACTCTGTCTAGGAATTAAAAATACAGCAGTGATTGCACTGTGGCAACAAGCCACATTGTATAAATCTTTCCAGCACAGGCTTTAGTTGACATACTTATCCACATTTTTATGGGTAAATATGAAGTACTCTTGTAAATTTACCCCCGAAGGAGCCGCTGGTGGGCGGGTCCCTTGAATGACAGTGACTCTTTTCACAATGCCACAATTTCTGCTACACCAAGGCTAAAGAAAGAGGTTTTGTTTTCAGGAAATACTCCCCACAAAAGAAACATGGGGTAACAATAAGCAATGACAGATAACAATTTTGTACAACACAAACAATGGGACTTCCTAAAGTGTCTCTGTACCTGAACCCTAAATCTAGGGAGGCCATAACTACAAGGGTGGTACTGTCAGCTAAAAGGCCCTTCAGTCTCTTAAACCCCTCCCACTGGCAGTGTACAATGTTCCTCTGTTAGAGTGTTCAGTTTTAAGTGGATTCAAATGGTACAGGGCACAAATATCCAAGATGTGGCCTGCTGCCTCTTGCCACTTTACTGTCTGTAACTTTTTTCTTCCTGCTCTCTAGTGTCAGGAGCCAGTGGTGTTACGGGTGATCTATCGCACAACCAGTGATGCCCCTGTCGTCCAGGAACTTAAAGCTCTGGGAAACCTGAAAATGTTCCCTTGCAGTGAGGCTGCAACCACACTGCAAGGGATAACTGCTTTTTAGTTTAGGGACTGCAAAAAGCACTTTTACTTACATGATCCTCCACTCCTCCAGCAGACAGCACTCCTTTATGCTCCACTGATGGATATGTTCCTCCACGTACTTACGTCTAGTGCTGGCCTATGAATTCTGCATTGATCTCGATGGTGTCAGGACCTCAAACCACTGCAGCATGGGGAGAAGAAGCTGTGGTGACCACTCTAGAAGTACAGAGGAGCGAAGAATCAGGTAAGTAAATCTACTTTTCCATGTCACCTAAACTTAATGAGCATTTAACCCCTGCAATGTGGGCACAGCCAGGGAGATTTTTCAAGTTTCCTGGAGTTCAACTTTAAGCTGGCCATACACATATAGGTTTTTTCCATGTAGGCCTCCAGGCTGAACCATATTTCTTCATCCACTCAATGCAGTGCAAATATACAAATCTTCTGCTGAAGCTATTATATGTTGACAGCGCTACTGGGTGGCAGTTGTCACTCCATAACAGGAAGGCTTAAGAAGGACCTTTGTGGCAGGATCATCAAGTATTATGTTAATACAAGCTGCAGATATAAAAAGAACATAATGATTTTATACCATCTGACATGTTTTTGGCTAATCAACATTCGGCTTGATACAGTCTATAGTGATCGGATTAAGGTGACTGAGTATCAGTGTGGCTATAAAAGCTGGTATATGTTCTTGATGCAGATTAGAACTGAGGACGTGTTGTTTGAAATAACAACACGTAAGTAACTGGTTGAGGTTGTCTTCATATTCAAGTCTATTTTGCCATCCCTTCCCGGGTGCATACTGCCCTAAGCATCAGAACATCTCAGGGCCCATTCAAACCAAGTGCAGTGGGGCTGAGCTTTGGTGGCTATTCCAGCGTAGTTCCACCACAAGACATGGCAAAATGCACCTGGCGACAGACAACAGAAATTAATGAAAGGTCACTGTGTGATATTTCAATAAAGTTTGTTTTTAAAAAAGTAAACACAGTTGGTGCAATGGCACTGCAGTAATCCAACAACATTGTACCCATTTCACCTGCTGTAGGCTTCAATGAGTAGGCCCTCATAGAGTTTTACAGGCTAGCAGCAATGAGGCTGGATTGTGTTCCTGAGCCTTCTGCCTGCATGACAATGGGACAGCTTTGTTTTTCATTTTTGGGGGGCTTTCCAGGGAGGTCTGCAAGGTTTTCGTAAGTATCTGCAGGTACTATTAGGTGCCTGTTTTTTCTGCATATCATCAGTTTAAAATTAATTAAGTGACCATAAGGTTAATTTAAGAAGCAAAGTAATGGCACCATGATCTATAATAACAGTTTTTATGTTTTTTTGTATTTTGGCATACTGTAATAGAAAATGTTCATTTTATATGTGTTATTTCCTCTGTGACTTTTATCATGAGTACATGGTATCTTGTGTAGGAGTAAATGCCAGTGTAATCTCAATCACATTTAGTGTTGCCCATTTCCGCAGAGATACTGTCAGAAAAGGAGGAAATACAATTTCAGAGATTATATGATTTTTCATTTAAAAATGCTTCTTTGCATTTCCAGGATTCTAGTAAAGCAGTTAATGACTATTTGATGTGTTATGTAAAAACCAGCCTCACATTCAGCTGTAATTGGTTGTGCTGGGTGCCAAAGCCTCTATAAATCATTAGTCTTGTTGTGAGACCTCTACGGAATGGAAAAGCTCACAGGAGGGAGTGTTATAAATATCACTAGCATGAAGGCCTACGTTTATAATTTTTATCGTGGAGCGTTTGCATTATGCTATTAAGCTAAAATATCATTTGGGAATGGATTATAAAACTTGTATTTGTAAGCAATTACATTTTTAATGTTACACTGTAGAGGCAGAAATGTCATCCAATATATTTGTAGCGGCTGCATCTAAAATAATTGTGAAGTTAGGTATATTGCATTACATGGGAAAATTACTAACAGGACTGCTTCTACTATGAAATGAGATGGCTATCTTGCATGAATTGGCAAGAAGACATTGCACCCCCATCATTGGCCTTCACACAATATTCTGTCTCATTCAGTAGAAAGTGAGCAAGGAAAGGAAACCAATATTGTTTGTCTTGACACATCTGACCATCTGAGTATGCTGTAATAACTGCAAAAATTCCTCAGCACTCTCAGCATACACAGATGGTAAGAGGCAGCTATAGGACATAAGAGAGACTGCTGAGGAGGAGAACAATTATTTACAGGGGTAGGCAGTCCAAGGTTTTCAAATATTGCCCCTAGGAATATCTGTCCTTGAAAATGGCCTTGTATTCCAGTAAAAGCCTGTTTGTAAAATAAGTAAACTCAGGGAATATTTATATTAGGGATTGTTGTACGGAAAGATACATTCAGAATGTAATGTTTAAATGTAATTAAAGCAGCATTAAATTCAAAAGCAAGCATTTATTATATTACAGCTTCTGAATTCTTAGATGTGCTGACTGTATTCATTTTCTTTATTTAGGCTTAATTTATTTTATTGCCACTTGGTGATCCAGCCATTAGGTCTGTTGTTTTTCAAAAGAACAAGCTTTCTTGTAGATATAGCAGATACAGGGATAAGACAAACCATTTATCACTGACAGGGGTGTTACAATGATCAGCTTTATTTGGCTGTGTAAAACCTTTATCCCAAAAGAAAAAAATGTTGTAACTGATAAAGTGTTAACTGGAATTTGGCTTCAATTTGTTGGTGTATTTATTTATTTAAGGTACATATAGCTCCGTCAATTTACGCAGTGCTTTACATATATATTGTACATTCACATCAGTCCCTAACCCTCAAGGGGCATACAATCTAAGGATCCTAAACTTACATTCATACATACACATACTAGGGCCAATTTAGACAAGATCCAATTAACCTACCAGCATGTCTTTTGGAGAGTGGGAGGAAACAAAAGTACCCGGAGAAAACCCACGCATGCAAACGGTGTATCTATATCTATTAGTATATTTTACACTCTCTTTCCCCTGACTAACAATGCTGCTGTTTGCTGTGGCCCTGTGCTCATTCATCCAGATTGGGGGTACTCTAATGCAGGAAGTGTATTACAGACCAGATCCCCAGGTGAAAACAGGGGGAAAAAAAGCCTAAACAAAGTAAACTGATACAGCTACCACATCTAATGATTGATAAGCTGCAAAATATTACATTTTTGGTTTTGGGTTTAATACCACATTAAATGCTTCTACCCAACAGCAAGTATTTTAAAGAACATTGTTGAAGTATGGTTGCTGCTAATACTGAGCTTTGCTGCCCTGGTCTAAATGATCTGCTCTACAACATGTCCAGCATGTCCCATGAAATGCAAGTCATATCTTATTTCCATTAATACACTGGGCTCTATTTCGAAGTTCATTCATGTGAATGGGTGTCTTTTTACATGTTTCATGATTTTTCCCACCAACCATGCTATATTTACATTATTAAAGTGGAACTCCAAATACACACTGTATATGTTTAAAGTTATACCAGACAAGGGATTTGTATTTTTTGCCAATTTTCTGATTTACGCACTTTAATCCAGTGTTTCTCCCATTTTTTCAGTCAAGGAAGCCTTGGCTATCTTGAGGCACCTCATTCTAAATTTCTAAAAACTAAACTAATAGCTTTACATAATGCAGCAACATCCATACATGTAGGGCACCCAGCTGTAGAGGTGATTCATTCCTATTTCATACTTGCATTGACTAGTGTTCCAGCATTTCTCCTCTCCCTTAGTGTCTTTCCTTCACCCAGTTAATGTGACCACAGTGCTCATGGAGAGGGGCAGGGAAAGGGCAAACAAGGATGCTGTGCAGGCGCCTGATATCATCCTTATCAGCTAATGAAGGTTGTAATGTTGCACAATGAAAACCTGTGGCTCTGTGTAACTAAAAGGCAGGCTTAATCCATCCTCTGGTTTGTATTAAATTTGTGGGCAATATTTAGGCATTTTGTCATTTTGTCAAGACACCCCTGAAAAAACATGAAGGCACCGCAGGGTGCCTGGACTTCATGGTTGAGAAAGGCTGCCTTAATCACAATTCACAGCCTGGAAGTATGTAATACAACTTGATGATTTAGCTCAACTATTTTTGGATTTAGCTCAACTATTTTTAGATTCAATTCGTAGTTGTCCTGTCTGCTGATTGGATACAGGTGATAATGCTGATTCATTGTCCACTGAGAAGGCTGAAGTTGTAAAGTGAACATAGGATGAGTTAGTGGGCATTGGGATTGTGTAGATGGGTAATTGATTGCTTTTAGGGGCATTCTGTTTGCATTTGAGATGAGTTTGAGATGCTTGAGATGCTTTTTCTGCCTAAGCTGTATCATCTTAAATCAAGCAGCATTTGCATTCCCATTTGTACAGTGGGAGAAACAGTTCTGAAGCAAACAAAAGCCTGAATTCACATAGGTGTAAAGTAAACATATATTTAAAAACTGTGTATGTCCATGGGTATGTTAAGGGCATCCAAAAATGAACTAAACCCACTGATTTAAATGTATTCCCAAGAGGTAAAAGGCATGCCTTGAATTATAACTGTTACATTTACAATTGTGTAAGCAGATGCAGTCTTTTTTCTCCACTGCAGGTGGTACTCAACTGCAGCGGCACTGCAGAGGGATAGGAAGTAAGGAGGAACATTCTCCTTCCTGGTTTCCTGGGTCACTGGGGAAGCTATTCCGTTGGATGTTGCTACCCCATGTGACTCTAGTGGCCATCTTGTGTCTGGCTCCCAGGTTTGGCAAGCATTTATTATTATTATAGAGTATTAATAAAGCGCCAACAGTTCGCTCAGCGCTGTACAATACAAATGTGAGTGGTAGTGCAGGGACAGGTCACCCATCTGAAAGGGACAGTGAATAGCAGTAGAGAAAGGTTCCAGACGAGTAGGAAAAGCAGAGGGACACATCATCCTTCTTGGCATCCTCTCATTTGGGTGCAGACTGGCCAGGCCGAATTCTGCCTTTCAAGACAGACTCTGTTGGAACATATGAAGCCTGCTCCATTCTACAGTGCTGTTACATCTGTGAATTCCTCGGTTGGGTGCCTTTCCTTTGGGTTGTTGAAGTTTGAACTCTGATTTTAATTCAAGTTTACTGCAACTGGATTCTGTGTGTTTACTGCCGCCTCACCATGCTGAACCTCCCCACAAGTGTGCCTATGTCAGCTCTCTATTAAATTGTCATGTCATCAAATGACTGGTGTCATAGCTGATCACATGTACAGTGCCATGGCACATGATGGACAGCTACATGGGACACCAGGAGAGTTACCATTCATCGCCATTTAAGTAAAGGGACCCAATGGGTTTTGGTTTATTTTGTGATAGACCTGTATGGCATTAATTGAGAGTATTTACAGGGGTTCCCACAGAGGAGCAGTATAAGATTAACTTTATGTTGGAGTTGCTTGTTTATAATAAATATAGAAATATCTAAGATAGGCATGCAGTAAAGGTTGGGTTTAATCTATGGGAGGCTTATTTTTACACAATGGGACCTATTGTTTTGCAGCATCCTTGAAGCTTATATTCACTCATCAGTTGGGATAAAAGGATTGACTTTTCCTAGCTGCAAGACAGTGTATGCTGGGTACAAGAAGTCTTATCCTTCTTAGCTCCCTGAGGTAAAGGATGCCATTATGGGATACTGTTATAAACACCCCACTCACTCAGGGCCCACAATAACTTAGCATATTATGCTCCTCCTCTTTTATATACAGACATTATCTTGGCTTGTTTATGCTTTAAGAAGCTATTGATACTATCACTAATCACTTCTTATAAGGAAACCTCTTTACATGTCAAGGTTTCCTTGTAGAAAGCGGGAGTGGGGCTATCTGCTTCCCCGATCCCGCTCTCTACAGCAAACCCCCACCTTGCTGCCAAGAAAACTGACAGGGAGGCTGCAGGAGTGGCTCTGTATGATCCTGACCATGGTTTAAACCCCCCCCCAGCTGGACTGGCATTCCCAGCCAGAACGATTCAATCGCACCCTTCTAGATATGTTTGGGACACTTACTGCTTAAAAGAAGCAACATTGGAGCAGACACATTGCAGCTATCATACATGTCTATAGTGGCTTTGAAAATGATGCCACAGACTAGTCACCATACAGACCATGCCTTGATGATGTTCCACAGAGGATAAGTGGTCCACTTGAGGAAGAGTCTGAGAACAGCATACAAGAAAGTCCAGGCTGCCTCAGACTCCCAGGGGCAACTAAACAAAAGGAACTTTTGGGGTGCATGTCCTACAGCCTGGCGACAGAGTGTTGCTGAGGAATCTGGGAGTCCCTGGGAAACACAAACTAGTCACAGCCCAATATCATCTGTAAGCAGTTCCCAGGGTTGCTAGTATACCAGATCCGCCCAGTGGGAGGCACGGGCCCTCTAAAGATCTGGCACTGTAATCAATTACTGCCCCTTTCAGAAGCAGTTCATGCACCTCAACAACCAGGTACATGGCCTACCCCTTTCAAAGATCACGTCCAATAACCAGGTCTTAATCTTCGCCACCAAACAAAGATTAGGAGTACAGTGAGGAAGCAATGATCGGCATTGACTGACGGTGACCTTTCACTATGTCAGAGACTACCATTCCTCCCCCTTCTAGAGAGACAGATATTTGGACCCTCAGGCCTTAGGCTCCAGAATTCAAACCCCAAAGTCATTTCCTGCCAGGTTAAGAAGACCCTCCAACCCCCCCTTACTACAGAGGACACATAAACTCTCCAACCATCTGTAGCACCAGAGGAAAAGCTAGTTGTATCCAGGGGTGGACTAACAACTCATGGGGCCCCCAGGCAATAGGGGATCATGGGGCCCCTGTGTCCTCGCCCACTCTCAAACCACACCCAAAAAGCCTATGAAAGATACCAGGGACCTCTGATAGGGCCCCCTACTGACCCTGGGCCATTGGGAACTCATGAGATGCCTACTCCTCCAACCACAGATTCAGTGGGGGGTGGTTCCAACTCACCCCCTGGCACACCTAAGTGGGCCATCCAAATATCGGTGGCTTGAGGACAACACAACCTCAACCCTTATGACAAATGGTGGGAGGTTCCCTCATCAAATTTAAGAGAATTATCTGGGTTAATGTGAATGTTAACTAAAGCTGCTTTTAGCTGTTGATTTACGTTAATCTAAAGTTATAGAAATTATATGTTGATGGACATGTCATTCCTTTTGGAAGGTCCTTCCCATTCACAATCAGTCTGGTGAAAGGAGCAGTTATTTCTATCTAGCAGCATAAGGTAGATCTCCAACTTTCCAGGCTTGACTAACTCAACAGTTGATCATTGCTGTGCAGTTTGCAACTAATGAAGTTCTTCTTTAAGATGGATAACTCGGACAGTGAAGGAGACATCACTCCTTCAGACAAGGAGACATTAGACATCCTGGACATCCCACAACAGTCTACAAAAGGGACACATGCTATATATGACCTCACTTAGTGGTTTGTCATATACACCAACTTGAGAAGGGAGTGCACTTCTGCTGTCTAGTGGTTTAGTGCATGCTCCAAAACGCGCCAATTTGTATGCTGGTCTCTCACACATCACCACGCTGACGTTGCGCTTCAAGGTGCACTCCAGACACCATCTTCAGAGACTTCATATGCTGGCCAGTTTCTTGTGACATCCACAGTCTCCCTTAGCATGGATGCGGCTATTGCAGAGAGGACTCAGCCATTACCTTACGTACCTGAGCTTTCTTACCTTTTTCACCATGTGAATTCTTTTACATTGCTCCCTAATAAATATTTTGACATACTGCACTTAGAGGCACTTTTTTCTTTCCTTATCTTCACACAGAGCCTGCTACAGCTATAAGAGCTTGCCCTAGTGCTGTATGGACTTATTTTGCATTATGACCGTATATTTTGTGTCCCTTGACATTAGGATTTGGGGAATCTGTATGTGCTGATTTTTTGCTTCTGAGACTGTTGAGATGATTTGAGGTATAATAGGGTTAGGGATCCTAGATGAGGAGCAAGGAGAAGTCTGCAATTTTTTGAGAAGTGGGTATCTCAGGTGCTATTGCCAACGGGCTGCATGGCAGGTTGTCATATGTCTTGTCAAACGTGTTGCCCAAGCAGCTGGTGTTTTGGCCATGCTTGATCCGCTTCAGACAGATTCTGTAAACATCAATGCTGCGGTCTGCTGCACATGTGTTGAAAAAATCCCACACCAATGAACTTTTGGAAGTCAGTGGGGAGTCAGCAGTGCCCTGCACCTGTGGAGCTCTGTCGTGTGATGCAATAGGGTGGCTGTCCTTATGCCTGCCCCTTAAGGACATCCTGCCTCGTTGGAGTTGTGCCTCCTCCTCACTTTCCTCCTCTGTTCTCACAGGCACCCAAGTACAGTTAGTGACCTCATCATCCCCTCCTTCCTCATCACGGGAGACAACTTGTCAGTATGCTGCAGCTAAGGGAAATGACTACCAATTTCTTGTCCGTCATTGGCACCCCCTCTCTTTAGGCTCACGACACTCACTTCCTCAACCTGGGAACCAACATCGGGGCATTCAAATTGCTGTGCATCCTCCAGCAGCATGTAACTGACACTATGATTGAATAATTCAGATGACTCCTCCGTGCATGATGGTGGGGCTACAGAAGAAGTAGCTGTGGGCAAGGCACCTGTGGAATGGGCCATTTTGGCAGCTGCTGTGGAAGACAAACTAGTATGAGCCTGGGTGACAGAGGATGAAGAGGATGAGGATGGCTTCATTATCCACTACACCACCTTTTCTGCATGTTGTGGCTCAATAACATGGCCAGCACTGGAAAAAAAAGACAAGAATGCCCTGCCTGCAGAGAATACACTATGTCCACGACCACCACTTTTCACTGTGGACACAGAGGCTACTTGCCCTCTTTTAGCTGCCCGTGAACATCTGCCTCTCCTTGTTGACCTTTTGGACATGATCAGGGGTGGACTGTAACTCATGGGGCCCCCGGGCAATAGGGGATCATGGGGCCCCTGTGTCCTTGCCCACACTCGAAGCACACCCAAAAAAGCCTATAAAAAGGTACCAGGGGCATTTCATGGGGCCCCCTACTGACCCCGGGCCCTCTGGCAGTTCCCAAGTGCTCGAATGGTCAGTCTGTCCCTGGTCATGATGGGGATTTTTTGGGGGGGATTTTTATAACTTTTTATTTGAGAGTATGGGATGGGAATTTGGTGCTTGGGTGCAATACTTTTGTGCTTGGTGCACAATAAACCATTATATTATTGTTTTTTTTTAATAAAGAAAGTAGAGGGTACAGCAATTATGGAAAGTTTTTTTTAATGCTGCTGCCACTGCTGCTGCTGCTGCTGCTGCTGGAAAAAAATAAACAAAACATTTCAAACAGCAAAAAAAAAAAAAAAAATCACTGCTGATACAGAAGGAAGAACACCTGCGATGCAAAAGGGGAACAGCAATTATGCTCAAAATATTTTAGTTGCTGTGGCAAAAAGGAAAAAAATAAAATAAAGTTTAAAAAATTCAGAAAGCTTTGCGACACAGAAGGGGGATTAGCAATAATGCCATAAATAGTTTTAGTGCTGCTGTGACAAAAAATAAATAAATACAATTACAATAATTTAAAAAACTAAACAAAAAAAAAGGTAACCACTGCTAACACAGGAGGAACACCTGTGACAACAGAACATAATGCTGAAAAAATAAAAAACAAATTAATGAAAAAAATATAACAAAGAAAAAAGAAAAATACATGGGAACAGCGGTGATGCAGTAGTGCGGTCAAAAACACTGATAGTTCACTGACACCACTGCTCTTCACAACACCACACTACACTGTTAGTGACTACACTACACTTTGGTCAATCATGGCTCTCACAGTGCATTGTGGGATGCTCGGCAGGCGAATAGGCCTCTGACGCCTTTACCGTTCGCTTATTCCCCGAATACATGAACACCTGATGTTCGAGTCGAACATATGTTTGACTCAAACATCAAGCCCAACGCTATTACCATTCTGAGAGACTGAGCCATTAAACACCACTTAATCAGCTTCCTTATAGTTATTGAACTGCCAGCAGACCTTGTTGACTGCCTTAACGAGTGCTAACGGTTACTGGGCCCTTGATTCCCAATACCTGTCAGAGATAGGTCCATGAAACTGTTGGAACACAGAACTTAGGTCAGAGTGTCCATAATGGACACTCCTTCTTCTGTGCGATCCCTCTGTAGCCACTGGCCCCATCACACTAACAGGAGCATGTCCAAGGAACCTAGCACTGCGGTAAAAAACCAGTTCTCCATCAAGTCTGTTTTGCTGTTAATTTATAGTAAATGGCAGTGGGTGGATCTACAGCCACTATTCAGACAAATAGGGCCTTTTGAATCCACACACTGCCATACTCTGTCAAATACAGACAGGACCTGCAGCCATAGGGACATGTTGCTTATTAGGTCCACCTCCCTGTGACTCAAGTCATTTCTCAGTTATGGACATTGTCATATTTAGGTAATGACATCACCAATATCCCCTGCCCCTTTGTTTCCCTTTCTTCAGACTGGCAGCTGAGTGGGGCAGGGGATAGAGCCTTGTGTGGGAACCTATCATATTCATGACAGTTTTCCAGTACAGACATGCCCCACTCTGAGCACTGGTATACCACTGTATGCCAGCACAGAGCTGGTTTTAATTACCACCAGTTTCCTTAACTGCAAACATAGCGACAGATTCTTAAAGTAGGTAGTATTTAGAATTATCTGAACTTGGCATCAGTGTCGGTATTGTGACTAAAACTGGCGCAAATGCTTGCCCAAATAAGGCACAGGTAGCTTTAAAGGGAACTACCACCAGAAAAGTGTTGTTAAGGCTTTATTAAATTCCCCAGGTTGTATTGATGGCTTTAAATACTTTATGTCTTATGTGCATTGTTTTTTTTTTTGTTGGTTGAACTGGATGGTCTTTTTTTAACTAGAAGTAATACTAAAGGCAATTTTTTATTTTAAATTAAAATAATAAACATGTCATACTTACTTGCGTGGTACATGTGGTGTTTTGCACAGAGCAGCCCCGATCCTCCTCTTCTGGGGTCCCCCGCACCTCTAACTCTCCCTGTGCCCCCATAGTAAGCCACTTGCTATGGGGGCACACAGTGCTTGCTTGTTCCTGAGCTAAGTGTGTTTATGGTGCTGTGCTCCATACACACACACAGTGGGGCTTTACAGCAGCAGAAGCTAAAGATAAGTATTAAGGGAGGAGGGCTGCAAGATGTAAATGTGCTGTAAATGCACTTTTTACCTTGATGCATGCAATGTATTATAGTAAAAAACATTTTGGCTTTAGAACCACTTTAACTATGTAACTATCTAATTTCTGTTTTTACAAGCTGGACAATAGCTGTTGAACAATACTTAGCAAACTGGGGAATGACATCACAGGGGTTGCTATTGGTTGTGAAAAATAAACATTTTATGTCCTGTCATTATTTATGTATCAATACCATACATTTTATCTATTTGTCTTTTTTGATTTACATAGCTCCAGGCGGTTAAGGTTGAATATCTACAGAATCTATTGTGCCCTGAAAACCAAAGAGGATTTATTGAAGAATGATCTCAGTGATGGGACCCTCTCCCTGAGAAGAGTATGTCTGAAGATGGAGACCACCTCCTGTTTTCCTGGCATAGATTTCCTCCTAAGGCATTTTTCTTAGACATGACATTTGTCATCTAGATTTCTTTTTCTCTCTTTCCCGAGGCGAAAATATTTTCTGCTCTCGTTCACCAAAGAGAAATCCTATAAAAGGTTCTTGCCAAATGGCTTGTCATAATGTATAAGCACCTCATTCACAAGACAATTGTCCCTTTTCTCTGGCAGTTTTCTTGACCTTTTGCATTGAAGTGCCAGTGAATATGACTATGTATGATGAACTCATTTTGCATTTTACTTTATTAGAATAGCAGAAGTGCATCTGCTTAATAAATGGTAAGAAGATAGAACGTAAAAAGCTTGAATGTATGTAAAAAAAAAAAAAAGAATCAACACATGTCCACATTATCTAACACTACACATATGATATAAATATATATATATATATATATATATATATAGTGTTAGATAGTGTTGACATGTGTTGATTCTTTTTTTTACATACATTCAAGCTTTTTATGTTCTATCTACTTACCATTCATTAAGCAGATGCACTTCTGCTATTCTATTCACCAAACATTACACTTGGCACAATGCAGTCAGGCAAGTACCGTTCTTCTGGCAACTGCCAGACCCAGACACATTCATCAGATTGCCAAGCAGAGAAGTATGATTCATCACTCCAGAGAACACATCTCCACTGCTATAGAGTCCAGTGGCAGAGTGCTTTACACCACTGCATCCGACACTTTGCATTGCACTTGGTGATGTAAGGCTTGGATGCAGCTGCTCGGCCATGGACACCTCATTCCATGAAGCTCTCTGCACACTATTGTTGTGCTATTCAGAGGGCCACATGATGTTTGGTGGCCTTTAGCTATTGACTCTGCAGACAGATGGCAACTTCTGTGCACTGTGTGCCTCAGCATGCGCTGACCCCACTCTATCATTATACATGGTCTACCACTTTGTGGCTGAGTTGCTGTTGTTCCCAGTTGCTTCCACTTTGTTATAATACCACTAACAGTTGACCGTGGAATATTTAGTAGCAAGGATATTTCATAGATAGACTTTTTTGCACAGGTGGTAACCTATCACGGTACCACTCTTGAATTCACTGAGATCTTGAGAGCGACGCATTCTTTCATAAATGTTTGTAGAAGCAGTTTGCATGCCTAGGTGCTTGATTTTATACACCTGTAGCTATGGAGGTGATTGGAATACCTGAATCCAATGATTTGGAGGGGTGTCTCAATAATTTTGGCAATATAGTGTGTATGTATATGGCATGTTGCTGGTACACTTGGGACAGAAAGAACTTGTGGCCAGCTTGAACGTGTATTTTAATATATGCAAACCAACTAATCCTGTTTGTAAAGCCGACCTTTATCCTGCAAACATAAAGCGAAACTTCACCCTAATAAAAGGGAAGTTCTGCTGTATGCCCCCCCCTTCTATTTTTGGCACTTTGGGGAGGAAGGGGAACTGGTACCTTAATTTTACAGGTTCCTGCTCCCACGTTCAGTCAGATTGCCATGGTGATCCACCAGAAGTTCTCTTCCCCCATATCTGCAACCTTTTGGGACACATCACAGGTCCCAGAAGATTGCGGGACCATTCACAAGGTGCAGTGTGGCTCGAGCATGCACAGTGGGCAGCCGGCTGTGAAGCAGCAAGGAATCACAGCCGACTGCCCACAGTAAGCATGCCAGTGCCTGGGGCAACCCGAAGTCAGCCAAAACAAACAATTTCAGTATTCATTCAACCAATGGGATCCCAAATTCTCTCAATAATTGTTGATGAGTATGTTAACATATGGCACATGAGCAAGATTAGATTTGCCCTTCGACAATACACTTTTCTGTTGGAAAGATAGCCTTTCCCTCAAGATCTCTCCACAGTTTAGAAGAAAAATCTGCCTGGAAGGCAATAGTAAATTGGCTTTGCCATTCCACATCTATGAGGCCTTGGCTATGTCACCAATGACTCAGGTAAACAAGGAAGTGAAGGGGAAAATAAGGTAGGTTGGCAACTAAATCTCTCTTTGTTGGTAGGACTACAGGCAGATTACAGATACAGTTGCAAGAAAAAGTATGTTAACCCCTTGGGATTACGTGGAGTTTTGCATGAACTGGGCATAAAATGTGCTCTGAACGTCATCCAAGTCACAACAATAGAAGAACACAGTCTGCTGAACATAATACTACACAAACATTAGATGTTGCCATGGTTTAATTGCACATAACATGTAAACATTCACAGTGCAGGGAGAAAAAAGTATGTGAACCTTTGGACTTAATAACTGGTTGACCCTCCTTTGGCAGCAATAACCTCAACCAAACGTTTCCTGTAGTTGCAGATCAGACCTGCACAACGATCTGGAGTAATTTTGGACCACTCCTCTTCACAAAACTGTTTCAGTGTAGCAATATTCTTGGGATGTCTGGTGTGAATCGCTCTCTTAAGGTCATGCCACAGCATTTCAATTGGGTTGAGGTCAGGACTCTGACTGGGCCACTCCAGAAGGCGTATTCTGTACTGTTGCAGCCATTGTTTTGTTGAATTACTTGTATGCTTTGGGTCATTTTCCGGTTGCATCACCCATCCTCTGTGGAGCTTCAGTTGGCGGACAGATGGTCATACGTTTTCCTGCAAAATGTCTTGATAAACTCTGGAATTCATTTTCCCATCAATGACAACAATCCGTCCAGGCCCTGAGGCAGCAAAGCAGCCCCAAACCATGATGCTCCCTCCGCCATATTTTAAAGTGGGGATGAGGTTTTGATGTTGGTGTGCTGTGCCTTTTTTTCTCCACACATAGTGTTGTGTGTTCTTCCCAAACTCAATCTTGGTTTCATCTGTCCACAGTATATTTTGCCAGTAGTGCTGTGGAACATCCAGGTGCTCTTTTGCAAACTTCAAACGTGCTGCAATATTCTTTTTGGACAGCAATGGCTTCCTCCGTGGTGTCCTCCCATGTACTCCATTCTTCTTTAATGTTTTCCTTATTGTAGATGTGTCAACAAAAATGTTAGCATGTGCCAGAGATTTCTGTATGTCTTTAGCTGACACTCTGGGATTCTTCTTTACCTCATGCAGCATTCTGCGCTGTGCTCTTGCAGTAATTTTTACAGGACGACCACGCCTAGGGAGAGTAGCAACAGTGCTAAACTTTCTCCATTTGTAGACAGTCTGTCTTACCGTGGACACATGAACATCAAGGCTTTTGGAGATACTTTTGTAACCCTTTCCAGCTTCATGCAAGTCAACAATTCTTGATCGTAGGTCTTCTGAGAGCTCTTTTCTGCTCTTTTAGCTCTGGGAGAAGTCATTAAGCTAGGGCCTCACATACTTTTTCCTCCCTGCACTGTGAATGTTTACATGTTATGTGCAATTAAACCATGGCAACATCTAATGTTTGTGTAGTATTATGTTCAGCAGACTGTGTTCTTCTATTGTTGTGACTTAGATGACGTTCAGAGCACATTTTATGCCCAATTCATGCAAAACTCCACGTAACCCCAAGGGGTTCACATATTTTTTCTTGCAACTGTAAGCATGCAAAACTGCATGCTCGCCAATTATTTAAAGCGGTTCTTTTCCTTTTTTTTAAAAAAAAGATAAATAAATAAAAGACAGAAGCTACAAATACTGTAGCTGCTGACTTTTAATAAAGGGACACTTACATGTCCCTCGTAGGTAGTATTACTGATAGTGCTTCTCCCAGTCTGCATTTTAGTTGAATATGTATAGTCTCCCGTGTCCTACAGTTTGTGATGTTATTGCAGTGTCACCTCTGCTCTAATCAGTGATTCTATTTATGTTGTTTTTCTCCTCTATACCCTTACCGTTGTTGCATTCTTTTCTTTATGTGAATGACTTTCAATGAATTTTTTGTGAAACAAAAAAAAGGCTGTAGACCCAGGAGCATCAAAGCACTGCTATTTTTTAGGAAGCATTCAAGACTAAAGGTACATTTTCAGCATATTTCTTAGATATGATTAATTTAAATAAATGTTTCCTATAACATGGCAAATCTTTTTTTTTTTAAGTTCAATCCAAAAGTATGGCTCCGCTATTGCTGTCTCTTTTTTATAAATACTGGTTACACAGCAGTTTCTGCCATCAACACTTTTGAGTCACAGACCAGAACAAGCATGTTGTAAATAAGTGTCCAAAAAGTGTCAGAATTCCTTATCTCTATACTTAGGTCCTAAACTGACAGATGCCAAAACATCAGCATGACAGCCATTACAACTACATAACATTCTCAAAGGAGAGGTCAGCAATGTCAGTCCCTATATTTTTTCGTGACAGAGTCGCTTTAACTGAGCATAACTCAACATAACACGATGCAGAATTTACAAGAGAGAAAGGACAATATAGTGAAAACACATTTCCTTCCATGAAAAGGCATTGAAATATACTTAGTTTAGAAATAATATGTCTAATCATAATTTCAGATCTGTCACACTAGCTATTTGATTAATTTGCAGCCCATTTATCACCAACCTATTATGCAATGCCCAAGTTCAGACTGATGTTTCCTGCCCTAGTTGCACACAGGGTGAGAGGTCAATTAACCTACCAATATATTTTTGGATGGTGGGAGCGAATAAATGCCATGTACATGCCCTTGTTGAATTAAACCCAGGACCCCAGTGTTGCCTTATAGGCCCTCTATTTTCCAAGTCTACTCTAACATTTCCATGCAGATGACAACAAATTGTTTATTCTATCAGACCCAACAGAATGTTAGATGTGTATAGCATAATACTGCCTATGCTATTTATTGAGAGTTGAGGGAAGTTTCAGGAATATTTATTTAAGCTGAATTCCAGACAGATGTTAACAATCTTTTAATCTAGTTTTGAATATAATAAATAAATATTAATAAATATGATTTTTTTTCTAGCTCCAGCTATCAAAAATGTATATTTTTTATCAGCCTCCTGGTATCACATGCATTGAAAGATTTAAGCCTTGTACACACAGGCCTGAATGTCAGGCCACATCTGCTGGTTCAATAGAAACCAGTAGACATTAGCCCATGTGTACGGCAGCTGGACTGATTGAACCTGGTCATTGAGCCGGCTTCTGTCAAAGGGGCATGACCAAAACAGGCCGATCTGCTCCTGATCAGTGATTTCAGCCAATGGCTGAGAGCACTGACCGGAGTGGTTTGGCAGTTTGTTTGTGTTTTTCATTCAGTCCACTGGGCTGAACTAAAAAAAACTAGTAGTGTCTACCAGGCTTGGGGCTGGGATGGAAGGGAAAGTAGTGTGAGCCAAACAGGCCCTGTTAAGTATATGTTGACTGAAGGAGGGAGCCAAGTGATGATGTCATTAGTGTGTTTGTTTTCCAGAACTGTCTAGCCGCAGGCTGGAGTAAGTTCTAGAACAGGAGTAAATTGCTCTAGTGTGGTGAGTCCGTAGAGGTTACTTGGGAAGTGCATCACCTGGCTAGGGTGCCAAATTTATAAGACAAGCTAAACATAATTACAAATCCTTTGGCAAATTAGACAATGCTTATTTATGTAATTCAAATATATATATTTGTCTGCTTCATTGAGTTTATGTGTTGTTTATAGCTAGTCACATAGCTCAACATTTGTTCCAGCTTTCTAGGTTCTAGACAAGCAATAGATAGGGAATTACTATATGCACTTTAAAGAGAATTTTTACCATCTCCACCTCTGCTTTTTTTAAATCCTCTGTTATGCCAGAATGAAAGAAGAAAAATATAAACACCAAAAACTGTTGTTTTAATATTGCAGCTGGAAGGGGGTTCCATAGAGGAAAAGTCAATTTTAAGGGTGAATGTCTATTTTAGCCTGTATAACATTTACCATAAGCAGGATTGATAGCACAGTTGCAATGCAAGCATGCCTTTGTTAGGAATCTGATTTGTACTTTGACATTTGATAAACGAGACTTATATGTTCAGATTGATAGCAGTGACCTTGACAAGGATCAAAAGCCAATGGTAGGGCAAGTAACAGTCGCATTCACAGACAGAGAAGACTTAGCCACATAACGTCAGCTTAGCATTAAGATTTCCCTAGTGTACATTGTGACACATCCAACGTGGTGCTACTGGAAGAAAATTGTTATACAACGTAACACTCTATATAAGAATCACTGTCACTGAAACTCTTTACAAATACAGTATGTCAGGGCACGCGATCACAGCAGAGCATTTGTAAATTGACATTCTTAAAAGAGAACAAAATGTATCAAAATGTAATAATGACTGTTTCAATTTATTTCACAGAGATGAAGATGTGAGAATTTCAATTATCTAGTTAGCACTATGTTTTTCCACTTCATAATGTATAAAAGTTCACCTAAATTATCACCTTCAAGAGCACTTTTATCATTTTTGCTGACATTGATATCTGCTTGGATTTTATCTTAGCAGGTAAACCAGATGGTGATTTTTAAGCTATATATATTGTATTTCAGATCTAAATGTTTTCTTTTTCTTAGGTTGACTCAATGACCTGACAAACCTATCGAAACATTAAAGTGATACTGAACCTACAAATGTTTCCTTAATGCATTACTTGCAATAAGGTATAAATCATTTTTATTTTCTCTGTCCTCCTCCTTCCCAGTGTGAAGGGGAAGAGAAGGGAGAATAAATCCAGGGCTGTGCATGGCTGCATGTCTTCTCTCTCTTCCAATTCACACAGGATTCGAGCAGCAGCAGGAGCCATTGGTTTTTTGCTGCTGTCAATCAAATTCAGTGAAGAGGACATGGGGGGCAGAGTTAAGTCCCACTGTGTGTCTATGGAGCACAGCTCTGTAGACACACAGCAAGAGAACAAGTAGATACCGTGTGCCCGCATAGCAAACAACTTGCTATGGGGACACACGAAGAAGAGGAGGAGCCAAGATCGCGGCCGGGGACCCGAGAAGAGGAGGATCGGGCTGCTCTGTGCAATACCATTGCACAGAGCAGGTGAGTATAACGTGTTTGCTATTTTCATTTACAAAAACTTCAGACTTTAGTAACACTTTAAATTTTATTGATTTATCATACATAATACTTAAAGAGAACCAAAAAATACAGTAGGTATATAGTGGCAGGTGACAAATCTCATCTCTGTGTAGGTTGCAACAGGTACCCATCAATGGTCAATACAACGTGGTGTACAATTTACAACCAGTCATTGGATGACATAGGGTCACTGACAGACTTTATACATAAATAAAAACTGCACCCTAAATGGGAAAAATGGCTTTTAAGAGCCACCCCCAACATTATTGCCACTTTAGTTTGGGGGGGCCTTCTTTCCCCGGAATTTCTAAACCCTCCCCGCCCACAACCTTCTGGGACATGTCCTTCTGGACAGGTAAGTGTCCTTTTTATTAAAAGTCAGCAGCTACAGTATTTGTAGCTGCTGACTTTCCTTTTTTTTTTTCCCAGTGACCGAAGATCCTCTTTAAAGCAGTTCTTCACTCTAGAAAAGAAAAGGGATCCAGCACTGTACTCACCTCAACCAGTTCTTTGCTGGTCTTTTGGTTCTTGGCACCGGCATCTTTAGCATGGGAAGCTGACTGAGACAGCTTGTGGCTTCACAGCAGCTTCCTACTGAGCATATGCAAGCCACACTGAGCTTTGTGAATGATCCCGCTGTCTTTTGGGACCTGTGATGTGTCCTAGAAGGCTGCAGGCAAAGAGAGCGGGGCCAAACTTCTAATCAGATCACCTAGGCTATAAGTTGGAGCGGGTACTTGTCAAAACTAGGCACCCCTTCCCCCTAAAAAATATGCCAAATGTGGTAAAGGAGGGGGAAGGAGAACATAAAGAAGAACTTCCCCTTTTGGGCCAAGTTCTGCTTTAGGTATTTAATGACAGCAGACTGTTGTGTTTATTTTAAAGAAAGCAGAAAAAATGTATTCAGTTTTTTTATTAGTTTCTCTAAGGTCCTCAGATAATGTCCTGGTCTGACAATCTAGTGTGTTTCGAGGATATATCCTCTTTTACAATCTAGGCTTGAAAAAAGATATATACTTGAAATGCAATGCATAGCCCTTCATCTGGAAATAGGCTATACCTAATTCCACGAGAGGTGCCACCAGGCGATAAGGATTGCTGCTTGTCTTGAGATCCTTGGAGCAGGTCCTGTCTGAAGAGTCATACTGACAGCCACAAAGAACATATCTGGGCACTGGTGGGTGGCACTGCTGGGCACAGGTGGGTGACAATGCTAGGCACTGATGGGCACAGGTGAGTGGCACTGCTGGGCACAGGTGGGTGGCACTGCTTGGCACTTGTGGGTGGCACTGCTGGGCACAGGTGGGTGGAACTGCTGGGCACTGATCATCAGGGCATTGGTCATCAGTGCCCTGATAATCAGTACCGATCTGTTTTCTGACAATTGGCAGTTATCGGCAGTACTTTTCTCACGCTCTGACAGCGTGAGGAAAGTGCAGCCGATAACCGGCAACTGCATTTACCCGGTGATCTGCTGTGCAATTGAAACCCTCTGCTATCAATCTGCCCAGCCGCTGCTCTCGTGCGCATCACTGGATTGGATCAGTCTCAGGTAAGATTAAGGAGGGGCTGGGGAGTATTGTGCAGCACAGAAGGTTTTTCACCTTAACCACTTCAATACGGGGCACTTTTACCCCCTTCATGCTCAGGCCAATTTTCAGCTTTCAGCACTGTCTCACTTTGAATGGCAATTGCGCCATCATGCAACACTGTACCCATATGCAAATTTTATCTTTTTTTCACACAAATAGAGCTTTCTTTTGGTGGTATTTAATCACCACTGAATTTTTTTATTTTTTTGCTAAAAAAAAAAACCCGAAAAAATTTTGAAAAAAAAGCATTTTTCTTTGTTTCTGTTATAAAATTTTGCAAATAAATAACATTTCTTCATAAATTAGGTATAAATGTATTCTGCTACATTTATTTGGTGAAAATACCCCAAATTAGTGTATATTATTTAGTCTGTAGGAAAGTTATAGAGTCCACAAACCAAGGTATATACTGTATATCTGACAAATTATCAATCCTGATGTATTGATGGCCCATCTCATTTTTTGAGGCCCGAAAATACCAAGATAATACAAATACCCCCCAAATCACCAATTTTTGGAAAATAGACAGTTCAAGGTATTTAGTAAGAGGCATAGTGAGTTTTTTGGAGGTTGTAATTTTTTGTTACAATTTTTTGGAAAATGTAGAAATTAAAATAAAAATCACAATTTTATTATTATATAACTGGTGTGGCAGTGATCAGAGACACTGACTGGTGACAGTATGTAAAAAAAATAAAAATAATAATAATTTAATTTGTATTTTTTTTTCAAAATTTTCAATTATTATTTTTTTTATTAAATTTGTTTTTTTTTTCCTGTTTTTTTTTTCAACACACTGTGACCAAAGCAATACAATGTTACCATAGTAACATTGAACTACTCTGTGCAAGTAATCAAGATTTTTTTAACACATTATGATTTCTAATACCAAGGTATTTCATTGATATTTGCAATCATTGTTACTGTATGAAACTGATTCATTCAGTCTTTTGTTGTGATTAGCTGTGATAGGCTCAACACATGATACAGATGGGCTGTGATTGGCTCTGTCTGTATCATGTGACTGCTTTGACCAGTCTCGGCCAACAACATAATTGTATACAATGGATGGCATGACGGGAAGCAATCCATTGTATACAATTGACATGTGATCTGCTGTTCACAATGGTCACATGACACTGGCAATAGGCCGGTGTAGCGACATGTCATCGCCACTGCGCAACCCTGCGGCTGCGTGAGAGGCTCATTTTGACAGGATGTCATATGATGCCGAGTCACAACGAGGAGTGTCCCGCCTGGCCTTCAATCTGCTATAGGCCAGGTGGGAAGGTGTTAACCATAGAATGCATTAAGGTGAAAAACCTTAAGGCTTTAGAACCACTTTAATCCAGACACTGACAAACCCAACACAAACATGTGTCTTTATCTAATATTGTATCAAACCTCTCAACATTCTGAGATGGGAAAGAGGGACACCTATTAGCAAAAAGTAGGTGGGCAAAGGTCAAACACTTGCTTCATACCCCTTGCATGGAGAATGAATGCATTAAAAAAAATGTATTTGTTATTTATTATTCGTACTTATATAATTGGTTAAACCCACTAGTCATTTTTTTACCACTACTGCTCCATTAAACTGGCTTGTGACATTTACACATGCAACAGTTTTGAAATATTTTGCACTATAAAACAAATTTTGATTGAAAAATTGTGTATTTTTTATACAGGTCTGTACATCAGAACACCAAAATGAGGGACAAATAATGAGGAAAGATAGACAGAGAGACTGTGTTCCAAAAGAGGGACAGTCCCTCCATATCAAGGACAGTTAGAAGCTATATTGTATTTGTATTTTTGTCCAAGACAGATTCCAATTAGGCAGAAGGAATTAAAACTACTGATATTCCTTGGTATTGACATCCTGAATTTAAAAAGCAGAAATAATTTTTTTTATATTGTTTTACATTTTTTAAAATTTAAAACAATGTGATCTTGCTTTACATGGGACAGAAATGTGTCATAATTATATACTGTACAGAGCAATGTGATTAATTTGTTCATTGTCCTTTTTAAATAGCTACAACAGTTGAATTACATAGAGTTGAGCACATACTCAGCATTATTGTCGCTTTTGTTTGATGTTAATATAGATATTGTTACTATTTAGTTGACCGCAGTGCCCCCTTTTCTTTGTTGTGGGCATTCAGAATCTATGACATGACCTCAGAGCACATACTCTTTCTGCATATTAGTGATCTTTTGCTTTGTGCTACAATGAGCAGATGGTTTCCTTCAGAAATAGAACGAGAGAGGGAGAAAGGATGCTAGGACTCATCCAATGACATAACGATTCACATATAGCCTTTGGTCCATTTCTGGGTTTGTTGTGTCATTCCATCCCTACAAGCACACATTGATTACAGGGAGGGGGGTTATTAAAAACTGAGAAATACAGCTGTGAGCTAATATTAGCAGATGCATTAGAAGACATTGATAAAGACAGGATAAAATGTCACTTAGAGCTGCTGCATGCTGCATTAGTCATTAGTGATGAGCCAATGGATTTTGGATTTGCAAAACAGGCCCAATGCAAATTTTCTGATTCGTCTGAATATATTATTTCAGTTTTCTCCAATGTGTCAAGGCTTAGCTGCATCTCTGTAAAATATTATCCACACCTATTTTAACCAAAGCAGAGATGTTTCTAGGTCCTAAAAAGATGCAGGTGGCAAAGTGAACTGTGTTCATGTCCCTATCTTTCTTTCTGCTCTCTCCCTGCTACCAGAGACTCATTTCCCCAACTAACACCTTTGGTAATATTAAACCCTTGTTAGAGAGACAGTTTAAGGCAAAAAGCTTTTAGTACACTTTAGGCTCCATCACTAGAGGCCGGACAGTATACGAAAAGACCCCTATGCATCTGTTACACTGAATGACAATTTATTTCTTTGCGACTTTCCTTTCCTTGATGCAAGCAGTTACCACTTTGACCATTTCTAGGAGATAGCAGCTGCAGGCCCAAATTTGAGTATCACAAAGAAAGGATTTCCCAGCACACTTTCCAGCCACCCTACAAAATAACCAAATTGGCCCTATCTAAGTGTTTACGATAAAAGCAGAGGGTTTTGTTTGCACACATTTGCAAATACATGCATAAGCCGCAGTTCTGTGTCAAGGGGCTTCTGTATACTGTGGTCCTAACTGTAAAATTTCCAGAGTCTCCACAGTGGGAGCACATAAACTATATTGCGAAAAGTATCAGGACACTCCTCCAAATCATTGGATTCAGGTGTTCCAATCACCTCCATGGCCACAGGTGTATAAAATCAAGCACCTAGGCATTCAGACTGCTTCTACAAACATTTATGAAAGAGTGGGTCGCTCTCAGGAGCTCAGTGAATTCAAGTGTGGTACCGCGATAGGTTGCCACCTGTGCAATAAGTCTATCCATGAAATTTCCTTGCTACTAAATATTCCACGGTCAACTGTTACTGGTATTATAACAAAGTGGAAGCAACTGGGAACAGCGGCAACCTAGCCACAAAATGATAGGCCACGCAAAATGACAGAGCGGGTCAGCGCATGCTGAAGAGCACAGTGTACAGAATGTGCCAACTGTCTGCAGAGTCAATAGCTAAAGACCTTGAAACTTTGTGTGGCTTTCAGATTAGCACAACATCTGAGTGCAGAGAGCTTCATGGAATGGGTTTCCATGGCCGAGCAGCTGCAACCAAGCCTTACATCACCAAGTGCAATGCAAAGCGTTGGATGCAGTGGTATAAAGCATGGCACCACTGGACTCTAGAGCAGTGGAGACGTGTTCTCTGGAGTGACGAATCACATTTCTCTGCCTGGCAATCCGTTGGATGTGTCTGGGTTTGGCGGTTGCAAGGAGAATGGCACTTGACTGACTGCATTGTGGCAAGTGTAAAGTTTGGTGGAGGGGGCATTATGGTTTGGGGTTGTTTCTCAGGGGTTGGGCTTGGCCCCTTAGTTCTAGTGAAGGGAACTCTTAAGGTCTCAGTATAGCAAGACATTTTGCTCCCAACTTTGTGGGAAGAGTTTTGTGATGGCCTTTTCCTGATCCAACATGACTGCACATCAGTGCACAAAGCAAGGTCCATAAAGACATGGATGAGCAAGTTTGGGGTGGAGGAACTTGGCTGGTCTGCACCTCAACCCAATAGAACACCTTTGGGATGAATTAGAGCGGAGGCTGCAAGCCAGGTCTTCTCGTCCGAAATAAGTGCCTGACCTCACAAATGCGCTTCTGGAAGAATGGTCAAACATTCCCATAGACACACTCCTAAACCTTGTGGACAGCCTTTTGAAAATGTCTATTGTTTTTTTTCTGCTTATATTATGCTAGCTATATACAGTATGTCACTCTTTAAAAACAATTGTTGTCTACACTTATTATAGAATGTATCCTGCGCCTGTTTGAGTTCTATCTATGTCATCTTTTAGTTGACTATATATTATATGAAGAATTACTGCACTCACTGTGGTTAGAATATACACTTAATATATGAAAACATAAAAAATGACACTTAGAAGTATTGTGCAGTTATTTATAGTTTATACATCTCAGAAAAGACACACTTTTCTGCACACAGTTATGGACAAATCAATCTAGTTTTATCTGTGTATTTTATAAACCAATACAGAAGTGAACAAGAAAAAAGAGTTATGATTATGAAATATGGAATTTGGAGATTTTTTTATCAGTTATTGTAGGTCTTACTTATTGATGAAACGTATAGTTTTAGAGGAAAATCAAACATCTTGCCAGTTTTTAAATGTGGAAGGTTAAGTACCTCTGTTGAGTTTTTATCGCTACCTGTGTCCTAGTGGAATAATTTCCCTTTACTTCCTGTTTTGGTGACTGTAATAGATATTTTGGGCCTACAATAATTTGTAATATTATTGTGAACTTCTGATAGGGGTTTCAATTCCTGAACCTTATTTACCATTTTTTTTTTTTCTTGAAGTCCGCGGAAGTGCGAAAAACGAAAACCCATAAGTAAACAAAAAACGTACTAGTGCAAAACCAACACAAAAAAGTGCACTTAGGGGTGTGCTTTGTCCATTCCCCGAAGGGGTAGGATCTCTACCGTGATCCCCCGGGGCACGAAGCTCCTGACAGGGACTAAGGTTTCCATGTGGTCCACCTAGCCAAAAGGCCTGGCGGACCCCTTTCCTTGTGGCTAGCCTAAGCCACCCACCAAGTACTAGGTCAGGGGGCTTTCCCGAAGAGAGACCCCCTAGGGACAGGGGAGGAAGGAACCAAAAAGCCACACATCCTCCCCCTAGACTTCAGGGTAGGCCCGAGGACCCACACCCTACCATCCGTGAGAAAAAAACACACACATAAGTGAAAAGTGAAACAAACGTGGGAGAAAAAATAAATTAAATAAATAAGTAAAAATAATTGTGCACTGGCTAGGCCCTGAGGCCTGTAGCATAAAAATTGCCCTGGACTTAGCCAAAAGGCCTAGCCCTAAAAGACGCAGTGCAGAAAAAGTGTTTTGGATCAGTGACCATGTGCACGTTTCACACTTGGGATCCCATCCCAATGTGCTACTAAGAGCACCCCTGAGGCGACCACTCAGGGGGCACTGTTCCGCAGACTCTCTGCCTCCCCGGCCCCTGGCCAGACAAGGTAGATCCGTTCAAACCAGGAGGAACTGGGCCCCTCTGGCGTTCCTGGGGGAATTACTCCAACTGCCCCAACTGCCTGTGGGCACCTTAGTTTCTGTTCCAGGCTGTATTACCCATTAGGGCCCCCATCCTTCCAGCAGGAGTACTATACAGCCAAACATCCTCGCTAAGCAAGAATGATGGCATAACACCCCCACTGGACACTGATAAGAACAGATACTACACTTGATCTTTGCCTAAAGGCAGAGAAGCGATATTTACCATCTGTTGCATCACCTCAACACCCCCCTTAGGTTTCCTGTAGAGGTTTATGACAGTAAGACCATCCAGCTGAATAAGCCCTGGATCTGTCATTTCTAACACCTCCTAGGAAGTATTGTCATAGATTTTCCTGTGGGAACTGGATTTTCAAAGGAGGTATGCTTCCTGGATATTGGCTCATCCTAAATTCCATCTGATGAAATACAGTTGGCCAATGTCTTTCACAAATCATAGAGCCCCCCTTTGAACAGAAATGGCAAAATACTGGAACCTATTGAAGGGTGGGACTACCTGGAAGGGAGGGGGTATAAAGTTCTACCTTTATGTCCCTTTGTCCTTTCCAGAGCCCAGACCTCAGGACATTAGGATGTCTGTGTAATGTATCAGCATTGCTCTATTTCTTTTCTATACCTTTCTTTCTTATAGTCATCTCTCTATACTAATAATACTGTACTGTATGTTATACTGTAACATCAATTATTTTTTTTGTAATATCAAATCTTTTGTTTGATTCAATTAGTAACTACTTTTCTTCTGTATAAATAAATTAGATTTCTATTTTCTTTTTATTCATTTTATTCTTATTATTCAGCACAGTATTTATCGGTTAGTAATAATCTATAACTGAGAGAGAGGTAACAATGCCTGATTCTGATGTGGGCAAAAGGTTGTAATCACTTATTTCATTTATAATCATAGATAGAACCAAGTAAATAAGTGTGGTAGCAAAACCACCAAAACAGTGACACAGAAGGGATAGGCAATCTCCCCAAATTGAGAGGAAATTCCCTCTGCCACCAAAACAAGCAACCAAATGCAGAGATTGTGCTTCAGCTCCTATTCCGATAACTGTAAACGTTTATGATTTTCTTCATTTTTGGTCTTGTCACAATGGTAACCACGGTTGACGGTGAGAGAGAATCTCCCCAATGTGGGCACAGACCACAATAAAAATGGACAGATAATGTAATCCTTCCTCATTATGTCTAAAATCAGAAAAAGATTTTGACTGGAGTCCCAGAATAAAAAACAGTAAACTAATACATTTCAAAATAAATTCACTGTCGAGTTTATTTTTTATTAGATTATACATAAATTAATACAGACTATAGAGAGGCACCATTAACATCATATCACTGCAGTGCATAGAAAAGTTAAAGCAGTAATAAACTCAAAAGCAAACATTTATTATATTTCAGCTTAGCAATTCTTAGTTAGTTTTCTTTTTCAGACTTTCTTTCTTTTATTTTCACCTCTGATCTGGCCAGTAGGCTTGTTGTTTTTCAAGAGAAAAAGCTGTCCTGCAGATGTAGCCATTAGAGGGATGAGGGAAACCATTTAACACTGACATGGGTGAATAAAATAATAGCTTTTATTTATTTATGTAAAACCTTTATCCCAAAAGGAAATCAACAGTTACTGTATCTGCTTATAAAGTGTTAGCTGGAGTTTGGCATCAGTTTGTTTAATGTATCTAAATCTGCTACTGTATCGAGCACTCCCCTCCCCCAAGTTAAAATGCTGCTGTGCAAAGGTGTCTTTGTGCTCTTTCATCCAGAGTGTAAGCATTGTAATGCAGAGGACGCAGTACTGGCCAGATAACCAGGTGAACACAGTAAAAAAAAAAAAAACGAATGCAGACCAGGGGCGGACTGACAACTCATGGGGCCCCCAGGCAATAGGAGATCATGGGGCCCCTGTGTCCTTGCCTCAAAAAAGCCTATGAAAAAGGTACCAGGGGCATCTCATGGGGCCCCATACTGACCCCGGGCCCTTGGACAGTGCCCAAATTTCCAAATGGTCAGTCCGCCCCTGATGCAGACACCATATCTAATGATTGGTATGCTGCAATATATTACACTTTCTTGATTTGGGCTTGGTTTGTGCCGTGCTTTATGGTGCCATTCTGCACTCCTACTTACATAGGGAGCACACTTGTGTTATAGAGCATTGGGGCTTATTTACTAAAACCAAAGAGTGCAAAATCTAGTACAGCTCCATATAGAAACCAATCAGCTTCCGAGTTTTATTGCCAAAAATAATTGAACAAGCTGAAGTTAGAAGCTGATTGGCTACCATGCACAGATGCACCAGATTCTGAGTGCTCCAGTTTTAGTAAATGTCCCCTATAATATTAGATACACATTTGGACCATTTGTGTTTGCAGCGTGTTATAAAAAATTGCTGCATGATGTGTTTTTGGCACACTGAGAAACGTTGGCAGTCCATTCAAACTAAATGGGCAGCCTAATGCAACGCTTATTTAACTTGCAAACACTGTGCATTAAAATGACACTAAATGATATCCTTATTCTCCAATCATCATCCATACACATCTACTACTTAATGGCCCTGCAATTCATTTACCTGAAATCATTTCTTACTGTGTATTTCTGCCTCCTCATAATGTCTTCCATAAGCTCCTGAAACTCTCCTTTTCCCCCTCACCTCCAATTGTTTGAATCCCATAATCCACAGTCAATCTCAAGAATTAGCAAGAGAGGGGGGCTTCATTCCTACATAAAGGCAACCATGGATAATGAACATAGCCACCCTCTAACATGTAGTTGGATCTCCGCAGCACAAAAAAACCCCAGGTATTTTCAGATTTGGAGGAGGCTGTGAGCAATAGGAGGTACTCTTTTGAGGCAAGAATACATACTTGAATAATTTTTTTATTATTTATTTTATTATAATAAGTTTATTATCACTTTAAACACACAGGGGTAACCACAATGCACTAGTATGTACACGCTTTCAGGCCCCATTCACATTTTGAATCGTGGGCATAATCAACGTGATTCTGCCCACGATTTAAAAAATGCTTTGCTAAAATAAAAAACTGCACAACAGCGTGTTCAGGTGTCATTCATTTTAATGGCACCTAAAAATGCGGTACGGTTCTGCCACAATTGCTGTCCGAGAAATCGGGCTGCAATTGCGGCAAACCGCTTCGCACAAAACAAAGCTCAGGATCTTTTGGGCACCACGCTTCACGCAATGCAGTTTGACGCGATTGCAGCACAATTTATCGTGCGACAATCGCAGCAGAAATGCCCAGCGTTTTTAGGTGCTGTTTTAGGTTTTTAGGTGCCGTTTTTAGGTTACAGTCATATCTGTATGTTAAAGCTGTTGTGTGATTTGTTATTTTAAGTGTTTTGAAATCACGGGGAAGAATTACATCAAACCTGCCCGTGATTCAAAACGGGGCCTAAATGTTTCTCTGTACCCTCTTGCTGCCCACATAACGCATATGTTCAGCAACAAAGAGGGTGGAATTTAATGCCACACACAGTATGTGTCCATGGGCAGCAGAGCATCCGGTGCTGAGAGCATGCTCCCAGTACAGTGCCCGAGTCATCAAAGACAGCTCTCAGCTCGTACTAATGATCATGGAATTGGTGGCACCGGCTCGTTACCACTGTGACATCCAATCACAGTGGTCACGTGATTGGTCGATCCTTCCCGCTTTCCCCCATCCCCCGTGTGTACAGACCCTATTAAAGGGATTCAGGGGCTGGGATTAACAAAGGAGGTCTGTCGTTGCTTCTTTACATAAAAACTGTCGCTCTTAGAATGACTGATTTTCCTTGTGTTCTAAAATGACCCATTAGCATAAACCACTGACCAGCTATTCTAACTGGAATATTGTTCTATTCATCACAATACTTTGGTAGATGAAACTGGTACAGCCACTGTGAATGCAAATTAATTCTGTTGCAAAGGAAGAGAGTTTACATTGACCTGTGCTGCCACCCATCCCTGCAATCATCTCTCTATCACACTACGGATGTGTCTGATGTATGGTCCCATGCTGCATGCTGAGGTTTCTTCTGTCAGCCTTTATGTATCTGCAGGCTAGTGGAATGAACCACAGTTCACACCAGGGTACACAGGCATCTAACACCATCAGAAGTGTGGCGAATGTGAAGAGACTTTAGGCAACCATGGCTAAGCAAAGATCAGAGGTATTGACACGGTACAGAGTCATATCTGAATTTTGACAAAAGGGCTCTTATTAAGGAAAAAACATGTTAAAACTCATATTTTAAATTCATTTTGAAGCATCAGCCTTTTTATTTTGTTATAGTCCTGTATTTTCACATTATGATTTGTTGACTGTTTTTTTTTCTTAGAAACGTCTTAAAATACCTTTTTTCGTTAAAGTGATATTAAAGAATATGTTACCCCAATATTTCATATTCCTGATATGTGTCTGTTGCTCCATTTACAGTACTTACAGTGTTAAAAAGTGTCCTGTTCTGTTTGTATTGCTTTCTTTGTGTGAAATCCCTAATAGTCTTGTCAGTCCATCTGCTTTTCAATTTCAAACTGATCACACTAGGCAGGAGAGCACATCTATTACAGTGTGGTCAGTTTCCTGGCTGTGCTAGAAGAACAGCCTGCCTGTCATCCAATGACCAGATTACTATTGATCATTAAAAAGATAAAAAAGCCATATATAATGTTTTATATATATATATATATATATATATATATATATACACACACACACACTATATTGCCAAAAGTGTTGGGATGCCTGCCTTTACATGCGCATGAGCTTTAACCACTTCAATACCGGGCACTTATTCCCCCTTCCTGCCCAGGCCAATTTTCAGCTTTCAATGCTGTCGCACTTTGAATGACAATTGCGCGGTCATGTAACACTGTACCCATATGAAATGTTTATAATTTTTTTCACACAAATAGAGCTTTCTTTTGGTGGTATTTAATCACCACTGAGTTTTTTATTTTTTGCCAAATAAAACAAAAAATACCTGAAACTTTTGAAAAAAATGCACTTTTCTTTGTTTCTGTTATAAAATTTTGCAAATAAATAACATTTCTTCATAAATTTAGGTCAAAATGTATTCTGCTACATTTATTTGGTGAAAATAATAATAATTATTGAATTTTAATTTTTTTTTAAATGTTTCTATTTTTTTTATTTTTTTATTAAATTTTTTCTTTTTTTTACTATTTTATTTTTCAGCACACTTTGACCAAAGCAATACCATAGTAACGTTGAACTACTCTGGGAAAGTGATCAGGATTTTTCTTTTTTTTTTACACATTATGATTGCTAATACCAGTGTATTTCATAGATATGTGCAATCGTTGTTACTGAATGAAACTGATTCATTCAGTCTTTTGTTGTGATTAGCTGTGATTGGGCAAAGCTGATCACATGATACAGATGGGCTGTGATTGGCCCTGTCTGTATCATGTGACTGCCTTGACTAGTCACAGCTAACAACATAATTGTATACAATGGATGGCATGACAGGAAGCCATCCAGTGTATACAATTGACATTTGATCTGTTGTGATTGGTCACAGCAGTCACATGACACTGGCAACGGGCCAGTGCAATGATATGTAATCAACTGTGTCCCGTAGACACAGCCGGTGACAGATCGCGCCGCTGTGCAGCCTCGCGGCTGCGTGAGTGGCTTGTTTTGACAGGACGTCATATGACAACTAGTAACAACGACGAGTGTCCCGCCCAGTTGTCAATCTGCTATAGGCCGGGTGGGAAGCTGTTAATGGCATTTCAGTCTTAGTCTGTGGTGTTTAAGAGTTGGCCAACCTTTTGCAGCTATAACAGTTTCAACTCTTCTGGGAAGGCTGTCCTCAAGGTTTAGGAGTGTGTCTATGGGAAGGTTTGACCACTGTTCCAAAAGCACATTTGTGAGGTCAGGTACTGATGTCAGACAAGAAGGCCTGGCTCACAGTCTCCGCTCTAATTCATCCCAAAGGTGTTCAATCGGGTTGAGGTCAGAAAAGTCAAGTTCCTCCACCCCAAACCACAACTCATGGGGCCCCCAGGCAATAGGGGATCATGGGGCCCCTGTGTCCTTGCTCAAACTCAAAAAAGCCTATGAAAAAGGTACCAGGGGCATCTCATGGGGCCCCCTACTGACCCCGGGCCCTCGGGCAGTGCCCGAGTTTCCAAATGGTCAGTCCGCCCCTGCCCCAAACTCACTCATCCATGTCTTTATGGACCTTGCTTTGTGCACTGGTGCGCAGTCATGTTGGAACAGGAAGGGGCCATCCCCAATCTGTTCCCACAAAGTTGGGAGCGTGAAATTGTCCAAAATGTCTTGGTATGCTGACGCCTGAAGAGTTCCCTTCACTGGAACTAAGGGGCCAAGCCCAACCCCTGAAAAACAACCCCACACCATAATCCCCCCTCCACCAAACTTTACACTTGGCACAATGCAGTCATGCAAGTACTTTTCTCCTGGCAACCACCAGCAGACACGTCCATCAGATTGCAATACAGAGAAGCGTGATTCATCACTCCAGAGAACACGTCTCCACTGTTCTAGAGTCCAGTGGCAGCGTGCTTTACACCACTGCATCCAACGCTTTGCATTTCATTTGGTGATGTAAGGCTTGGATGCAGCTGCTCGGCCATGGAAACCCATTCCATGAAGCTCTATACGCACTGTTGTTGTGCTAATCTGAAGGCCACATGGAGTTTGGAGGTCTTTAGCTGCTGACTGCAGACAGTTGATGACTTATGCGCACTGTGCACTTCAGCATGCACTGACTCCGCTCTGTCATTATACATGGCCTACCACTTCGTGGCAGCATTGTTCTTCCTAGTTGCTTCCACTTTGTAACAATAGCAGTAACAGTTGACTGTGGAATATTTAGCAGCAAGGAAATATCACAGATGGACTTATTGCACAGGTGGAAACCTATCATGGTACCACACTTGAATTCACTGAGCTCCTGAGAGCAACTTATTTCGCAAATGTTTGTAGGAGCAGTGTGCATGACTAGGTGCTTGATTTTATATACCTGTGGCCATAGAGGTGATTGGAACACCTGAATCCAATGATTTGGAGGGCTGTCCCAATACATTTAGCAATATATTGTGTCTATATATATATATATATATGTCTATATTTATATATGTATATATACAGTATATCTATCTATATATATATATATATATATATATATAGTTAAGGAAATACGTATTTGATCCCCTGCTGATTTTAAATATTTGCCCACTCACAAAGAAATAATTATGCGCTGATTTGCATGCTGCATGTTCATGAGGGAAATAAGTATTTGATCTCCTTCACAAAACATGATTTAGTACTTGGTGGCAAATCTCTTGTTGGCAATCGCAGAGTTCAGACGTTTCCTGTAGTTGGCCAACAGGTTTGCACACATCTCAGGAGGGATTTTGGCCCATTCCTCTTGGCAGATCCTCTCCAAGTCATTAAGGTTTGGTGGCTGACGTTTGGCAACTTGAACTTTCAGCTGCCTCCACAAATTTTCAATCGGATTAGAGTCTGGAGACTGGCTAGGCCACTCCAGGACCTTAATGTGCTTCTTCTTGAGCCACTCCTTTGTTGCCTTGGCCATGTGTTTTGGGTCATTGTCATGCTGGAACACCCACCCACGACCCATTTTCAATGCCTTGGCTCAGGGAAGAAAGTTCTCACCCAAGATTTGACGGTACATTGCCCCGTCCATTGCCCCTTTGATGCGGTGCAGTTGTCTTGTCCCCTTAGCAGAAAAACACCCCCAAAGCAGAATGTTTCCACCACCATGTTTGACAGTTGGGATGGTGTTCTTGGGGTCATAGGCAGCATTCCTCCTCCTCCAAACATGGCGAGTTGAGTTGATGCCAAAGAGCTTGACTTTAGTCTCATCTGACCACAACACTTTCAACCAGTCCTCCTCTGCATCATTCAGATGTTCAGTGGCAAACTTCAGACTGGCCTGGACATGTGCTTCCTTGAGCAGAGGGACCTTGCAGGCACTGCAGGATTTCAATCCTTGTGGTGTAGTGTGTTACCAATTGTTTTCTTGGTGACTATGGTCCCATACAATATATATATATATATATATATATATATATTGTAAGGGGGTTTGCTCAGCAGCGGGCGTGTGTGACCCCCCGGGTGGGTTCACAACACAAAAAACATAGGCACAGCACAACAGTGTAGGTGAAAAAACAAAAAGGTGCTGTTTATTTACAATATTTACAAGAAAACAGCAAACCAAAAAGAAACATGAAATAAAATCCTTGCCAACTTGGCCACTCACTAAACAACAGCTTCCCTAGTTATCCACTAGGTACAGCCTTATGCTACACCTAGTCCCTACCAGTTGGAGGCTAGCCACACAGGCCTTTGTCTCACCGCACTCAGATAAGTATGGTGCTCCCCAGTCTAGTCAGGCACAGAACTGGTTCCAGGATGGAGAAACTCCCTAAGCAGGCTGGGAAGTTTTATAGAGGCCCTAATGAGCCCACTACCTTAAGCTGGTCTCATTACCCCACTGCTGAAGGACTCAGCACTTCCCCCCTACTGGAACAAATCCACATAGAGCCTAAATCTTGGACAAATGTATCGTCCATCCAGGATGCAACCAGGTGATTTTTTCCTGCCTACTGTCACAATATATATATATATATATATATATATACTTTAAAGGATGGTGTTTTTTTTTACTTAAAATGGAAAAGGAGGTTTATACTTACCTGCTCTGTGCAGGGATATTGTACAGAGCGGCCCCTTACTTCTTCTTCTGGGGTCCCCTGCCAATGCTTTTTGCTCCTACTCTCCTGAGTGTGCCCCCATAGCAAGCATGTGCATGGGCACACTAGTGGGTGCGCTCCGGAGCCAGGTTGTGTGCATCAATAGAAAACTAAAGCTTGTTTACAACCACTTTTGGAAGTGGTACTTTCTGTCTTTCTTTCCAGTGCCCTCTACTGGCATAGCTGAGTAACAGTCACAATTCCTATCACCACTGTCCTCACATGAAGTGGTAATACAGAGGAACAGAAGGGGCTTGTTATAACAGAACATTGGAGGTTGTTAGTGCAATGCCTATCTGACTGTGGTACTTGTGCCCCAAGAGCGGCTGTCCAGGGGTACCAGAAACCCTCACAGTGAGGGAGTTCACTTTGAGTTTATGATGGCACAAAGATCACATGCACTTCAGCATGCTCTTTTCACACCTGCCTCCTTTTCTGGTCCTTTTGGCTGGGACCGGAAGAAATTTTATAATGGCTGCAAGGCCAGCCTTGTATAATACTTTGGCACCTGAAGCATTTTTCTTTTTCTCTGTTCCTCTTTTTATGTCGTTTTTGTTTGTCTTTTTGTGCAAGTATGCACTGCACTGGCACTTTATTCATTCCCGACTATTAGAGTGTAGGCAGATTTGCCCTGAATATCATGTGGGAGAGGTGGCCTTTTGGTCAGGTTCCTCCCTTCCCATAGGGTCTCCCACTGGGGGAGCCCCACCTAGCACTTGGGTAGACCTTGCTTTGTCAAGCTTCCCGAAGAAAGGGGTCTGTCTGGCATTGGCTAGATGGATCACAAGTTCCTTAGTCCCTGTCAGGAGCCTTAGGCCTTGGGGGATCAGGGCCAGGGTCCTTTTTCTTTGAAGGGGTGCCTTGTGTACATCCTGTGCACCTTTTTGTGTTCTTCACTTTTGTGTGCTCAGTTTCTTTTTTTGCACCTGGTATTAGTGACCACTGCACCTTGGATCTGATTGTATATCTATTTTTGTGAATTCACTTGGGCTTTACAAGAAAACGTTGTGTCTCAGAAAAAACAGCCACCAAAAGAGGACTTTACTAACTTTTAACAGACAGAAAAGCCTCTGACGAGGAACTCTCAAATCCAAAGAAAAAAGAAGCCACTGCACTCTGGAAGATTCAAACAATGAATCTTCCCTGATCTGGACAAAATGAACAGAGACTGCTCAACTGGTGCCTCCTTATTAGAGGATGTGTAGGGCAGAGGATGAGCCCCTGCTGGCATCTTACACCCGGTCTCTGTGAGGATGACCCAAGTTCAGACTTGGGAGCAGCACATTCCAAATTTGATTTACTGAGGCACACTCAAAGAACAGTGGAATGGCAATGAAGTCAGGGGAAGTCTGGCCCCAGCAAATCCGGGAGGGGTACAGAGAAGCCTTTCTAGCTAGTTGTAATAGCCTGCATCTTTTTCTTGCCTGCTTTTAGGAAAGATTTACTTGAAACATGTAATAAGGAGCACAGGTTCACCTAAACATGGAACAATTGCCAGAATGCTAGAAAAATTATGCTTCATCTAATACATTTTTTATGAACTGTTTAGAGACCTGAATATTAATGCTAATAATTGAATCCATGACAATCCTAGCATAAATCAGGTATTGTAATTCTCACCATACTGACCCAAGTCTTCAGTATTCATTGGTTTCTTAAAGTGGTTGTAAAGGCTCAAGGTTTTTTACCTTCATGCATTCTATACATGAAATTAAAAAACCTTCTGTGTGCAGCCAGAGAGAAGCTGAAAGAGTTGGGTTTTTTAAGTTGCTGATATCTTCTCTCAGAGCAATAACAACCGTTTTTTATGTAAAACAAACAGCTTTTATTGTACAATTCATTTAAAAGTTTGCAGGATATTACATATTCCCAAAATAAAGATCAAGAAATCTTAAAACTACAGAATCACATTTTTGTCCTCAATATCACATTCCCCATAATACACTTCCCCTCCCACATAGACATATGATATCAAGTATTGCTTGCCAAAGTGTGCCAGTCTATAAAAGGGAGGATGTGCCAAGTCCCGAAGTGTTTCACAATTAAACTTTTTCAGGGGTTCAGGGGTACAGTTGTGATTTGATATTCAAATTGAAGAGATACAAATTGCATGTCATATTGAGGTTACACTCTTACAGATATGTCAGCAGACGCATGGGCAAAGAGATAGTACCACAGCGGAGGGAAAGGAAGTC
The DNA here is from genome assembly GCF_062004578.1 of Staurois parvus. NCBI lineage: Eukaryota > Metazoa > Chordata > Amphibia > Anura > Ranidae > Staurois > Staurois parvus. The sequence goes on from NW_028318915.1 coordinate 282,638, forward strand.
AGAAACCAGCCCATAGAAATCATACACACAGAGAGGGATGGTGGCAATGCTCCCCAAAGGCTGGAAAAAAACATGTCAATCTTTCAGGCTATAAAGGCAGTTTGATGATCTTTTGTGTATTACACTTTTGAAGGTGCTCACACCTATTGTGGATGGAGAGATTTAACACTGGCAATTTTTGAAAGATCATCAGACTTCCTCATAGCCTGAAAGATGGACACAGTTTTTTCCAGCCTTTGGGGAGCATTACCATCTTCCCATCCTGTGTGTATGATCCCTGGGGCTGTGGGACAGTTTCTGACTGCCTTTCCCTCCACTGTGGTGCCATCTCTTTGCCCATGCGTCTGTTGACATATCTGTAAGAACGCAATGTCAATATGACATGCAATTTGTGTCTCTTCAATTTGAATATCTAATCACAACTGTACCCCTGAACCCCTGAAGAAACTTCATTGCAAAATGCGTTGTGACTTGGCAGGACGCCATTCATAGGCTGGCACACTTTGGCAACCAATGCTTGATATCTATGTGGGAGGGGAAGTGTATTATGGGGCATGTAATACTCTTTAGTATAGAAGTTTGTTGGGTTTGTGCATATAGGAATTCACACTGACAGGTTTTAAATCTCAAAAATCTGAATGAGATGGTACATGACCACTTCCCGACTGCCCTATAGCAGATATACTGCTACAGGGTGGCACGGGTACACAAAATCACTTACATATACTGTACATGATTTTGCATTTCTGGCTAGGGGGCGTGTGCGCCCTACCTACGCTGCCATTCACGGCTGTCAATCATCAGGTCCCGGTCGGTGATCAATCACCGGCCCCCAATGATTCACGAACATCTCCGATTTGGAGGAGAACTGTTTGTAAACAAAACAGTTCTCCTTCCTGTCAGCTCTTGCACAGCACAGCCATCCAAAGCAGTGTGCTTACAGTGAAGGACCAACACACAGCACATAGTAAAACAGAACACAGCACACAGTTAACCCCAGTTGATCGCCACTCATGTTAACCCCTTCCTGCCCAGTGCCATTAGTGCAGTGTCAGTGCTTTTGTTTTAGCACTGATCACTGTATTGGTGTTACTAGGGATGCCAGTGACACCAAGTCAGTTCCCCCCAGTGTCAGAATGCCCGCCACAGTCCAACAGTTCCGCTATAATTCAATGATCGCCGCCATTACTAGTAAAAATTTAAAAAAAATTAGCAAAGACGTAGCAGAATACAGTTTGACCTAAATTTATGATGAAATTTGATTTTTACTGGATATTTTTATTAGCAAAAAGTCAAAAATATTGTTTTTTTCTCAAAATTGTTGGTCTTTTTTTTACAGGGCAAAAAATAAAAAATGCACAAGCGATGAAATACCGCCAAAGAAAGCTCAATTTGTGGGGAAAAAAGGACATAAATTTCATTTGGGTGCAGCATTGCAAGACTGCGCAATTGTCAGTTAAAGTAACGCAGCGCCATAATGCAAAAAAATGGCCTGGTCAGGAAGTGGGGTAAATCCTCAGGAGGGCAAGTAGTTAATGTGGCTGTAAACCTCTGAAAAATGAGCAAAGCGGATCCTTCTACAGCGTGTACTTGCCTTGATCCAAAGCACCTACTGAGATTTGTGTCTGCTCTGTCATTCCTCTGAGCTCTGTATGTGTCACTTCTGACAGTCTATGCTGACACCAGACAATCCCAGGAGGTGTCCCCACATTCCCCTCCAGCATGCATAAGGTGATTGACAGCCTCAGCTGTGCATGTTTACCTATGAAACTGTATAGAGGGGAGGGGGGATCCATTCCCTCCACTCAGGTCTCAGGCTACACTCAGCTCTGTGCCCTATGCTGTGCAATGTGTGACTTCAGATACCCACCTTCTGCTGTCTGGAACTCAGAAATGCTGTGCAAAATATGTGCTTTAGGAGGCTGTAGAGGTGAGATGGCTGCAATCAAATAGGTAAAACATATTTTCATTTGTTTCATCTCTGTGTATTACCTGAGGCCAGTCACTTCAGTGGGTACCACTTTAAGTGTTTGACACAAACAGTAAGCACAAAGGTCATCCAGATCATAGGGATATATTGGGGCCTGGGGATATAATTATCTATTTTCCATGATATATTTTATTTGTATTCTTTTTTTTAATGTGAGACCTGATCCAGACCCCATGGTATCTCTGCAACAACAGACACCTATAATAGGGATTTGCTTATCAGAGTTATCAGGAAGAAAAGATGACAGGTAAAATGATCAGCTGCTGATAACAGAGGCATGGCAGAGCTGGATCAGCTGTTCCTAATGTAAAAATGGTTGCTGATGTCACAGATGGCATCAGAGCCCTTCCCTTTTTAACACAAGCTGCTGGCACCAAACATTGTATTGTATTGTAACCATACTTGGACAAACAAGAATATTTCCAGTGCATTTTACATAAAACATTTCTTGTGTTACTGGTCCTAACCTGGCTTAGAATACTGTGACAATATATAGATAAACCCATGTGTAATTACTCAAGAGTAATTATTTTATTTGCACAGATGACTGTACAAAAAGAAAAAAAGGTGTCCATAGACACATGCCTACTGTGCCTAATAGTAAATCCAGCCCTTTAGCATGTGTCGTGGATATTTCTGGTTGAGACCATACAAATGAAGCAATTGCTTGGAACAGAGAGGACAGCAAAACTCAACTCTCTCTCTAGAGATCTGTTCTGGATTGTTTGTTATTTTATACATAAGATAAGAAAGGGGTGGTATCAGATGTTATTAAAAACCAGCAAATACCTAAATTTGGGCTTTTTTTGCTTGTCACTAAGCTTACTACACCTTGTTGCCCTGGTGTCTAATATACTATGTCTGCATTTGTATTCTCCTAGGACAACCTGGGAGATGTGACCATGCTGGGGGTATGGGTTTGTAAACACTGTATTTTGAAATTGATGGTCTATTCTTGTTAAATGTCTCATATGTTATGCTATTATATATTTAAATGCATACATAAGATTTCATTGAAAAAAAAACAGCAAATAGAATAATGTCACATTTCATATGTCAGCAAGTCAGCAGCTATCTCTAAAAGTTGTGAAATTAAAACCTTGAGATAGGAGTGGGAGGTGGGGTATAGCATTCTGCTCATAGTTCTGTCTACATACAACGCGGATATTGTAAAACCTTTATACAGAATAGATGATCTTGAGCTTAAATGAACAATATAATGAATTTCTTTATCACATGGAATACTTACAAGATGATTATACAGTATGCTCATATGTATGAAGAGGCTTTTCAGCAACAACTAATTGTCTCCAGTCAATTTTATCTGAACGATAATGGCTTCTATACAATCCAAATGCTGATTCTTACAGAGTGGTGAAGTGACCACAGGAATGCAGCAAGCACAGAAGCTCAAAGACAAAGGTAGAAAGTTCAGGATAGCTTCGCAAACAACAGACGCAGTTCCATAGCATTTACCATCACTGGCATAGATTGAAAGTTCTTCTCAGTATTGCCAGTCTTTATTCAACCAGTGCTGATCATCTGATGAGTGTTCCCTATATCTTTAAATATCTGCAAACTCATGGAGTTTGATAATCCAAAATAGTCATAAAATAAATATATACAGTAGCTTAAAAATATAAAGTTTGTGTGACTGTTATAGTCAGCATATTCGCTAGCAGAACTGATAGTGCTTATATAAGGTTTCTATTTAGATGTGTACAACATATGGGCTGCCTGGCCTTCCCAACAAGGCCATATTCAAAAGATGTCCTCGGTTGGAAGTGGAATACCAGGGTTATGGCTGCAGCAATGTGTCATAACCCCAGTATTGTTTTTTTCAGCCAGCAATTCACTTTCTGCTATAAGTGATCCTAGCAGCAGATTCAGGGCTGGGTCACTTTTAGAAGCGGTGGGAAGGATCGCTCCACCAGCTGCTTGCAGGTGGTTTCTCGGGGCTTACCTAGGTGACCGGAGAGCCCAAGAACCAATCTAACATTCGTGGCAGCTAGGCATAGAGATGAGTGAAGGAAAGATGGCTTCCACTCATTTCTATGGCCTAGGAGGATCAGAGCGACATCAATCATTACGTCACTTCCGGTTCCCGCCTAATGTAAACAAGGCCTTTTATTTTTTTTTAAAAGCATTAGATCAATGCTTTTTTTTTTCTATCTAATGCTTTACATTGTAGAGGAGAGATATGGGGTCTTATTGACCCCAGATCTCTCCCTCCATAAAGAGAACCTGTCACTGCTTATTCACAGGGGATGTTTACATTCCTTGTGATAGGAATAACAGTGATCAAAACATTTTTTTAAAGGGACAATGTAAAAATTAAAAAAGTGTAATAAAATAAATAAATAAATGTAAAGCCCCCCCCCCCCTGTGCTCATGTGCAGTGACAATTGCATACGTAGGTCCCACCCACATATGTAAACAGTGTTCAAGCCACACATGTGAGGTATCGCCGTGAACGTCAGAGGGAGAGCAATCATTTTAGCACTAGATTTCCTCTGTAACTCTAAACTATTAGCCTGTAGAAATATTTAAAATGTCACCTATGGAGATCTTTAATTACTGTAGTTTGGCATCATTACACGAGCATGCGCAATTCTAAAGCATGACATGTTGGGTATCTATTTACTCAGCATAACATTATCTTTCATGTTGTACAAAAAACATTAGTTATATATTGTGTTTTTTTGTTAAATCCATTAAAGTGTATTCCAAAAAAATAGCATCTGAAAAATTGTGCAAATACCACGCAACATAAAAATTGCAGCAACCGCTATTTTATTATCTAGGGCACATGTGTCAAACACAAAGCCCGTGAGCTGAATCCGGCCCTCCAGGCCATTTCATGTGGCCCTTGCATTGCAGTCTTCACCCTCAACTTGTCTCAGCAATTGGCAGCAGGAAGGAGGAAAGAACTCCTCCTACAGATCCTTCACCTCTCTGTGCAGCCGCAGCACCCCCTCATCTCCGCCTCACCTGGTCTCAGCATTCAGCTGACTCTGCCCTCCTCTGTCCTCCTGCAGACCCTGGACATTTTGCTTTCCTACTTTGCCCCCAGCTTCTTCCCTACAGCAGCACAAGGTAAGGGGGGGGGGGTGCACTGTGATGTAAGGGAGGATGGGGACTCTTGACTTCCCATGGTGGGGGGCTATTGATATCTAGGGGGTGAGGTGAGGTGCTCTGGACACATATTCTTACAGATACAACTGGCCCTTTGAGGGCAAACATAATGCTGATATGCCCCCTATGAAATTGAGTTTGACGCCTCTGATCTAGGGCCTCTGCTACAAAAAATATATAATGTTTGGGGGTTACGAGTAATTTTCTAGCAAAAAATAATAGATTTGTACATATATGAGAGAAGTGTCAGAATTGGAAGGAAGTGGTTAAAATGGAGATCAAGCATAAACTAGGGTCATTTAGTTATGTCCGATATTTGCCAACAATTCTTCACCAAACTGAACTTCGAGTATATAAAATGGCCAGAGACCAGAACTTACAGGCCAGACATCTGCTAGTCTGTGACATCAGCATGTATACATAACAGCTCTTAGTAATGTTGCTGCTTAGCTGAATTTTGTGAAATGATTTTCAGCTATGGGAAAGAATAAAGCTATATGAAACCCAATGTTGGGTCCTGACTGAGTCTTCACTTCATCAAGGTTATCACATTGTTATCTTTCATCTCTCTGTTCTCTGCCCTGTGCTCCATACAATTCCCAGAATGACTGACATAGGGATCCACATCTAGTGCTTCCCCGATCAATCACCAAAGATAGGCAGTGCACACCCACTGAGCAATATCAAGGAACTCTTCTCCTAATCATCTCGGCAGCAGTCCATTTGGCTCAAGGAACTTCATGGCACTTTCTGAATCCCCCCACTTATTACTATACACTCCAGGAATTCAATAAATCCCTAATAATGTGTTAAATCTATTTAAAACCACTTTAAAGAGCATGCATTCCCCTTGAGGGTTTGTTTCATTATTGTAATTTTGCTGGCTTATTACAAATTTTTAACCCATATAGCACCAATTAGAATGCATGATTGTTCCCTATGTGTTACTTGTAGTACATTGTAGTTTCGTTGTGTTCTTTGACCTGCTACCAAGCTGAATAAGCCTATTTAAGATTTACTATTACTATGTTCAGTGGATGTCAAATCTTTACATCTATAATAGATATTTAATTATTTTATATTTTTATATATTATTTTTGTAGATACAGCTCCTGTAATCTGTTGTTGGTAGATTTTGGAGAGCTACATTTTTTGGTACTTCAGTTGTGCCATTTTGTATGAATATCTTTATTTCATTTCAATCTGCAACTGGGCCATCGACCTTGGGAGAAGAGTGGATTGCAGGTGAAGTATACACTGCTATGTACCCTGGGATGAAGCACTAGAATGGTGAGAGATTGTTAATATGGCGTAAAGTAGTAACCCATTATTAGCTGCACTTTGTGTTCTGAGTGCTTGTCACTGATCTATGTATGTACAGGCTGTGCATTGTTCTGGGTATTAGATACTGAACAACATTGTGAGCAAAGTACTTAAGGCACACTTACACACACATCAATATACATACTCCAGTGACTGTCAAAATGAACACTTAGAACTTCACAGGAAAAGTAGTTTTAATGCATGGCCCTCCAATTCAAGGCTGTGCATTAAAACTTTCGTATATGCAAAATTTCTCCTGTGAAGTAATGTGAGCAAACTATGAAATATGGTATAAGCCAGTGTTCTCCAAGCTGTGACCCAGGGACCAGATGTGACCTTTTGCTTGCCCTTTTCTGGCCCACTTATATGAGATGCTATTCTGCCCCCTAACACCAACAATTGGGAATAATTCCTGCCACTAAAATAAAAAATGGGGCACTATTCCTCCCCTAATACCAAATATGGGACACTGCTTACTCCCACAGATGCCAGAAAAAAAATATTTTCCTGCTGGCCACAATCCGGCCCCCCTAAAGTCTGAAGGACAGTAAACTAGCCCTTTGTTCAGAAACTTTGGAGACCCCTGATGTGAGCCTTCAAACATCACAAACTGTTGGCCAGGAGGCTGGAACTTTTGTGTTGCGCCTGATATTAAATATTAAGTGTATTAAAGTACCGTATATACTCGAGTATACGCCGACCCGAATATAAGCCGAGGTACCGAATTTTACCACAAAAAACTGGGAAAAACTATTGACTCGAGTATAAGCCGAGGGTATCAGTGGGAGGAATAGTGCCCCATCATTGGTGTCAGTGGGAGGAATAGTGCCCCATCATTGGTATCAGTGGGAGGAATAGTGCCCCATCATTGGTGTCAGTGGGAGGAATAGTGCCCCATCATTGGTGTCAGTGGGAGGAATAGTGCCCCATCATTGGTATCACTGGGAGGAATAGTGCCCCATCGTTGGTGTCAGTGGGAGGAATAATGCCCCATCATTAGTATCAGTGACACCAATGATGCGGCACTATTCCTCCCACTGACACCAATGACACTTGCTGACCCCTGTTGCAGTATGGTGCTGCTGCAGCCAGCATATGTGGTTGCAGCAGCACCTCTGCACTGCACACTTACCGACTTTTCCCTCACTCGATTTTCGCGGGTCCGCTCGGCTCCGCCTCCTCGCCCGTGATTGGCCGCCTGTGTACCTTTCCTGAGCTACAGTTCTGGCGGCCAATCACCGGGGAGGAGGTGGAGCCGAGCGGCAGGAGTGAGGGAGTGGCCGGAGTGACGGAAGGAGCAGCGCTTCCTGGATGGATCATCGTGGGAGCCAGGTAAGAGACATCTGCAGACGTTGACTCGAGTATAAGCCGAGGGGGCCGTTTTTCAGCAAAAAAAATGTGCTGAAAAACTCGGCTTATACTCGAGTATATACGGTAAGTATTACATATTAAATGTCTGTAAGAAAACAACTGACACACTGTATTTGTATGGACAAAAGCATTGAATGAAAATGATGCCAAAATTTTAGCAAAATGTCTCCATTTGGTGAAATATTTAGAAGTCAATGTAGAAGGCAAAATTAAGGTGGTTTTTAAGAGGAACTGGGTTTTAAATGGTTCCTTAATGTGAAGGTTAAAATGTTTAAGTGATAGTACACTTTTTTCATCTAAGCAGAACATTTCAGATATTAGAGGCTGAATTTCCAAATACCTGCCAAAGGTGAAATCAGTAACTATATACCAAAATCAGTTCAACATAAACTACTCCAATTATTCCTACTGGACTGGTATTGTGTATCCCAATACTGTGCTGAAAAGAGGTGCTTGGACTGTTATGCTGAGATCCCTGCCTCCATTTGATTCTTACATGAATTATATTGATGTGGCCATTTAAAAATGCTATCATCTCCATAGATGATAGATCACCTAATTAGGTTTACATTTTAATAAAACTGGACACCATATGAGATGCATAAGAGATGTTTAATGTGGGGCCACTCTGTATATGAGCACCACAATCCAAAAATGCTACTTAATTCATTTTTAATATTCAAAGCATTCCCAATTCATCCATGTCTCCGGGATTTATTTTGTTGAGAAATTACTTTGAAAAGCACCCCCCTAGCATTTTTGGCCATGGCTATCTTGAGCAAGGGCAGATGATTCAATAGCACTTAATTCCTGGATTCCATCTACCCTTAGCTGAAGACACCTGGGATGTATGACATCATTTTCCTAGGCCTGGAAACCAGTGAGTAACTGAAGGAATTCAAAAAAGTTTAAAACAAGTAAATATGATATACGTTTCTATCTATGTACTAATGCTAGCTGCATAAGGATTAAAAATAGTTAATGTTGATTAACAGAGTGAATATCCATTTTAAGGTGCACCTGTCATGAGGGAAATATGGCTGCTATTGCTGACTTGCTATCCCCCTGTCTTTAACTTTCTGAAACATACAAAACGTGAAGTCAAGATGTTAGAACTTCTGATTCATAAACTTGTTCCAGGTCAATGACCCAAAGAGGTTGGTTTACTAGAAGAGATGTTGTTCACACATTCAAATGCATGTTGGGAAATTAAATGTAAATACCTTGAAAATGAATACCCAATTAAGAGAAAAACAAAGAAAACTGGATCTTTGCTATTGCATGACTGGTTGATTGCAGTGAGCATAGCTTATTTAATAATCTACATAAATATTAGCTTTGCCAAGGTATGATCCTCTTTCTTTAAATTACCCTCAAAGAGTTAAAGCCTGAGCAGGGGCGGACTGACAAATCATGGGGCCCCCGGGCAATAGGGGATCATGGGGCCCCTGTGTCCTTGCTCAAACTCAACAAAGCCAATGAAAAAGGTACCAGGGGCATCTCATGGGGCCCCCTACTGACCCCGGGCCCTTAGGCAGTGCCCGAGTTTCCAAATGGTCAGTCCGCCCCTGAGCCTGAGACAGCCAGGCAAACAGAATTTTCAGATTAACATCAGCAATGCCTGCATTGAAGCTTATAAAAACCCCAAATATTGTACATCTTACCCATCTTTAAAAGTTATGGTTGCATTAGTTTTCTTTTTTGAGGGAATTCTGCAAGTTGCACACTTCCTGTCCTAAGGTGAAAATGCCATTCACCCTACAGAATCAGAACAACAGAAACAGAACAGGACTACAGAAATTTCCTCCTCTCCCCCCCATAACATGGGGTGGAGTCCTGTATTCCTCAAAGAAAATTAGAGATAACTAGGACAGATCATAAAAAATCTCATTCAATGGTATAAAGCGGGTAAAATAAGTATTGAATACGTCACCATTTTTCTTGGTAAATATATTTCTAAAGGTGCTATTGACATGAAATTTTCACCACATGTCTGTAACAACCCATGCAATCCATACATACAAGGACACCTAAAGAAATAAGTTCAGAAATTAAGTTATGTGTAATAAAATGGAATGACATAGGAAAAAGTATTGAACACATGAAGAAAGGGACATGCAAAAAGGCATGGAAAGATAAGACTCCAGCTGAAATCTATTAGTAATTAGAAAGCAATCCTGTCCTTTGTCAGTGCAATTAAAATCAGCTGGTTCAGTCTCAGTCAGTATGTTTTGCAACAAATATTGTGTATCTTACCCGTCTCATTACCAAGGTGTCACACAAGAATGAGAAAAGCAAAGAGCTTTCTCAAAACCTTTGCAACCTTATTGTTGCAAAACATACTGATGGCATTGCTTATAGAAGGATTTCTGCTTCTAACTGTTCCAGTGAGCACTGTTGGCGCCATAATCTGGAAGTGGAAAGAACATCATGTCCCCATAAACAGGCCACTACCAGGCTTTCCTAACAAGATTTCTGACAGAGGAATGAAAAGAATTATCAGAAGAGTTGCCCAAGAGCCATGGACCACTTATGGAGAGCTTCAGAAAACAGGTACAATTGTTTGATGCACTCAACCGCCATGGCCTGTATGCACGCTCACCATGCAAGACTCCATTGCTGAAGAAAAAGCATGTTGAAGCTCGTTTAAAGTTTGCTGCACAACATTTAGACAAGCCTGTAAAATACTGGGAGAATATTGTCTGGTCAGATGAGACAAAAATTGAACTCTTTGGATGCCATAATACACACCGTGTTAGGAGGTCAAATGGCACTGCACATCACCCCAAAAACACCATATCAACAGTGAAGTTTGGAGGTGGGAACATCATGGGGTGGGGCTGTTTTTCAGCATACGGTACTGGCAAACTTCATGTCCTTAAAGAAAGGATGAATGGAAAAATGTCCCAAGACATTCTTAATAAAAATCTGTTGCCATCTATCAGGATGATAAAGATGAAACGAGGGTAGACATTTCAGTAAGACAATGATCCCAAATACAAAGCCAAGGAAACTCTCAATTGGTTTCAAAGATAGAAAATAAAGCTGCTAGAATGGTCCAACCAATCACCTGACTTGAATCCAGTAGAAAATCTATGTAAAGAACTAAAGATCAGCGTTCATAGAAGAAGCCCCGAAACCTTCAAGATTTGGAGACTGTTTGTGTGGAAGAATGGGCCAAAATCACATCCAGGAGCGGACTGACAATTCATGGGGCCCCCAGGCAATAGGGGATCATGGGGCCCCTGTGATCTTGCCAAAACTCAAAAAAGCATATGAAAAAGGTACCAGGGGCATCTCATGGGGCCCCCTACTGACCCTGGGCCCTTGGGCAGTGCCCGAGTTTCCAAATGGTCAGTCCGCCCCTGATCACACCTGAGCAATGTATGCGACTAGTTTCTCCATACAGGAGAATAAATTTCAATTAGCATGTTCAATACTATTTCCCTGTGTCATTCCGTTTTATTACACATAGCTTAATTTCTGAACTTTTTTGTTTTGGTTTTTTGTATCTATGGATTGCATGGGTTTTTACCGACATGTAGTTAAATTGTCATGTCAATAGCACCTTTAGAAATATATTTACTGAGAAAAATGATGCCGTCTTCAATATTTATTTAATGTATATAAAGCCTAAGTGCAGGCAAAATTAACAACACAAAAATTAGCACAAGGGACATAACTTGCAGGCAGCAGGATGTGTCTCTTGTGTTGATGCCTATTCTGGTAGGTGAAATCCTCCTTCTTCCTTGCCCCCCACCCCACCCATGCTGCAGTAATCATCTGGAGTGGCAGGGTTTAATAGTAGTAGCTGTCAAAGGCTGTCATCAAGAGTCCCTGATTATTCCCACCCTTTCTGCCCAGCTCCTCTATTCATAGAGGTCGTTTTACAGCTGCTATGAATGAAAAATGATCTATAGATGGTGGATGAATAGATGACTGAAAGGTCAACCCCCTCCTTTCATAGGTAGCCCGGGTATTGGGGCTACTCCATTGTGCAGCAAGGCCTGGGCAGTCAAGCACACACAGGCACACTGCCGCTGACATTTCCCCTCTCCCCCACAACCAGTGAGGTGTGTGGAGCAGCTTCACAGGGGAGAGACTGAAGAGGGATAGAGCACATACACACTGAAAGATTGCACATGCGGATGCTACTGGCTGAAGCCTCGCCCACCACATGGGACAGCAAGTTAGCAGTGATGGCTGCAGTGGAGCCTGGAAAATGAAAAGACTGCTGGGGACCACTTGAACTATGGGGAATGCAGTCCTCAGGTGACAACCTCCATCAAGCCAAGTATTGTATGTGACAGGTGGGTGGGTGGGGGGTGGCAGAAGGAGGAAAGGAAGCAGAAGCTCATGGCTTGGGGCAGTCTTATGAGGGAAATGAGAGGTGACAACAAGAGTTGAAGGCACTGCATGTCAGGAGTGTTTTTCCACGATGTTGAAGAGAGACTGATCTTCCACATTTGCACACAGAGTTCACGTTATATGAGAGATCTCGACTACAGCATCTGGAGTCACCACCAATGCCACCTGTTCCAGATGCCAAAGAGCAGGAGGAGGCTTAATAACAGACTGCATAGTGGTAAGAGGCCACTGGCCACAACTTCCTTACCCACCTCCTTAATCCTTAATACAACAGGGTGTTGAACAGAAATCGGTCAACAGATCGACTTCTATTCAACCACCGTGCCCACACATGGATCAAAATTCGGTCAGTCCCTGCTGAACCAGATGAATTTCGATCCATGTGTGGGCACCTTTAGTTTTCTTTTTTTATACTCTTTTTACCTTTATTTTCCAATCGGACACCTTTTAACAGCAGCATTGTCAGTCTGAGGGAGGGTAGTGTTAGATTTAGATGGGCTTGACAAACAAATTGAACCTGAACTCCAGGTAACGGTTTATAAGAAGAACTGTCAGTGTGTCAACTTTCTAACTGCTGCTTTGTCTTGATAGCTTGGTCTGTTAAAGGAAGTTGAACATTAACAGACTACTGGCTGGATCACCAGGTGAAAATAAAGGAAAAAGAAAGAAAAAGAAAATGAATGCAGCTACCACAAATAAGAATTGGTGAGCTTCAATATAATATGTTTTTGTTTTGGGGTTTAATAACATTTGAATACAGAATATGGAACAACAAACAAACAAAAATGTGAAAGTCTTGTCAGAAATAACGTTCATGAAATTATTTGTAATTAAAATTGTATTTAAAAATGTGTTTTAATTTGCTTTAAATTTCTTGAGGGGGTCTTGGGAAAGTCTTGAGTTGGGACAACCAATATGCAATATATAAAATAGTATTGCAAATTATCTGCTAGTAATGAGACTTGCCAACTGTTGTTCTGCCTACATATACATATTCTAAGTGGTCCAGTATTCCTGTTCTTATGACACCGGAGATTAACAAGATTCTGATTTGCTGACTTTTAAACGAAATCCCATTGCACAAGTTTGTTGTTTGTCTTCATCCATGCCATTCTCTGCTGAAGATTGGCATTTTGTAATGAAAGGGCTGCTGCTTGGATATCCTGTGTAAACAGAGTTTTGATTAAATCATTTGGGGATTAATAAAGATAGATGTCTGCCACCATCAGGAAAGCTAAAGCAAAGCATTTATTTCAGCCGATTCTTGTGGGGTGTTTTAATGCAGAATTAGCATTGTTTTAACACTACTATTGAAAAAAGAACAATTAAACAGATGGTATCCAGTAACTCTAGAGTAATATGGTAATGTTTATTATTAATTATTTTAATGAGCAATACACCGTGATCCCCTGACATGAATTGTAGAAACAGGACTATCAGGACGAGTTTAAAGTGAATGTTGTTTTTTAAATCGGTAGTGTTATGTCCAACTCCACATTTCTGACAAATATAATACCAAAAGGCAGGGAATGGAATCATTAACTATTTAAAGAAGAATACTGTTTATTTGAAAAACCACACATTGGTAGTTGATTTACTAAAACTGGAGAGTGCAAAATCGGGTGCAGCTCTGCATAGAAACCAATCACCTTCTAACTTCAGCTTGTTCAATTAAGCTTTGACAAAAAAAAAAAAACTGGAAGCTGATTGGTTTCTATGCAGAGCTGCATCAGATTTTGCATTCTCCAATTTTAGTAAATCAACCCCATTGTGTCAAAATGAGGAAATATTAAAAAAAAAACCCATTAAAGTGATAGTAAAGTCATTAAAAAAAACATGAAATTTCTGGTTCCCGTGCAAAGTAATATCATAATGTGTTAGTATGCATCACATACTAGTACATTATGAAAGACTTACCTAAAAACGGAGCCCTCCAGCGGCACGCTGTCACCGCTGACAGGGCTTCCATCTTCACCCAGTCTTCATTCTGGGCTCACCGGCTCTGGACAATTGAATGGCTGAGCCGTAATGATGTCATTCCTGCGCAGGTGCACAGGAGTCACGGCCACCGCACAGAGCTCTGGAGGGACAGAATGAGTGTGCTGTTCCTTCAGAGTGCATATGCCGGTGACGTCACCGCCTGCAAACATGCAAATATCTCCTACACAGTGCATGTTTAGAAGAATTCATTTTACCTACAGGTAAGTTTTATTATAAACTTACCTGTTGGTAAAAGTCACAAAGAAGAGTTTACTACCGCTTTAACAAGAAAAACTAAAGAACTTTTAAGGTACCAACTCTAAGGTAACAATATTATATAAAATGAGACATTTTATTCTCAACATTAGAGATACTGATATAAAATACAAGTTAAATTCTTATCCACATACATATAAGCTCACCAGTCACTTTATTAGGTCCACCTTGCTAGTATCGGGTTGGACCCCCTTTTGTCTTCAGAACTGACTGAATTCTTTGTGGCATAGATTCAACAAGGTGTTGGAAACATTCCTCAGAGATTTTGGTCCATATTGACATAAGTTTCTGTTGCTTTTTTACCAGCTGAAACCAGTCTGCCCATTCTCATCTGACCTCTGATATCAACAAGGCATTTTTGTCCACACAACTGCCAATCACTGAATATTTTCTATTTTTCTGAAAATTCTCTGTAAAGCCTAGAGATGATTGTGTGCGAAAATCCCAGTAGATCAGCAGTTTTTGAAATACTCAGACCAACCTATCTGGCACCAACAACCATGCTACATTCAAAGTCACTTAAAACATCTTTCTTCCCCATTCTAATGCTCGGTTTGAACTTCAGCAAGTCATCTTCACCACATCCTGATGCCTAAATGTATTGAGTTGCTGCCATGTGACTAGCTGGTTAGCAATTTATGTTACCAAGCAATTGAACAAGTGTACCTAATAAAGTGGCCAGTGAGGGTACATCAATTCATCCCAAATACCACAATACTTGTATTCCTGTCTCCTGGAGGCTGTCTTTAAAACCTCAGTAGGAGGAGGTGGAGAGAGAGATAAAGTCTCAGCCACATGTCCTGTCCATGCTGCAAAACCCAGTCCTGACAAGACTCATGACATTATCAGAGGCGAACTGACCATTCAGACATTCGGGTATTGCCTGATGGCCTGGGGTCAGTAGGGGGCCTGGTGAGAGGCTCACTGGGCACAATTCACTAAGCGGTATCTTACCGCATCCAAGTATGTGGTAGGATACCGCATAACATTTAAAAAAAGAAATCTTGAATTCACCAAAAAACGCTACTAAATACTGCATGAGTTATTTTATCAAGTGCATGCGGTATTTTAGTAGTGAAAACAATGTGTTAATGTTTCAGCTGTCAGCGGGGTTCCCCACTGACAGCTGAATGTAAAAGAAAGAATTGCCGGCAATTAAAAAAGTAATTTAAAAAACTGCGTTGGGTCCCCCCCCATCCATACCAAGTCCTTCCATAGGGCTTAGGTAAGTATTTAGGGGGGCTGGGAGGACTGATAACAGAAGGTTTTTCTGCATTACAAGCCCTTTACCCTTATATACCCAGGTACACAATTCCACCAGGACTCTTGTTGGACCTTTGTTTTTAATAATACCTGTTTGTACATTGGATGTATGTACTATTATATATTGTTTCCTTTATAAAGCTTGCATTGTTTCCATACTGGTGTGCATCCATATACTTATCGTTAATGTGGGTTGTAGTAGTTTGTCCAATCCAAATTCATTTGATTGTAAAACTGATTAATTTCCCAGGAAGGGAATGCACTGTGTCATGGGTGGAGGCACTGACAACTTTATTATCAAACCCACTCCTCCATGTATCGAAGGTTCTGGTTCTCTTATTTATCTACAGGTTTAGCGTATTATCCTGTGTGGGGAGGGCTCTTTCTCATAACCCCCCCAAAGACGGATACATGGTAATAATTGGTAAAGGTTCTATGGAATGGATGAGTGATCCATTGGCTGGTTTATCTGTGTGGAGAAATAGTGAATAGACAAGGTTTTTTAACTTGTCTGAGCATTGTCTATGATTATTAGGGAATAGAGATACATTCATGTCATATTCCTAGGTACCATAATTGCATGAGTCTGAGACAAGACTGAACGTACATGCACTTGAAACAGAAGAAAACTTCAGACCGTTCAAATTCAATCTTAAAACCAAACATAAGTCTGAACACATTCTCATATACTATAGCCTTTTAGATACTAATTGTGTCCCAGTCGCTGAGGTAAAGCTTTATTTAACTCAAAATGTAATATATTGCAGCTTACAAAGTATTAAATGATGTGGCTGCATTCGTTTTCTTTTTTTAGGCTTTTTTCCCTTTGTCTTCACCTAGTGATCGGGCCATTAAACACTTCAAGACCACAATACATTTTGAATTTGTTTACCGAGGTTATGGCTGAAGTTATTAGCCATAACCCCTGTATTTTTTCGTTCTAGCCGGCAATTGTCTTTCTCATAAAAGTGATCCATGCGGCTGATTAGCCACTGGATGGCTTTTAGAAGCAGCGGGAGGGGTCTCCTGCCGCTTCCCAGTGTTTCTGGGGCTCACTGTTCTCACCGGCGAGCCCAGGAAATGATCTTATATACCTCAGATGTCTCCATAAAGAGGACCTGGCATCCCTTATTTCTCTTAAAAGGGATGTTTACATTTCTTGTTATAGGAATCTTGTTATAAAAGTGACAAAAAATTAAAGGAATAGTGTAAATATAAAAATAAATAAATAAATTAATTAATAATTAAAAAAAGTTTAAAGCACCCCCATCCCTCTGTGGTCATGCGCAGAAGCAAACGCATATGTCGGTTACGCAGGCATATGTAAATGGTGTTCGCACCACACACGTGAGGTATCGATGTGAACGTTGTAGCTAGATCAGCAATTCTAGAGCTAGACCTCCTCTGTACCTCTAACCTGGTAACCTGTAAAAAAATTTAAAGCGTCCTATATGGAGATTTTTAAGTATCGCAGTTTGTTGCCATTCGAAGAGTGTGCAGTTTTAAAGCGAGCCATGTTAGGTATCTATTTACTCAGCGCAACATCATCTTTCACATTTTACAAAAACATTGGGTTATATTTTGTGTTTTTTGCATTGAATGCCATTTTATTCTTTAGGGTCTCTGCGAAAAAAGAAGTACAGAATGTTTGGGGATTCTAAGTAATTTTCTAGCAAAATAAAATGATTTTTACTTGTAAAAAAAAGCGTCAGAAATCCTGGTCTTTACGTGGTTAACACACATCCTGTATTAGGGTGCACCCACTCTGGATGAAGAAGCAACATAGACACAGAATTGTCAGTCTTGTGGGGGGGAGTGTTAGATGGGCAGATTTAAATACACTAAAAAAATTATACCAAACTCCAGCTAACATTTTTAAGCAGTTACAGCATTAGTTGTGTTTCTTTTGGGATAAAGGTTTTACATAAATGAATAAAAGTTGACCAATACAAGCACCCCAGTTGTAAATAGCTTGAATCACACCTCTGACTGCTACATCTGCAAGACAGCTTGTTCTGTTGCAAAACAACAGACTTAGAAAACAAAGGGAAAAAAGGCCTAAAAAAGAAAATGAATACAGCCATCACATCTAAAATTGGTAAGCTGTAATATAGTAAATGTTTGCTTTGGGGTTTAATACCATGTGGTTGCTGCTTGCTAAAACAAGTGCACATCATTGAAACTGCCCTAAAAATCATTGTGTTTTTGATAATGTTCATCAAATTATGATTCATACCTGTGTTTTCCCTTGCAGTTTAAGACCAGCTTTTGAGTCATTGGCCACATATGTCAGGTCTAGCCTGGAATAGCTATTTTTTTTGTAGCAGCAAAACCTATGATTTCCATGTCAGTGGTGATCATATTCTTGCAGATTAATATCAGTACAGTCCACAAAGCTAATGCCATACAGCAGAGAAGAAATCTAGGGGTGAAGAGGAAGCACTGTGGAAATCATATCATTGAACAGATGATAGAGTATTACTTGATTCTCCAGCTTCAAAGTGTTTATTTTTCCTACCAAATACTACTAAATGATCTTTTAAACAAAAGGGCTTTTATAATCCTTCCTCATAGATATTGGAGATCCACTGCACAAAAAACATATATCTCACATGTGGCAGCTTTTATAATTAGATGTATGTATGATGAATAGATAGCAAGCTTGATTCCATACCACCAGGAGTCTGAGCTACCTTACTTATTTACAGCAGAAGCAGTCATAAGGGGATTGGAGTGTCAGAATGATTGAACCACTGATTAAAATGCTTTTGCTAAAGAAATTATATCCTTAAAGGGGAACTGAAGCTTAAGATGTATTTTGGATGTATTATAGCAAGATGTACTATGCTGTCATATATTTTCATGCTTAGATGATTGATGCCTTATAAAGGAAATCAATAATCAGTTCTATACCAGTAAACTAAATGTGACAGCATGCCTAAGGAAGGCTAGCACATTCACGGGCCCTAAAGCACAACCTGCAAAAAAAAAATCACAATCTCAGAATTTTCATCTATATGACCATATATGTGTCTTTAGTCCTACAGCTGCAAGCAACCAACCAAGTGTACAGATTAATGTGGTAGCAAAGTCCTCTTTTTTTTTTTATACCTACAGGCAAGCCTATGATAAGGCTTACCTGTAAGTACAGTAAATATATATCGTAAACTTGCACTATTTAGGAGATATTTACTTTAGCAGCGTCGGTGACGTCACCACTCTCAATGGATGGCTTGCCGCATGGGAGTGACGTCATCGCGGCTCGGCCAGTCATGCGGCTGCAGCTCACGAACCCAGAAGGAAGACCCGGTGAACATAGAAGCTCCAGGGAGCCGTGACAGTGCTCCGCTGGAGGGCTTCATTCTAAGATAAGTCTTTCATAATGTGTTAGTATGCAGTGCATACTAGCACATTATAATCTTATATTGCAGGGAGAAGATTTTTTTTGTTTTATTTTTCTCAGTTTACTACCGTTTTAATGCAGTTTCTGCTTTCTTTGTCATCAATCCTCCTCCCCTAGCCTTCTGATTGGACAAGGAAGGAGCAGCAGAATAATGATGTCATGCTGATGCTCTAATCTACTGTAAGCATGTACACATTGTTAAGCTGGCCATACAGTTTTCTTGCTCAATTTCCTTTAGATTTACCTTCTACTATGTAGCACAAGGGCCTGACTGATTGCATACAAATATAAAGAGTTTAGGTTTGATGGTTTTGGTAAATAGAAAGAAAATTGTACAAAAAAGTTGTACTATGTATGGCCATCAGTGAGCTAAGCCATATCAATGATGATTCAACTAGTCAGGTGAGTACATGATGATGTTGATCAATGAAATACATTAAGAAATATGTTTAATGATTTGTAATGAATACACAAAAGGAATGCACAGTGGTCGTGTATACGCTTTCTTTCTTTCTTTAAAGGGTAACTCCACTTTTGTGGGACAAAAATAGCGAATTAAAAAAAATAATATAGCATATACAATTGTGACACATATTGTACCGGTATTTGTCATATTGCAATTGAATGTTATTAAAAATGACCTTTCCTTTTCAATCTGCTGCACTGTAATTTTCTGTAAAATGCAATGAATACTTGGCTACCTGGAAATGTTCTGTACACAGAATAAGTACAGAACGCCCCCCAGAAATGTCATTTCCTGCTTGTGTAATTGGCTTAATGACTTTCCTAGAAGTCTGCATTAAGATACAAGTCCGATTCCAGGCAACCCCCCTGCAGGAAAAATGTAATTTTTGTTGAGATAGCCCCAATAGGAAATCACATCTAAATAAAGCAGACCTTGCAAATTTCCTCATTGGAGCCCTGCAAGTGCAGCAGCTGACTGATAATTATGAAATCACTCCCATTAGATTCACTCTGACCATGGACACAGACAAACAAACAGCTCTTTCTTCAGAATAACAAAAGGTAGGAATCTCCAACAAAGTTTTTTAAAATCCCTGCAATGTGCATAGATCACCCAGAGAGGATCCTAAGCCCTGGTTCACACATATGCAGTTAAAAATTGCTCCATTTTCTAGTGTGATCTTGGCATCAGCAGTGCTGCGAATTAGCAGCTCTTGTGCTTCAATACCAATGCGTTTTTTAATGCGATTTTGGTATACCTGCGCTCTCTCTTTCCCCCCTTGCCACCAGGGGCCTCATAGCAAAACCCATGTGATTCACAGGGTATCTGAACAGACAGCTGTTTCCCATGTGATTTCAATCTGCCCCTGTAAACTGCCAAAAACAGATCACACTGATGCAAAGTCGTACACAAACCTTTCTATAAAACACATTGTAGCTCAACCGCATATATATGAACAGGCTCCATAGAAACAAATGTTATTCCAAATCTCAGCCGATTTTGCCTCTTCAAATCACATTGAAAAACACATATATGTGAACCAGGGCTGGAGGAGAAGTATTGCCAAACCTTTTTCAATCAAACTTCTCTTGAGGGTCACAGGAGTTCACTTACTTTTGTCCTCCTGTGACTTAGATTCAGCTGATAGACCCACCTTCCTGATTGACAGCTGGCTCCACCTTTTATCACGCCACTGAGAGCTGAAGCCAGTTAGTTGTGCCCACCCCAGTGGCATCCCTAGGTGGGTGCGGGGGTTGCGCGCAGCACCGGGTGACACCCATCTCACGGGGTGACACCAAAAAGTTTTAAAGCAAGCCGACGATCCCTGCAAGGTGGGTCAGATCTGCGGTAACACGTGGTGTCACCCCTCCAGAGGTGGGCGGTCCCTGTCGTGCACACACAGCCTGGTTCTTCCCCTCCCTGTGTCCCGGTCGCACCCCCTGGACCAGTGTTGCAAGATCAGTTAACCCCATATAGGTTGCAAGCTGATGATCCCCGCAAGATGGATTGGATCTGCGGATTGGGGAGCATAATTTATGTACAGCATTGCATGACCGCACAATTGTCAGTTAAAGTAACGCAGCGCCGAATTACCCGGCAATTGCCGAGTGCCAGCTGGGAATCGCTGGCCGGGACCCGATGATGGACATCTCTACCCGCCAATAACGTGTGCGCCCCCTACCCGGAGATGCAAATCACGTATATATATATATTTTGTATATACCTGTATATGTGATTTTGTGCAGCCCTGCCACCCTGTAGCAGTACTTCTGCATATTAATATAGACTATGCTTGTGACACAGGATCCCACGAACACTTGTGTTTTCTAATCTCCATTCAGGAGTTACTGCTTTAAAATGGAATTAAACACAAAACCAAAAATGTGATATATAACTTACCAATCGTTAGATGTGGTGGCTGAATTAGTTAGTTTTAGGCTATTTTCCCTTTGGTTTCACCTGGTGATCTGGCCAGTAACACACCTTCTATATTAGAGTGACTACACTCTGGATGAAGGAGCACCAGAGACACCTTTCCACAGCAGCATTGTCGACGCCACACAAGCCAATGGGCAGGCAGGGTTTTGGAGATGAGCTGTGAACAGAAGAACAGTAAGGAAGCAGATTGAGGGCCAGTTCACACTACCTGCGTTTCAGGTGCTATCTTTCTGCATCTAAAACGTACAGAAAGTAGGTTATATGGCTGTCGATGTCATAGTTCACATTAGTGCTTACAGTTCCAGTATGTTCCAGTTGCAGAAAAAAAGCAGAACATGCTGCATCTTTTCTGCACATAACTGCACTGGAATATGGTAAAACACATAAAAAACTCACCAGAATGCACCAAAAACGCACTGGAACACACATGTCTCTATTTAACTGTAATGCATAAAAACCGCACTGGAACGTGTAAAAAATGCATTAAGAACACACCAGAACGCACATGTAAAAACGCACCCGGATTGTATCTGGACTGCATTTCATTAGTGTCAACCGGCCCTGAGACCGATGATAATCAGTCTGTGAATGAAGCTGGGGAGAAGTGGAAGAAAAGGGAGTGATAAAAAATGGAAAAGAGGCTGGAAACCAAAAACAATAGTGGGGAAAAAGGAAATGAAAAAACCTAAATGAAACTAGAAAAAATAAAGCTAAAAAAGAATTAAAAGAAAAGAAAATGAAATAAGAAAATAAAATATAAATTAAGTGTAAAAAAAAAATATATATATAAATAATAATGGAAAATAAACCGGAAACGAAAAAAATGTGTAGGGGTGGCACAGCTCACCCGCTTGCAGAGAGAAAGAGAGAGACTGCTGTGAATAGTGCGAATGTGAAAAATCTAAACCAAAAGTTATCTACAAAGCTATATACACTTCAATCATGAGGGAGCATCCTAACCAAATTCTTCTGCTATCCAAAAAGCACAAATATGATGTACTGATATTAAGTTCCCTTGGTTGTGTCATGTCTAGGGTATGGATCCAATAAGCTTCATGACGGAGGAGGAAGTTGTCAATATCTCTTCCTCTTGTCAATCAACTGACTTCTTTGATGGCCATGCCCCTCTATTCAAGTACCTGGTGTCCTGTCAAAATAAAATGGACTGCTATGGGTTTGCTCAAATCAATGATATCCTTGATACTCTTGACTAGAGCTGGTCTAATGTCACTGCTGTATTTCTGAAACCTAAGCTTAAAGGGACCTTTTGTTTTTCCCACATAAACCAGTGAGCAGGGCATTTCAGAATATAAATGCAGTAATCAGTGTTACAGTTCAGGTAACCCTGTATCTGGTATTGTTTCCCACTGTGGGGATGTGTGAAATAATCCCCTTGCTGATTCTGTTTGGTTCCAGCCGATGGTCTCTGCAGCACCCATACACAGCCATTTTTAATGCAGGAACAGGGGCGGACTGACAACTCATGGGGCCCTTGGTCAATAGGGGATCATGGAGCCCCTGTGTCCTTGCCCAAACTCAAAAAAGCCTATGAAAAAGGTACCAGGGGCATCTCATGGGGCCCCCTACTGACCCTGGGCCCTCGGGCAGTGCCTGAGTTTCCAAATGGTCAGTCCGCCCCTGATAGTATGAATATGGCTCTGATGTAAACCTGAAAAGATGCTCTTCATAGTGCATACCATTTTGACAGTCCTGTGCAGTCTTAAGGATATTCATTTTAGCAGAATACGGTATAGTTTGTCATTTGATATTCTGCTTTCTTTTGTTGATAATGTAATGTTGGCAAATACAGGATAGTAGCAGTCATACTGACCCCTTAGTCTCATACAAAAGAAATAGGGGAACCTGTACCTGCTGTAAATCCAAGAAATGTATATTTCATTAAATAAAGTTCAGTAAAAAATTATTTTTAAATAATCAATACGCAGCTAAAAATGAGGATAATAGACTACATAGGCTGCATACAGCAAAAGGTCATGTGGTAAGTTATATAAAGATCTTGGACACTAGATGGCACACATGTACGGTGTTAGCGACCCGCATTCTTCGAAACAAAAGCACAATTCAGTTTGCTTTCTTTTTAGATCTGTGCATCAATTAATTGAAAAAAAAAAACTATTCTCTTTAACTAAAGCGGTCTTATTTCGTTAAAAAGAACAGCGATAACAATTTATTAAAATTACAGAAATATCAATTGTTTCTGTGCTTTATATTTACTTTATGTAGGGAAACCATATTACACAGAGCTTTATTATCAGCATTTAAAGTAGAAAACCGACCACTTAAATCTATTATCAACTTTTATCACGTAAAAGTAGTTTTTAACCACTTCAATACTGGGCTCTTTCACTCCTTTCCTGCCCAGGCCAATTTTTATCTTTCAGCACTGTAGCACTTTGAATGGCAATTGCACGGTCATGCAAAACTGTACCCATATGCCATTTTTATCATTTTTTCCACACAACTACAGCTTTCTTCTGGTGATATTTAAACACCATTGGATTTTTTATTTTTGCTAAATAAACCAAAAAAGACCAATAATTTATAAAAAAAAATATTTTTCTTTGTTTCTATTTTAAACATTTGCAAATAAATAGTTGTTCTTAAATTTAGGCCAAAATATATTCTGCTACATTTCTTTAGGGAAAATAATCCAAATTAGTGTATACTATTTAGTCTGTAGGAAGGTTTGAGAGTCCACAAACTATGGTATATATGTATCTGAAAATGGATCAATCCTGATGTACTGACAGCTTCATTTCTTGATGCCCTAAATGTCAGGACAGTACAAATAGTACCCCCCAAATGACCCCTTTTTGGAAATTAGATAGTCCAAGGTATTTAGTAAGAGCAATGGCAAGTTTTTATAAATTTTATTTTTTGCCATAATTGTTTGGAAAATTAAGAGATTTAAAAAGAAATATTCACAGTATTCACAGGTTTTTCTTTACATACGGTAACCAATGCAGGACAGCATCATCATATAACTAGTGTGGCAGTGATCAGGGACACTCACTGGAGACAGTACGAAAAAAAATGTATATATATAAATATATATATATATATAATGTTTTAATTTATTTTTACATTTTTTTCCTTTTTTTTTTACACTTTTTTTTACCAGAGCAATACAATGCTACTATAGTGATTACAATTGCTTACACCAGTGAATTACACTGCTATGAGCAGCCATTTTTACTGAATGAAATCAATTAATTCAGTATGTGTTGTGCTTAGCTGTGATTGACTATAGCTAATCATATGGTACAGATGGGCTGTGATTGGCCCTGTCGGTACCATGTAATCACTGTGACCAATCACAGCTAGCAGCACAATTGTACACAATGAATGGAATGAATCAAAGTTATTTATCGTTTACAATTGTCAGGTGATCTGCTGTGATTGGTCACAGTGATCACATGGTATCAGTATCGGGCTATACAGTGATCTGTCATCAGCTGTGTCCGGGTGACAGTTTGCACCCGCAGTGTGTGTTCCTATTGCAAAAATTATGGCTGGGCGGGAAGTGGTTCAAAGTTATTTTCAATCTTGTTAAATCTGCAGCTTTTATTAGACTAATATCTGGGGATCCTGTTATAGGGGGCCGTGTTCAGGCACTTCTTGTTATGGGGTGACCACACTCTGTCCCTTTCTGTCAACTGTGATCCTGCATTGTTAGATTGTCATTTAGGACTCCGATGAAGATTATACAAACAGTGGCGTCACTAGGGTTGGTGTCACGTGGTGCTAAAAAGCATGGTGTTACCCCTGCATGGGCGTGGCTCTCCCTCCCTAGCCTAGTAACATGTCTGACTGGTGGGAGAAGATTCTGGATAGCACAGCTCCATAAGGGCACAATCAAATAATTCCACTAATTGTTATAAATACTCCAAACTGTACATGGATTCTTAGAAAAACATATGATTGCTCTGAAACAGGGCCCTCTTTCTCAAGTGCTTCTGTAGAATAAATTCCCAGTGGATACAGTGTTATAGGGTGTTATAGCGCGCGAGCGTGTGTGTCTTTTAGTATATATACTGTATACCACAAACTCTCATGCAGAACGACAAATGTGCACACTTGTCATGTACACTGAGACTGGTACACCCAGTTCCAGCCATTCGATCTGTTATCTAACCATATGTAGGGTGAGATCAAACTTTTTTTCTTAGCTATCAACATATGTATATCTTCATGATAGTGATTGCTGAGCACAAGACATGTTGTGCAAGTGGCCCCGTGTTGGAGCTATAATCAGCATTTCTAGAATCACTATACAGTTTGGGCATTTTTTGTACTAAGTGGAATTGTTTGGTTTAGAACATTTATGTACATCTAGGCAATCCAGGGGGTTGATTGCACTGCAGTATATGTGGAGACTAATTTCCTATTTATTTACCTTGTCCTCCGTTTTGCTCTCACAGTCTGCAACCTAACACGTGCAACAAATCAGGCCGGGCACAATCATCTCACAGGCTTGCCAATCAAACTCAAGCCTCACAGGCTCCACCCCTCAGGATATGATAGAGCGGGTGAGTCCCCAATGCGAGCGCCTGAGCTGGAGGAGGAATTAGGGGGAGGTGGATCTCTGTCCCTGGCAATCAATGTTCTTGCCCGCCTGGCAGCACACCTAGGTTTCTCATTGAGTGCCCCGATGTGACACTCTGATCTGCTTTGGTGCCTGGGACAAGGTATTGTCGAGAAGCATTTTTTAAATCTCAGTGTCCTGTTAAAATCAGGACAGTTGGCAACTATGGATGGTGTCACCCCTCTGGCGGGTGTCACCAGGGTGCAGTCAACACACCCATAGCGATACCACTGTGCACAAATCACCTTCCAAATGTCCCTCATTTCGAGGGACAGTCTCCGTTTTGGGATGAAATCTCTCCATCCCTCTTTTCTTCTCAGCTGTCCCATTTTTAGTCTGCATACGGAACTCTATAAAAAAGACATATGATATAGTATACTAAACCTTTCATCCAACCTCTAAATTATTTCATGTGTTATTTTGAAAAATCAGTATAAAGGAATAAAAGAGGTGAAAAAAATCAATCGGAGGTTTAAACAATCATTTTTTGTGTATTTATTCTTAGTGGTGCCTGTTACTGTGTGTGTGTTAGGGTTGCGTCCTTTCCGGCATACTCTTTCATCTCAGAGAATTAGCAGGTATAAGTATTTAGGCATTACTAAAAGCCAATAGGCTGTTCATTTTACAAGAAAGTTGCACTTTGCAAGGAAATCTTCCCAGCGTCTGAATGTGGTGAAATTTGACTTTGCAATGAATACTCAATCATGTGCACAAAATAAAATAGCATTTTTGCTTGCACATGATTGGATGGTGGATGTCAGCACAGTATCACCTCATTCACTAAGCTCTGTAGAAAAGTCAGTTGAAAAGTGCAACTTCCTTTGCAAAATGAACAGCCTATTTGTCTTTAGTGAATCAACATCTATGCGTGCATTCATGAATAAAAAAAGAACAAAAATCTGGTGTAAAGTGAATTCTGCCACACCTTAACACTACATCCATACATATACGCCATGGGGGAGATTTACTAAAACTGACGCATTTGTGCATGTTTCAACTAAAATCTCTGTATATCTCCCAAGAAAAGTAAAACTTTCACCCTTGAAAGTGCACAATATCAAAACCTTTTCTTTCACTCTTCACCCCCAACCCTAATACCCTTCCTTTACTTCAAAATCTTCCAAATACAATTCAAAAATATCATTCAAAGTATTCACCAAATGTCTCAAATAAAGTTCAAAATTAAAGTCCAAACGTAATCCACCCAATGTCCACACTATTCAATCTTCCAAACGTGATAAGATGTCCAATTTGTTATTCCAAATCCAAGATACCTCAAAAAATATAAACTGAATATAGTGCATTACCTCTCAAATAATATTCTGTGATACCATGCAAACACTCGTGAAAAAAAAAAAATAAAAAAAATATATATATATATATATATATATATATATATATATATATATAAAAACAAAAATTAAATAAAATAAAATTACAAAATTCTATGTGACTATCAAATACGAATAAATAAAGTGAATAGAGAAGGTCCCCCTATACACCCCCACTCGTGAAGTGGGTATAATTCACAGCAACTGGACTAGTGATAATACACAGTATTTGAAGATGTCATCACTCTAACCAGGTGAAATTCACAAAAAAAAACCAAACACTCAAACTGTGATTAGTGCACCATTCCAAACACGTGCCACCACACTAGTAGGATAACATACTATTACCCTCTTGCAGCTTAAAAAAGCGTTTCCAACATTCCAGGATACAAAGAGTATATCCAATATACACCTTTCCCCTTGTGAATCAATCCAATGGAGTCTTCCCCGCTCCTCATAAGGCAGAGAGGACAAGATTTAGTGGAGTGTACAAGTAAAAACACAGATTTTATTAACTGCTTACATTGACAGCCCGTCCATCTTGTTCCATCAGTTCAAACAGACAAATTCCCACAACAAAGATGGCGGCGTTGCTCCTTTCGGTTATGCGTCCTGACGTCACGACCCTTTGAGAGGTAATGCACTATATTCAGTTTATATTTTTTGAGGTATCTTGGATTTGGAATAACAAATTGGACACCTTATCACGTTTGGAATATTGAATAGTGTGGACATTGGGCGGATTACGTTTGGACTTTAATATTGAACTTTATTTGGGACATACTTTGAATACTTTGAATGATATTTTTGAATTGTATTTGGAAGATTTTGAAGTAAAGGAAGGGTATTAGGGTTAGGGGTGAAGAGTGAAAGAAAAGGTTTTGGCATTTGTGCATGGTAGCCAATAAGCTTCTAACTTCAGCTTGTTCAGTTAAGTTTTGACAATAAAAAATGGAAGCTGATTGGTAACTATGCAGAGCTGCACCAGATTTTGCATTCTCTAGTTTTAGTAAATCACGCCCAGTATGTAGTAGTTTTTCTTCAGCCACTGTCAACTGGTTTTGAATGAAATCAACACAATTGTGCCACCACCCATAGGACCGTAGCTCACCCTTTTTTTAACCCCCAAATTAAGAAGGTTAAACTGCACTCAGAACAATCCACTCTAAAGACACTGCTCCACTCTCAAATGGACCTCACTGTATACTTTCATAGCTTGCAGGTGAACATTCAGCATATATCCCCGAAGAAATAAGATAAACTCACAATACTGAGTGTAGATTCACACATATACGGTGCGGATAGAATCTCAGGTTTTACAACTAATTCATACAGTAGTTTTTCAGCAGTTCAGATCAGGTTTACATCAGGTTCAGGACAGGTTTAGATCAGATTCAGGATAGGTTTATATCAGGTTCAGGACAGGTTTATATCAGATTCAGGACAGGTTTATATCAGGTTCAGGACAAGTTTAGATCAGGTTCAGAACAGGTTTATATCAGGTTCAGGACAAGTTTAGATCAAGGACAGGTTTATATCAGGTTCAGGACAAGTTTAGATCAGGTTCAGGACAGGTTTATATCAGGTTTAGGAAAAGTTTAGAGCAGGTTCAGGACAGGTTTATATCAGGTTCAGGACAAGTTTAGATCAGGTTCAGGGCAGGTTTAGATCAGGTTCAGGACAAGTTTAGATCAGGTTCATGTCATGATTTTATCCTGTCCACAACTGATGACATGTGCGGATTAGAAGTGGTTCCCATAGAAGTCGATGCCTGTAATCCGCACCTGAACGGGATTGCACTGCTCAGAAGTTGGACAGGACTCTTTTTCAATCCGCACTAAATCCACACTGAATCCGCACTGAATCCGCACTGCCAGTGCACCAGACATATGTGAACAGGCACTATAGGAAGCAATGTTATTTCACATGCTATGTGGATTGGATGCAGTTCAAACTTCATCCAATCCGCATATATGTGTACCAGCACTGAAAGTATTGATAGAAAACATTTCATACATAAACAAAACCAAATGTACGCACATGATCCAAACATAGGACAGCACTATTACAAACTTCCATGTATCAGAACACTTTCATTGTTCAAATGATAATGTCACTAAGAACTGCCCAACACCTACGTGTTTTGCCACTCAACTTCCACAGAAGCATTCTGTCATTCCATTGGAGATTTACACTTACTTTAAGGGGGCAGTATTATCTAGATAAACAGAATGCAATACTTGTACAGGACAAGAACCACTGTTGGTGCATGTTTTAATTTAAAATGAGTGGGCTTTTCTAACATTCATAGGAAAAAGAGACATTTGAAACATAAAAAGATTTATTGATAATTTATTATTTTTTTCTCCTTTGCACAGCTCAATACCACACAAGTACAGTACACT
The DNA here is from genome assembly GCF_062004578.1 of Staurois parvus. Lineage (NCBI taxonomy): Eukaryota > Metazoa > Chordata > Amphibia > Anura > Ranidae > Staurois > Staurois parvus. The sequence goes on from NW_028318915.1 coordinate 312,493, forward strand.
ATAGCATACTGTAACTTTTCTGTTTAGATCTGTATATAGAACTGATATGCCTGCCACCATAAATATATTCAGTAAACATATGATCTATAAAAAAAAGGTGTGGATTTATTTTTCCCATATTTGGAATATAGTGAACAAAAAGATAAAATTACTTAAAAAAAAGACAAGGATCCCTTCTTGCTGTAAGTGGAGCTCACACTCTACCTTCTAGCTGTAATCACACTAGCACTCTGGGACCTGTTTAATCAGACCCCACACAGTCTGCCACTATGGCTTTTGTACCGTGGGAAAAAACAAAGCCCGAAAGTCAGTATTTATGCAGATAGTGTCTAAGCCAAGACTCCAGTCTTGTATAGGAGTGATTGCTAACGACTGAATCAACATAATGCCGGTGACAAGCTGTCACAAAACACTTAAAGTAAACCTGTCACAAACCAAAATCAAAAGATGACAAAATGTAACAGAGATTGCTTTTCATGAAAACTCCATTTTAAACAATCCTCAGATCCAGCGATTGATGCAGATAAATGGAAAAGGAAATCTGGATTTCTTTTCTTGAGCTTGGTCCAAACCCTCTTACTTCTCAAGTCTTCCTATTGGTGTATGAAGCTGCCAATCACATTAAAGGGCCAGTAAAGAGCATAGAGAAACTAGGTCACCCTAGATCCTACAGGAAAAACAAGTGTATTTGCACTTTTGCAGCCAAATTGGGGTAACTTTATATTTGCTACATGAACCCATTCACTTAGCATTTTTAATATTTTAAAAATGATGCTAACCTTCTTTTTGGATGCTGTATTCTGGACCCTCAAACAAGTAACGTTTCTAGGTATTTCTCTTTGTTTATAAGAGGGTGGGCAGCGGTGCCATAGTTAAATCAGTCTGTCCTATGAAGCTATAATTTCATCATCAATGTGTAAATTTGAAAACTGCCTGCCCTAACAAAGGGTAAAGGGTGTAGAGACTGAGCTTCTTGAATTGTATGCTTACGGGACAGACTTGGGACAGGCTCACTCTAACATTGTTCAAAAAACCTTGATGGTTTCTAGTTGATTGGTTTCTATGCAGAGTTGCACCAGATATTGCAATCTCTCGTTTTAGTAAATCAACCCCATAGTTTTCACTTTTACACCACTTTTTTTGTGTGGCAGCAAGTTGTGAAAAAAGTCATATTAAGCTACTTTTTAGTGCATTAGCCATTTAATCCAGTGAAATGAAATTCTTAACCTAGCTTCAACCTGTCTCAATGCATGGAAATGCAATCAGTGTTAGCACATGTATTTGTGATATGAACCCAACACCCAGTTTAAATGCTTAAAGCACATGTCAAGGCAAAATAAAAAAAAATGTGGAACATCTCTGCAGTTCAAGCACATTTTCCCATGTTTTATCCCTTCAAAGGCCCTGCAAGTACAGAAAAATACCTGTTGATCTGCCAGAAATGCACTCAGCATCTAATCCCTGTTGTAGGCTGACTGTGTGGTTTCGCTCTTATCAAACAGATATAACAAAATGCTTCCAATGATACTAAACAGACCAAAGGGAGCAAATAGGAGATCATTGGCAGGATTTACACACACTTTAAAAGCATATATATTACAAAGTGGCAAATTTGGCATTTAATATAATATTTATGTTGGAATTTCTTTTAACTGGTCATACAGCTGCTGGATACTGTAAATAGACAAATATTATTTATATTATTATTATTATTATTAATAATACTAATAATAATAATAATAATTATTATTATTAATAATCATAATAACATACAGGATTTATATAGCACCATCAACGCTTTACAACATAAAGGCAGACAGTACAATTACATTACAAATTAATTCAGGAGGGATCAGAGGGAGGGCTTGAGAATTATCAATAATAATAATAATAATAATAGTGCTTTACAAAATAAGATATTACAATTACAATACAATTCAATACAGGAGGGTTAGGAGGTCAGTAAGAGCTTACAATCTAAAAGAGAGGGGCAAATGATACAAATGGTAATATCTATAATATCTAAATAATGGAGAAAGTAAAAGCTTCGGGTTAGGGTAGACTTTCCTGAAGTCTTTATTTATTAATGAAGTTGCCATTAAATGTCTGTTTATTTATTTGTGTTGTTTTTTTTTTCCCACTGCATTTAATAATCAGGTAAGCAATATAGTACAAGCTCAGACACTAGAGATTGGAAAATCTTTTTGCCTATTTGGGCCTGACACATCTCATATAAGCCACTTATCTCAATACTTCCAGCAGATACAACATACACAGAGATAATAAATAGCCCTCTGCACTGTGGCAAACACACACACACACACACTAGAGTATAATTTTGCCTGAGGCTTGTTTATCCATACCCAGATCTAAGGTTTGAGTGGCACATGCATAATTTTTGGTTGTTCCCTGGTTGACAAAGAATAACTTCTCAGCACCCAAGGATGAATTTCCTCACATGTAATGAAAAACACATCCAATCAACAGTTCTAATATTTAGCTCTAATCTTAATGTTGTCTTTAATTTGTTGTAAATTGAACATAGTCTCATGGTAAAAATAAATAACACACTACATTCACGTAAGTGTTCGCAGAATTTTTACACCCTTTGTAAATGTATACGTTTTTGCAGAAAATATTGTAAAATCACTGAAAGCAACTGGCCTAACCTTGACCTTCTAATTGGAATTAAATTTTGCTTTTACATTCTGCGATCTGAGACAGCCCGGCTTTCTGGGACAGTTGCCTTTTTACGTTCTATTAAAATAAAAGTGCAATTAGACATAACCTCTGGGGTCATTAGACATAAAACTGCCATGTTATACTCTAATGGCAAAACCACTTCTGATAAGCTGGTTGTAATGAGACAAGAGGAGCAGATCTATTCCCAAGCACCTGACAAAAGGTATTTCAGAAGTCCTAAGAGATGCACTTTATAACTAGAAGACAAATAAGTCAAGTAATAAGAAGCTTTTTCTGTCTAGATCGGACAGGCCACCTGTCACGGAGCTCCAAGTTCTAGCAATGTTAGACTGTCTTGATTCTAACAATGTTAGACTTAGAATGATTTGTTTTTAAGCTGCTATGAGTTTCAATCTCCAAAAAATTGTCAAACAGCATGAAACTTCATTTTGTTTCCCTTTCAGCATGTGGTTTTCTAAACAGGTTTCACCTGTAATCTGGTACTGTTATATGTCTGTACAATAGAAAAAAGCTTTCAGCATCTTAGTCCAATATTTATTAAAGCAGGCAAAACTTTCTTCTTAGTTTTGGATAAAGTAGGGAAGAGCTTGAACCTATGTCACATTTTTTGTTGCTTTGTGTCTCCTTTTTGGAGATTTGTATTCCCTTTCAATCTCTAAAAATTAAAGATTACAGTGATCACTGTGACACCAAGTAGTAAAAACCCCACAGAGGCTTTATTTGTTCCTGATCTATCCACTTTTGTTGCTGACTCTATCCTCATTGGAGAGAAGCAGACACGAACAGCATTTAAAACTGATCAAAGGATCTAAACTTCCACTATCTATCCAAAATAACAAAAAGTTTTGGCCCAGTATAATTTCTGTGATCACATTGTCAGGAAATGTAGGAATCTTTTTCATAGAATTTTTTTTCTGAGCTAAAAAAAAGCAAGAACAACCTTTTATTGTTGAGAAGCATGCTTTTGCAGTTACCTGCTCCATAAGAAAATAGTGCTGTTATAGCAAAAAAAAAAATCCACTGCTAAATATAGTTACACCAACAAAAAGAGGTACTGTAATAATTCATAGGAGAGCACATGAGCCTGAAGCATGAGCAAGAATAAATCATGTTATGGTATGCTTAGACCTTGGACTTGCATGCATGTCTGGGTGTATATACGCAGCATGACTAAGACCACTGAACCTACTTGATTGTGCACTGATATTCAATGCATATGGTGTGGTCCTAGTTTTCTGGTTGTATTGAACATCTAAATAATGTTGCCTTTGTGCCTTCTGCTCATAGAATCATAGAAAAGTGATGACAGAAAAAAAGACCAAGTAGTCCATCGAGTCTTCCCATTTTTTTGTTGTTGATTTTTTGTCTGAGTATAGGTCTATATTTGTCATACGCATGTTTGAATCCACTTACTATTGACTGATTCACTAACTCTGCTGGGAGTCTATTCCAAGCATCAAATATTCTTTCAATAAAATATTACTTTCTAAGATTTGTTTTGAACTTTCCTCCTGTTAGTTTGAGGTCATGTCTCCATGTTTTGATCTTGGCTTCATATTGAAAATCCTTCCGTCTTGAACCTGATACACCTCCTTGATGTATTTAAAGATCTCAGCCATGTCTCCCCTTTCCCTTCTTTTCTCTAGACCAGGGTTTCTCAACCAGGGTTCCGCAGAACCCTAGGGTTCCTCCAGAGGTTGCTAGGGGTTCCTTGAGCAATGAGCAATTTTTACCTCTCCGATAATATCCCACTGACATCATTAATCTTTTTAGCTATCTGTAAGGGGGTATTTCTTCCCAATAACCACAAGTGTAAGGAGCATTCTTTTCAATGACCGTCTTACTAATGCATCAGGAGTTATAGATATAGTCGTTTTTAGCACGGGTTCCTTGAGATTGGAAAGTTATTTCAAGGGTTCCTCTGTGTTGAAAAGGTTGAGAACGACTGCTCTAGACTGTATATATTAAGTTACTAAAGTCACTCCTGATCTATTTTAGCCCTCATACCTTTCACCATTTTTGTTTCCTGTCTCTGGACTCATTCTGTCTTATCAATATCTCTTTGAAAGTCAAGTCTCCAGAACTGGACACACGGGTTAATTTACTAAAACTGGAGAGTGCAAAATCTGGTGCATTTCTGCATAGAAACCAATCAGCTTCCAGGTTTTATTGTTAAAGCTTAATTGAACAAGCTAAAGTTAGAAGCTGATTAGCTACCATGCACAGCTGCACCATATTTTACACTCTCCAGTTTTAGTAAATCAACCCCAGTATTCTAATTAAAGGTATATATAGGGGAATCAGGACCCCCCCCCCCCTGCTGGTGAACCCTCTAGTGATGCATCCTAGCTCCTATAAGGTACACCACAAAACATACACTTTTTTTGGAAAATGTATTTCAATGAAAAAAAACCTAATGTGACTGGTTCTTCAAGTGATGAAACATGCATGCACCAGACTGAATGGCTTATCAGCAAAACCAATGTTGTATGATGAAGTCAATGGGGTTGATTTACTAAAGGCACATAGGCTGTGCACTGCAAGTGCAGTTGCTCTAGATCTGAGGGGAATATACAAAGAAAATATAAAAACAGCATTTTTACTTACACATAATTGGATGAGAGAAATCAGCGAAGCTTTGCCTAATTTCAGAGCTTCCCCCCAGATCTAAAGCAACTGCACTTGCAGTGCATAGTATATTTACCTTTAGTAAATCAACCCCCTTGCATGTACAGGTATTTAACATTTGAATCTGTGTACCAAGCAGCAGTATATGGGATATCATAGGTGTATTCATTCTTGTTCTTCTGCTCATTCACACAAAGATCTGTGCATGGTTCAGTGATATTTTTGAAAAAAGTTTTTTTAAGTCTCTTCTAATGATAGCTGGGTGATTTTATTTCTAAACGCTGTGCAATCAACATGACTAGCAGCAGTTATACCCAAAAGCAACAGAGAAAATTACCGTACTTTTATTTTAGACACACCACAAATAAGCTGCTACATATTTGGACCATGGATTGTGCATTCAATAGAAAATCACCCTTGTTAGTGAATTATGCATATGTTAGTTGTAGCCAGTGCACACACATGCATATACAATACACCATAGACATTTGATTCGCTTGCTTGTGTAAAATTAATTCATGATTATACAAGCATATCCTTTAATAAATAAATTGTAATAGTAAACTTCCTCAGATGAAAAGCTGGCCATACATTACGCAATTTCTTTGTACAATTTTCCTTTAGCTTTGCCAAAAATATATAATAGGAGGTCAAACCTAAACACTTTCAATGTGTATGCAATCTTTTAGACCCTTGCACTACATAGTTGATGGTAAATCTAAAGAGAATTGAACAAGAAAATTGTATAATGTATGGCCAGCTTTAGAGATGCAGGTGAACTTAACAGGTAACAGCACTGACGGACACTGGCAGCACTGATGGACACTGACTTACAGCACTGATGGACACTGGCAGCACTGATGGACACTGGCAGCACTGATGGACACTAGCAACACTGATGGACACTGACTTACAGCACTGATGGACACTGTTGGGGCTGCACTGGACTGTCTCTGATTTTTAAACACATTTACCGATTCCTGGCTCTTCTCTTTCCTCACGCTGTGACAGCGTGAGGAAAGTGCAGCCAATAACCAGCAAATGTATTTACATTGTGATCAGCTGTGTCATTTGATATAGCTGATCACATGGTAAAAGGGTGCATGTCATGTGATCAGCTGTGTCCAATGGACACAGCGATCACAGAGCTCACCAGGTCTGTGACCCAGGGGGAGCGGGAGGCATGGTTTTGTAGGATGTCATATGACGCCGTTCCAGAACTAGATGACCACCCTGTAGCCATCATTCGGCTATAGCCTGGTCATCAAGTGGTTAAACTGGAAACCCCCTTTAACAAAATATTGTAGCAACAACAACACTGCAAAAAATCATAAGCATAGTGAGAGTATTTTTTCAAGATCACACAAAAATAAATAATTAGATGTTAAAAGTTTAAGTGTAATTCACTTTTATTGAGAAAAAAAGTGTCTTGCATATGTGTTTCAGAGTTAAGGACCAAAGTCACAAGAAACTGCTCAGCCACCCAGGTAAAAAAAAAGTATTTAGTACAATCAATTTTATTAAAAGAATGTGACAATAAACATGTCTTTATCCAGATGCAACTAGTGAGCCTACATTCCCCTTGGTGGCTCCATGGTGTGTAGTTGCACCCCTCTGATGGAAGAAAGAAAAAAGCAGGTGGCACCCTTCAAAGGTGGCCAGTCCTGATGGGGACACTCTTCAATGGACTCTGGACATACTGGTGGCTCTGGATCATGGGAAGAAATAGAAACCGTAGAATAAATTAAGACCACAATACTGGAAGTACGTCACCAGAACTTGCGTCACCAGAAACCGCATCACCAGAGGTGACATGCCGCTACTAAGCATCTATCAATTTCCAGAATTATGTTTTTTAGGTGTGGCCCCTTTGTCGAGTCCATTAAATTCACCTGGTGCACTCTAAGTGTTCTCATGAGAAAAGTTGCATGGTCTGTATCCCTTTAGGTTTATCCATTTAACCCCATTTGGTGTAGAGTATCTCATTAAAACTAAAATTCTTATTGCAGAGAATGCTTAAAATGTTACTTGTATCTCATTACAGACATCTTGGAAAATCAGTAAGCCGATCACACAAGCAGAAAATTACATTTCTGGGGGTGTTCTGTACACCAGCAGCGCACAGAACACCTCCAGGTTGCCATATTGCATTTAACTTTACAGAAAATTACATTGGTTGCTGTTTTCAAATAAAAGGGTAATAGTTAATAACACTAAGTTATAATATGCCTTGTGTAGTAATTGTATGTTCTATATTCTTTTTTTATGTGCTATATTTTTTTCACAAAAGTAAAGTTATCCTTTAAAGTAATTTACTTCTTTTCTTCTACTTTTAGGAATAAGCGTATTAACATATTATTACTTTTTTGTCCCTTAACATTCATACAAAGCTCATTCTCCTTTAAAGGTAAAAATAAATGTATGATTTTAGACCTGCAGCAGAATTTCCTAGATATGTTAAGAAATCAACACATACTCCTAAATGATCTAAATTGAATGATGATCCATCTAAACAAAACTCATATATAGAGAGAGCTTGTCATTACCCTCTGCCATATTTCCAGGTTAGAACTCACCTATTTCTATGTAAACATGTCAGTGTTAGTGTAGAGCTGACGAGTTCAGCGGGAAGACAGCGATGTCCCCAGGCCATATTTCATAATCAGGACCATCTTAATGACTCAGTATGTCAGCTAATAATGTGTTATGTCTAATGATATAGTAAAGTAGCACCAAATATCACTTTAAACAACAATCTTGGTAATTACACTGTACTTATTTAAGCTCTGTTTAAAAATAAATGCAATCGGGAAAGTTTAACCCTCCATTTCCCTAGGCATCCTCAGTCTAGATGGCATTAAAAAGGAATGCACCTGTTTTATTTTTCATAGGGAAAACAAACCACTGATTAGCTGTTGGATAAGAAATGCCTTTGGGCAAAATATGGCATCCAGAGCATACTTGGTACATGGCAGGTTTTACCCCTATCTGATTCTAGCATACGTCTGTGAAAATGATGTCAGTTTATTTACATATACATGAAAATAAATTGTGTATAGATAAAATTTGCACAATTAGTATGTTTTCTCTTTTCTTCCTTACTTTTTTTACATGACTTCTTTGTAATGTAACAGCAACAATATCTATAGCAGATAAAAGAGTGATTAAGTCTCTTGTGAATGCTTGTAGTGCAACCTGCTTAAAGTAAAACTAAAGGCATTTTTGTTTCAATTTTGGATAGAATAAGGAAGGGTTATAACCCCTGTATGGTTTATTTTTTATGTTTGTGCAAAATTTTGGAGATTTCCCTTCACTTCCTGTCCCATAGTCAAAACAAGAAATGAGAGAAAATTCCTCCAAAGTGAGGGAATCCTTGGTTATCACCAAGGTCACCAGAACTATTGTCCCCATTGGAAGATATCCCCACTATTCCTGTTCTAGAGACAACCCAAAATGTGGGATTTTCTTTTACTCCCACTTTCAGTGATAACAGTAAACAGAACAAATACAGAGGGTATATCTACCTAACAGGGACACAAATGACAAAAAGAACCTGACAAATGTTCTAATCCCTCTCCATTCTATCCAAAACAAAACCAAAAAATATTTCCTTTAATAATTTAAAGGGGAAGGGGCAGCATTGCTGGCCGGTCAAACTCTATTGCATAGCACTGTCAGTCTACTACTGTGAATGTGCTTACAGGAGGGGAGAGCATGCGATTGCTCATTAATTTTTTAATTTGACTTAAATATGTCCTGGATTAAGCTGTATTGCCTTACTTTAGAGGAAAAAGTAAGGTAAGAGATCTGACAGAAGGGCTTAGATCATAAAACTGGCTAAACAGAATTACAAATATTCTGGCAGCTAAGTCAAATTACATACAGTACATATATTTCAACAATAAAGTCACACATTTCCAGGCAATGCAATTAGAAAGCTGAAGAATCTATGTTAACAACCCTCAACAGTAGATGTAAAGTAGATTATATGTAATGAAATATGTTTTTTCAACATTGCAATTACTTTGCAATGGTAGTTTGTTAGTATTCACGGCTATATATATATATTAATATCCAATATATTCAATCGTCCCCAACATATCACACAACAACTGATGTGTAAAGTAATTAAATATTTTAAATGGTAATAAGTATAGCATCATGGTGGGTTGTGAAAACAAGGAATCTAATCAGAACCATCTATATTTTGAAAGAGGAGAGAAACTATATCACTGATACCATAAAGATTCCCAGGTATGGATATTTTTACATAGGTACATTGGTCCAGCTTGGACCAGTGTAACTATGTACAGCATATACCATACCTGTAGGATCCCTCTAGAAGCTAGTAATCACTGTAGTAGACACCACTACTCCAGTGATATCTACTTGATTCTGGGTCTCGTGCTGAGTTGCTGCTCTGCTGCATTGTGAACAAGTAGGTGGACGATTGGCCGCTCATCATGGGAGCCATTCAGAGACTGCTTTGCATTTTCTCAATCTAATGGTGGTGGTTAGGCTGGGAGGTGACGTCACAATCTCCTCGTCTATCAAGTGCTGGCATTTTGGCAAATGGGCTGTCACTGTGGTTATCAAAGAAGATAGGCTTTTTGTCTTGAGGCAAAAAAATGGACTCCAAGTGTAGTGGCTAGCTTGACTTCTAGATGCAGAGTGTCCCTTGAATTTTTCAATTCTGTACACTACTGTAACTGTACTGTAGCAATATGTAATGTAACTATAACTAATAATTGTGCATGTACAATTCAAGCTAGGAATGCTGTGGGGAAGGGTTAGAACCTCCATCATGTTTTAACAGCTATCTGGAATGCAGATCATGAGGTTTCCACTCATGTGTATCTTGGGTCTTAGCAGGAATGAAAAAGACACGTGACAGAGGCCCTAACCATTCCTTGCTGTCTTCAAAAATTTATTTTTGTTGTTTGCCTCTATTCTGATTTTTCTGTGCCAACTAATGCTTTGCATATTTACTAAGTCTTCATGAGAATATATCTGAATTCACTGATGATTCTGCAGGCCATTACAAATTACTAAAAAATTATGAATTTCACAAATTAGCCAACATGCAAACTCCTTTGAATATGTTTACTTTAATTTCAAAAGAATCATGCATCACAGAAAGAGTAATTTTTAGTTGGCTGACGTTAAACTAGTTAGTAAGCTGTGCTCTGTGCTCTTGTTCATAGATTTAGCCAACTTCCTTAGTCATGTCCCCATCGGCAATTTATTGTCCATTTGCTCTCATAAAGAAAAGTAGTTCTTCAAAGCGGATAATCTGCCAAGGTGACATCAGGTAAAAGTATTGGCTTCCTGCAACAATTGTCCCCCCACCCCATTATACTACAGGCTTGCCAGTAATTTGAAATGTCCTGGAATTTTCCCATACTTTTTAGTCACATTGTGCAAAGTTTGTTAATAAATTACTTGATTAAGTTGGATTAGTCAGAAACTGGGCGACTGAAGGTCTGGGTGGATAGATTTGTATTTTTTACATATTTTGGCACACATTTGGAATACTAATGTTAGGCTCCAATTTTATTTGTTTGCCTATTCCTTTAATGAAATGCAATTCATTATATGTTTAGTTTACCTACAATTTCTAAACCTTTCACAAGAGGAATTCAGATAAAGTAATGTTGGTGATTGTAATGTTTCTTTCTGAGAAACCATTACACCTAACCTAAAGGTTAAGTGCCTGGTGAAAAATTATCAAATACGTATGTATGTATATATGTATGTATGTTTAGAACCTGGAGAACCATGCAATGACGTAGAGTCAGAAAAGTTATTTATAGTCATTTATTTACCTTTTTATATTGTTTTATGTGTACCGAAAGAAACAGGTTTAAGAGAATGTGGTTTTCAAGCAAGATAATCAGGATACATGCTTGGCTGGTCTGTAATAATGAAGCCCCTCGGCATGGAGTCAAATGCCCACAGCAAAGCATCATGGTCAAACAGCATCCCCAGAGCAAACTTTTAATTGATCATCGACAAAGAAACATAAACTGGTCTACGCAACATGGGAAAATCACAGGACTATTTTGGAGGAGGACATATTCCCACTGCAGATCACATAGTTTCTGTAAAGAGCACTGCATGTTATTGAAGATGATTTTCAAAGCAGAGCGAACTTTATGATTAAAGAAGAAGAAAGTACAATTCTTGTTGCCCCAAGGAACCTCCTTCGTCTTTTCAAGTGCAGTATGGGAGCATGAAAGTGAGAATCTATTGCTATGAGCATTAAAAAGCTCTTCTACTCCGAGATGTTTGTGGATGAAGCCCAATTTCTTACAAGTAATACATGACATCACTTCAGTGCCATAACTAAAGGGCCTATTTATAATCGTTATTGCAATAGAATCAAATTAGAAAAATGTACGAATCATGGGTGAATCTTGGGTGAGAACATTTATAAATGGACCCCTATGTGTAATGGAGTCTCGTAGCAAAACCTCTCTCTCTAACCTCCACCTTGAAGGGAATTTCTCTAGTAAAACCGAATGCTAATTGTTTTCATAGCAGTTGTATATCAGTTTATAGACTTTATACAGTATAAATTAATTGTATCCAATCCCCTCCTTTCAGCCACACAACTAATTACTGGCCAAATTTTTCCACTTTCATCTCTGCAAAATTTCCACAATTCACCCCTTCGTAACAAATGACACCACAAAGCTTCTAACTTACTTCCTTGTTATCTCTCACCTCAACTATTGCACCTCCCTCCTTGTTGGTCTACCTCTATAAAGGCTATCAGTCCTGATTCAAACATGTACGGTGAGGATTGAAGCTCAGCTTTCACAGCTAATTGATACAGTACTTGTTCACAGGTTCATGTCAGGTTTGCATCAGGTTCAGGACAGAATTAGCTCAGGATCTTATCTTTTTCACACATATGCGGTTTAGAAACAGTTCCCATAGAAGTCAATAGCCTGTAATCCGCACCTGAACCAGACTGCAGACATCACTCTTTTAAAAAAAGGCACTGAATCCGTACCGAATCTGCACTGCCAGTGCACTGGACACATGTGAACAGGGACCGTAGGAAGGAATGTTATTTCACATATCATGTGGATTGGATGTGGTTCAAACCTCATCCAATCCTCATATACGTGAACGGGCACTTAGTCTATCATGAATGCAGCTGCCAGACTCATCCTTTTATCATTCCCTAGACTGGTTCATGCTTACCTAAAGCATAAAATTAAAGGGCTATAACATACAAAACCATCCATAACTCTGCCCCAAGCTCCATCACCAGCCTCATCTCAAGACAACACTCAAACTGTCCTCTCCACTCCTCCCAAGACCTCCTGCTCTCTAGCCTCATTGTTACCTCCTCCTATATTCATCCCCAGGATATATCCCCCTCCTCTTGAACTCCTTACCTCAGTCCATCGAGCTACCTCCTACTCTGTCCACCTTTGGTGATCCTTTGAAACTCATCTCTTTATCTCACCTCTACCTAGCAACTGGAATTTTACTTTCTCTATCAACACATCCCCTTACAGTTATTACCTTTTGTATCACCTCCCTCTCCCTTTAAATTGTAAGCCTTTAGGAGCAAAGCCCTTCTAAGTCTCTTGTATTGAAATGTATTTTACCTGTACCATCTCCCTAAAGGACTGAGCAAACTGTTGGTGCTATATAGATCTTATATAATTAAAAAATATATTATTAATAATAATAATAATAATAATAAAGATAATAAAATGTTTTTTTCCAAATGCTAAAGCTACATGCCTTAAAGTGTTTGTTTTTTAAATTAAAATAAAAAGATTTTATACTTACCTGTTTTGTGTAAATGTATTGCACAGAATGGTCCCATACCTGCTCTTCTGGAGTCCCCGTGAATGCTGTTCACCCCTCCTCTTCTCTGCGTTCTCCCATAGCAAGCTATGTGCTCAGGTGGCACCCATGCTGGTGCGCTCCAAGCCAGGCTGTGTGTTTCCATAAACACACAGTGCAGCTCAGTCACACCCCCTGCTCTCTCCTCACAGGAGTTAATTGTCAGCAGCAGGAACCAATCACTCCTGCTTCTCTTAGAGTAGCCTGTGATCCCAGGAAGAGACAACAACACTGTTACAGACAGGACAGCGCTGGTTTGAGGGAGAAGTTAGGTAAATGTTTAGGAGGAGGGGAAGGAACAGGTAATGGAAGGTTTTTACCTGCACAGTGCAGAGAATGCATTAAAGTTAAAAAAAAACACTTTAATCATTGTGTAGCTGGACAGCGCAGAGCCCCAGTGCTTCTGGGACTGATAGCAGATGCATGGCCTACTATATATTCTACCTCTCTAAACTTATTTCTGTGATCTCTCGGTTGTGTTATTGCACTATGTATTTATATATATATATTGGCTACATCTTTTTCTGTAAATATTTTTATTGCACCATTTTGACCTTTTTAGTAATAAATCCTATTTTCTGAAAAGTGTTGAACTGTTTCTAAAGCTCTTTAATGCAAACTAAGAATCCCTGTGTCTGAAGAGCGCTATTGTGTGTTTTAAACTTCTGCATACATCTGCCTGCGGTGACAGTGTGTATACAGACGCTTATTCAAACATCATAGTGTTACTGCTAAGATTTGTGAGTTTCCTCCTTCTCTGTACAAAAAGGCGATGGTGGCAGTGTGAAGGGTTAATTGCGTAATTAACCTGACCCAGTAACAATTGCTCTCAGGTGGCTGGCACATAGATTGTGGTCCAGTGAGCTGGAAAATTTCTGTGCAGGGGCAGTTGAGAGTGGCATTGTTACGCAGGTGGCTGCGCAGTTTTAGATTGGCTAGTCCTTCAGTCACAAGTTGGTGAGAAGGACTGGGTCTGACGCCGTCACAATTATAGATCTGTTAGCTTAGCTTCTATAGTTGGGAAGATACTGGAGAGTTTAATAAAAGACCACATAGATGAGTTATTGCTGAAGTCTTTGTCCTAGGCTATGTCCCGATATCTCAGTATTAGGTGCTGTCGCTTATGCTGTCCAGCTCTGCCCTATTGCCAGGTACAGATGACTCATGTGTGCAGCATTCATATATAAATAGCCGCAGCATTCATATGTAAATAGCACCAGCATTTATAGGTATATTATGCCCCCCTGAGGTTCCAGCCACCATCACCTCTCCTGAGTGCTGCTCACTGGGGGGGTTAACAGGGGCATGCTTGAAAGTCCTGCCTGCAACTGTGGTCACTGAGCCTACCATTTGTCTTTTCTGGAATGGTAAGTAAAGTGGAGGATCAGGGTTGGTGTGAGGTGTAAAGAGGTAGGCAGAAAAGGAAGTTACAGTTTGGGGTACACAGGTGAGCAAGGAGGGGATGTACAGAGGTAAGGAAGGTGGGCACAAAGATGAGCAGAGGAGGCATGTAGAGTTAAGGTGGGGGGGGAGTTTGAGAGGATGGGGAAGGTTTGGGGTGCAGAGGTTAGCAGGGCAATTTTGGATGCAAAGATGTGCCGACAGGGTGGATAAAGATGTACGTCACATGCAGGGCAGTCCATTAATTTCAATGGGCTGCTCTATGTGCTAAAAATGCAGAAAAAAGTCCCTGACCCTTTTTTCAAAATCACACCAAGCCACACAGTGCCACAACACCATGAATTTTGGTGCATATAAAAACACACACGTCAGAAAATGCCTGAGGGTGTTATTAATAATTAACTTGCAATTGTGGTCAGTGTTGAATCCTCCCTTACAATGTTGGTCCATGTAGAAGCCCCCCTTAAGTTGGTGGTAAGTGTAAATTCCCCCTTTACATTGGTGGCCAGTGTAGACATATATTGGTTGTCGTTGTAAAATTCCCCATTGCATTGGTTGTCAGTATAAATTCTTTATTACATTGGTGGTCAGTGCAAATTCCCCATTACATTGGTGGTCAGTGTACATATCCTTGTTCATTGGTGGTGAGTGTAAAATTGCCCTTACATTGGTGGTCAGTGTAAATCCCCCCCCCCCCTACATTGGTCATCAGTGAAATCCTCCCTAACATTGGTGGTCGGTGTAGAAATGTCAACACCCATCCCCATCCAGCACTGCCACTGATCCCATCCACCCCAAGCACTTCCACTTATCTCATTCCCCCAAGTACTGCCACTGATCCCATACCCCACCAGTACTGTCACTCATCTCATCCCCCCAGCACTCTCACTTATAACATCCCCCCCACCACTGCCACTGAACCGAAAGTAATGATGCGCAGTAACCTCTAGCAACCAATCAGTGAACAGTTGTGATCTGCTGTAATCTCTATCAACGAATCAGTGAGCAATAATGTTGTGCTATAACCTCTAATAACCAGTTAACAGTGATGATGTGCAGTAACCTCTAGCAACCAATCAGTGAGCAGTAATGATTTTTTTAACTTCTAGCAGCCAATTAGTGAGCAGTAATGATGTGCAGTAATCTCAAGCAACCAGTCAGTGAGCAGCAATGATGTGCATTAACCTCTAGATACCAATCAGTGAGTGGTAATGATGTGCAGTAACCTCTAGCAACCGATCAACTGTGTGGTAAGGATGTGCAGTAACCTCTAGCAATGAATGGGTGGGCAGTAATGATGTGCAGTAACTTGTAGTAACCAATCAGCCAGCAGAAATCATGTGCTGTAACCTCTAGCAACTAATCAGTGAGCCTTAATGCGTGCTGTAACCTCTATCAACCGGTCAATGAGCAGCAATAATATGCAGTAATCTCTGGCAATGAATTGCAATCACTGCCTGATTTGCTGCAGTAAACTAATTTTGAGTCTAGCTGCTATTTATTGTATGTTTCAGAGCAGGCACAGAGTGAATTTGTATGGGGGTCGGGGGGCCCATGAAAAAGATTGCTCAGGCTCTAATCAATATTAAAGTGAGCCCTAAGTGTTGGGCCCCTTACTTTTTAATATATTTGTAAACTATATAGGGTCTGGGATTAAAAATATAATTTCAGTCTTTGCAGATGACACCAAGCTGTGCAGTGGAATAACATCCTTACAGGATGCCTTCAACTTAAAAACTGACCTCAATGCACTGTTTAATTGGGTTTTTTTTGCCTTCCTCTAGATCAATTGTGGGTATAAGATTATAATTTTTTTTTTGGTCGAACTATTATTTATTATTTATTTCAGGTACTTATCCATCCGCCATCAATTTATGCAGCGCTTTACATATATATTGTACATTCACATCAGTCCCTAACCCTCAAGGGGTGTACAATCTAAGGTCCCTAGCTCACATTCATACATACACATACTAGGGACAATTTAGACAGGAGCCAATTCACCTACCAGCATGTCTTTGGAGTGGATGGATTTTTGTATTTTTTCAGCCAGAATAACTATGTAACTATGTTTCTCCACTTTTTGTGTCATACCAATACAAACAAAAGGAATAAATACGAGAATGCCTAAACATTTGTAACTGCAACAATTTTCTGGGCAAAGTGGTGCATTATCTGATGGAAATGCAGGGGTGCCAATATTTTTAGCCATGACTGTATATGGGAATGAAACTACAATTGTTCAACTATGCTGTAAGTAACCCAGAAAAATGTAATTGCAGGTAATGTTTCCAGTTTATTAACTTATTTTGAGGTCTTGTCACCGCACCAAATGTTTTACACCACTTGAAACCAGACATAATCCTTTATTGTTAGTGGAGGCAAGCTGGAGAAGGAGCTTTGCTCAAGGTATCATTTTTGTTGTTGTTTATTTAGCAGGTATTGACCTTTCTAATTTGATAAATTATGTACTTGTGAACATTTTCTATTGCAGACAAGGAATAGTTTAAATGATTGTATGGGGTATTGTTTTCTAATTCTTTTTCATCTGGATTTTAAAGTATATCTCTAGCCCATAATGTTTTTCTTTAATTTTGCATAGAGTGGGGAAGGGTTAAAACTCATGTCAGTTTTTTTGGGGGGCTGTCTTTTGCCCATTGCGGAGATTTCCCCTTTTTTGCTGTCCCAGAGACACAACAGGAAGTTTTTGCGAATTACTCTTAGACAGCTGTCACCAGAATAATGGGAAACTTCTCTATCCTGTTCCAATAAAAAACATAACATTTTAGCCGGCTTCAGACAGATCAAAATTCAGTCGGTTCAGCAGGGACCAGATGAATTTTGGTTCAACTACATGCAGGCTGGTTGTACAGAATTCGATCTCTCAATCAAGTTCTGTAGAACCAGCCTGTCAAGTTTTTTTTCATCAATCAGTGCCGCCAGTTACAGTTGGCAACACTGATCATTGGGTTCTTATGGCGGGGAAGGCTCCACTCCATGAGAACTCAATAGCACAGCGGGAGTGATTCCCATATCCACACTATGT
Source organism: Staurois parvus (assembly GCF_062004578.1). NCBI lineage: Eukaryota > Metazoa > Chordata > Amphibia > Anura > Ranidae > Staurois > Staurois parvus. The sequence continues at coordinate 330,140 of NW_028318915.1, forward strand.
GTGGATGTGGGAATCGACATTTTTTTTTTTGTTCAACTCACTGGCTGAACGGGAAAAAAGTGTATAATGTATGGCCAGCCTGAGGATTTCCCATCACTTCCTGTGCCAGAGATACTGATTAAATTGTGGACACAAGACAGGTAATTAATACTGCATTATATTATCATGTGTCACATATAGTGTATTAATATAATTTTTCTTCAAGGGTAATAATTATAAAAATAATGTAGTCATTGTATTACTTGTAATATAATAAGCTCTTTTTTATATCTAAGTATATATTGCATAGTAAAATGAGTGTGTGAATGAAGGTACATAAATGCAAATTATCAATCCTACAAATTTGAGCCAAATATTTGCAGCTTTATAAATGTTAGTGAAATGGTCACTGGACACCTTGCCATCCTGTCTGGAAGCCCATTATTTCTCAGCTTGCTATAGATGTTGAAGGATGACATGGAAAATGTATGATAGTATTGTAGTCCCATGATGGAATGTTCTAAGTAGGTTGCAGAGGCCAAAATCATTTGACCTGCACTGTGCAGATTGGACTGCCAATAACAGCATTCTGTTCAGTTGTTTCAAATGTCAAAATCATCCTTTGCAGCAAAGCACATGCTGAACCTCAACATTTCTCATGTCATTATTTCTATTTTGCAGTGGAACAAAAAATTCCTACAAGCCATGATATAATGACAATTAAACTGCCGGTAGGGTAAAGCTGCTAATGGCGTGCTTTAAGGAAAAAGCCGCAGAGCTTTTGTATTCATAGGCACGCGTAAGATACCTGACACATAGACACACAGGGATGAAGTTGACCTGTCCCTTGCTTCTGCTGCTGTTTGTTTGTCTCTCACCAAGCTGCTCAGCGTTCACGTTCACCCCCTGACAGGCATGTTGAAGTCATATCCACCTCCTCCCCATTCCCTCACGAGCTGCTTGGCTGCAACTAATAAATCACATTGTCTTCTCCTCATCTTCAGTGAACAGAGAGCCACAGGAACCCAAAACAGCCTGTCAAGGGTGGTGGTGTATGCCGAGCTGCTGGGACAACCCTGCTGAGCGGATGGAATACTGGACATTTGGTGAAGCATCGGGATGTCAGCACACCAGACTCAAAATTCAGCAGTGACTTTAAAATTCTGTAAAAAGGACATTCTATGTATGTAATTAATATTAACTCTATGACTTCCAATAGTGTCAATTATACAAATACTTAGGGATTCAGCAAATGAAATGCGTCTGCCAACCAAATATTAATTTTATATTTTATGGAATATACCCTTTTGTTACTTTTATAAAATTCTTGTCCTCCTTTTTGAAACTGAAAATTTTATTTTGTGTTGTGCAGGTGGGGTGGGGACTGATAACTAATCTTAACTTTCCAAGGAGAAAAAGGGGGAAAGAGGAAGAAGGGGCCCAGAGATAATAGCGCCCTTGTGGGGACATGGCATGGAATATTTTTTTGCATTAGTCAGTTTAAGAGTATGGTGGTTTTATTATATAAGGACACCCATACCCCAAACCAGGTGATCAAAGCTATTCATCTGCTCTTTTATACTACCTGCCATTAAGTCATGTTTTGTTTATAAGATGCTGTGGTTTGAAATTGTAGCCAACACGCCCACGCAAACAGTTTACTTGCACTTTACAATATAAACGGAGACAATACAAAAACTATACAGTTCAATACAAGAGGGTTAGGAGGGCCCTGCTGCTGCTTACAATCTAGGGGAGAGCAGATGGCGGAACAAAAGATAATAACTGCGGGGGATGAACTGATGGGGAAATAGCTGAAGGCAGGTTATTAGCTGAAGGCAGGGTAGGCTTCCCTGGAGAGATAAGTTTTCAGGGATCGCCTAAAAGTAGACAGAGTAGGCGATAGTCGGACAGATTGAGGTAGAGAGTTCCAGAGGATGGAGAGACTCTGCAGAAGTCCTGGAGATGAGCATGAGAGAAGGAGACAAGGAAGCTAGAGAGCAGGAAGCCTAGGGAGGAGCGGAGAGGACGGTTTGAGTGATATTTGGAGACAAGATTGGTGATGTAATTTGGGGCAGAGTTGTAAATGGCTTTAAATGTTAATGTTTTCAATTTTATTCTTTGGGAAATGGGAAGCCAGTGGAGGGATTGGCAGAGAGGGATGGCAGACATGGAACTGTTGGAAAGGTATGGTGGATAAGTCTGGCAGCAGAATTCCTGATAGACTGAAGAGGGTCTGCAATTAGGTAGGCCAATGAGGAGGGAGTTACAATAGTCAAGGAGAGAGATAACAAGGGGGTGAATAAGTTGCTTAGTTGTTTCCATGGTTAAGAAGGGGTGTATTTTGGAGATGTTTCAAAGGTGAAGTCTACAAGAGTCGGACAGTGATTGAATTTGGGGCTGAAAGTACAGATCGGAGTCCAGGATTACACCTAGTACCCTGGCATGAGAGGAGGGACTGATGGCTGTATTGTTGAACTTGATATAAAAGTCAGGGGAGGGGGCACGGGCTGGAGGGAATATTATGAACTCAGTTTTAGAAAGATTGAGTTTGAGAAAGTGGTGTGATATCCATGCTGATATGTCACTTAGTAAGTTAGTAATGCGAGAGGAGACTGAGGTGAGTCAGACTTGTGTGTTTGTGCCTATGAAGGAAGGAGAGGAGCACTGAAGGTGTTTGCAGTCGCATGAAAAGACGCTGGATATTGTTTCGAAACATCCACCACAACCAATGGATCCTTCACTGAGCAAGCTCCTCCAAGGGGTATCCGAAAAAACTCCCAGATATACAAACATTCTTGATTTGATTGTACACAAGCAGATCAAATAGGTATTGCCTTAAGTCCTAAGGCACCTTTCCTCTAACTTACCTTTTGTATACCAACAGTCTTTTGGCAAAGGCTCACTACCTATCTGTCACAATACAGGTGAAACTCGAAAAATTAGAATATCATGGAAAAGTTCATTTATTTCAGTAATGCAACTTAAAAGGTGAAACTAATATATGAGATAGACTCATTATATGCAAAGCAAGATAGTTCAAGCCGTGATTTGTCATAATTGTGATGTTTATGGCTTACAACTCATGAAAACCCCAAATCCACAATCTCAGAAAATTAGAATATTACATGTAATCAATAAAACAAGAATTGTACATAGAACAATATCGGACATCTGAAAAGTATAAGCATACATACAGTATGTATTCAGTACTTGGTTTGGGCCCATTTTGCAGCAATTACTGCCTCAATGCAGCACGGCATGGAAGCTATCAGCCTGTGGCACTGCTGAGGTGTTATGGAAGACCAGGATGTTTCAATAGCAGCCTTCAGCTCTTCTGCATTGTGCGATCTCATGTCTCTCATCTTTCTCTTGGCAATGCCCCATAGATTCTCTATGGGGTTCAGGTCAAGCAAGTTTGCTGGCCAATCAAGCACAGTAATCCCACGGTTATTGAACCAGGTTTTGGTGCTTTTGGCAGTGTGGGCAGGTGCCAAGTCCTGCTGGAAAATGAAGTCAGCATCCCCATAAAGCTCGTCTGCGGAAGGAAGCGTGAAGTGCTCCAAAATCTCCTGGTAGATGGCTGCGTTGACTCTGGACTTAATGAAGCACAGTGGACCAACACCAGCAGACGACATGGCTCACCAAATTAACACAGACTGTGGAAACTTCACACTGGACTGCAAGCATCTTGCAGTGTGTGCCTCTCCATTCTTCCTCCATACTCTGGGTCCTTGGTTTCCAAATGAGATGCAAAAGTTGTTCTCATCAGAAAAGAGGACTTTGGACAACTGAGCAACAGACCAGGTCTGTTTTTCTTTAGCCCAGGTAAGATGCTTCTGATGTTGTTTGTTGTTCAGGAGCAGCTTGACAAGAGGAATAAGACATTTGAAGCCCATGTCTAGGATCCGTCTGTGTGTGGTGGCTCTTGATGCACTGACTCCAGTCTCAGTCCACTCATTGTGAAAGTCCCCAACAATTTTGAATGGCCTATTCCTGACAATCCTCTCCAGGCTGTGGTCATCCCTGCTGCTTGTGCACCTTTTTCTTCCACACTTTCCCCTTCCACATAACTTTTTATTAATGTGCTTTGATACAGCACTTTGGGAACATCCAACTTCTTTTGCAATTACCTTTTGTGGCTTTTCCTCCTTATGGAGGGTGTCAGTGATGGTTTTCTGCACAACTGTCAGGTCAGCAGTCTTTCCCATGATTGTGATTCCTACTGAACCAGACTGAGAGACCATTTAAAGGCTCAGAAACCCTTTGCAGGTGTTATGGCTTAATTAGCTGATTAGAGTGGGACACTTTGAGCCTAGAATATTGCACCTTTTCACAATATTCTAATTTTCTGAGATTGTGGATTTGGGGTTTTCATGAGCTGTAAGCCATAATCATCACAATTATGACAAATCACAGCTTGAACTATCTTGCTTTGCATGTAATGAGTCTATCTCATATAATAGTTTCACCTTTTAAGTTGCATTACTGAAATAAATGAACTTTTGCACGATATTCTAATTTTTTGAGTTTCACCTGTACATGCGACTTAGTATACTTGAAACAAACATGAGACCAAGAAAGATGTATATTATTTGTTTAAGTACTTGATTATCCATGTTGTTTGTACCTTCCCATGACTTGTAGCAATTTATCAATAAATAATTAAAATGTGGCCCATGAGCTGGCAAAGGTTCATCCCTCTGTTAGAGACATTGATAGTTCTGCAAGTCTTCCACAGCTGGAAGACGATGTGGCAGTCATCACTTGGTTTGAGATTGGTTACTGGTATAAGACCTTATCATATTAACTATATGCTACACACACCACAGATGGAAAATGGGTTGCTTAGAAACAAATTGAAGACCCTCATTTACCTGAAAACCACATGCAACAGGACAATAAGCTTGGCTTCATTAGAGCAGAAGCCTGTGAACAAAGAGACAAATAGTATATTTACTGTTTGATCGTAAAGAAAGGGTACCAACATCAGGCTGCAATAATGGAGGTAATCTTTTATATCAGCAGAACAACTTCTTCTCAAATTCAAATCTGAATTATTGTGTGTGTATTAGTAAATCTGTAACAAACTTGAATAATTATTTCTAAGATGTTTATTGATTTTGTAAAATGAAAATGACAGATGATATAAATTTATCAATGTTCCATTGTGAGAAAGGAATTCAATAAACAAAACCAAATCCACTTTAACAGTGTCTTGTCGGTATTCATTAATACTCAGACAATGGAGTACAAAAGGCCGATAGCCATATCCTCAAGGTCGAAAGCCGTTTAGAAAGTGGAAGTGGAAGGACTTGTGGCCAGCAGTTGATATAAACAACAAAGTACAGAGCACTCAGTGAAGTCAGGAGTGGAAAAGAAAAAAAGAAAAAAAATAGAGAGGAGAAGTGAAGGGTAATAGGTAATAGGAGGAGTGGTATGTGATACAAGGGGGCCCCAGCTGGAATCTTCTTCCAGTGTGGGCCATTGTTAAATTGTGATAGTTGGATAGCGGTATATGATCCCAGATTTTGCGGAACTTATCATGGTTGTTGGTTAGAATGCTGATCAATTGTTCATTCACAAAGAAGCCATCAATTCGGCATTTAACCTCAGAGACATGGGTACATTTGTTTTTCCATGACTTGAAAATTATTACACTGGAGGCTAAAATAGCAAAATGAGCAAGTTTGAATTGTGTTTTGGTGATGCCTGGGGCATAAAGTGTAAGAGAGCCAGCCTGGGATCTCTAGGGAACTGTATCCTGAATAGCGTATGCAAAAGTCTGAATACCTTGGTACAAAAATGGCCCAGCATTGGGCAGATCCACTATATACGGAGGACGCCACTTGTGAACTGGTATCTTCTAAAACAATGACCTAAGTGTCCAGGGAACATATAAGCTAATCTGGAAGGTACCAGGTACCACCTGGTTAGAACTTTATAGGTTGAATGAGAGTGGTGAGTGGTGACAATAATGGTACAGGTAGCAATGGTGGTCCACATGGCCAGCCAGTTTGTTTCAGATTTTTTGATGTGTAGATTATCTTCCCATTTTGACACATAGGTGTGCGTGGAGGGAGAAGTCAATTGGCTGAACTGAGAATAAACTATAGAAATGAGTTTTGGTGTCAAGGGTTCATAGCAACAAGTGTGCTCAAAAATGGTTAAAGGTAGAGGCATCTTTATCTCGGAGGAGAGACGTGGACCAGTGCCTGGGTTGAGTGTACTGAGAGGCTCTGAGCGAGGGACCTTGAAGTAATCCTGAAAAGTTGTCCACAAGAGGACTTAGCCCTTGTCTATAAGAGAGTTGCTGTAGTATGTTTATGTGAGGTCCACCAAAAAAAGGCAGTCGGGGATTCTAAACCTGATAAAAAGAGTGGCTTACCCATTTGAGGATGAATGGGGAAGTGTAGGAAAAGTAACTTAATGGAATACTTAAGGGAGTTGCAGACTTTGAGAGCGTGTTTCACTAAATGACTGAAGTTGGGGGGTTTTAGGTTGGGAATGTTAAGGGTATCGATTTAAATTTATGGGACTGATGTAGTCAGCCTCCAGGTCTACCCACAGTGTGGCCTTACAGGCCACATATAGGGCCCAAACGTAAATATTTCAAACTAAGCATATGAGGGAAAATGCATAAATGGTTTACTTTTAATAAAAAAACTGCATGTCAAAACAGTAGATCAGGGGTCTCCAAACTTTCTAAGCAAGAAGTCAGTTTACTTTTCTTCAGGCTTTAGGAGGACTGGAATTTGGCCAATGGGAGTAGAAAATGTTTCCCAGTCAACTGTTAGTGGTATTATAACAAAGTGGAAGAAACTGTGAACAACAGCAACTCAGCCACGAATTGGTAGGACACGTAAAATGACAGAGAGGGGTCAGTGCATGCTGAAGCGCACAGTGCGCAGAAGTCGCCAACTGTCTGCAAAGTATATAGATAAACACCTCCAAACTTCATGTGGCCTTAAGATTAGCACAACAACAGTGCGTAGAGAGCTTCATGGAATGGGTTTTCATGGCCGATCAGCTGCATCTAAACCTTATTTCAGCAAGTGCGATGCAAAGCATCAGATAGAGTGGTGTAAAGTACGCCGCCACTGGACTCTAGAGCAGTGGAGAAGTGTTCACTGGAGTGACAAATCATGCCTCTCTGTCTGGCAAGTTTGCCAGGAGAACGTACTTGCCTGACTGCAATGTGCCAAGTGTAAAGTTTGGTGGAGGAGGGATTTAGGTGTGGGGTCGTTTTTCAGTGGTTGGGCTCGGCCCCCTAGTTCCAGTGAAGGGAGCTCTTAAGGCTTCAGCATTTTGGACAATTTCATGCTCCCAGCTTTGTGGGAACAGTTTGGGGATGGCCCCTTCCTGTTCCAACATGACTGCACACCAGTGCACAAACCAAGGTCAATAAAGACATGAATGAGCGAGTTTGGGGTGGAAGAACTTGACTGGCCTGCACAGAGTCCTGACTGCAACCCAATAGAACACCTTTGGGATGAATTAGAGCGGAGACTGCGAGCCAGGCCTTCTCCTCCGACATCAGTGCTTGACATCACAAATGCGCTTCTGGAAGACTGGTCTTTTGGGGAGGCTCTGGAGATAGGATGGGGCAGAGTCAACCTCCACTTTACAAGAAAAGTCAAGATATGCATAGAACACTAACTGCCTGTATCTGTGGATCTAAGGATATTAGTTCTCTAGTAGAGGTATCCTCTGAAAATGCATTTATTTGTGATGTATTTCTATAAATCCCATGTGTTGGTTCTGTCTTGGCCTAACACCACCCATCTAGGTCCCCTTATCTATGTGATGGCCCTGCACTGTACCAGCTGTGCAGCTGAAGTCCGTAATGCACAGTTGTCCCTGAAATATAAAGGGAAGATTTGCAGGGCTCCGTCTACAGTCCTAGAGTTAGGCATAAACTATTTTGAAGATTTGTGGTGAACCTAAGACATGCTGATAGGTTTTGTTTTAAGAAGACTCTACTGTGTTTTGCACTGGTTTAACGGGGGCTTTTTGGTTCTTTTTTGCCCAACTCACCATAACCAGTCTGGTTTCTCATGTAGTCTCTGATCTAATATGTGCACAGATTCTATATTTGATTTTAAGTTTCTGTGCTTTCTATTCTACTTTTCTAGTCCATGTGATTCAGAACTTCAGAGTTTACTCAGGCTAAGTCTAACTCGATATATATTATGCTATGTTAATAAAAACAGTCAGCGTTGACATCTTCAGTAGCTAATGCCTGACATTTGCTTTTAACGACCTCAGCTGACAAAGTCATTAATCCTGCTCCTTCCTTTGCAAGTATTATCATGTAAACCTTTAATTCTATGCTTCATGTGTTGCATTTCTAAACTAAGGATGTGATCACGTACAATTTAAGGCTTTTTCTACAACTAGAATTTATTTTTTGCTTTTCAGATTAAAGTTACTAGATGGAATGATATACGCTGCTCAGTACAACATTCATACTAAATAAATGAACACTTTCATTTATACATGTGTGTTCTCACACATGTTCAGGTTCCTTGAGCATTAATCTTTGATCTGTTAAAAGTCAGAGATTGACCACAGCAATGAATTCTTTTCTGGCAGGTGAAATACAAATCAATGAATCTGGATATCTGAATAGTAAAAAGGTTACAGAAGCCAAGGCAGGAAAGAATGTGAAAAGAATGTTGACTGACCACATAGAAAGATTTGCTGAGCAGCACAGAAATTAGTATTAATTTATAATATTCTTGAACATAGTGCTGACAAATTATGTGATACATACTGTATACAATTCATACAAGGCCTGGCCCTAGAAGAAGCTTATAGTTAAAGAATATATAAACCCAACATTTCATATTCCTGATATGTGCTTGCTGTACCATGTACTTGTATGAAAAAGTATCCTGTTTTCTTTGTATTGCTTCCTTTGTGCAAAATCCCTGGTGTTCCTGCCAGGCTCTTTGTTTTTCCTATTAAAAACTGACCACACTAAGCAGGAAAACACACCATGGTTGGTTCTCTAGGCATGCTGGGAACTCAGCCTGCTCTCCTCCAATGACCAGACTTGTCCTGACACACCCACCCTGCACAGCCTTTCACTGGGAAGATCAGTGTCCTGCTGTTTCTCCTCCCCCAGTTCTTTGTTCTCAGCTGCATAAGGAATTTAGAGGGTATGTGATCACTTATAGAACAGGAGAAAAATTGTATTTATAATGTTTTTCATGTGTATAAACAAATGTCTTTCATTTATATTTTAAACTGAACAGGTTGTTTTACAAGGTGATGGTTTACATATACCATAAGATAAGTATGGGATTTAGAAAAAAATATATACTCACCTAGGTGGATGCAGCATCAGATCAATGCTGCATCCAACTAGATGAGTATATATATATTTTTCTCAATACCTTACTGTCCCCCATCAGTTCTCCACTGAGAACTGAGCAATCAAAGACCACTGATTCCTTACTTCTCAATCTTCGGTGAGCAGAGAGTTGGTGACTGTTATTCACCTGCTCTATAATCTGCCCTTCAATGCGGGGGAGCAGCTGCCTTAGCCTTTCAGCCTGCTCTTCCAGTGCCTGCTGGGCCTGCTGATCTGTGTCAGAGTTGTTGGGGTGTGTTGTGTCGGATCTGTCATTGTGTGGGATCGCTCAGTTCAGCTGCCTGCTGTCACAGCTTTTTATCTCCCCCCATTGCCTGGTGAAGTCCAGCCTGGGATTTGTCAAAGTGCGGATCCATCATCTTCCATCATCTTCCACTCACTGCAACTGTCACCCTACCACTGCCATTCACAGATACAGTCCATCCATGACACTGATTTTGTCTTTAACAATGGTGCTGGTGGCATCTTATAACAATTATTTTTGCAAATTAAATATAGCAGTTTCATGTCATTTATAAGTTGTTTTTTTTTGGGGGGGGGGGGGGGCACAAGTAGTTGGTCTTGCCTTAGGGCGCAAAATATTCTAGCACCAACCCTGGGAACCAATTAACATTCATAATTAATTGTTCTGTTTTAAAATGATGAAAGTTTTATTCTGATTGGTACCTTCAGTTTACTATATTTTCAACAGGATTTTGTGCATGCAGAAAGTCACCTTAACCACTGGATGGTGCTGCTCTTTCAGGGTAAATAATAGTCAGCATCATTCAACCTACCAGACTGCCATGGACACACCCCCTAGGAGTGCACCACCATGCCAGCCTGGGATCACAGTACAGCTGCTTTGAATGGCACTCACATGTGCAAGTAAAGATTGGCTTTAAGACTAGGTGTGGACAAGGACAATATTTAGGTTTTGATGGGTACCACTGGAATAAATCATGGATCCATTCCCAAATCTGGGATAACTGATTGGCAAGTTTTCTCCACAGTAGGACATATCACCTCCCCTCCCACAAGGTCATAAGGAAAAGTGTTGCAGTCTTGTAGCTGGATGCATTTTTTCTACCTTATGGAAAATTATTGGGGAAAGAGTCTTATAATGGAAATGACAGCTGAGAAAAACTCTAAATTGTGGGAGGGAAATACTGCCAATGGAGTCCCAAAAAAGACATAAGAAATTCACATGTAATAGTCGTACTTTAATATGTGCATAGTCAACAGTCTCACAGATGGGCATAATACCCATCTCCTTCTCGTTAATTCAGTTTATTGACACCTTGATATAAGCTAACAAGAATAAAGGTATCATTTTGAAAGTATATCTGACTCTTTTAGACTCTTAAAGACAGATTTCTATCAAAGTTTCCTTTGAAGTGCAGGTTGAAGTAGGAGGGTGATGCTGGACCTATTACAGACAAAGTCTGGAAAAATATTCTTCAATCTGCGCAAATGCTTTCTTTGGTTTATTTGTTGACATCAATATTTATTCTTCAGAAAGTCTATTGTACCCCCTTATTCTTATATAGGATCAGAGCAAGAGCTGAAACGGATGTGGTCATCCCCACGGATCTTTTGTAAATCTTCAACGCTGTTGCTCTAAATTAAAGAGATACTGTGCTGAGGTAGTGGGCACATAAACAGTCTCTTTGGTACCCATCTAACAGTACAACCCCTTACATGTCTTTTAGGCCATTTATATATGTTCTTTATGAACATGCATTTAATAGTTACGTTTTTTAGAGCATTGTTTGCTGCCTATAGAATGATCGCTTTAAAGTGGACCTCATCCCACCCCCCTGCAGTCTATTATTTGCTGTGCTCGGCCATTCATTTTTTTTTTTTTTTTTAAATAGCAGTTGATTTATGTTTTAACTATGCAGCACACAATCCCATTTTTATTGAACTTAAAGGGTTACTAAATCCACATCAGTCTGTATATGCAGTAAAGCATACTTGTTATACTCACTGTGGAACATAAGGGGTTAATCCTTTGCATTGTGTAAAAAGGCTGTTTGATCCTGACATCTCTGATCCTCCCCTTATTCCAGTGTCCCCCTCTTATCTCCTGATGTGGGGAGACACTCTGCACATGCTCAGTTTGGTGTGTATTGCTAGAGAGTTTTTTTTTTTATTTGGGAGAGTGCATGTAATCAGCACAGGACCAATCAGCACTGCCCAGACAGAGGTCATGGGTCCTGCATCCTCCTAGAGCAGAAATATAACTCCTACAAGCTTTAACCAGTGCTCAGCTGGACACTGATAGAAGTCACAAGACTGCTCTAACTGCTGGTTAGAAAAGGTATTTAGCTGTTTATATTTACTAAAATAATTGAAGTATCCATATTCTGTGTACTGTGGGAGATATTGAATGCAGGGTCCTGGATTTAGTAATGTTTTAATAAACACATTTTTGAAAAGCCTACTTACTATTTGCACAATGCCATGTTTAAGTTGGATAAATGTGGTCTTACTGCATAGACTATATGTTTTCTCACTGGTATTACTGAACAGACTGTATGGTTTCAGTTATTGCTTGAGAAAAAAGAGTCACTGGCAGGCCCAGACTAGTCATAGGGCACACCGGGCATTTGCCCGTGGGCCGGAGCCAATGAGGCTTAAGAAGATCGGAGTGTTGATGACCGGGCTGCATAGCAGGAGGTAAGCGGCGACCACGGTCTGGACAGAGCAACCACAGAACATGGCCGCTGCTCACCTCCTGCTATGCCAAAAGCAGGGCTGACAGGAGGAGTGGCAGTGATGGCTCAAGCTACAGGCAGGAAGAGCCGCTGAGGACACACAGACACCTCCTTGGCCAGCCGCTGCACACAGCCGCACTGAAGGGACAACAGCGGCCTCTCTCCTTCACCCGCCGGCACACTGTGACAGCTCGGCGGTGAATTGGGCTGTCTCTTTGCTGGGTGAGCTATCTCTTTGCTGGATAGGCTGTTTCTTTGCTGGATGGGTTGTCTCATTGCTGGACCGGCTGTCTCTTTGCTGGGCAGGATGTCTCTTTGCTGGATGGGCTGTCTCTTTGCTGAATGGGCTGTCTCTTTGCTGGACGGGCTGTCTCTTTGCTGGGCAGCATGTCTCTTTGCTGAACAGCGGCGGTGGATTGGGCTGTCTCTTTTCTGGGTGAGCTATCTCTTTGCTGGATGGGCTGTTTCTTTGCTGGATGGGCTGTTTCTTTGCTGGATGGGTTGTCTCATTGCTGGACCGGCTGTCTCTTTGCTGGGCAGGATGTCTTTTTGCTAACAACGCTCTAACACTGGTTTTCATTAGTGTAGGTAGCATAACATATATATTTTTTAAACAGTTATACATGTCATATATGTTGCACAAAAACAACAGAGAGGATCATTTTGAAGGTTTTTTTGCTGTTGAAACTGGTGGAACGCAGTCCACCACCTCTGGCTTAGGCTCTCTGCTCCCTACTCTCCACTATCACTTGTAAACACAGGAATCCTGCTTCTGTGTTCACAAGAGACAGCTTGATTCCCAATGCCTTTCACAGATCTGATCTCCTAAGCAGCTCCCACTGAGTGCAGGATGGGAACAAGGGAGATTCAGATACTCGGGCTGCAGTGCAGATGCTGACAACTCCATTGGATGGTCGCCCTGCAAGTGAGAGCTGAAGCCACCTACTGTGTTCGAGGAGAAACTAGAGCCAGCTGGTTGCTTCAGCTTAATACAGCAACAAAGGTAAAGCATGTGGAAGATGGTGGAGCTTTTAAGGAGGGGGGGGAGATGGGGGGCAGTGGAGGTATGGTTGCATGCAGAGATCAGAGCTGAAGAGGGGTGAAAGTGAGATGAGGATGGGGGATGCAGAGGTAGGCAGCTGTGGAAAGGCTGTATGCAGCGCACCTCTGAACTCTGCACTCTGTATGCAGCGCACCTCTGCACTCTGCACTCTGTATGCAGCGCACCTCTGAACTCTGCACTCTGTATGCAGCAGCACCTTTGAACTCTGTACTCTGTCCTTGTATTTAATGTCTCTTTAACCATTTCAATACCGGGCACTTTTACCCCCTTCCTGGCCAGGCCATTTTTCAGGTTTCAGCGCTCTCACACTTTGAATGACAGTTGCTAGGTCATACAACACTGTACCCAAACTAAAATTTTATCATTTTCTTCACACAACTAGAGCTTTCTTTTTGTGGTATTTAATCACCACTGGGATTTTTATTTTTTGCTAAATTAACAAAAAAAGACCAAAAATTTTGAAATAAAAACACGTATTTCTTTGTTTCTGTTATAAAAGTTTGCAAATAAATAATTGTTCTTCATAAATTTAGGCCAAAATGTATTCTACTACATGTCTTTGGTGAAAATAACCCAAATTAGGATGTATTTTTTAGTTTGTAGGAAAGTTATAGAGTTCACAAACTGTGGTATATATCTGAATATTGCTCAATCCTGAAGTACTGACGGCCAATCTAATTTCTTGAGGTCCAAGAATGTCAGAACAGTACAGATATCCCCCAAATGACCCCTTTTTGCAAAGTAGACAGTCCGACGTATTTCATAAGAGGCATGGCAAGTTTTTTGAAGTTGTATTTTTTGTAACACATAAGCCATCATTTTAGCTGTTAACTTCTGTAGGAATCTGCTTTTTTAATGAAGCAAATTTATCTGTATCCAGTACAGACTAAGTGGCTACATTTGGAGAGGACAATACATTTCCCACATATGGTGTCTTGTGGAGGAGTTAGACTGTAGTGGATTCCCAGAGGAGCCAAGAGACCTGCAGAGATGAGCAGTAAAACCATTGAGTAAAGGCTCTTCCATGTCCAATTGGCATATCAATTGTGCAGCTTGTCCAGGCACACAAGGGCCTCTGAGGTCCCAGAGCCATTAGAGGTAAGGGCTGTCCCTGTCTGTAATGGGTCCCGTAACCTCAATGGCCAGATGGCAGGTAAATGGCTTGATGGTACCCTCCTAATCTCCTAATTCTGATACAGGCTGGTAAGCATGTCAGGTAAGTAACCACTGACCATCAATGAACATAAAACGTTTTTGCACTGACGTTAAACTTATAGAGCCTTCTATTACTGGACACCAATGAATGGGGACACTTCACTAACCACCAATATAGCAGGGGCATTTACATTGACCACCAATCTAGCAGGGGCATTAACACTGACTACAAGTCTAACAGGGAAACATCCACTGATCACCAATATAACAGACATTTACACTGACCACCAATATAGCAGGGGAATTTAGACTGACCACCAATATAATGGTGTATCACCCTCCTAGTTTAGCTAGGGGGAGCTAGAGCCTAATGGTTAGATAGGAGCTGTGTAGCAGCTCAGGTGCAATAGCCAGAAGGATCAAATTATGCTCAGGAGCTGAGAAGCTCTGCAGGCCAGCCACTCTGGAATTTCACCCTGCTCTCAGACGTTTGTAGGAAGGCCTTGAAGGCAGTGGGTGGATGTGAGAAGTGGCTGGCTGCACTCTTGAGGGACCTCAGCCAATCCCTAACAGAAGGCTTGGCAAGGGGCTGAGACTGCAATAGTCAAATTCTCCTGTGCATGAGTGAGAAGGACTAGAAGACACTCTCCTGATAGTGTCCCATAGGATGTATTGATGACCAAAGTAATCCAACAACTTTGAAATTCCTTGCTGCTCTCACAGATGACTGGGGTAGTCCAAAAGGCAACTGTAAACAAACAGAGAGCACACAGACCTAGTGCATTATCCAATGATCAATTTATTAAAAACTAGATAAAATTATACTCAAAAATATTATAGTAAAAGGTCACAAAACAAGTGTCACCACATGATGTAATTATGCTGAGACCCAATGGACCCTGTAACGCCTGAAAAGGTGCTGAATAAAACCAGGGCAATTATGACGCGTTTCAAGGGAATCCCTCTTCCTCAGAGCCAAAAGACTAGGAACCTAACATCACATTATATACCCAACACTATAGGCATGGTGTGTTTAAACCTCCTCCCACATGTGACAGAAAAGAAAGAGGAGGAAACAGGTACACCAATATTATTTTGATAAAACATACACACATACGCACACCAGTGCATCCACATTGCACTTTTCTCCTTGTTTTTTATGTGCACTGGTGTTTGATATTAGCACAACAAACATAGTATATTAGCAACGGGAACATGTTTATAGGGTACTCATATCCACCGCTGTAGTCAATCATAGAGGCATTGTTCATTCTCATCTCCTACATATTTGGATAGATGAGGGTAAAAAGCAACCAATGCAGATAAATACATAAATAGAGGTGGTGTAGATAGTGTCCCAGAGTAGCAAGGAACTATCATAGAAGCAACATGGAATGCATACCATAGCCGTGATCCAGAAGTCCAGGCTGGAAGTGCGTTCCACCGCACACTTTCGGTGTCCGCAGCCTCACTTCCAGTCATCCGAACATAGACCAAGAAAGTGTCCCCAGTCCAGCAGGAAAGGAGCTGAGTCAGCACCAGCTGCTGGTGAATGATACAGGCACCGGTAC
Organism: Staurois parvus; assembly: GCF_062004578.1. Classification (NCBI taxonomy): domain Eukaryota; kingdom Metazoa; phylum Chordata; class Amphibia; order Anura; family Ranidae; genus Staurois; species Staurois parvus. Next base: position 345,986 of record NW_028318915.1, read on the forward strand.
CCTGATGACACATTGTAAATGTCAGAATAGAAATCCTATTACTGTGTGTCAACATGGATATAGGCATATCAAGACTGGAGTCTACTAAGTGTGCACAAAGAACGTCTACAAAATGTATTGAAAGAAAATATTAAATTGATCAATTAGCAGGCTGACACCTAGACAAAAAAAAAACAACAACAGAACATATGCACATATGGATGCACCAATGCACGTGTCCATGAACATACACAACAACAAAAAAGACAACAGAACATATGCACATATGGATGCAACAATGCACGCATGCATGAACATACACAACAATTACCATACCATTATACACAGCATACCATTAAAGAACAATGAATAATAATGTGCAGTTCAATATATATATGACTATATGTTAACTATGGGTATGACAAGAATGTACACAATATTACCCATACTTGGGTATCTCAAACCAAGATGAAGCAGGTATACATGAGATAAATGGCATAATAATAGATAGTAAAAAATTATATATATATATATATATATATATATATATATATATATATATATATATAAAAGATATATATTATAAAAAACCACACATGGTAAAATTCATAAAATTACTGCTAATGAATAGATGTTAAATTAATAAAGATAGATCATTTTCTATATATCTCATACAAGTGTATTATATAGCAATGTGCACAGATTAGCAAAAGATGGTAGTAGATTGGATAATCATGAACACAGAAGAGGCAAGCAGGATGTAAACCAAGAAAGAACACGAAAAAAAATATGTGGAAAAAAATTGATTAAAATCAAAAAAGTTCTAGATTATAGGGAGAACAATGACTGGACCCTTGCCTTCAAAGCCTTAGATGAGCAAAGGTAAGGGGACCACCAGAAGCTAGAACAAGGGGTTGAAGATGATGGTGTTGGCTGGATAGTAAAGTTGTTAAGGGGAAAGGAACCCAGATTTTATACTAGATTACAAATTTCTGGATCTTCATTAAGACCAAGGTTTGCCATACTACCCAGGGTAAAAATCCAGTATGCTTCCCTACTACAGAGTGTCTGGTGTCTCCTCCCCAGGTCAGTATAGCCCCTTATGGCCTCTATATCAAAGACCCTCAGGCCTGAGGGATCAACATTATGAAATTCCTTAAAGTGGCGGGGAATGCGGTAGAAATGCCACTCTTGTGCTCCCCAATTCTAGTTCTAGGTGGTGGAAAGTCCGACCTACATGAAGGCGGCCACATGGACAGATAATTCCATACACCACATACGTGGTGCCACAGTTAAAACTGTTTTATATTGTGTGTTCTCCCATCTACCCCCCCGACAGACTGTTTGCGGTGCCACATAACAGGACATGTACACAGTTCCTAGTACCACACTTAAAATTACGAATCTGGTCAAACCAGGAGTTATGGGATGTCATCTTGTTGCTCCCACTCTTTCTGACTCTACTGGGGGCTATATGGCTCCTCAGGTCGCATGGTTCTCTATAAATAAATTGAGGGTTTGCTGGAAGTATATTTCCTAATATTGTTCAATTTTTGGAGTTTATACGCTGTATCTCATAAGCCTTACTAGAATAGCCAGAACTAAAGCGGATCGGAGGCTTATCTGATTCCAAATGCTCAAGGACTGATTTCTGACTCTGAACTCAAGCTTGTGTGGAGAATGCATATTGCCTGGCTGTGTAGGACTAAAGGGGGACCTAATTCATTGGCAACCCCTAAGGGGGTAGTGCTACAATGGGGACATTTGCACTGACTACCTGCAAAATGTAAAAGATGCATTTACAATGACCACCAAGTTTACAGGAGAATTTACTAAACTACCAGTATAAAGGAGTAACTAGTTGGAGAAGGGTGGAAGTTAGGAGCCCAAACATCATTTCTGCACAGAGGCCCTTTTTTTACTTTGTCCACCACTGTGCTGAGTGCTTGAGTATGTTGCCTTGGGCACTGGCTAATTGTGTGACCTGGAAGCTCTTGGTGATGTGTAAAATGTTCCAAGCAACATGTAGAGTATGTAATTTTCAATGTATGTATGGCTATCCGGGCTTGACATGGAAGTCTACCACTCTCCAGGAATGAGGCCTTTCCAGGGGATCACTCTCCTCCTTGTAGCCTCGATACACATGATGCTGATTCTTATGCACACCCTGAGATTGCTATCATCAAAGAACTACTATCCAGTTGCTGATGGCAAAACACTTCCACCCAGTAGGTTAATTCATATCTGCAAACTCTATAGAGGTCACCATGGTTTGTGAATACAAAAACATAGTGTTACACTTTATCACATTGGTCTGTAGAACTATCTCATTATATGGCTTAGAGGAAATGGAGAGACCTCTAAAAAAATCATTCACTGGAGGGACGAACAGGGATGTAGAGCTGTGAGGACATTAGCCTGCGAAGCTCCAGTTATCCTGACCAGAAAGCTCTGGCTACTCCGGCTAGAAAGAACAGTGCCATCTTGGCCGGAAAGCTTCATGCATTCCTTGCTGAGCTGGATTTAGCGGTGGACCAGGAGGGTGCTGTGCAGCTCCCCTCACAGGGAGATGCTGATAATACTAGCCTCATCCTTGGGGCTATAGAGTAATTCCAGACCTCCCTCCTGGTCAGAATTGGCCGAGTGGCTGAAGAGTGTAATCTCATCCGGAATGACTTGGACAAGATCTATGGGTATGGTTTGATTTTTTGACACCCATGAAGATGCAGATGACTGGCTGGCCATGTTACACTGAATGGTCACCCTATGCATCGTGTCCCTTCTGCTTCTGCTTAAGCCCTTCTTCATCTCCCCCCCTGGCTTGGAACTTGGACTGGTAAGCTATGATATCCTTCGCCACCCCCTTCTCTCCTTGGGGACCCACATCACATCTTCCCCTGTTGTCTCCCTATTCCAAGCTGCTGCTATTGCTGGATTCTCCCTTGGGCGGGTGGGTTGTAGGGTCTCCAACTCATGCTTCTCCATGGCTGCGGGGATGAGTACCTTTCCTGTTCTCAGGGATCAACAGTCCACTACTGTCATCATCCTTCAATTGGGATTTTTCATGCTCCACAGCCCCACTCCTGTATACTCATGGGAGCTGCATCTTCAAGTGAATATGCTGCTGTTGATCTTCCAAACTTCACCCTCTATACAGAAGACAGTTCACATTATGGAAGACTTTCCAGAGAACTTTTCCATTTAGTAGACACAGTAGGGTGTTTATTCTGTTGAGGGAATTTTTTTTTTCTCACTCTCTTTGTTATTGGTTGGGCAGCTCACACTCCCGGGGGAGTACTGTTTTGTCCGGAGGCATGGCAACTCCCCACCCTCTCCGATGTGTAGTAGCCCTTCCTGGGCTATTTTTATCTCTCATCATAAATTTCTTTAATATTTTCACTATGGCTCTTAATTTGATATTGTGGAGTATTAGGGGTCTCAATGACAAAATCAAGCGTTCTTTTATTTTTCAATATTTACAGACCCATAAACCTCATATTTTATTCCTACAAGAGACCCACCTTACAGGCTCTAAAATACTAGCCTTCTGCAGGGCTTGGGTTAAGCAAGGTTTTCATGCTACCTATTTTGTCTATGCTAGGGGACTTGCCATCCTTTTAAATAAATCCCTATCAGGGGCGGACTGACCATTTGGAAACTCGGGCACTGTCCGAGGGCCCGGGGTCAGTAGGGGGCCCCATGAGATGCCCCTGGTACCTTTTTCATAGGCTTTTTTGAGTTTGGGCAAGGACACAGGGGCCCCATGATCCCCTATTGCCCGGGGGCCCCATGAGTTGTCAGTCCGCCCCTGAACCCTACCATACATGGTTATATACGTAATGATTGATCCTGGGGGTCACTATATTATTCTGCTATTGGATCTGCATGCCATTGTGTTTGTAAATGTGTACCTACCTCCTCCTTTGACCCGGATATTCTATATCGCATCCAGGAACGCCTAGCCCCCTTCCTGCCTGCTAAAGTGGTCATAGGTGGAGATTTTAACATTACTCAAGATGAGACATTGAACACTTCTAACCCTAATAGGAAGACCTCCTAGGATTTGGTGGGCTGAGCAGATGGATTGTGCCTCACTGATATCTGGCTCTGGAAACATCCAGATGACAAGCATTGCTCCCATCTGTCCACCCCACACAGATCTGCCTCACGTATAGACTTGATTTTTGGGACCTCCTCCATACTGTCAAATGTGGACTCTGTGTCCTACCTACCAGCTGGCCTGTCTGATCACTCCCCTCTTGAACTTGTTCTGAGGGTGGGTGATCGGTAGGATCCGGGTTGCTGGAGATTAGCCCCTGGTTGGATTCATAATTCTGAGGTCAAGGAATTAGTTGACAAAAATCTGATTACTGGTCAGTTAATAAAGGTTCTACCTTTTTGGTTATGGTCTGGGAGGCATACAAGGCCACTGCTAGAGAATTTATATCCACAATTAAAGCGGTGTGTTCAGAGAGTGTCTGCCATACTGTCCAGCTTGAGGACGGGGAGGCTACAGCTGAAGCTGCTTTTGTTACCTCAGCCACCTCAGACAACTTCTCTTCCCTAACACAAGCCAGGCATGACCTTAAGGTACATCTTACTGATACTACCCATTCTGAAGCTAGAGCCTTGGCAGGCCCGAGGATAAAAATGGGAAGCTCCTTGCCAATCTGGTTGCAGAGCCTTGCTATCAAACAGTGATCCCTGTGATATACTCCTCCTTGGGAGGTTTATTTACCACTCCTTCAGCTATTTTGAAGGAATTCGCTATGTACTATACCTCTCTATATGCACAATCAGAATCAATCCCCTTTTCTGTAATCTCAGAGGCCTTAGCTCAGATTTCATTGTCCATCCTCTCCATGGAGGACAGGGAAGACCTAGAGGCCCCTATATTGTCCTTAGAAATTTAGACAGCAATCAATTCTTTCCCTAATCAACAAGACCCCGATGGCCTTCCAGGGGAATGGTATAAAGATCATGGCCCCGAATTAGCTATTAAACTCTGAGACTTCTTCACTACATGTGTGGAACAGGGTGCACTACTACCCTCTATGTACCAAGCTCATGTAGTTCTGCTCCCAAAATCGGGTAAAGACACCAAATGTTGTGCCTCCTATAAGCCCATTTCTCTCCTTAATTATGACCTCAAAATCCTTACCAAGGTTCTGAAGGCTAGACTAATAAAGGTCCTCCCATCTCTGATTGACATAGACCAGTTGGACTTCATACCTGGCAAATCTTCAGATATAAATCTGCGTAGGGTCTTTACTTGCAACTCCCTAAGGAGGGCCCTGCCACCAGAATCTTGGTGGCGCTTGATATAGAAAAGCCTTTGATTTGGTCTGCTGGCACTATCTGGATCAGGTCCTGGAAGCTTTTGGATATGGCCCGTCCTTTCGTAAATGGTTTCACATACTGTATAAAATGCCTATGGCTCGTATTCGGTTGGGGGGAGCATTATCTTTTCCTTTCCCTGTCCAGGCACCCCTCAAGGCAGGGGTGTCCCTTGCCCCCTGCCCTGTTTGCGTTGGCCATGGAACCTTTGGCAGTGGCCTTGAGAAAAGCTGATAATATGATTGGTATTACAATTGGGTTGATTACTGAAAAGTTAGCTCTCTATGCTGATGATCGGTTGCTGTTTCTTAATGACCCTGGTCTGTCTCTCTCTGCTGCCCTTGACATTTTGTCTTCATTTGTTGAAATCTCTGGTCTTCGCACTAACTGGGAAAAATCCCAAATCCTTCCTATAGACCGGGAAGCCCAGGGGGCGGCAACCCCAGCTCATCAGTTGAAGTGGGTATCATCGATGCGTTATTTGGGCATCACTATCTCTACCAGGGTATGTGATTATTGTCTGCTTAACCTGCATCCACTTGTCCAGATCATTAGGCAGAGGCTGAAGGCATGGAGCAATCTCCCCTTAAATGTTATTGGCAGGATCAATCTGATCATAATGAAAGCGCTCCCTGTGCTCTTATATGTACTTAGGCACTCCCCAGTGTGGATACCGAAAAGTTTTTTCAACTGACTGCATTCCCTTATCAGTTCTTTCCTTTGGCAGGCTTGTCTGCCTAAATTTAACAAACAAGTTCTCCATAGGCCATGGACCCAAGGTGGCTTGGCATGTCCAGATTTTCACACGTATTATTTAGCTGCTCTCCTCACCCATGCCCACAATTGGCTAATCTTTGATGATACCAATTCCTCAGTTGTTTTGTAAGCAGCATATGTTGGCTCTTATGAAGCACTCAGAAACCTACTTTACCAGGGTGTGTGAGTTGTATTTCCATCCCTTTCCTTCTCCACGTGAACAGTTGTCAGGGCCTGGTCCATGGTCATACCCAAGGACGCTTTGGCCTCTGCCTTCTGGTCTCCACATACACCATTGTGTTACAACCCTAACCTGCCTGAATTTGAGACTTGCCCAGACCCCCCAGTGTGGGCCTCGAGAGGTATCAAGTATTTAGAGAACATATGTGATAGAGGCTCATTACTCACCTTTGATAGCTTGAAAACCAAAAATGATCTTCCAATTCTCATTTCTTTTGATTCCTCCAATTCTGTCACCCCTTTCACTCACAGTTTTGAGTGGACCCAATTCATCTGTTGACAGACAATCTGAAGTGTCTCCTTAGGGAACCATGCCTAAAGAAGCCATTGTCCTCTATCTACAAGGCAATGTTACCTACAATCCATGTGGGTTTACACCCTCTACAAGTGGAGTGGCAGATGAAGATTGTTGGGTTTGATGGGGAGGATTGGGTAGATGCCTGGGATTACCCCTTTGCACATCTAGTAGCTACCAGGGACAGATTGATACAGTTTAGAATTCTGCATATGGTTTATTTAACACCTTCTAGGCTCCATAGAATTTTTCCTGGGGTATCATCCAATTGCTGGCGATGCAGTGCGGCCTTGGCAAACTTTTTCCATATTTTTTTGGTTTTGTTCTCACAGTTTATTCACTCTCTGACTACCATCTCTGTTCCCACGATGGTGGATGTGTGTGTTTTAGGCCTTGTCAATCCCTTGGCACATACCAGAGCAGTTACGACACTTCTTAGCCTACTACCTTTCTATGCCAGAAAGGCCATTGTATTAAAGTAGGAGGCCCAGTCTCCTTCATTAAATGTTTGGAAAACAATGGTGAATTACATGATTCCCTTCTACAAGTTGAACTATATATCCAGGGGATGTCCAATGAAGTTCAATAAAATTTGGGATTTCTGGTTAGAATCCTCCTCTACAGTGGTGACTGACCCAGGGTGATCTGGGATGCCTGCAGCCAAGCTAGTCTCCCCTTGCTTTATGTTCCTCATGACCTCCATTGTGCTCCTTGAGCCTCTGGTATACCCCTTAGGGAGTTCAATATGGATCTGATTGTTCCTCCCATTTATTTCCCTCTTTTTTTTCTCCTAGGTATGCTGAGACCTATATTTCTTTACAAGTCGTACCTATTTTAGATTGCTGGTTAGCTGGAGAGAGTGAACTGTTGCTATGTTTTTTCTTTCGTGCGTTATTTAGTTCTATTACCTGAGCTGGGAAATGCCCAAAGGCTCTGTTTTGTACCACCCTTTCTTGTAAACTCATATAAAGAGAATTAAAAAAAAAAAAAGCATTCACTGTAAATTGCTGTCACATTAACTGCATCGTTTTGCTATAGGGGACAGTATTCCAAGGGCTAGTATCACTAAGGTGTTCTTATTATCCCATGAGACAGAACTGAATGTCAGTACAAAAACCCATCTGCATGTGTGCCTCCTGATCTTGTAGATTTCTATCCCCAGCTCCAGATGTAACAAGCATGAGTACCACCAGTGTAATATGTCACATTCTGTAAAACATTGCCTAAAGCATTATTTAGATGTGCTTTAGACATAAAACTACTTTAATACTTGGTACTCAAAATAAAGCTATGGTCAAACTGAAAAATCCAATATGGGATGTAGGCTGTCCATACCTGTAAGGCTGGGTTCCATTTTTTTCTCTGCCAATCCTTCTAATAAAAATATTGGATAGGCACTTCCTTTAAGAGAGTGACAACGTTCTTCCTTCTACAGTGAAAATACTTCAGCATTGTTACCCTTGCTGCTACTGCTATAGATGCTTAAATGTTGCCACTGTTGATAGCCCTATCAGTGAATAGCGATGCCTAGCTTTTCCCACAGTCCTTCGGATTGACAGCACATTGCTCTATCGGCAAGAGCTCAGGTAAATGATGTGTAGCACGCTCTAGTGTGCCACTAGTGTTAGTGTAGGTAAATTTGTTGTGGTATGACTCATGGTACCTGTGTGAGTCTGTAATTAGGTCAGGTTACTGCAGGTCAGGCTGGATGACTCAGCAGGTTGGGACTCTATCGCCTCCACTTGGTTCTGGAGGCCCATGGAAGCGTCCAGAAGCCAGTGGACAGAAGGGGTGGAGAACTAAATCTGAATCCCAGGCTAAGAGGCCCTGGTAGTGTGGTAAGACTAGCCCATAAATATGAGAGAGCCATGCTAGCAGGAGAGTTGGGTGGAATACTGAGTTCTGAGAGGCTGTCAGTGGTCTGGGAGGTGTCCCCTAGGTCTAGGGGGGCTTTTGCCTTCAGGCTGGGCTCGGGCTGGCTCAGGAAGATCCATTCAGCATCACAATATGAACAGGATCCTTGCCTGGGAGCAGTGAGAGCAAGAAGGACAGAGTGAGTACGTCAGCACACCCTGGGATTCACAAGGGGAGACACTGGCATATGTACCAAGCTATCAACGGACAGTGCTGTGCTTAACCTTTTATCCTTGTCCTGGGAGATCTTCAGAGCAGTCAGGAAGGCTGCAGGCTGTGGAGCTGAGAGCAGTTCTACAGGGGAGAGGAGATACTTCAGCATATAGTCTGTATCAATTTTGCTAACTTTCAGAGGGACCTGAAAGTCCCTAGTCTGTAAAAGGCTTTTGCTACTGATCCTACGGTCAGAAGACTGACCATATCATGGGAGGAGTACAGCCCAGGATCTTTCTCTGTGCATAAGGAAGTTGTCCCCTTGCATTGCTTCAGCTATGTTGGGCAACCCACAATTCCTATTACCCCATCCAAGTTATTTTCCCCTAATAAAATAGCAAAAACCAAACTCATGGACTTTTTACTGACTGTTGATGCAGGTGTGAAAAATGCATGTTGCCTCACTGTGTGAAGCTTAGGGGGACCCATAAACACAGTGGCCCTTAAGAGGGTAGTGATACATTTTGGGTTCTCATCCAGGATTTCCCTTTGGCAATATGCATGCCCATTGCCCCTAGCAACCGGCAACCATCAAGCCAGAGGACTGTTCTGTGCTGTCATGTGATCACAGGAATCAAGCAGGAAAGTGGAGTTGTGCTGTACTGCTGGGACCTTGATTGTGGCTGTGTTATTTATGCCGTTGTTCATGCTGTTGCCCATGGCAACCATGGTGGGCCTGTGCAAATGTCTTCCAGCTGCTCAACAGTTGGCTGGAATTAAAGACTGTGCTAATTGTCTAACTGTCTATGTCAGTGAGACCTGCATTGTTGACCTGTATGCTGTTGCCTGTAGCAATCTCAGCGAGCTGTAGTGCTCATGTGGATTACAGATACTCAGTTGCCCAACAGTGGCTGGAGTGCATGTTCATCTTGTTTTAGGTCCTGGTAAAGTTAGCGTGAACTGTTGATGTCACTGGGATGAGGTGACTGTGTGACCGTGTATTGAAAATATCTGTTTTTTCACACTGAGAGGATAAAAACTGAAATTTGCTGCCCATTGCTTGTCCCAGGCGCAGCATTTCTGAACCAGTACCACTGAGTCTGGTACAACCTCAGTGGTACTGGCTCAGAAATGCTGCGCAACAGAAGAGAGAAATGTTATGAAGTATAATGAAGAACTGTTGTCAGTGCGGTACAATGTCAAGATTTAGGGAAGTTGGGCCACTAATTACAGGGAGTTAATTAAGTCTGTGTGGAGAAGTACCACTTTTATGATGGAGTGCTGACTTAAAAGCTATTTTTGATTTAAAGTGGTTCTAAAGGCTGAATTGTTTTTTACTTACATGCATTCTATGCATGAAGGTGAAAAACCTTCAGTGTACAACGGTCCCCTCAGCCCCCCCTTACACTTACTTGAGCCCGATCCCAGTCCACTGTTGTGCACGGGCTCTCCTGGGTCTCTCCCTCCTCATTGGCTGGGACACAGCAGTGTGTCCATTGGCTCCTGTTGCTGTCAATCACATCTGTGAGGAGGAAGCGGGGGTGCGGGGCCGAGACATGTTGTGCTGCGTTTTATGGGCGCAGAGAGCAGGACTTGGGAGCAAGCACACACCAGTGCCCCATAATAATCGGCTTGCTATAGGGGTACTGCTCAGAGGGGAGAAGCCAGAAGCAGAAGGGGACCCAAGAAGAGGAGGATCGGCGTTGCTCTGTGCAAAACCACTGCACAGAGCAGGTAAGTATGACATGTTTATTATTTTCAAAAAATAAAAAAGAAGCCTTTAGTATTACTTTAAGTAACAGCCTCAGGGGACACTAGCAAGCAATATATCCCTGTCCCTGTATGGGCACAACCCACAACCATTTTTTTCTGTGCGTTGTGGTGTGCGGCAGTGCAGGTACATGCATTGCCTGCTACTATAATAATGTGTTAAGGTGCACATTAAAAAATTGCACCACACTTTGCTTTCACAATAAACTTTGTATTTTATGAATGAATACAAGGCTTCCTCTGATTGGCTGAGATGTAGCTGATGATACAGCAGCCGCATATATTGTTAATAGACGTTAGGCTTGCAGAAAAATGCAAACATATTTACTAGTGCAAATTTGCCTTTATATTCTGCACATTCTTCAATATCAACTTTATTCCTAAAGAAAACATGCTGTTATGTGGAGACACAAATAAAGTGTGAATTTGTCACACTTCTAAAAAAAAAAAGATAACAGTACATCACATCACCTGCAATGGACACATAAAATGCAACGTTTGAGCATGTGGCTGGTATGAGCAAGCCGTTAAAGGTCATACTTTACTACTTTGCAGCAAAGAAAACTAGATATTGTCAAAAGTTTGTCCACCTTCTCTACTACAGCACACCTTACATAGAGGAAGCTCTTATGGCATCATAGGAGTGACCTGTTTTACTCTTTTTAATTCTTCACAAGTGGTTAATTCCATCCAAATGTTTTTGTTAGCAAGACTTTTAGTATTCCTGAAATTGCACTGTAAAGTGCCACATGACCAATGTTAAGTAGAGTTCTTCTTTATGCACTGTTTTATGCACTGTTTTATACAGATGATCAGACCAGCAGAAACACAGTTAAAGGCTATAAATAAAAGAAAACCCAGTTGGTGTTGAAGCTGGCGAAGGCAGAAGTGTTTTGTGCATAAAACCAAAGCTTTGTATCTATTTAGCTTTCCTTAAACTAAAAAAAATGGAGAGCACAATCTAAAGTTGTGCTTCCAGCTGTTAGTCCATTGCATTATAATGACTATGGGAAGAGGCCGGGCGGAGGAGGTTGCATTTCCCCAAAGCCTGCTGTGCCTGAGCCTTCCTGTCCCCTCCTGCAAACGCACTCATATACACAAGATGCCACTCCCCTATTGTTTTCATTTTAACGGGTTTTGGCATCAGCTCCTTAGCACATTGAAAGGGTGTTCATTAGCACTGGGACCAAATCCAAAGCGAATGCAGAAAAATGAACACATGGCCACACTTGTTCTTCTGCTAAATGACAGCTTTGGTTGAAAAAAAAACAACAAAAGCGACAACATGCAATCAAAACAAAATAATAAAAATGGAGCAAAGATAACACTGTGCATATGACTAGCGATACCAAGAATTTGAGAAAAATAAGAGCTGTCAGCCAGCAATGTGTTGTGCAGTAGGGGGGAAGTGCAGCTTCAGTCCTTCTACCTGTTATGTAGGGTCATTCTGCTCAACAAGCATAGAAAAGAAATTGCATTTGTGATGAGCAGTGAGCTGACTGACCTTCAAATCTAAGACACCTTTCAAGGGTCTACTCTGATGAAGAGCATGAATGTATATATAGTAAGCATTGTTTCCTGATATTCATTTATTAATATTTTGTGACTATTGCTCGAATGGGTAGAATGACACGTAAGATTCTATTACTGAGTGTTATCTATCTGTCTATCTTTATCAGCCTTTCTCAACCTTTTTATTATGGAGAAACCCTTGAAATAATATTCCGGTCTCATGGAACCATTTCTAAAAATTACTGCATCTACAGCTCAATTTACATTAGTGTGACGGTGAAGGAGAAGAATGCCCCTTACATTTGTGGTCATGGAGAATAATCTCCCTCTTACATAGCTAAAAACAACATTGGCTTAAGTGGCAACTTACTTGTGTGGTAGAAATTGCTCCTAGCTCAAGGAACCCATAGTAACTTCTGGAGGAACCATAGGGTTCCCTGGTCGAGAAAGCCTGATCGTTATCATTATTATTATTATTATTATTAACCTCTTGCTGCCCTCAAAACATATATGTGGGGCAGCAAAGAGGGTGGGCTTTAATGCCCACATGCCACACTTATGAAAAGGTTTCTGAGCGCTTGCTCACTGCGCATTCCCAGTACATAGTTGTCATAGACAACTCTTGGTCTCTAGTCATGATTAGGAACTTGCAGAATCAGATCCTGATCATGTAACCACTGTCACAGACAATCACAGTTGTCAAGTGATTGGGAAGTCTGTTCTGCCTGCCTTCCCACCCCTTCCCCAGGCTTAAAGGTATGCCAGGCTGGGCAGGAAGGGGTTAAAATTACTGTACTGTTATAATTACTAGTCTGAGAAATGTTCATTAGGCCCCGTTCACACCAGAACACAGTGCGGGTAAGGTGTGTTTCTATGCATGTTTACTGAAGTGCACAGGAACGCACTGCCTTTGTTAGATGCACATGTGTGCCATCAATTGTTAATGGCATCCCAAACTCACCTAACAAAAGCAATGTATTTGCAGCCACAAAATTGTATGATGCAGCAATACCATGCGGTTTGGTGCAGCACAGTTTTTAAAAGGCTTGCCTGCCGTACTTTTTTGCGTGTACCCGTGTGTTTGACAGCCCATTGAAATTAATGGGCTGTCAAAACCGGAACATGCAGGAATGCACAAAAACGCAAATGCATTAGTTCTGGTGTGAACCAGCCCTTAATCTATTATCTAGAGCAGTGGTTCTTAATCTAAGTAAGAACAGGGCCAAGTCATTTTCTTCCAAAACCTTCTATACCTATTTACTTCTTTTCATTGAGTTACACGTTAACATGACCTGCGTTAAGACAGCTTATACAAAAAAAAATGAATAGGCTTCCAACACACTCCAACGTAGCTAAAATTGATTGTGGTCCTTTTTTTTTGTCATGCAAAGCATAGCAGTACACAACCATGAATTGTCATACTCTGCAGGGCGCTAGAATGCAGGTGTGTTGCCCCAAAATGAATGGCACTGCAATGCGGCAATGCATATTACATGTGTCATTAAGCGCTGCAGTAAGGCGGGTGTTACTGTAATATGGTCATGTGAGCCTGGCCTGAAACAAATTGTTTATACTCATTAAAAAAAATATTTAACTTCAAAGTAAATATTCAAATACTTATTATTATGTGAGCATACATTTTTTAAATCTACCTAGTGCCTGCTATATATGACTGTTAATCTACCTTTCAGTCATATAATTAATGCATGACTGTCAGGTAAATCAATAGAAATATATAGCAGACACTAAGCAGGTGACACATTTTCCATCTGCAGTTCACTTAGCAGTGCTAGGCAGGGGTCACTTAGAGTAGATCTCCCCACTTACCCATGTGTCAGCTGACTCTTCCGGTCTGAGTTCTGCTCCTGGATTCTGTACAATCACTTTGGTCACATGACTGCCATGGGGTCTCTGTGCTGTCATAAGGGGAGAGGGGACACTGCCAACTCCAGATGGGGAGACTTAGTTAATAAAGCAAGTACAAATAATGAGAGAAGTGCAAGAACCCACTGCAACTGGGTGAAGCACTTTGGTATGAACTCTGTAGCGTATCCCTGAGCACTTATTTCTTTTTAAGCACTGGAGCCAAACTGTTTTATATTTATACAGACCAGGACATATGGAATAGGATATCGCACTGAGAAACTATAGTTTGAATTATTTATAATATCTGTGAACACTATACTGTATATGTTTATATAAAGCCTGAAAATTAGATTGTTTTGTTGATACATAATAGTGAGACAATTTGCCCTAATTTTCCAGCATGCTGGGGAATTTTTATTACATTGTTTATTCACATTGATTTGCATTTACAGCAGCGCTGCATTTTATTCAGTGATATTCCAACTTTTATGTGGGAACACATGTCAATGCTAGCTAATTGCTGAGTGGAAGATTTTTTTGCTTATTATTTATTTCTGTTTGGGTTATTATTTTATAAAAGGAATTGTAGAGTGGGAATTTTCAAGTTATAAAGCCCACTGCAATTTCTCAGACATCATCTTAATGACCTGATTGGAGTTCACTGAATAATATGGACTTATGGGCACCGGTGACGGCCATTACTCTCTATACTGCTGTTTCTGCAAATCTTAAACATTGAGGGATGTTGTGAAATAAAGTCCAATCACAATATTCTCAAAGCACACATTCCTGAAGATGGCCACTCAATGTGAAGAAATGTCACCATCACACCAAGGATTTCTCAAATAGGTCCAAAGCTTTATTTTGTGGTCACATGGTACATGCAAAGACAACATTTCAGAGCAACATAGGGACCTTTTCGTCACTTGCCTTTGAAATGTCGACTTTGTATGCACCGTGTGACCACAAAAACAAACTGTGGACCCATTAGAGGAATCCGTGATGTGCTGGTGACATTTTTTTGCATTGTGAATTAAAAAGCACACTTGTGGGATTGTGGCAATCTCATTTTTTTGAGTATAGGGAACCTGCCATAAGCTGAGGTGTTCCTAGTCTAAATGTATTGTTGCAGCTAGGCTGTGATTAGCCTGAGCTTGGATTGTAATAATTTAGTTTTTTCTGGGCTTCCCCTGACTTCAGTTTATTGGTTGCTTTTTCCAACTGCAGCGTAGCATCTCTACCAACAGAACAAGATATAGTAGTTTTGAGCTATGAATATGTATGTCTTTCTGGCCAGTTTTATTGTCAGTGGTGCATGCTGGAGAAGGATATACTGTAAATATTTGGGGTGACCATCCAGAAAGGTCTTTTCCTCAGGCCGTTGCCAGAAGAGGCAGTGTTGAAGGTCAGTACCTTCCAGACCTGCTGCCTGGGGAGACCCTTTGCCAGAAGAGGTGACAAGATCTAACACATGAAAGCAGTTGCTCTACCGTGCTGAAGTATCTGTGTTAGATGTTTCCTGATGAAGAGTGTCCTGGAGAGCTGGGTACAAGCTGCTGTGGGTAGACATTGCAGGGGAGTTTTGTCCAGGACTCATACAAGGATTTTTGTTTATACAGGCGAAGGTGCATTTTAGTGACCTCACTGTTCACCCTCCACCCCCTTCCCCTTCACAATACAAACCCCCACTGTCTACTGCTGCACTGGTATCTCCTTCATGTTGCACTTGTATTGTGTTGTGACGCAGCATAAAGGATATCACACAGCATTGAAAATTTGAGCTGTGCTGAACTGCCACTAAATGGCAGTGTGTAATTAGGGGGCACAGTAATGCCTTCCCCCTTCTTCAGAACAACCCCCCCTTCTCTTTTCTTCCCCCCTCCTCTTCCCCTCCCAGCACAAATCCCTCCCCTTTCCAATACCCCTCTCAGAAACGATCCACCCCAAATCCTCCCTCCCAGCATAACTCCCCATTCCAGTACAAATCCTCCCCACCCAATCCCCTTTCCCAGCACAACATCTACCCCCAAATGTCTTCTTCAAGCAAAAATTCAAGCACAGATTCCTCTTCCCACACATATCTTCCCCCTACCATACATTTTTCCCTCACTGGCTACAGGCAGATGGCAGGTGAGGTACACTAAAACGTCCACACTGTGCCCTCTCATACTAGAGAATGCATACCTCCTAACATTTGAACTTCAGAATGAGGGACACTTGAGGGAAGAAGAGACCTGTGGTGTACGTAGTGCACCTCTGCAAAATGTGGGTTTTGCCAAACTCTTAACAGTAGGAGGGGCTTAAGAGGAGTGGTTAAACAAACCTCAGGCTTCCTTGTACCTATAAAATATGCTTCAAACTGCTATGCCACAAGCAAGAGTCTCACAGATACATATAAACCCCAGCATAATAAAAAAAACAATGAAAATCTTTCATTGCATATGGTCTTGTACACAATGAAAACATACAAAAAGCTAACACTTTGTCTGAGCCTACCTTAACCAATTTAACTCCTATAGCAGAATTACTGGTACAGGATGAACTTCCAGAGCAAAATCACGTATATATACGTAATCCGCACTCACGCCATGATCGAGGGTTAGGTACATGCGAGCCGACATGATGGGATCTTCCTGAGATGCACATAAAATCCCATGAATCTGGACTAATGGCTGTGACAAACACAGTGTCTGACCCCCTGCCCTTCTCACCAACTTGTGGCAAAGGACTGGCATTTTCACTTTCATAACAATGCCGCTCCCAGCTGTGGCCATGGGGGTGTCATCATGTTTATGACTGTATTGTGGCCCTCCCTTATACACAGATGTATACTAATATTAATATCTTCCAATATGTACAGGTTGCATTCTGGAAACTGGTAGATTATTGTTCAACATTATATTTTGTGTCCAAGGATACTAAACACAGAGTATATCAGATAGCCCTGTCACCCAGGTGCTATGTGACTGCTATCCAACCTTCTGTATACTATAGATTAGCCATGTATAATTTTGATTTGTTTGGTATGATATTCCCATTTCAAATATACAGTATACTTAATATTGGTGTGTCTTGGTCCTGTCTGATTTTATGTGTAGTTTTGAAATGTTGAATTGGGCAGGGGATCTCTCACTACAAGCCTGACTGCTTTACGATCCCTATTTTATGGCATGCTATGTGTTCCTAATGCTCTAATTGCAAACCATGGGTGACAGAAATGAATGATTTTGTCATAATTTTGCAATAGGTCAGAGGGAAGTGTTAATCTGTAGATTTTTTTATGATCAGTAGAAACTAACAGACATCCTGCCAGGACTTCAATTAGCTGTTTACAGCTCCGGCAAAGGCCTGTGTGGTGGTGTCTGCTGTCCCTAAGTTGAGATAACAGGCTCTCTGAATTGTCTTAAAAGTTAAGTCTATGAATTTCATGAACTGCAGGAGGAGAGAGGGGGTAAGATCCTTAAGATATGCCTCTTCTCATGAAAAAAAATGGCTGAGACCCAAACAAAATCAATTTTGCATACAGCTTTTATGTGTCTAATACGCACAACTATTACAAGGGCCTGTTCACACCAGAATGTTATGTGGAAAACCTGCATTGCTTGTGCATTTTCTGAACCAAATTCAAAAAGCACTGCAGTTGCATCTGCAGTGGGTGTCAGTGTTAACTTAGGGACATCCCAAACTCAGGTGGCAAACACAATGCATTTGCCTGCACCAGGTCACATGGTACATTAGTATCATGTGATCCAGTTCCTGTACATTTTATAAAGTAGTGCATGCTCAATTCTTGGTGCAGTCCAGCTCTATTTCAGCCCATTCCAATGAAGGTGTTGAATTGCACTATACCCAGATCGTATGTGAATTGCACAGGAACACACAGTGCGTTCCTGTGCGATTCATGGTAGGAAATCAGCCCTGAGTCCTGGAGCCCAGTGCCAAAAAAAAGTTCTAGCCCTTAGCTTAACTAAGTTGCCTGGCAGGGGGACACTAGCATGGGCACCTGGAGCAATTATCCCACATCTCTTTCGTGGTGCTTGGGGTCCCAGACGCAACAAATGTCCTCTCTGTAGCAGCCAGCATCTCTTTGATTTGGGGGGGTTGGTATGTGCTAAGGAGTGATTTGGGAGGGGAGAGGACTTGAGCAGGCAAGGGGGGGGGGGGCAGATTTCATATCCAACCCCCCATCTAGCACAAGTCCTCTTCCTTCCCAAGCACCCCCTAGCACATACAGCATCTTCTTACCACCTCCTCCCGCACCCCACTCCCTCCAAAATCACTGCAAGCATTAATTTATCTTTGTCAATTTATGGGGATTCGGACTTTAGCGCCCCCACCACCACCATCCTGTCTACTTACTACAGAAGGTATTTGTACTGTTTGAAGCTACTCAGCAATCTGAAGAGTACACATTACTGGTCTTGGCTTTAAGTACCCCAGAACGTATTGACTGTTACTAGCAGTAATGCCTGGAGTAACATTTTTATTTTGCTTTTGGGTATCCTGTGTCCTAACTCTTTCTCCTTGAATTAATCAGGTGCCCAATTTTTTTCACCCCAAAAAGAGTAAAGGACTTTACATTGAGTTTTGAAATGTTAGCCAGCTGAGCTACAGGGGGTCCTCATCAACCTCCCAGGGGTAGGGGGTGCTACATGAATTATAAGTTAGCAGAAAATATCAGCAGTCCTGCCCTGCAATTGAAGGACATTTAGTTGTATAATTCTGCCCAATTTCTAATTATTTTGCAAGTGTAAGCAGCAGCATGCTTTTCTGGCTATGGGAAGCTCACCTGGCAAGAAAAGAACAGTGTATGTCCAAATAAGAATGAGATCTTCTGAGGCTTTGATCATCTGGACATTACAACAATACATATGGCTCTCTTTCTGTGTGCCTAAGTGAACACCAGAGCTGGCCGGACACCTGCTGGTCTGGCTGCTCAATTGGAACTTTGATAAGTTCAATGCTGGCTACACATATCATTCTTGCTTCATTTATTTAGGTTCTATCAGAATTACTATATTGAATACATTTCTCTTGAGATGTCAAACATATTTGCTGTTTTATTCAGTTTCATTTACACTGTGACTCCCATGTCTATGTAATTTAGAAACATTTTCATTCCATTGATTTCTTTTATTTTTTGTGCATGATCTAAAATGACAGAAGTGAGAAAAATCATTCAGTTTACCAAGCATGTTACAACTGCATAAAAAATAAATAAAAACTGTTTGTCCTTTCCTCTTTGAGTCAACCTTAAAAGAAACAGATAAATCCACACACACTTATTCTACCCAGGGGCGGACTGACCATTTGGAAACTCAGGCACTGCCCGAGGGCCCGGGGTCAGTAGGGGGCCCCATGAGATGCCCCTGCTACCTTTTTCATAGGCTTTTTTGAGTGGGGGCACAGGGGCCCCATGATCCCCAATTGCCCAGGGGCCCCATGAGTTGGTAGTCCACCTCTGATTCTACCATATGTACAATTCGGATATAAAGTGATTAGATTGATATATGTGGGCATCTGAAGTCAAAATTGACAGCTTACAGGAATTTGGAGCTAAATGGGTGCACACATGTTCCAGTTTAGGAAATAAGGTGTATGTAGGCATATTTATGTACCTCCCCATTCACACGTACATTTGCTGACATCCTACATGCACTAACAAGGCAGGCAGGCGCTTGAACAGGTGAGTGCTGGACCTTAAAGGGAACCTGTCTTTTAGAATACGTGTGCAAACTATCATTATAGCTGGAGATCAAGCATCAAAAGCTGCCTATAAGTACCTTTCAGATGCTCTAAGGGCTCTTTCACACCAGTTCAGTTGAGTTGCATTGATCTGCATAGATAAATACAAGTTTAACACCAGGCATACAGAAAACTGTTTTCTATGTGCCCTTTACAGACCACGATGCTGCCTTGAGGTGGGTTCAGTGTGTTGCATATGTAACTCCCTGCTGTAATACTGGTTGCAGGATGTTAAATGGACACAAGATGGCAGTGTCCTTCAGCCCAGATGTACAGACCCTGTTGAAAAGCTTTGTAGGACGCATAGGCTGAATTGCAGGACTTCACTGCTTGACAGCGGGCTGATAGACTACATTTCTCAGAGGAGCTGGCGGATGGGCAGGGCAAATAAATACAGAAGTCCAGCAACTCAGAACATGAAGTGGATGGAGGAGAACTAGAGAGTAGGTGTGACAAGAGAACTGTGCAGAATGCCAAAGATGCAAGCGGGGCCTAGCCAAAAAGACTGAAGGAGAGAGTACCACTGACCTGACCTGACCACTGTCGCTGCTGATGAGTCTGGCAGATAGCCCTGTGAGCAGGTGGACCAGAATCCTGTTGCCCAGAGTGATTTCTAAGGGAGGAACCACGAGCACCCAGGGCGCCCCCATCTACAGAGAGACAATCTACTATCACGTGAGAGAGTCCCATATTCAAACTATCTAAAGTGTACAAGACATTACCGAATTCAGCTGCTTTCTGTTCAGTTGCTACCATTTGTCACATGTTAAGGCCTGGGTTGTCTGGCCTACTAGTTATCACACTTCCAGCATACTAAGCCACAGGAGCCTACTGCAACATCTGCTCTCTGTAGGTCAGGCTGTATTCTTGCTTCCATTGCAGGTTGCTCCATTCACCAAGGAACTCCCTTATAGTTACAGTTTGCCATTGAGATTCAAAGAAGGACTTCTTCCTACAGCAGCTAATTTTTTTAGTCCTTTAATCTTCACTTAATCTTACATCTCACCCAGTGTGTGCTAAAGGGGTACTATTCAAAATTCAATATAACTTAGATGGGCAGTGTCCACTGTACACTAAGGAACTTCTACCTTTGTTGCAAGGAAGATTTATATCCTCATGTGCACCAACTGGGGCCCCATCGAGCGTGCAGAAAATCAGATACTGCAGTTGAAAAGGGGACATTGGCCTATCTAAGTCAAGAGCTCTTCTTTCTTCTGAATTAAATTCAGCCATTCATCACTGAAAGACCAAAGTGAGTGAGTCTTTCTACTCGTTAGTTTTTTTTGTAGCTCACTGGGGCTCATCTGAGGACTGGGCCATCGTTTAAGTTCTGAATTGCAGGACATCTCAAACTGATTGCGATTGTACTGTTTTGTGACCTTTACTTAAAGTTACTAAAAGTGACAGTTATCATTTCATGCATATACTTTTCTTTTGTATTACTGTGCCTACATTGGACTTTGATACAATCAAGATATCACTTCATTCTAAGCTGTCTGTGAGCCTATTTTGTGGTTGCAGCCAGACAGTTCCTCTAGCCAGAGGCTTAAGATGGTGTCAGCATGAGAGACAGGGAACCCAAAAATTTCTCAGTGGCCCCTGAGGGGGTAGTGCTACACATATAAACATAGACTTGGTGCATTTTTCTGAAACACACCACAGGTCACCTGATACCACAATAACTCACCATATCAAAGGAAACAAACAAACATGCATACTCATCTTCATGCTGTAGCATTGGTCTGATGCTGCAGCTGTCCCCTGATGGCTCTGAGAAACTGCTGATCGCAGCTCTGAGCAGAGCGGTGATTGTCAGATACTGCTCTCTTCTCTGCCCCTTCAGTGCTCAACACCGGACTGGGGAGGGGTCGGAGCTGCTGGCTCCAGCTGTAAGCTCATTAAGCTGATGATCAGGCATTTGGCTGGATCCCGACAATATTGTTGGGATCCTTCCAGAGCCTGGAACGGGTCTGTGTCATCAGCCGACAGTGATTTTAGCCTGCTGTCAGCTGATTCTGGGTAACAGGAGAGCAAAAGTAATGCAATCCTGTTATGCATAAGAGAAGTATGGCAAAAACGTTTTGGCTATGCTTCTCATTTAATGAAATCTCATTTTGTGACATTTTAATAAGGTTTAAAAAAATGGCAAACAGTACCATGCAGTGTAATAACACAAGGCACTGTCCCCCCAATGCCTGGGCACAACAGACACAAGCCCAAAAGCTAAAACAGTTCACTTCAGCATGCAGGCTGGTGTGAATGAGCTCTAAATGATTTCCTAATGTGCTTGGGGAGATCTCCACCAGAGATACAACAATTAATTGTACATGTAGACCCCTTCAGTAATATCCTATTTTAAATAATCTTTAGCATGTTAATGTAATTTAAAAAGTATTTTTATCACTGGTAAATCTGTGGCTTTCATTAAATTAATGCCCAGTGATCCTGCTATGAAGGTCCTTGTTAAGACACTTCTTGTTTTAGGGTGGCAGTAGTCTGTTTCTTTCTCACATTTGTTCTTCTGTGTTGTCACCCTGTCTCCCTAGCATGGCCAGATCTAAGGGGGTGCTGGGGTGGGCTGTGCCCCACCACATATTAATTGTGCCCCCCCCAGGTCTCTGTGAGTGCATCCACTGATCCGTGAGTCAGTCTGATGCAGACACTTGATGTAAGGGATCACATTGATGGGGACAATCCATGTAAGGGCACTGCAATTGGGACCTCAGATGTATGGGAATACTCTGGTTCAGACACATGATGTAAGGGCGCACTCTGATTGTGATAACTTAACATATGTAAGGGGGAACTCTGATGAGGACAGTTGGTGTAAGAGGGGACACTAATGTAAGGGGGCACTCTGATTCTTTCAGAAACATGATGTAAGGGGCCCTCTGATTGGAATAACTGAACATATGTAAGGGGGCACTCTGATGGGGATAGTTGATGTAAGAGGGGACACTAATGTAAGGGGGCACTCTGATTCTTTCAGACACATGATGTAAGGGGCCCTCTGATTGGAATAACTGAACATATGTAAGAGGGCACTCTGATGGGGATAGTTGATGTAAGAGGGGACACTAATGTAAGGTGGCACTCTGATTCAGACACATGATGTAAGGGGCCCTCTGATTGGGATAACTAAGTATATGTAAGGGGGCACTCTGATGGGGAAAGTTGATGTAAGGAGGGACACTGATGTAAGGGGGCACTCTGATGGGGACACATGATTTAAAGGGGTACTCTGCTGATGACATCTGATGTAAAGGGGCACTCTGATGGGGTCCCTGATGTAAGGGGGCACTCTGATGGGGACCCTGATGTAAAAAGAGAACTTTGATGAGTACTCATGATGTAAATGGGGACTGTGATAGGGACATTTGATATAAGATGGTGCAGGCTCTGTTTATTCACCTAAATCTAATGATATCAACATACATACTAGTGTTTCCCAGATCATGACACTGTGTGATAGACTGTCAGTGATTCGTGCACAGTTTTGTCATTATGCCCCCTGACCTTTTATACTGCACCCCCAGATCATATAAGTTAGATCCAGCCCTGTTCCCTAGCTTTCAATGAAGAATTCAAGTGGCAATTGCAAGACACATTGCATGGCATGGTCCACTGTTGTCACCTTTAGAAACCAATTGAAAATAATGCCATGTATCCATCACTGCAGTACATGCATGTATACATACAGTATATACAAGAAGTAGCAGAAAAGAGACCGCAGGAGATCAGCAGCACTGAGAAGCAGCAAGGATGAAAAAGGGATCAAAACATGATTTCATTTACTAGCTGAGCTCACTGAATGTGCTACATAGGGCCAAAAAAAGTCATCAAAGTACACAAGGAGTACGTGTCTGGTACTTCTGCCCTGCTGTCACACCACCCCAGCCACATATGCCAGCAATTCCCAGCTCCTTAAACAAAAGCAGGGAGTTGCTGTGCAAATACAGCAGCTTCTGTCAAATAAAAAAAGCTGTCTGACACAGTGCTTATCAACACTGTTTAGAGAGGAAATAGGTAGATACAAATTACCATTGTTACTTTTGTATCCACTTTGTTTCACTACTCTGCAGATCAAAGGGATGCATTTCAATCTTCATATAATGTAATTTTTCACAATAAAATGCACCTCTATTGAACCCCTTATTAACATTTAGGTTTTCATAATCAGCTCTAATTCACCCTTTCTTCCTTCAACTATTATTTTCCTGCCAATCTTTTTGGTCCTTTTCAAATTATTAACCATTAATACATTTAATTTTTTTCTTTTTTTTTTTCTTTTGTTTGTCAGCTTTTTTAGTATCAGCAATATATCTTAACCCCTTTGCACCGGTGGCTCCCGGCCCTTTAAGAGGTTTCAGAAGCCAGGAGGGGAGGGGGGTTTTAGGGTCATGTGACCGCCATGATTCGCTGTCACGGAGGTCACATGATCAGAAAAGGTCCCCGTCGCAAGGGGAGATCGGGACCTTTCCGTGAGTCACAGACGTATGTGCTGGGAGTGCGCAGGGCACGGTCTCTCAGCACATATGTATTGTCAAATGGTACGCAAATATGTGGCCGCTCGGCGTCAAGGCCCAGACACCGAAAGGCCGCATATTTGTGTGTGCTCGGCGTCTAGGGGTTAAAGTCATAATAAACACCACTTGGACACTCTAAATGACAGTATTTCAATGCAGCAAGTGGCCCTGTTGTTTGTGCTTACTGCTACCAGTATGCTTTGCTATTAATTACTGAAATTCTATTTTTGTGGGTGGCTATTGCAAAATTCTGTTGTGTTTCTTAGCAAAATAGCTTCAGCCTAGACTCTGGTAACTTAAAATGACTTGGACATTACATTTCCAATGCATTGCTACACAATTTCTGAACCTGAAAACTGATATAATTGATTGGAAATTAAACATAAAATAATCTGTCATAAACAGAATAGAGAGTGTAAGAGATGGAAATATGTTTTTCCCTATCTATGGACTGCAAATCCCCAATGGAGCAAATCCCCAGAGCAAGCATGTTGATTTTGGCAGACAAACACACAGTCCCTCAGTTGTAAAGATGAGCTGACACGTGCAGATTCCCAGATTAGCTGTTTCAAAAGGCTAATTAAATATTACCGCTGTTTTCCCAGCTAATAATGTGAGTTCTATTCTTTCTCTGTCAGCATAGTGACTGGTTTTAGCCATTATCATTAAAAAACCCAAAGTAAATGCCTGCTCCAATTGCAACCCAAAGCTTCCTTCCTCACAAACATGGAACGATGACATAAAACGTAAGCACCAAATTAATGTAATCTCTCTTTTTCCTGTAACTATTCTTATCGAGAGTAGGAAATGATGTATCAGATGAGAGCTGGTTTATATCTGAAGTTGTATTCACAGAGCTCCCATCAGTGTGTTCACATACCATCACAAGACCTTATAGAGTTTTTCCTATTGTTTAATGTAACGTACAAATATCCTTGTGACTAGTGTGTATAGCCAAAACATTTTTTTATGTTTGGATAGAGTTGGTAAGCGTTAGAACTTGTGTCAGGTTTTTACTACCCTCTGTGGCTCAACTGGGGAGATCCAACCTCACTATTTATTCTGCTGACCAACTACTGTCACCAGGACAGAAAATGGTGGAAAATTCAAAATTTAGGCTCCATTAACACTTGAAGCTTGTAGCTCTAAAACACTCAACAAGCCAAATCCCATTCATTTCAATGGCCCCTGCTCACATATGAGTGTTCTGTTGGCTGAAGAAAAACGCCTGTCACTCAGAAATGTACAAAAGCTTCTAATTGGCAGATTACTAGACTTCAATAGAAGCAATGCATGGCTTGAACATTTTATGAGCATTTTGTGGCATGTTTTCTGCTCAAACAGCAGCTATCCACTTCTAATTTCCTCCCCCTGTCCTCCTCTAGTACTTTCTATTGACTAAACAAAAATGTCTGACGCTGTAAAACACTTAGAAAACTCTTGTAATACACTTCTAAAAATGCTCAAAGCTCTCAAATAAAAATGCCAGTAAATCTGTATGCTCAGGTTAACCTCTTCATGCCGGCTGAACGCAAATGTGCGGCCTCCTGGCATCTGGGTCATTGGTTGGAATCTCAACCACAGCACCACATGCCTGGAGTTTACATGTTCTCCCTGTGCCTGCATTGGTTTCCTCCAGGTACT
Organism: Staurois parvus; assembly: GCF_062004578.1. NCBI lineage: Eukaryota > Metazoa > Chordata > Amphibia > Anura > Ranidae > Staurois > Staurois parvus. Next base: position 371,723 of record NW_028318915.1, read on the forward strand.
CCAGTCTCCTCCCACACTTCTAAGACATGCTGGTAGGGTAATTGGATCCTATTAGGAGAATGCCCCAATGTTGTCAGGCATGCATGCAAGCACGTGGGGGTCATACAAACTACTGAGTACCATTTTGAGTTGCTGCAATGAAATTTCAGCAAAATGGACTAGCCCTGCTGCATCATTTTTTCACTTTGATTTTTGGGGTGTCTTTGAATTCAGTCCTCTGTAGGTTGATAATTTACATTTCCATCAAACGATGGGGTATCCTTACATTCCTAACACATTACCCAGTCCATATCAGTATTGAGATCCTGCATGATATTTTTTCCCATTGAGATCTGATGTGTTTTCAAAGTGTTCCTTAAATTTTTTTGAGCAGTGTAAATTGACGGTGCTATATAAGTACCTGTAATATTAATAATAATGTTAACACACTGGTCCTGTCATCCCTGTTGAAGTGGCAATTTATTGCACCTGGCTGAAAGCCTTACCTCAGCCCCAATCCATCATTAGGGGTTCTAACTGGTCGCCAGGGGGTAGAAGGCAAAATGAGGGGAAGATGGCCTGGAGACTGCTGTAGACGACCAAACATGGCTGAGCATGAACATTATTGCTATTATCGCACTTGTGCTTTTGTGAAAGGAAGTGGAATACATGTGCTGGCAGATATCACTGAGGATCAGTTTGGAAAACAGTGAACCTCATTCTCAATAAAAAAAAACTGTTTGTTTTATCCATGGCAATTACACATGGAGAATAGAAGCAGTTGTGTGTGTGCAATCTGGACATTTTTCTGTGGCAAAAACATAGTTAAAAACCGGAATGTTGCTATTATTATTCTCTCTTTCGATATTTTAAACCAGATAAAAACATTCATAAATAAGGGAACTCCTCATTCCCAGCAATCCATCATTAAAAAACGCAGAATAGAAGAGGTGTTCAGAAAAAAACTAGAGACGCTGACTGAATTTTACTGCTGTGTTTATTCTAAATGAAATTAAAAAGATTAATTTTGCACATAGCATGGGCTGCAAATTATAATATAGAGCCTTTGTGAAATTGAAGGCATAAATAATCCTGATATGCAGCATATAAATGCATACATTTATTTTATAGAATGCATACCCCTTATTAGAAGTTATAAAGATGAAAAAGTCACTTTGGTCTGTTTATTTCTTCTGTTCTACCCGTGTGATGTCCTGTGTTCGGTGACATGCACCTTACAGTGGCATGCTATGAATTGGTTTAAATGAAGAGGTTTGATGGAGGAAAGGACCAGACGCCTACTGGGAAATCAAATTAATTTCATGCCACCTAAGCACATTAGAGTGCATTCAATGCCATTTTGTGTTCTACGTAGAATGTCAAGTCCACCCAGCTTTTTAGTTTATTCTGAATGCAAATGAAATGTAATAACTGCCAAGATCTACGTTCTGGAGTTCTTGTCTGTGCTTTATTTGGAGTTGAAGGTACTGTCTATATGTTTTATTCTCTTATAGGATCTTCTCCCTGGAGGTGCCAGCCCTGATCCACCCCCTTCACACCCTGCTAGGACACTTTCATCTTTAGGCTGTGTGAGGTTGTAATTCTCCATTCTATAATCCCCAGCATCCAGCCCATGGCTAGCAAGAGTACATGCAAGAATTACATTAGTGATGCTCAAATGCCAGGACAATAGCTGTGACCATGGATAAATGCATACCTTTTTTCACCTGTCATTTTTTTGTGGAGGTAGAGCTAAGAATGAATATGTCCTGCAACACCTCCACATGGAATGTATCACTAGGTGGCCAAATTGACTAAAGCTGGAGTTTTAATGTAGATTTACCAGAGTGCTACTAATACCACACTAATAAAATACCTGTAAGAATGTAACAAAGTACAAGTGGGCCATTTGAGCCACCAGTGTCATTTTAAAATGGCACTGAAAGAGTGGCTATTAAATCCAGTAGGGTTTTAAAAGGTACCAAGAAACAGCTGCTCCTGGATTCAGGCTTGAAGCACTGGCCAATGGTGACAGCCGACATCCATCACTAATCCCAGGAGCTACAACTCTCAACAGATCTTCCTGCACAGCACTCTATAGGAGTCAGGGGTGTCCCTAGGGTTAGTGTCACCCGGTGCAGTAACTGGTAACTGCGGATTGAGCATAATGGATCGGACTCCAATCCATTATGCTCCCCAATGCTCCGCAATCCATAGATCTGATCCATCCTGTGGGGATCGTCGGCTGTGGGGATCGTCGGCTTACTTTACAACTTACCTTTTTGTGGAGCAGGTCCACTGTCACCCCGTATTGCAGGGGTCCTCAAACTACGACCCGCGGGCCACATGCGGCCCGCTGAGCACATTTATCTGGCCCGCTGGGCAGGGGCATATCTGCCGAGAGGCAAGGGACTAGGGTTTGGCAGGTCAGGAGAGCTCGGCAGGGCTCGGGCGGGAGGCAGGAGGGCGGGATCAGCAATTATAGAACAGGGGAAGGTGGGCTCGGCTCATGAACCCGCACCACTCACCTGGCCTCTCTGCAGCCAGCCGGCCATCTATTCTGATCAGTGCATACAACCGTCAGGGCTGGAGGGCAGAGCCTAGAGCTGACCATGAAGAGGGGGAGCAAGAGAGGAGACTCCATCACTGCATGTCGGGTATCACGGCCACGGACCCTAGATAAGTGCAATAAATGATTGATCTCCTCCCTCTCTCTTTCCCCCCTCTCTCCTCTCTCCCTCTCCCTCCCCCTCCTCTCTCTCTCGCCCCCCTTCCTCTCTCTCTCCCCCCTTCCTCTCTCTCTCCCCCCTCCTCTCTCTCTCCCCCCTCCTCTCTCTCCCTCTCCTCTCTCTCCCCCCTCCTCTCTCTCTCTCCCACCCCCCTCCTCTCTCTCTCTACCACCCCCCTCCTCTCTCTCCACCCTCCTCTCACCCCCTTCTCTCTCCCCCCTCCTCTCTCTCTCTCCTCCTCCTCTCTCCCCCCCCCTCCTCTCCCCCCCCCCCTCCTCTTTCTCCCCCCCCCTCCCCCCTCTCTCCCCCCCCTCCTCTCTCTTCCCCCCCCCTCTCTCTCTACCCCCCTCCCTCTCCCCCTCCTCTCTCTCTCTCTCTCTCTCCCCCCTTCTTATCACTCCCCCCCCCCTCTTTACATTGTACACAGATCTGACCCAACAAGGTGTCCTGCATTTACCGTATATTTCGCTCCATAAGACACACTTGAGGGGAAATGTCTGTGCGTCTTATGGAGCGGCCGGCCCAGTATTCCCGCCGCCGTTGTATGTCCGCAGTCTCTGGTCATCTCATGTACTATGTCCGCAGTCTCTGGTCATCTCTTGTACTATGGCCGCATAGTAATATGGGGCTTTAAAACTAAACTGTAAAGCTGTTAAAACAAACTGAAAACACCCCAGATGCATCAAAACAAATGTTTTTGTAATGGTTTACAGTTTTTTTTCTTAAGAAAGCAGCCACAGCCTAGCAAAAGCCTAAAGTAGAAAAACCTATACCTTGCCAGCATGTTGCTGAAACTGACTTTGCTTTCTGTGTGGAAGCAGTGATCTCTTCACAGAGGTCCTACAGAACCCTTGCTAGGTCAGAGATAGAGATTTGCTGATTACAGAGCTATGGGTCTGATTGAGCTGGGTCAGCAGAGTGAAAATTCTTTGTACACAGAGAGCATGGGTCGTTCTCTGCCGCATGCTGGCAGGGGACAAGCTTTTAATACTCAGGCTGTGGCTGCTTCATAAAGAAAATCAAACTGTAAGACTTTGAATTGAAGTGTGGAGTGTATTTGCTGACTTAAACTTAGAGTTGAACTGGGTTTTAAAATAATAAATCAATAGAGTTTGAAATCTTTTCATTGCTTATGGTAAGGGGGCAGTATGGAAGCTTTCAATGTAAGCTCAGAGCAAACCATCTAAAGGGTTAATGTATAGTAAGAAGTATTTCCTTTTCTATTGCATCATTTGGATTAAAAAATAAACACAGGATGGAGCAATCAAGGCAACATATTGTCTATCAATCAATGAAATATTTCTGAGTTTAGATTTTATTAATTTATTCTCATTCTTCTTATTCGTCCCATTCATTTTTTGCTTTCTACAGTTTTCCAGACAGCAGTTTACATCAGTAGGTTAGCAGCAGTGAATGGTCTGTTAATCTCTTCCACGCACGTTATAATATTTTCAAAATAAAAACCCATTGTCCAAGAGACACAGACTCAGCAAAACCCTGTACTTTGTTATCTTAAATTGGTTCCAGCATCTGGAGCATGATTAATAGTATATGATGTTGACATGGCTTAATGGTTGTGTAGTCAACTGGTAGCATCAGGGGGTACACTGCAACCAAGAAAAGACGCAGGACCACATGAATAAAATTATTTAAATGGCTTTGGTATATAGCAAAAGGTCAGTATTAATGGATTGTCAGACATGATAACAGATGAAGCGTAAGCTATTATTTCTAAATTCTGTACTTAGGGTAGAAATAGTAGGTAAATAAATATCGGTATAAAAATTGTGTTCTCTTTATTTGTTTAACCACTTTAAAGCCATACAGTTTACCTAAAAGGCTTCAAATTAAACCTATTTCAAAGGAAAAAAAACTAGGAGCTTTATTCAAGCTGGTTAACAAAGACAAAAACTAATGCTTGAGTTGGCCATACACAGCTAAGATTTGTTTTTTGTTCTGTCTGTGGGCTCTAACAAATTCCTCATTCCACACTATACGGCATGGATGGATGAATCTCCCACTGGGACTATTGTGTTCTGACAGCCAGAACCAGCAGCAGTCAGAATACCCAAACAGTGGCAGTGGCAGCTGCAACCACTGTTTGGCTGAAATTTTTCTGCCCAGCTCCTTCAACTGAAAAATGTTAAGCAGGAGAGTGACTCCCAGACAGGGGCGGACTGACCATTCGGAAACTCGGGCACTGCCGAGGGCCCGGGGTCAGTAGGGGGCCCCATGAGATGCCCCTGGTACCTTTTTCATAGGCTTTTTTGAGTTTGGGTAAGGACACAGGGGCCTCATGATCCCCTATTGCCCGGGGGCCCCATGAGTTGTCAGTCCGCCCCTGCTCCCAGAAATTCACATAGTATACAGCCAGCTATACTTTCAGACTTCTCTCTCATGTCGACAGGCATTGTAGACACTTCCACTGCTAGACTGATCAGAAATTCAGCTGGTGTATAGATGCTGATGAGAATTTACCATAAGGATTACAGGTAACTACACTAGCAAAGTGTGTTCTTTCTGTGCCAGTAAGGTATGAAGGTGAGTCAGTATTATATTAATAATCTTTAGGCTGGCCGCACTGATTTCTGCATGTACATGTCGAGAAATGACACATTTTGTTATCGCTTTATCAAATCTTGATCTTCATCACTTAGTTTCCTTTACCACTGTTGTACATTAAAGTGGTTGTAAACCTTTTTTTAATTATTATTAATTTATTATCTTTTTTTTCGTTAGGGTATGGGGTTAGAGTTAAGTTTAGGACGCAGGTTAGTGGTTAATATTTTATTTATTGTCTTCTTCTTATTTATTTTTTTGGTAGAGTTAGGGTGTTGTTATTATTAATAATAATAATAATAACAATCATAATAATATTAATAATAATAAATGAATAAATAAATGTAAAATAAATTAAACAAATACACAAATAAAAAAAATAAGAAAAAGCCCTAATCCTTCCACTAAATAAATAAATATACATTTTTTGTTTGGGTGTTTATTTCTTATTATTTTATTACTATTATTATTATTTATTTATTCTTTTTTGAGTTAGGGGGTTAAGGTTAGGGGTTATTTATTTATTATTGCATATTATTAATTTCTTTTATGAAATATTTATTTATGATAATTTTTATTAATTTGTATATTTATTTTACATTTATTTATTCATATATTATCACTATTTTTTTCTTTTTACATTTTTTTCATTTGAGCAGAAAAATGCGCAAAAACATGCATCAAAACAAGTGGTGATGGAAACAAAATGTTAAATAACATGCAAATCTGCTCGATTTAAGGGACAAATAAAGCTCCAGAACTTGTTTGAGCTTTAGGCGTTTGACTTCAGGCAAATTGGAGTGGAGATGTGAACCATTTCCATTGAGAATAATTGATTTTTCTCCTCAAGCATTTTGGAGCTTTGAGCTTTGAGTTACAAATCACTCAAGTGTGACTGGGGCCTAAATGTCATTTCGGTCTGCTGCTTCAGCCTATGATTGACAACCTCAGCTCTTTTCCTGTGTGCTGTGTGAAGGGGGGGGGAGTGTCACTTTCCCCCAATCAACTCTTAGAGCTCTCCTCACTGAGCTCTGCAGTGTGTAATTTCAGCTCCCTGCCCGCTGTTTTCTGATAGCTCAGACAGGCTTTATAAATTCTGGACTTTATTTGGATGTAGAGAATAGAATACTGCAGATAAACAGTTACAACTTATGCAGTAGGATTTATTTAATCTCTGTGTATCACCTGAGGCCAGTCACTGGTAATATGTAAAGGTTTTACAACCAATTTAACCACTTCAATACTGAGAATTTTTACCCCCTTCCTGGCCAGGCCAATATTCAGCTTTCAGTGCTCTCACAATTTGAATGACAATTACTTAGTGTAGCACCCTCCTAGGTAGCTAGGGGGAGCTAGACTTCAATTGTTAGCTAGGGCTGAGTAACAGCCTGGGAGTAATAGCTAGCGGGGGTCTAGAATCGGTCAGAGCTGAGAGGCTCTGCAGACCAGCCTTCTGGAATTTCCCCCTGCTCTAGACTTTTGGAGAAAGGTCTAGAAGCAGTAGGTGGATTTGAGGAATGGCTGATTTGCACTTTTGAGGAAGCCTGACCAATCCCCAACAGGATTCTTGGCAAGGGGCCAGGACAACCGTTAAAAGTGATTGAGCCTGCTCAGCAGCAGGAAAGATTAGGTGGAAGAGAGAGACAAGGATGTGAAGCTAGAGGCTGAAGCCTATGAGGGGGCCCAGATGGAGAGGGGCTCGCCTGCAGGCAGAGAACCTTGGAAAGCTGAAAACTTGGGACCTCACTGGCCCCCTGAGAGAGGACCACCTGTGTGGCAGGGAAAAAGTGTCCCAACAGAAGGCCTGGTAGCAGCCACTGACCCAACAGCAGCATAGGAGAGGGACCAAGTGAGTAAGACCTGCACCCACTGGGCCAGTAAGGGGAAAGTAGTACTCTAGTGGGGAACTGAATTTGCTATCTTTCACAGTTTTGAAAGCCCTGGAGCACCAGCACAATGGAAACACCCAAAAAATTATCACATTTTGGAAAGAAAACACCCCAACGTATATTCTTTGAAATATAATGAGTCTTTTGAACATGTCATTTTTTTCCACAAGTGTTCAGAAAATGTGGGAAAAAATTATTTTTTTTTCATACAACGTTGTCAATTTATATGATATTTCTAACACACAGTATGGGGATACCACATGTGTGAGACTTTTCCACAGCCTGGCCACATACACAGACCCAACATTCAAGTAGCACCTTTAGGCATTCTAGGGGCATAAAAGGGGCATAAATTACACATATAATTTCCCGACAGCCTATCACATTTTTGAAGACCCTGGAGCACCAGGACAATGGAATTACCCACAAAATAACCATATTTTGGAAAGCAAACACTCCAGCAGATATTCTTTTTTAGTCTTTTGAACATGTCATTTTTTTCCACAAGTTTTTAGAAAAATGTGGAAAGAAAGTGAAAAAGATTTTTTTTCACACAAAGTTCTCAGTTTATAAGATATTTCTAACACACAACATGGACATACCAAGAAATGCACTCCAAAATACATTTTGCTACCCCTCCTGAATATGGCAATACCACATATGTGAGACTTTTCCACAGTCTAGAGGAGTTGTCTGCAGAGGAGAGCATTGGTCCAGGAAGCAGGCAGGGATGTATTCATCAACAGCAAAATGAATTGTCCAGACAGCAGGCTGGAATATGATTGATAAATAGGCCAGGGTCAGTACAGGCTCAGTACAGTCATCAGGATGAAATCCAGACAACAGGCAGGAATATGGTCCATAAAAAGTCCTGGGTCAGTACAGGCAGCAGGCAGAGATACAGTCAGCATAGCAAACGTATTGGTCCAGGCAGCAGACAATGAACTTGGTCCATAAAAAGTCCTGGGTCATTACAGGCAGCAAGCAGAGATGTGGTCAGCACAGCCAAAATATTAGTCCAGGCAGCAGGCAGGAACGTGGTCCATAAAAAGTCCTGGGTCTTTACAGGCAGCAGGCAGAGATATGGTCAGCACAGAAAAAGTATTGGTCCAGGCAGCAGGCAGGAATATCAGGCTTAGAGCCTCGGTCAGGTAAGAGGGGTAGAGGTTTTGTCCGCCCCAATCTCTTGGAAGCCTCCGGACTAACAGACCCTGATCCTGGAATTACAAAACCCAGAAAAAACCAAGAACTGTTTTTCTCTACTTCTGAAGACCCTCACTAATGAGGCAAAAAACATGGTTGATTAACAGACTGAGGTCAGTGCAGGTGGAAGGCAGAAACGTGGTTGATAAACAATCCAGACGGTAGGCAGAGGCATTGTTGGTAACAGGCCAGTGCCAGTTAAGGTGAAAGGCAAAGGTATGGTCAATCAAGGCAGCAGGCAAATGATCAGCACAGATAATAAAAATGGGGAAATGGCAGGCTGTTAAAGGGAACTAATATTTTAGTGACTTGTGATAAAGTTGGAAGCAGTCTCCAATGGCCAATTTAGCAGGGACATTAGGGACAATGAAAACTGGTCTCACCTAACATCCCCTCTGCTGCATACCCTACATTTTTTGGCGTCTTGTTCCTGTTTCTAATGATGGAATGTTCTCAGGAAAATGGCACTCATGAAGTCTGCTGGCACAATCGGAGCAAATGCTTTCTGGTGAACATCCTAGATTAGGGCAGTGATGACATCTTCTATAAATATGAGGAAGGTGGTGAGTCTTTCCATTGACTTTTGACCCATATGGAAAGGTATATTGCAACTTTCTTATACCAGAAGAGGGACTTTCTTGTTGATAAATAGGGCTGTAGCATCTGATCATTTAAATCCACCTCCCCCCATGAAACGATTATAATTGGGAATACACTCAGGCTTTTGGATGAGACTTTGTCTTCCGTGAATTTCCACTGAGGTGTCATTGTAGATGGTGGACAACACATACACACCTCTCTTATCTCTCCACTTTATGGACAACACTTCCTCGTTCCTCAGATTCCCCCCTTTTTAATCTTGTGGTCACTAGACTTTGTGGGAAGCCCTTGCTGTTTGTTCTGTTGGTACCACAGGCCAACGTTTTCTCACAGTATAGGTGGCAGAAAAGGGCAGGCTTGTGTAATAATTATCTAAGTAGATGTGATACCCCTTTTGGAATAGTGGAAAAGCCAGGTTCAGACAATTTTTTTCACTTGTACTGATGTAGGTTGGGCACTCAGGTGTCTAGAGTTGAGAATCTTTGCCTTTGTACACACAGAAGGTATGCACATATCCATATGGCAATGTCACAGAGCTTGTTGAGCTTCAATCCACACCTGGCCCTTTTTCTGGGAATGTATTGCTTTATTCTCAGCTGGCCAGTAAAGTGGACCAGGGATTTGTCCAGGCAGATGTTTTGGTCAGGAACATAAAGATCAGCAAAAAAACCCATTAATTAGAAGGTGAATTTTATAGAGGCTGACCTCGGGGAGGGCACTTTGAATTATTGCTGAAATGCAGGAAGTGCATTATCATGTCATAGCGAAACCTGGACATTACAGCTAAAAAGATTGGAATGTGATGGATGGGGGCGGGGGTGGACCAGTAAGAATGTAATTAGTTTTTTTTTTGTAAGCCCTGTGTTGATCGTAAGGCCCAAAAACAATTTAAACTCCTCCACTATTAGACGTTTCCATTCAAAGGAACGGGCATATCATGAATTGGGGTGGTCTAAGATATATTGCTGGGCAAAAATATTAGTCTGCTTCACAATTAATTGAAGAAAATGATCAAGGAAAAATACATTTAAAAAATCAATTGGTGAAATATTTCTGTGTTGGCCTGCACACCTAACTGTACAGTGAAAGGGGGGGGGGGGGGATTGTAGATGATCCTGAGCTGGAAGGCAGCCATAATGGGTTTGCCAGAGCATCTGGAAGATATGTATGGGCCCTGATTCTTGAGGTCTGGCGTAATATTCCAGCGCTGGTACCGGGGCTTTCATCTTGGGGTCTAGCGCCGTTGGTGATTGTTGATTGACCACTGGGGTGTATGGCACTGCTCGTGGTTGCCTGGTATCCCAAGTATCTTATATTTTTAGTAAGGACTGCTTCCTCTTCCGATTTGGTCACCCACTACTATCGATTGGTTCATATTCCGACGGTAAGCGCTCCCCGCTGTTCTCATCCGTCATACTAAATGCCTCCTCACTAGTATATTTTTTGGACACTGTATGATGGGTAAACTGCTGATGGGCAGCTGTGATGGGTACACTGCTAATGGGCGGCAGTGATGGCAGCTCTGTGATGGGTACACTGATTAACTGCACTGATGACAGGTTTACTGGTGTATGCTCTGACAGGTGCACTGATAGGCTGCACTGATGGATGTGCTGACAGGTACACTGATGGGCTGCAGAACAGCTACACTGATGGGCTTTATGGCAGGTACACTGGTGGGCTGTGCTCACAGGTACACTGATGGGCTGCATGACAGGTACACTGATGGGCTGCAGGATAGGTACATTGATGGGCTGTGCTCACAGGTACACTAATGGGCTATACGACAGGTACACTGATGGGATGCATGACAGGTACACTGATGGGCTGCATGACAGGTACACTGATGGGCTGCAGGATAGGTACATTGATGGACTGTGCTCACAGGTACACTAATGAACTGCACGACAGGTACACTGATGGGCTGCATGACAGGTACAGTGATGGGCATTGCTGACAGGTATGCTGATGGGTTGTGCTGACAGGTACGATGATGGGCTGCAGGACAAGTACAGTGATGGGCTGTGCTGACAGGTATGCTGATGGACTGCACAACAGGTACACTGATGGGCTGCTGTGACATGTACACTGATGGGCTGCTGTGACAAGTACACAGGGCAATCAGTACACTGATGGGCACAGTAGTGAAGGGGTTAATGTGGTAACTCACAGTTCCACAAGCTGGTAACAGTGCGTTATTTACAGTGAGTTGTTTACAGTTGTGAACGGCTGTGATTGGACACAGCTGATCACATGGTAAAGAACCAATTTCATTGACTCTTTACCCTGAGCGGAGATGTGCTGTGTCTGGGGGACACCGACCTCCTCCGATCACTGCTCTGCGCGCCCCCGGGGTCTGACCTGGAGGACATCATATACGCCCTCCTGGAGGGACAAAAGGCCTGCCTAGCCATCATTCTGCTATTGGCTGGGCAGGAACAGGTTAAACATGGCAGCACCACTCTGCATTTACCTCAAAGAAGAACAGCAAACAGTGATATGTTTTTGTGGTCTTAAGGTGTACCAGGAGCCAAAATCTATTGAAGGCTTTCATCATAATATGGCGACAGTGTTTTACCATGATGAAGTGTATGGATGAATGTATTGATAAGAAGAAGTTCAAAACTCAACTCTTAGTAGGATTAGTGATGCCCATAGTTTTTTAGGACTCACAAGGGCCAGTACTGGAACATTATTTAGAGAAGGGCTCAACAGTGAACAATGCATGTTGCAGTGAGGTGCTGTGCGACAAGCTGAAGCCTGTAATTCAAACCAAACAAGGAGGCCTATTGCAAAAGCTATTTTGTCATTGCATAGCAAATGTATGCCCACATACTGCTGTCCACACTGTTCAAACGCCTTGAGGTATTGGAGCGTCCTGCATATAGTCCAGATTCCACTCCCTCGAATTACCATCTGTTTGGTCCACTTAAAGATGCCTTAAAATGTATCTAAAAACAATTTTTTAAACTTGTGAACAGAGTATGGGAGGGTTATAACCCTGTCAGTTTTTTTTACCATCTGTGTCCCATTGGGGAGATTTTTCTTCACATCCTGTCCTATAGCCAAAACAGAAAGTGAGAAGGATGCCCTCCAAAGTGAGGAAATCCTGGAGTGTCACCAGAATTAATGTCCCCATTAGAAGATTTCACCTTTATTAGTGTTCTGATGTCAACCCAAAATTTGAGATTTTCTTTTACTTCCACTTTTAACGATAATGATAACAGGACAGTTAGAGAGGGTGAATCTCCTTAACAGAGGCGAAGACAGCAATAAAAACTGACATGTTCTAATCCCTCTCCACTCTATCCAAAACTACTAAAAAGTTTTGCATTTAGTTACACTTGAAGACATCCAGTGTTTGACTTGCTTTACATTGTGCTGCATTTCTTTGGACCCAGCATGGTGTTTTTTGAACTGCGGGCAAAGCATGTCAGCTGTAGCATTTTCTTGTCTAACACTGTGATTTCCATTAGCATGTATTCAAATGTAAAATGCAGCGTTCAACTAGTATGCCAGTTGATATGAACCCTTACAATTCCTTTCCTAAACATCCAATGACAAAGTGTTTATGGCAGTCAATGGGTTAACACAGGCTGACAGCTTCAATAGCTGCCATGAACTTAAATGTCACGGCAGCCTCTTTTCTAGCAGTATTAATGATTCAGTCTTGATCTCTCCTGCATTGCTACAAACAGAACCTCCCTTCCTATGATCCCATTCTTTGCACAGTGATTCCACCTCTGGAGGTCTATACATATGGAAGGACCCTAGAAGTTTGCACCTCAATGCACTAGGCCAGCCTTTCTCAACCAGGGTGCATTGATGTTACTTCAGGGGTGCCTTGGCAAAATGTCTAAAAATTGCCCAAAACATGTATACAAGCCAGTGGGTGGAACAAGCCTGCCTTTTAGTTACACAAAGCCACAGGTTTTCATTGTGCACCATTACGACCTTCTAGCCACCGGCGTCCTGACAACCAATTACATCATCAGTTGATAAGAAGGATGCCAGCTACCTGCACAGCAGACTAGTTTGACCCTCCCCTGCCCCCCTCCATCAGTGCTGGGGTCACATTAACTAAGTGATGGAGAAACAGTGAGGGAGAAGAGAAACATTGGAATACTAGTCAGTACCAGTGTGCAAAAGTGTATTTGCTTTGGAAGAATAAATCACCTCTAATGGGGTGTCCTACATGTGTGGATTTTGCTGCGTTATATAAAACTAGAATAGTTTTTCACATTTTAGAATGGAATGTCCTTTTAAAATTATGGACAGTCTTGAGGCACCCCATTTTAGAAAGAGGTGCCTCAAGACTGTCCATAATTTTAACCACTAGCCTAGAGGGCACTTATACCCCCTTCCTGCCCAGGCCGATTTCCAGCTTTCAGCGCTGTCACACTTTGAATGACAATTGCGCAGTCATGCAACACTGTACCCATATGACATTTTTATCATTTTTTTGTGACAGATAGAGCTTTATTTTGGTGGTATTTAATCCCCTCTGTTTTTTTTTATTTTTTTCTTAAACAAACCAAAAACCACTGAAAAGTTTGAAAAAAAACATTTTTTTTCTTAGTTTTTGTTATAAGATTTTGTAAATAAGTGATTTTTCTCCTTCACTGATGTGCACTAATGAGGCTGCAGTGATGGGCACTGATAGGCTGCACTGATGGACACTGATAGGTGGCACTGATGGGCACTGATGAGAAGGCACTGGTAGGTGGCACTGATGGGCATTGACAGGCATCACTGATGGGCACTGAAAGGCAGCACTGATATATGGCACTGATATATGACACTGATATATGGCACTGATAGGCAGCACTGACTGGCACTGTTAGGTGGCACTGTCTGGCACTGTTAGGCAGCACTGATAGGCAGCACTGACGGGCACTGATGCACACTGATAGGCGGCACTGACTGGCACTGATAGGCGGCACTGACTGGCACTGATAGGTGCCACTGATTGGCAGCACTGATAGGTGGCACTGATTGGCATTTATAGGTCACAATGACTGGCACTGATGGGTGACACTGAAAGGCAGCTCAGATGGGCACTGATATGTGGCATTGATGTGCACTGGTAGGCACTGATATGTGGCATTGATGTGGCACTGATAGGCACTGGCAGGTGGCACTGATGAGCACTGAGAGCTGGAACTGATAGACACTGACAGGTGGCACTGCTGGGGCTACACTGATCATCAGGACACACTGATCATCAGTGCCCTGATGATCAGTGCACATGTCCCCTCCGAGGAATGCTGATTACCGGCTCTCCTCTCCTCACGAGCTGTCAGCGTGACAGCTCGTGAGGAGAGAAATGCTGATAACCGGCATTTCCCTATTTATATGTGATCAGCTGTAATTGGACACAGCTGATCACATGACTGAGCCGACATCTTCGGTTCTTTCCGTGGATCGGTGATCTGCTGTGTCCTAAGGACACAGCGCACCGCCGATCACCGCGCTGCACGCTCCTGGAGCCGCGCATGCGTGGTAAGAATGGGAGGACGTCATATGATGTCCTCCCAGAACGAGAGAACCGCCTTGCATCCGTCATTGGACTTTATGGCAGGCGGGAGGTGGTTAAAGAGTGCCTTGACTGAAAAAAGGTTGAGAAACACTGCACTAGGCTATCTATCATAGGAATTCTGAGCCCACAGACTGCAGAAAAATTCCTTGTCTCTAAACATCACAATGTATAATATATATATATATACTCTATATATACACACACACTCAGGGGTGGACTGACAACTCATGGGGCCCCCGGGCAATAGGGGATCATGGGGCCCCTGTGTCCTTGCCCAAACTCAATAAAGCCTATGAAAAAGGTACTAGGGGCATCTCATGGGGCCCCCTACTGACCCTGGGCCCTCAGGCAGTGCCCGAGTTTCCAAATGGTCAGTCCGCCCCTGCAAACACTATATTTTCAAAAGTATTGGGACACCTGCCTTTACACACACATGAACTTTAATGGCATCCCAGTCATTGAGTTGGCCCACCCTTTGCAGCTATAAAAGCTCTAACTGTATATGTATGTATATATATATATATATATATATATTCTCCTAGATTGTAAGCTCCAAAGAGCAGGGCCCTCCTATCCCTCTTGTATTGAACTGTATTGTTGCTGTATTGTCTCCCTTTATATTGTAAAGCGCTGAGCAAACTGTTGGCGCTATTTAAATCCTGTATAATAATAATATATATACAGTGCTCAGCATAAATGAGTACACCCCTTTTGAAAAGTAAGATTTTAATCAATATCTCAATGAACACAAGAACAATTTCCAATTTTTTTTATAGAACATTTGTTAAGCTCATTACATGAAAGTAAGGTTACTAATATAACTTAAATTACAAAATCTTCATTATTACTCAAATTAGTTGATGCAAACATGAATACACATCAAAAACAACTACATCTAGTATTTTGAATGCCCTCCATGATTTGTAAGGACAGCCCAAAGTCAAGAACAACCTCTTTTAGAGCCTGAATGCTGGATGGAGAGTAATGCTCAACTTGTCTCTTCAGATTTCCCCATAGGGGTTCAATTGGGTTCAGATCAGGGGACATACTTGGCCACTGAATCACTTTCACCCTGTTCGTCTTCAGAAATGCAGAAGTGACCTTACATGTGTGTTTTGGATTATTAAATAAAGAAAAAATCCTCTTGTGCTGCCAAACCTAATATGATAAACTAAGAGTGGCTGAAAACACCAAATTGTGTTCCCACAACACTAAAAAATAAATGAATAGATAACCCATGCTACTCACTAAACCTAACAATAACACAAAACGTATTTCTTTTCCCACTGTTCCTACATGACAGTTTTTATTCATTTATGTAATATCATAAGGATTGTAAAGTTCTTTAATGTGCTGATGCTGGCTGCTCAAATCCTCCTGACACAGGCGTGCTCCCAAAACTACATTTTCCAGGAGCCCATAGTGTGTGAGCATGCTCCTAGGAATTAAGGCAGCATTAATTTCCTTGGAAAGAAAACAACACATTTATGAGGGAGAGGGACAGAGAGGAATGACGATTGGCAGATTTCTATAGTCTAGCTGGGGAGAGCTCAGGCAGGGTCAGGGACTTTAGTGCACCAGAGGCAGCATTATTAGCCCTAAAAAAAGGAAGTTAGGAGCTCACTGAATTTTAGGCAGGATTTGCTTTGCATGGTATTTTTTTTACCTAGACATCTATTTTACAAACTTTAGAGGAAGATTTCAGCAGCTTGTGGGGAGGTGCAGCGTGGTGCAGGTAGTTGCAGCAAAACATGGAACTTGTATTAAACAGAATACCAACATTACAGACACCCTGGTGGGAAAGCACTGCTAGGGAATCAACTCACAGCTCAACAATGTCAGAAGTATAGGAGGAGAGTTGCAGATAGCATTTGTTTCAGAGGGTGAAGCGCAGCCTGGCTGGTCCAGTCCCAAGATGGAAGCTCCTTTCCAGAATAGCAAGTTCCTAATCTTTCCTTCCTTGTCAGGAACCTTTCCCTACCACTAGTTACTTTCCCTAACAAGCAGGGATTCTATCCCTACACTAGTCACATGCCAGAAACATGTCAAAACCTGTCGGCAGAGACTTAAATAGACCCTGCTGACCCAAGATGGTTGCTGAGGGTCACGTGGGTGCACCATAGCCAACCAGAACACTGCTCCATTGGCCCAGAAAACCATAGAGAAACATTATTTCTCATGGACTTCCTCTCAAGGCTGAGGTGCCACTCGGTATGAGGGCCACCTGCAGTGGAGAAAACAAACCTCACCTGCCTATAAGCTCCTTGTGCTTGATTAGTTTATGTTATGTTGTCCATCTCTCATCTGTAGACACAAGTTTTGGACTCTCTGCTAAGCACAATGCCAAGCTCTACAAGTAAAGGGGAATGATTTGGCTACAGAGTCACTTTAGGAGTCTGAATTGACAGATTCCCATATTCCCATAGCATGAAGGCTGCATTTATAGCTCATATAATAAAATTACAAATGTGCATGTTGTCTTAAGCTTCTATTGTATAATGCTTTATTATTATTATTATTATTATACAGCATTTATATAGCACCAACAGTTTGCTCAGCGCTTTACAATATCACGGGAGACAATACAGCAACAATACAGTTCAATACAAGAGGGTTAGGAGGGCCCTGCTCCTTGGAGCTTACAATCTAGGAGCTTTATCATCCCAACTCCCGATTTCAGTAAACCCTCTATTAGTAATATAGTTCTTTGTCCTCCTCTGTTGCACTATAATACCACCTATGCTCCTATCAGCTCACATATCTATAAAACTCATTTAATAACCCATCATTTCATAGTGAATTAGCATATAATGACTTGCTATAGAGATGTGGGAAATAACAAATAGCTGGAATTTTGAAACCTTTTGATTTAATAGAATATACAGAAAATTACAGGGGAATGCATGAACACAAGTAAAAGAAACATAACCATTGTTTGTGCAATAGAACAACATAGCATTAGAGAGAACCCATCACGGTTTGTCAAAGCAGCACTTTAGAATCATCAGGCAGGGAATTCAAATTAACTGGGAAAACACATTGACAAAAAATGATATCACGGCATGAACCCACATTGTATTTTGAAGCCCTCTATTACCTGAGTCCTGAGTAAATGCTTAATAACGTGGTTTTATTAAGTCAAGCTGTGTCAGTGTAGAGATTAACCATACAATAATGGTGTAAATGAAGACATTTTGAAGGGTAATTGTGGTGTGCATGCAGGAGTCACAGTAACAAAACTAATAATCCATATTTACTACAGTAAATCCTTTAAAAGGTATATTTTCCTACATTGTGAGGATTTACTTGCATCCACAGATTAATACTTTTAAAAACTGGTATCATCATCCTAATTGCCATCTGAGTGTTGCACAAAGAATATTATTAAGTCAGGTAAAAAGCACAGCAATTTCTGCTAATCAATCTACCATCTCCTTTCACTGAGAGCTCTAAACTGGAAATAGTTGAGTCTGGTAGCTATGGGTAACTGCATTTTGCATATGATTATTTCATGAATTCTTAACTAAGCCTGTTTAACTATATCAGCCTTGGGTTGTATAATCCATATTGAGATCCATACACTATTATACAATGTTATTTACTCAAAGAAAATACAGAACAGTTTCCTAAAGTGTTGACATTGGAAGTTGAATAATGTAGGCAAGGATATTTATTTAAATTAAAAAATATATTAGGTATACCAGGACAATTAGATTGCAGTAAATGAAAGTAGATATTAATGCTGTCAGTCCTCCATGCTCCAGGCTACATTCACAACTGTGCATCTTGTAGCTTGAAGCTCAAAGATGCTCAACAAGCAAAATCCCATTCATTTCAATGGCCCTTGTGCACATTCGAGTCTCAATAGGGGCCATTGAAATGAATGGGGCTTTTCTTGTTGTGCTTCTTCGAGTTTCGAGATACAAAATACTCAGGTGTGAATTACTGAATGCCACCATGGTGGCTATTAAGTAGTTAATAATATTGCCTTTGGCACTGGTTCCTTGGTTTAGACTCCCTTCATATCTGTCTGTTATTTAGACTAACACCCCAAAACCTTATTACATTAGGCCATATTGCACCACCACGCCCATGCCATTCATTGTTGTGAACTGCAGTTTACATATAGTGAATAGGCTGCTGTAAAACATGTTAAATTGTGTGTGTTAACACATCGCAATAGTCATAAGAGATGGAAGGGGCCGTATTTTCTCCCGGAATATCTATGGGTTTTTGTTGTCCTATGTCCATGGGTGTGCTCTGAGTGCCTTCCACTATTCAAAAAACATGCAAATGGCTTAATGTTATTCTCTTAAACCCCCTCCAGTGCGAATAATAAGTGAATTTAATTGTGAGCTCTATAGGATACTTATGTGAGTAAATCTAAGTATATTTTAAGTTTTGTGGTATATGACAGTGCTGCAAATTTGTGGGAGTGATGCCATCGCGGCCTGGCTATTCAAGTGATTAACAGATGGAACCCGAAAGCAAGATCGACGGAAGTGCCAATCACTGACAGTACAGCTCTGGAGGGCATCCTTTGACAGGTAAGTCTGTCATAATGTGCTAGTATGCGGTGCATACTAGCACATTATGACATCGACCACCTGGGGGCCATTAAAAAAGTAGTGGAGTTTAATGCCATCTTAACAGCTCTGAAATTGCTAAGATGAGCCATAGATTATACTATTTTCTTTCCTTCCATCACAGGTTGAAAGAAAATTGTTCAATTTCCCCATCAGCACAGTCAGTCCCTTCTGCAGTGCTGTTGTGTTCTGTTAGCAGGGAGCCTTCCCTGCCAGCAGAACAAAATGATCACTGCTGGCAGCTATAGCCACCAGCAGTGATTGCATGCAAAAAATCCAACAGTACACCCAGCCTGCCCATAGATGGATTGAATTTCAGTCAGTGCCTGCTGAACCAGCCAAGAATAGATCCATCTATGGCCAGCTTAAAGCACATGACTTATTATAAATAGTTTTATTTTGACATATTTAATTCAATGTATGTTAGTGGTGGTCAGTGGGAGATGTGTCTCTTTACACCGGTGGTCAGCTGGTCAGGAGAGCTGCAGAATTCTGGATTTGTCTGCAATGCTCCACTCCATTGTAGTGAGAGCAGCGAACAAAAAAAATTAGTTTTCTTGTGCCTTTGCAGAGACTTGCATTTTTCAATGTTTTTGCAGACATACGTAGGTCTCCTACATAGAGTGAATGAGCCCTAAAAATATGAATACAATCTTTGTTCTACCAATATAGACAGGTTCACACTCTGGCCCTTTTAGGGGACAGGATATGCATGGCTCAGATTTTTGCCAGCCCACTGAAGCCAGCCTCTTTTGCTGTGGGATTGGAATGGGCAGTGAAGAGAGAGCTGCAGGGGAGAGAGAAATATGGTCATTGGCTGCAACCACAGCCGGAGGAGGAACCCAGCCCACTGCCCGTTGGACCAAAGAAAAAAAAGAAACAGGCTGGGAGGAGGAAGGACACTATGAAATGAGTGAGGGGGGTACTTTCTGGTGCTGTTACTGAGAACTCTGTGGGAGAAGGGAAGCTACTGTGTTGAACGGTCATGTGTTTGCTGCAGAAAGTCAGAGACAGATAGAGCTGTGTTCAGTCCCTGCCTGCCCTACCCAGTAGCACTGCACAGAGACACTGTGAGCAGCCTAAAACTTCTCTTGATGGGAGAAACGGCTGATGCATCCACGTATTCCACTGCTGCATCTAGGACTACTGCCATTGCATTTCAAGACTGCTGATTCAGAAATTGCTGATCCAAGCATTGCTGATCTAGAGACTACTACTGCACCCTGGATTGCTGCTACTGCATTCAGAAATTGCTGATCCAAGGATGCTGTTTCAAACTCCAAGGAGAGAGAGATTGCCTTACAGGACATTGGATTGCTCAGATGCCAATTTACCATGCCATTTGTAATCTTTTGCTTACAAACGTTTTTATAAGGAGAATAAAAATAGCATCACTTCATGAAGTATGGTATACAACAAGAAAAAGGCACATAAGTAAAAAAAACCTGTCTAATAAAACAGAGTCTTAGAAAATGAAAGTTCGAGAACATAAATGAGGTAGGCAGTTAGATATACTGAACATTTTCACAACCAACAAAAATTCAATGTCAATAAATCTATGATAACCTTTCATTCTAACAATAAATGCCGATATTACTTCCAACCATCCCATTTTCTGTTGAATAACTGCATCTTATCTAGCAATGTATATTGAATACATTCCATAAGCATAACCATATCAACTCTACGCAGAACAGAGGACAAAGGGACTACTGGTGCCTTCCAATGAAGGGCAATGACCCGTAGGGTAGAGACGCAGATAGTATGAATTATCCTCATTATGTTGACCGGGATCCTAAGAATAGGAGAACCTAATGAACAATTTTGCAATGACAAATTTACTGGTGAATCCACCAGGGCCGAGGCCACCTCAGAAACTTTACGTTAGATTGAAGAAAGACTAGGGCAAGCCCAAAACACATGCACCAGAGTGCAAGCAAGGCCACAACCCCTAAAACAGAGGTGTGACGTTCCTGGAAACATGTTATGTAGTCTAAAGGGGGTATAATACCAACGGGTTAAAACTTTAAGGGCTGTCTCATGAACTGAAAGAGACCTAGATCCCTTATGTATATTATCCACCATGGATTCCCAGTCCTCTTTTGAGAATGTAATACCGCAATCAGCCTCCCATTTCTGTCTATATAAGGGGGGTGCGGCAAAGATGGCAATTAAAAATAACGATATAAATCCGAGATAAGACCCCTACACCTGGGAGAGTCACGACTGATACGTTCAAAATAAGTGATCGGGGACAAGCGTGTCAGTCCAAAATGGGAAATAAATGTCTTATTTGCTGATATCTATAATATCTGTAATCTTTTGATGGAGATACTGTTCCATTGCAAAAGACGGGATTTCACCACTGGGGACAATTACAAGCTTCCTTATACTTTCTCTTACACTATTGTGGATAACAGATCTTTTTGGTTGGAAGGAGGTGGCAGACACCATCAAAACACTGCAAATTTATGAATGCCTGCATCAAATGTCATCCAAAATCTAAAGTGAGATAAGTTCACTGCTTCACTGCTGCAGAGCACTTGAAAGCTCTTTGGGATATGTATGGAAGTGTGGAAAACTATGCCAAACTGACCTATCTATTCAAACACACCTATCAAAAAGAGGGAGAGAAATTGTCCACTTGTATTACATGCTCAGGAAGGATCCTCTACTATATTATATGTAAGAGTGGAATAGGGACAGAAAAAAGGGGGGCCAAGGGGACGCTTGAAATACATCGAGTCTCCCTTACCCGTTCAGAGGTTGACAGGTCCAGATACCAGTTCCAAAGCACACTGAAAAACATAGGTTCGGTCTAGGGGTGTGTTTTTTTTCTTTTTTAAGATTTGTGTTTTTGAACACAGCTGGGTAAAGGGATGAGGGTGCAAGATACTCCAAAGCACACACAAGCATTAAAGGGCAGATTCTCAAGCAAAGTCCTTCAGTAGAATCCTTAAGTATTTTTCACGTACCAACCACCAGGCTTAGGGAAAGCCTGAAAAAAAATCTAAAAAATGAATTCCTGTTCAGCTGGATACAGAAGAACCAAAAACTAAAATTTATCGAGCCTAGAGCAGAGGCACTAACAATGTGAGTAAAGGCTTGCTGACTAAGGTTCTTAAAGAGAGGCACAACCTCTAGACCCATTTCATAATCTGGCCTACCTCATCGCAGGCTAACCCGCACTTCAGTCTATCATGAATGCTGCTGCCAGACTCATCCACGTTACTAACTGTTCTGTATCTGCCAGCCCTCTCTGCCAATCCCTCCACTGGCTTCCCATTGCCCAACGGATAAAATTCAAAACACTAACAATAACGTATAAAGCATAACACTGCCTCAAATTACATCACCGATCTTGTCTCTATATAGCACCCAAACCGTACTCTCTGCTCCTCGCAAGACCTCCTACTCTCTAGCTCCATTATCTCCTCCTCCCATGCTCGTCTCCAGGATTTCTCCAGGGCTTCCCCGTCCTTTGGAACTCCCTACCCCAATCTATCAGACTATCGCATAGTCTGCTGGCTTTTAGGCGCACTCTGAAAACCTATCTCTTCAGGGAAGCCTACCCCGCCCCAGCTAATACTGGAATCCTCTACTCTTCCAACCATTCCATCCCCCACAGTTATTACCTTTTGTACCACTATCCCCTCCCTCCTTGATTGTAAGCTCCAAGGAGCAGGGCCCTCAAAACCCTCTTCTATTGAACTGTATTCTTGTATTGTACACCATAATGTAAAGCGCTGAGCAAACTGTCGCCGCTATATAAATCCTGTAAAATAATAATAAATATCTTCTGCTGTAGATACTGTTTGATTTAAAAAAAAAAGAGGATTCCACCACTTGGGGACAATTACACATTTCCCTGTCTTACCCTATTGCAGAACACAGATTTCCCCAGCTGAAGAGTGAGCCCTCCACCTGCTAAGGGCCCTAACGCTAGAAGACTCTATACAACCATTGTCCAGTAAACAAAAGGACTTTAGTTAGTGGCATATATCATTATATTATACCTTTACTCTCACAGTGTTGGTGTTACTGAGTTGTTGCATCATTGTGTTGGAACTTTTGAAAGGTTTTTTATTGATGTCTGTTTCCTAGGGAAAATTTACCCTCGCTATTTTTCCTGTTAATTGCTGTCACATGGATTGAAGGTGAGAAAAACTCCAATACTATGAGTTTTCTACCAGAACAGTAATATAGTAGAATCATCCCAATAGGGACACCTGATCCAGTAACAAATGTCTAAAAGAAGATTCACTTCACTTTGGAGAGATTTCTATTCACTTCTCATAGTGTTTACAGGACAGGAATTAAACGAAAATTTCTCAAATGGTACAAACATAGATGAAAAAAAACTGACAGAGGTTTTAACCATTCCCTACACTACCCAAAATGGGGGAAAAAAAATCAGTTTTGGCTTTAGATATACTATGGGCTGGAATGAAACCTTTCCATTTTAAAACTTCTGTCCTAGTATTAGATATCAATTTAATGTGTTATATTTCATTAGGTACTGACATCACCTGTGCACTCTATATTATAGTATGAATAACAGTGATGGCTATCTTAAGGACATCATAGAGAAAAAGCTGAGATAATCCAGTGCTGAGGTTCACTTATTATTATTATCATTATCACAAAACAGATTTAGTCCAAACTGTTGTATTTTACCACCACTTACAGAATATTTTAGACTTTTATAAGGAAAGATTAATTATGCTTCTTAGATTGCAAGGTCAGGGAGTGGACATGCCATACAAGCTCTGCAGATTTTGCAGGCCTTTTACTGAGTTCCTGGCCCCTACTGCACTAACCTGGATAACAGGATTCTATTCTGGGAACTATAAATGGGTGGGTCTTTTCAACACTTGCACTTAGCTTGCATTTCAGCAAACTCAATTTCGGCACCTATCAGAAAATAAGAATGGCCTCAGCTTTATTAGGGCTTAAGGTGTATGTCTACTTTTGCAGCCAAATTGGGATAACACTTAATTTACATTTGCTGCATGTTTTAATTTACATAACATAATACAAAAAATTTTATTTTCTCGTTTCCTAAAATTCAAAAGTTTTCCTATTGTATGCAGGTAGGGCTGAGGAGGCATGGTTATCATAATTAGCCTTGACTGTACTGTGCTGGCAGAGCTCATTATTAAATATAAACTAGATTTGAACATTAAAATACCAGTAGTGATGGGACCCTCAAGGTGTATATATTCAAGCAACTAGAAAATGTCTCCCTTCGCCAATACCAAGGAGGTAGGAGGGGACAGGGAGATACAATGGGACTTTAAAAGCAGAAATAACACAGTCAATATAAATACAAAGCATAAGTCTTTATTAAAATATTTAAAAACACAATAAAATATGGTGCAATGTGCCCATATCATCAAATATATAAAATATATTTAGAATGGATCAATGCGTTTCACAAACAAGTCAGTTCCTCAGGATCCATGCCTCTTGACAGTATGTTTGTTGTTTATCTATAAGAATAATTAATCACATACATGAATTACATTCACTTCCAGACAGAAATTCGAAAATTGACATAGATTTGAGCATTGTCTGTTCTAACAAAGTGTTACAGATATAAAAGCTGGGCTTCTACATTATATGTTAAAGCGGGGAAACTCAGGGCATCCCTTTTTGTCAGTTGGGATGGATTGAGTTTCGTCTCATTTCAAATTGTTTATTGTATCATGCAGTCTGCCTGAGACTTGCTCCAAACAAACATCTAGAAAAGTAGGAAATACACTCACCGGCTACTTTATTAGATACACCTGTTCAATTGCTTGGTAACACAAATTGCTGATCAACCAATCACATGGCAGCAATTCATTGCATTTAGGCATCTAGACGTGGTAAACAACTTGCTGAAGTTCAAGCCAAGCATCAGAATGGGGAAGAAAGGGGATTTAAGTGACTTTGAATGTGGAATGGTTGTTGGGGCCAGACAGGCTAGTATGAGTATTTAAAAAACTTCTGATCTACTGGTATTTTCATGCACAACCATCTCTAAGGTTACAGGGAATGGTCCAAAAAAGAGAAAAAATCAATTTAACTGAAGTTGTGGTGTGGACAAAAATGCCTTGTTGATGTCAGAGGTCAGAGGAGAATGGGCAGACTGGTTGGAGATGATAGAAAGGCAACAGTAACTTAAATTACCATTTGTTACAACCAAGGTATGCAGAATACCATTTCGGAATGCACAACATGTTGAACCTTGAAGCAGATGGGCTACAGCAGCAGAAAACTACATCGGGTGCCACTCCTGTCAGTTAAGAACAGGAAATGGAGGCTACAATTTGCACAGGCTTACTAAAATTGGACAATAGAAGATTGGAAAAACGTTGTCTGGTCTGATGAGTCTCGATTTCAGCTGCAAAATTTAGATGGTAAGGTCAGAAGTTAGTGTAAACACCATGAAAGCATGGATCCATCCTGTCTTGTATCAATGATTCATGGATGTGCAGCCGACAAATCTGCAGCAACTGCGTGATGCTATCATGTCAATATGGACCAAAATCTCTGAGCAATGTTTCCAACACCTTGTTGAATCTATGCAACAAAGAATTGAGGCAGTTCTGAAGGAAAAGGGGGTCCAATGCCATACTAGCAAGGTGTATCTAATAAAGTGGTGGGTGAGTGTATTTCTTTAACCTCCCTGACGGTATTCCCGAGTGTAGCTCGGGGTAACATTTCAGTACCAAAAGCGGTAACCCCGAGCTACACTCGGGCTTACCCTGCGGCACTGCTCCGGCAAGTTGTCTTCACTTACCTTACCCTGCGCTCCCACGATGTGTCCCCTGCAGCGTCCCCGGCCATCTCCTCCGGCCGATGCCGGCATCCGGCTTCTGTGTCCTGTCCCTGTGACGTCGGGACGTACGGGCGCCGCCGCCGGCGGGAAATTTAAAAATTTTAAAAAATGTCATTTTTTTTTTTTTACATTTTACACAGTAAAACATTGCTGTTTCAACCTATTTCACATACATATTGTCCCTAGTGCTTTGTCCTGCGCCCTGCCTGCATTTTGTCTATTCTTTCTGCCTGGAAACTGAGAAATGTCCATGGCGTCCAAAAAGTGTCCCTTTAGGTCAAAAGCGGGTTTAGATCAGCTAGAGAACAGCGATAGTAAATCAGAACCACTTTCAGAATTGAGTGATAATGATTCGTGGGGGAAATTCGTCATCAGAAACTGAAAACGATTTTGCGACTGAGCTCAGCAATGTGCGAACTTGGCGCTCTATTTCACATTTCAGTGTTTTTGGTTTGATTATATTATTGAATTAAATTTTTTATTATTTTTATATTATTTTTATGATTATTTATTAAATTATAATTTATGATTTTGTGTTTCAAATTTTATCATACCCGGGATGTTTACTAGACTCTTGTTCGGACAGATTTCAGTGAGTTTTTCCTAAAAATTACAGCCTACAATAAAAAAAATACATATTTCCATGCAAAAAAATGGTACCGCTTTCAGCACCAAAAATCTGAAATAATCATACCGCCAGGGAGGTTAAATAATGTTGAGGTATACTGTGTGAATTGGAGCCCGTAACATATATAAAGTACAGTTTTCTCAAATGTGACTGCAAAAATGGAAAGACACTTGTCTAATCATGGAGTACCTGTTGGTGCATATGAAGAAGAGAGGAACAACAATAGACACTCTCAACACTGGCTTATCTTGGAGAAAGAATAGCATTCAGACAAAATTTTCAATAGGTCTGATTGATCTTCCTCCTGGTGTTTGGTAGATATTGTCTCCACGTCCAGTCATCTTGTTTCTGTGAGTACATTTAGGCTTCATTCATACCACTTCCATTTGTATGCTTTTTGCTTTATTTCACAACAAAAACATGAACATGCATGTTTGTAATTGAGCCAGTTCTCTTCAACTTCCATTGCAGTGCAAGAGATTATTTAAAAACACAGGGCATAAAATAATATACAAAAATACATACATAAAAACACATAGAAAACACAAAAACTCATGGCAATGCATCAAAAAGATTTTTAAACTAATTTCTTGCATGCATAGTAAACAAATCCTTAGTAAACAGGGCAGTTGGCTGTACAATCTTGTGAGCTGATAACTTCATGTGCTTTCTCATGGTGCTGCACACCTACCTGTTGCACTGTTCCCAGCTATTTTTGTGAATTACAAAATACCTCCCGCTTAGTTATGGAGAAGAGAAGAAGGGGAGGTGTTCTGTAATCCTCTCCTAGTGGAAAAATAGATGAAAATGAAAATAGAAGAAAGAAAGCCTAAAAAAGGAAACTAATACAGCCATCACATCTAAGAATTGGTAAGCTGCAATATAATAAGTGTTTGCTTTTGGGTTTAATACTGCTTTAAGTAGAGAAGATAAAGTCTGTTTGTTTTGTATATTCTATAA
The DNA here is from genome assembly GCF_062004578.1 of Staurois parvus. Lineage (NCBI taxonomy): Eukaryota > Metazoa > Chordata > Amphibia > Anura > Ranidae > Staurois > Staurois parvus. The sequence goes on from NW_028318915.1 coordinate 399,221, forward strand.
GTCTATTGGGAACAATGTGGCCCCCAGACTGGTGACTTACAGTCATGGCCAAAATATTGGCACCCCTGCATTTCTGTCAGATAATGCACCACTTCACCCAGAAAATTGTTCCAATTACAAATGTATAGGCAATCTCATGTTTATTTCTTTTGTTTGTATTGGCATGACACATAAACGTGGAGAAACAAGCAATATCATCATATTGACCTATATTTCCCCATTATTATTAATGTATATTTGAATGGATGCGATACTTGTGGATCACCCTCGTTTGTTGTATTTGAACACAGGACATGGACCTCTAAAATGGTATCATATATACACTGTGTATTCTTTATTCTGAATAATTATTTATTTTAAAGAAAGGAATGTTGCAAAAAAATTTTGGGAATAGTAAAATGGAAATTATTCCATCCATTTATTTTAAATCAGTAAGAAATGTTTCCTTATGTACACGGTACATAGAATCATGCACTTATACACATATACATATTCACACTTCCTACTGAATAATATTGACACATTTACAGCCTACAGACCTCCACCATATTGTTAGTGTCATCAATGTTTTTCATTATTTACTTGACTTTGATCCTTTTGTCTCAGAGACCTTAGCAACAAGGATTTAGTTGGCATGGTGTGAAATATGTGCACACATCACCTGCTCACAGAGCTGTCCTTCAAATTCCCAGCCATAGCTTCAAACACGCCAGCTTGCCCTGATGTGCAGCACATGCAACTTCTTAATTACCTGATTCCCCTATATTTTCTTCCCCCGGGAAGTAGCATTGTGAAAAATAACATCCGTGCACACCTGGCATTGTTAGGTAGGGGCAGCTCTGTATGCTCCATCTATATTTCTGTGAGACAGAAAATATAATATAATGATGCCCTTCAAGATCTCCACATCTCAGCGGCATGTCTTCCTTGTGTAGAAAGGTTCCTGCTTGGAAAATAAGTTATTAAGCTACTTAAAATGTTGCAGGAAAGGACACTTTCTCTTTTCTCTTCTTTTCATTTTTTTTTCTGTCAAATCCCATTACCTGAAAGTATAACACTGTCTTCTTAAACTAGAAGGTATTTACTGGCCCTAATTTCCATTATATAGCTAAAATACAAATGGTTATTTCCAAGGCCCAATCTAGGGGGTTTCTGGGGTGGGCTATTGCCCCCTATATTTTAGTTGTGGCCCCCCAAAGCCAACCGTAACCTGTCACTATAATGCCCTCACCGACCACTATGCTGCCCCAGTCTGACACTATACCACTCTAATCTGATACTTGACTTCTCTAGCCTTACACTATACTGTCCTTGACTAACACTACACTGATCTCAGTTATTTGTTGTTTTGGGGGGGTTCTGCTACCTGTGTCCAGGCTGTGCCCCTGTTCTCTTCCCTGCCAACAGTGACCCCCTGTATTCTATCCAGCCAGCAGTGACCCTTGTCCTCTGCCCTGCTGACCTCCCATCCTCTGTCCCCTGACATTTTTACTGCATCCCCACATCTGGTGGGTTTTTTTTCTATCACTAAGTGCCTTGCATGTTAGCCTATGTGTCCATGAACACATAGGCATTTAGAGAAATTTAGAGGCAGGGAGATTTAGAGGAAGAAATAAAAAAAAACACTGCCACTGTCCAGGAGCAGCAGCATTTTGGCAGAACAAATTGTTGATGCGTGTAAACGCATTTAAATGCGCATTAATGCTAGGTTTAGCGCTTGAGTGTTCATTCATTTCAATGGCCAGAGTAAAATATAATGCTGGACAGTGAAATGAGTTAATGCCCAAGTGTGTGATGCACCTAAATGCAATACACGCATCTACAAACATCAGTTGTTTCTTTCTGCCAAAACCCTGCTGCCAGGAGATGAGACGTCTAGGAGAGATGTCCAGTATGTATGAGGCCTTATAATCAAATAGCAGTGCATTACGACTTGCATAAAGCTATTTCGAACTTGTGAGTCATCTTTGATGCAGAATATGGAAACTATGGCTTTTATAGGGAATACAACAGACATGATAAGCCTATAGTTTAATTGCTTCCTTTCCATGTTTGCCCTAGTGTGTGTGAGTAGTGTTACCCTCTTGAGAGCCACTGGTTTTGAGTCCCCCTATTTTCATGCACAGCCAGGCAACACACATTTTCCATTCTATTGCATCCAAAGTTAGCAATCAGTCCAAGGGTTTGGCTTTGTTGTTTTATTGAGCGTTAAACAACTTGGATGGGGTCTAGGAGTATATGGGATGCCCAGCAGAACTGAAACAACTTTTGAGGACTTATATACAAAACAAACAGTAAAAAGCTTAAAAAGTAATCCAGGACTTTCTACTCCCCTTTGAGTGGCTTTTTGTCTCTTGATGAATCAGCACACAGTCTTTATTAGGAGCACTCAGTCCCCTTAAATTGACCTTTTCAGACCCCAGATGAAAATCTCCTCATCCATCTGGCTGTCATGAAAAGTGTATCTGGGCAAGGGATTCTGAGACACATAAAGATACTGTCCCAGGAAGAACTAGTTAGGTATGGCACCTGGCTGCCCTCTCCCATGTAGGCCCAAGGAGTGTAGAGGTACTCACACTATCCTGTTCCTGTAGCTTTGAAGGTGAAGCTGCTTCCAGGCCTTATGCTGGGCTGGCTTCCTGTCTTGCTGACAAGCATTCCTCCCCCAGCAGACTGTAGAACAATGGAGGTCCCTGTTTCCAGCTCCAAGCCTGTAGGCAGACCCCCTCCTCCTCCAGCGCCCCCTCCTAGGCTCCACATCAGCAGCACTTCCTCACTCCAGCTTCCACCCAACTCACCCTTGTTGGCAAAGCTCTCTCATATTTATGGACCGATCTCTCACACTGCCAAGTCTCCTGCCTGGGATTGACAAGACACCCGTAAATATGCAGATCAGCCCTTCCTCATCCCCACCTACTGGCTTCTAGAAACTTCTGCAAGTCTCTAGAGCTGGGGGAGGTACCAGAGGACTGACCTGTAAAGCCCTCCAGCCCTAACCTAAAGTAACATTGCTGACTCATACCCAGGCTGATTCAAACCCAGGCTTCTAGCAAGCCTCTAACAAAAAAATCACTATCTATACTAGAAGACATAACATGAGTATACATGTGAGATAGGGACCATAGATCGGAAGCTCCTTTAGGGAGCTATGTAAATTGTTGGTCCCATAAAAACATATGCAACAAAAATAATTAATTACCTCTGTTAATTAATATACATTCCCATATGTAGCATTAAGAAAATGTTTTGGTGAATTGAAACTATCACTGGTCCTAAGGCCATTTACCCATATAACATACTTTGCTTGTAGAAAATCATCCACCTATAGATATACAAAGTATTCCCAAGTTAAAACTGAACTACAGACAAACAGAAAAAATACACAGATGAAATACATATAGACAGCTCTTGCACCTGCCAAAGAATTTGTATTTCTGTCCACCCAGTCCTGAGACTTACACAGCTCTGACACACAGCATTGAAACTCTACTTAACTCTGCAGCCAGAGCATGTAAAATACTCTGCAGCCAAAGCATGGACTTTTTCTTTGGAATCTACCATGGTGGAGTTTATCATTTCTTTACTCCAATGTAAACCACAGACCTGGGCTCACTGATTATTGGAGGAAAATAATGCACAACTAAACGCCATGTTCTCTTTCTTCAATCCTATGGCCCAGCTGTATGATGACCCACAGTGAACCGCCACCGCTGAAGCAGCTCTTTATGTACACCAGCAGGGCCACAGAGCGGTCAAGGACTATGTCACTGACTTTAGACACTGGAGTGCAGATACCAGATGGAATGACTCAACCCTGCGACATCAATTCCGTGTGGATCTCTCAGAGGGTCTCAAGGATGAATTAGCTCAGGTCGATGTGCCAAGTTCTTTGGGAGCTCTAATCATACTATTAATTCAGATTGATCGTTGCCTATGCGAACGCAGATTGGAAAGATCCACGCAGCAGTTCCATCATGTATGGATGATGCCTAAGATTCCTGTTCATCCTAACCCAACACCCAGGAATTCTGCTCCATTTGCACCAGAGGCAGCTGAGACTATGCAACTTGGCCTGATACATCTTTCTTTACCCCAGAAGAACGCCAATGCCGCTGACTGAACAATCTTTGTCTATATTATGGAGAAGCCCATCACTCTGTGCATACCTGCCCAGCTAAGTTGTATACTGTAAGTGTATTTCTATCTCTTTAGCTAACCAGTCACTCTTGTTTGCCAGCTCAGCTCATACAGCTCTTCCTGTTTCCTTCCAGCTTCCAGGAAGAGTCGTGTCAATGACCACAATTATTGATTCAGGAGCTTGTAGCTGCTTCATCAATCTGTCCTTCACAGCACAGCAGCACATCCCACTACAGATTAAAGGAATTACTGTATTCTTGGCTGATTGGTCTTGCATAAAATCAGGACTTGTGACAAAGGTGACCCCACCACTCCTGACTATCACGTCCACCAAACACGCACAACCAGGTGCGCGCTTGTCACCAACACTGGCACCAAACAGGCGATTTAAACAAGGCTGCAGCATTGACTCATTGCTGTTTGGTCTACAGCTTCTGTGTGCTTTGTTCTTGACTTCTGTGTCTGACCTCTGATACTGACCCGACTGGCTCTGACCGCGTTTGTCTGCCACCTGCCCTGACTTGTCCCCGGATTCTGCTTCTGCCTCTAGTTATTGACTGATCTGCCTCATTGTTGCTGACACCGGCCTGTGACCTGACTATTTTGCTGGCTGCTGTTTATGCCTGATCTGCCTGACTGTTACCGGCCCATCTTGTCTGACCCTGCATCCTGCTCATCCAGCCTGCCACAGCTATGCAGTCCAGCAAGCTCATATCTGGCTCCTGCTCTCTGCTGCGCATCCACAGTCTGCTGCCAGTCAAGCTCCATACCAGCTCGTCTGCCACCAGCCTGTCCTGCTGCCACATCAACCTGTTGAAAACTGCTACCCACGCAGACTACTAGACTGATCACAGGCATTCATACCCCGTGGCTGCTGTCTCACTACCAGTGGCAACTGAGCCAGAGCTGTGGCGGCCTTTCTCTTCACGTCAGGCTCACTAACCAGATATATGTCAATGCCTCTCCAGTGCCGTCCTTCCAATCCAATCCTGCCTCTGCTAATATTTACGTCGCATCACCAGTTGCTGCACACAACCTGCTCCTCAATCAGTGTGTCCTGTGTTCCTGCTGCCTTGCCTGAGCACCAACCAGTCTAGCAGTTCCAGAAGCAGAACCAGTTTAAAATGGCACAGTGCTCCTTTGGGCCTTGCACTCCCTGTCATCAACTCCAGGGGTGCCTGGACCTCAGCTTCAAGGGAAACCCTTACATCACTTCAGCCTCCAAACAGTTACATAACACTGATACTTCTGTTGGACGCCACCACCTTGAATATGATGTCATCTGACTTAAGTGACATCCTATACCAGCATTCCTCCCAACTTTAGAACATGAGAATGAGGGACACTTGAGGGAGATAGGTGCCCTGGCAAAAAGTGGCTGTGGCTAAATTATGGTGACCTGAAGGGGAAATCTTTCCTCAGTGCCAAGGGCATTGCATGGATTGTAAAAAAAAACTGAGGCCTTTGAGCATCCCAAGGTGAGTAGTAATGCACTGTGTGCACCTGTCACAAGTTAGCTTGCAGCCTTTTGTGTGTTTACTCTTACCTCCATGCTGCTCTTGATTCCTTCATATGTGTGTTGTTCTGTGCTCACCTATGGACGTCGTCTGCTATTCCCTGGGCTTTATGTCCTTCCCTTCCATCACTTCCTGTCCCACCTCCTTGTCTGCCTGTCTATTTAAGATGTGCTCAGACTGGGCCACATTGCCTGAGCAACGATTGTTGTTGGAGCTCCCCAGTGTTCTTCTGAATCTGTTTAGTATATCTGTGTACCCACCCCGGCTTCGTCCCTGACATTCCTTCTGTATTGTCTATCCGTGCACCGACCCTGGCTCATTCCTGACATCGCTAATGTTCCGCCTGTCCTGACTTTGGCTTGCCTACTGGATATCCTGTCTCTACTCCCACTGCACCCTGCTCCCACTAGCAGTCTATTCTACCTCAGCTGGGTGTACCTGGGGGCTGCGACCTGGTTCCAGCCTGCTCCAAGTCCATCCCCACCATAAGGGGCCCTGGTGAACAAGCAGGCTGGGGGCTTAGACCCCGTGCCCTGGGGAACCCCAAGCTGTGGTTTTATAGAGCTCACTACCATAGACGTGACAGTTTGCTCAGGCCATGAGCTCTTCTGAGACACCGTAGCCTGTCCTGGAACAACTGGAGGCTTTAGCACTGAGAGTCGAGGTCCAACAGGCCTTCCAAGAACAGATTATGCATTGTCTGCAGGAACTCTCCTCCTGGTTGGATCAGCTACAGGCGGGGTCGACTTCCTTATCCTCTGCTCCGGCTCCTGCTGTTCCACCTTCCGTGGTTCCCCCGGTGGAACACCATCCTACAAGATTCCAGATGCCTCCACTGCCTCACTTCTCTGGTGATCCCAACGCTTGTCGAGGCTTCCTCAATCAATGCTCGATTCATTTCGAGCTAGCAGCCGATCATTTCCCTACCAATCTTTCCAAGGTGGCATACATGATCTCCCTCCTTTCAGGTGAAGCACTGGATTGGGCCTCACCACTGTGGGAGCGTCAAGATCACACTATCTCTAGTCTCTCAGCCTTGGGGAAGCCCAAGCTGTGGTTTTATAGAGCTCACTACCATAGACGTGACAGCACCATTCAGTGGCAAACAGTGGGTGTGACCTAACTGTTAACATTAGAGGATTAAGGTCATGATTAAACAAAACCCAGGCCTTCTTGTACCTATAAAATATGCTTTCATTGTTGTGCCATAATCAAGAGTCTCACAGACACCTCAGTACAATGAAAACATGAGACACTTCCATTGCATATGCACACTAAAATATACAGAGAGGTAATGTTTTGTCTAAGCCTACCTTAACCCCTTCACACCTAAGGGTAAAACAAATCTAAATGCCTAAGCACAATTTTGCAACATTGACATGCGTTAGTAAAACCGTACATATCATCACAACTACTTTGTACATCCAGGTGATTTATACCTTGTTTTTTTTTGGGAAAAATTGGACTTTCATTTGGTGGTAAATAGTAATAGATATCTCCTGATTTTTTTTTATTATCAAAGGAAAACTGACCCAAAATAGTGAAAAAAAAATTTTTTTTTATTTAGCTATGTGTTTCTTGTTACTACCATAACCTACCACCAAAGTACAACCCAAAATAAATTCTCCAGCTCTTGACGATCGCAGCGATACCATATACAGTATGTGTATGTTATTTGCTGTTTGTACCAGTAGTACAGCCCAGAAACTATAGTGCACATTTTGTTTGTTTTTTACCTAAAACACACTGACACTGACTGAAACTGATACCATTTTTTTTTTAAATCCTGACCTTTGACCCTGACCTTTTGACCTTGACCTTTGATCCTGACCTTGACCCAAACACTAACCCTGGCACTGAACTAGATCAAACCTTGATCAAGGTATTTTTTCTTTATTTTTTCTTTTATTTTTTAATATTTATTTATCTTTTACCTTTTTTTTAAACAAACATTCTTTTTTCCTCTCTATGCCAGGAGTTAGAGAGATACAATGTACCTCTCTCCTCCATTCATAGAGAGAGAAAAAAACAAGGGGGCCGGGCTGTACAGTGACTGATCACTGTGATAGCCAATCAGAATCTATCACAACGATCATGTGACCCAGAATCGGGAGTACTGGGTCCCGATCGTTAGAACGGGACCCGGTGCTCTCAGTGACACTGCGGTCTTTGTGTTGAAAGAGTGCAATGTGGCGTGCCCCTTGCACAAAGACAGGTACGCAAATATGCGGCCCCACAGAAAAAAGCCCAGTTCTGTGAGACCGCATATTTATGTTACATCGGTGTCAAGGGGTTAAAGAGGCACTTCATTAAAATAGTCAGCCAACAGCTGTTGAGGCAATGAACACTTTGGTCAAACAAATGTAGTGTACAGTACAATGTATATAGTGCAGGAGTACTGCAGTCAGTACTGGGTGAAGGAATACATGACAGACAGATAACAGGGGTCAGGAGTATATAATGCACAAAATGCAAGGAACAGGAATGTTTAATGCATAGTAAGGGACAGGAATAAAATACAAAAAGAGAACAGAAGTTACGGGTGTGTAATGCACAGTGTGGGGGTCAAGAATGTGCGAATTTCCCCTCACAAGCAATACTTGCCCCCACTTTACCCTTTTAGCAAAAATAACCACTCGCCCCCCCTCCCCCCAAAAAAAAAAATCCTGCACTCAGTAGGCTCGCCTAAATCCCCCTCCCTAATCCCCCTGCTAGTAGAAATGCTCCCTCTCTCCCAGCACAAATTGTCCCTCAAATCTCTCCTTCCAGCACACACCCCCCCCCCCAAAAGAACAAATTGTCTTTGATATCCTGCACTAATCCTCTCTGCACCTCCCCCCAATCATTCCTCCCATCCAAAATTCGTAACCCTCTTCATGCACAAATTCTACCCCCACCTGCAAAAAATGCACCCCGCAAAAATCTTCTCCCCTTCTAGCACAGCCACCTCTCCCCAGCAAAATCCCCCCCCCCCCACCATTACATAGTGCAATCTTCACACTTCAGGTCAACTTGGCTCCCTCCACGCCAAGAGAACATCCCTCCTCCCGAGCTCAGTCCCCTGTTGTGTTATAATACACGTTACAGCAGAGAAGGAGCCTACGGGAAGCTCCTTGCTCCTGGCTCTGAGGTGTATTAATGTGACAGGAAGCTTGCATCTCTCCCCGTTGACTGCCACAATAACAGAAGGCAGAAGCAAAATCAGAATCCAGGCCAGGGTCGATATCAGAAAGGCAGAAGAGGCACAATCCAAAGTCAACAACAGGAGATTATTATTATTATTGTTATTCAGGATTTATAAAGCCATGGCCAAAAATATTAGCACCCCTGCATTTCAGTCAAATAATGCACCACTTCACCCAGAAAATTGTTGCAATTACAAATGTTTAGGCATTCTCATGTTTATTTCTTTTGTTTGTATTGGTATGACACAAAAAAGTGGAAAAACAAAAAGTCTAATCTGACACATTCCACGCAAAACCCCAAAGATGGACTGGACAAAATTATTGTCTCCTTCTCAAAATTGAAAGCAATAATTTTATTCCAAGTTTGTGATGTTCCTGTAATTTGTAATTAAACTCACCTGTATCAATTAACAGGTGCTGACAATCTAGAAATCACACCGGCAACCAGTTAAAATGGTCAAACATTGACTCTGTTTTGTGTCTCTCTGTACCACATGAAGCATGGAGAAAAGAAAGAGCAACAAAGGATTGTCTGAGGATCTGAGAACAAAAATTGTGGAAAAGATGGACAATCTCAAGGTTATAAGTCCATCTCCAGAGATCTTAATGTTCCTGTGTCCACTGTGTGCAACATTGTTAAGAAGTTTACAGCCCATGGCACTGTAGCTAATCTCCCTGGACATGGGAGAAAAAGAAAAATTGATCAAAGATTTTAATTTCTTAGGTACTTTTATAGTACTGTCAATTTACGCAGCGCTTTACATATAAATTGTACATTCACATCAGTCCCTAACCCCAAGGGGCATACAATCTAAGGTCCCTTACATTCATACATACATATACCAGGGCCAATATAGACAGAATCCAATTAACCTACCAGCATGTCTTTGGAGTGTGGGAGGAAAACGGAGTACCTGGAGGAAACCATGCAGGCACAAGGAAAACATGCAAACTCCAGGCAGCTGGTGCTGTGGCTGGGATTCAAACCAATGACCCTAGTACTGCCAGGCAGAAGTGGTGACCATTTAGACATTGTGCTGCCCTCAACAAAGGATTGTTCGAATAGTAGATAAAGAACCTTGATCAACTTCCAGAAAATTCAAACTGACCTCCAGGCACAGGATACAACTGTGTCAGCTCACACTATACATCGCCATCTGAATGAAAAGGGACGCTATGGTAGGAGACCCAGGAGGACCCCACTGCTGACACAGAAACATAAAAAAAGCCAGATTGGATTTTCCTGTTTTGTCTTGACCGTGTGCCTGGCATTATGAAATCTGAAGACTACCAAAGAAATCTGGGGTGCAATGTAGGGCCCAGTATCAGAAAGTTGGGTCTCTGTCAGAGGGACAATGGTCCAAAGCACACGTCAAAAAGAACCCAGAAATGGTTTCAGACAAAGTGCTGGAGAGTACTGAACTAGCCAGCAATGAGTCCAGATCTCATTCCCATAGAGCACCTGTGGAGAGATCTCAAAACAGTAGTTGGGAAAATGAACCCTTCCAATCTGAAAGACCTGAAGCAGTTGGCAAAAGAAAATTGGTCCAAAATTCCAGTAAAAAGGTGTAAGAAACTCATTGATGATTACAGGAAGCAATTGATTTCATTTTTTTTTTCCAAGGGGCTTGCTACCAAATATTAAATTGAAGGTGCCAATAATTTTGTCCAGTCCATTTTTGTGAGTTTTCGTGGAATGTGTCAGATTCGGCTTTCTGTTTCTCCACTTTTTTGAGTTATACCAATACAAAAAAAAAGAAATAAACATGAGAATGCCTAAACATTTGTAATTGCAACAATTTTCTGGGTGAAGTGGTGTATTACCTGACAGAAATTCAGGGGTGCCAATATTTTTGGCATGACTGTATAGCAACAACAATTTGCACAGTGCTTTACAACATGAGGGCAGACAGTACAGTTACAATACAATTTAATACAGGAGGAATCAGAGGAACCTGCTTTTTAGAGCTTACAATCTAAAAGAGAGGGTCAGGTGATACAAAAGGTAATAGCTGTGGGGGGTGAGCTAATGGAGAAAGTGAAAATACAGTTGTTAGGTGGAGGCGGGATAGGCTTCTCTGAAGAGGAGAGTTTTCAGGGATCACCTAAAAGTGGACAGATTAGAAGATAGTTGGGCAGATTGGGGTAGGGAATTCCATAGAAAGAGCAAGGCTAAAGAGAAGTCCTGGAGGCACATACATGGGAGGAAGTGACAAAGGAGTTAGAGAGCAGGAGGTCTTGAGAGAAACAAAGAGAATGATTTGGTTGGTATTTTGAGACTAGGTTAGTGATGTAGCTGGGGGCCGGGTTGTGGATGGCTTTGTAAGTCTGTATTTTGAATTTAATTTGTTGGTTGAGCTGAAGCCAGTGGAGGGATTTGCAGAGAAGGGTAGAAGACACTGAATGGATGGTAAGGTGAATGAGTCTGACAGCAGCATTCATGATGGACTGAAGGCAAGAAATAACCAGGGAGTGAATTAGGAGCTTTGCAGTGTCATTTGTTAGGAAGGGGTGCATTTTGGAAATGCTGAGAAGGTTGAGATGGCAAACTTTGCACAGTGATTGGATGTGGGGCCGAATGGAGAGTTCAGAGTCTAGGATTAGACCTAGCACCCTGGCATGCAGGGATGGATCGTTGGTTGCACCGTTGATCTTGAGAGAGACATCAGGGGAAGGGGCACAGGGGGGAGGAAATATTATGAGCTCGGTTTTGAATAGACTGAATTTGAGAAAATGGTGTGACATCCAGTCTGATATGTTAGTCAGTAATTTACTGATGCATGAGGAGGCTGATGTTGTAAACTGAGGGGCAGAGGGATCGATGTGGATGTCATCAGTGTAGAAATACTATTGAAAGCCATGGGAGGCTATCAGTTCAATCAGGGAGGAGGTGTAGATTGAGAACAGAAGATGTCCAAGAATAGAACCTTGGGGAACCCCAACAGAGAGAATAAGAGGGGAGGATGAAGAAGAACTGTATTTGACATTGAAGGTGTGGTGGGTTAGGTAGGATAAGAACCAACAAACAGTACAGTCATCAAGACCAAAGGACTGAAGTTTTATGAGAAGGAGTCGGTTGGTCAATCGTATCAAAGGCAGGCAGAAGGTTCAAAAGTAGGAGTACAGAATAGTGTCCATTGGTTTTAGCTGTTACTAAATTGTTTGTGAGTTTTAGGAGAGCAGTTTCTGTGAAGTGTTGAGAACGAAATCCAGACTGAATGGGATCATGAGGGTTTGTCTCAGTGAAATGGTTGCTCATTCGGTTTTAAACTAGACACTCAAGCAGTTTGGAGGAAAAGGGGAGCAAGGAGATGGGGCGTAGGCTGTTAAGATTGGTGGGGTTCAAGAAAGGATTTTTAAGTATGGGTATGACTAGTGCTTGTTTTAGAAAGTTGGGAAAGATGCTAGAAGAGAGGGAGAGATTGAAGATTTGAGTTAGAGAGTGTAGGATAGAGCCAGAGGGTGACCGTACTATTTCAGAGGGAACAAGGACCAGGGGGCAGGTGGTTAGGTGGGTGTTAGAAAAAGTTTTTAGCAACCTTGTCTATAGTGTGGGAAGTATTGAGTGTACCTGTGGACATGGAGGTGTTAAGTGGGGGAGATATCTGTAAAGTGAAGATCTGATCACGAATTGAGATTAAAGCCAAGTCAGAAGGCTAGCTGTTTCAAAGCACAGGATAATCAGGGTACAGATCTGGACAGAAGTCACTGAAGAGGATTAGCACTCAGCAATTCCCTTTAGTTCTGTTATGTCTTAAATAGACCATTGGGTGTGAAAAGCACACTAAACCACACATGCACATTAGCAAATACACGTGGATGCACACACAGCCCTGACTCTGTGTACATGGCCACACACATGTTCTTCCTGACACTGCCTTTCCTTTCTGCAGTTATTCTCCACTTCAAGAAAATCCGCTTGCTGACCAGCCAATGCAGCTTTACTGCTACAGGACGGCTGCTCTGTGCAGAATCACGTATACAGTATATAAGTAATTCTGCATTTCCCACAGAATTTGCCGAGCCCGCTCACCTGGCTGTGCTGTGATTTGTCACAGCACATGACGATCACCGTGTCCAGGCCAGTTATTTACTGCTGGCACCCGGCTCTGAGTCTCACAGAACACAGCTCTATGAGAGTAAACAGCACAGAGTTATGTTCCGTGACAGGGGATCTAGTTGGTCTTTCATTCCAGAAAGAAAAAAATATTGTGGTAGTAAAATACCACCAAAAGAAAGCTCTATTTGTTTGAAAAAAAAAAGATACAAATTTTGTTTGGGTACAGCGTTGCATGACCACGCAATTGTCAGTTAAAGTAGCGCAGCGCCACATAGCAAAAAGTGGATATTTTTTTTTTTTAAATTGCAGGGGGTTGGTAACAAAATCATCTGCCCTGAGGATTAAAATACACTAGATACACCACATTATGTATTCCTTTATTTAAAAAAATTTCAGCGTATTGATCATGCTCAGCTGTAGGTAGAATTCTTTTTTAGCAAGTGTTCTCTGAGAACCTGAAAATTATTTCAAGGGTTTCTCTTTCAATCCTCCCCCAGCAGTTACATAAGAGTTTATGTAGAAAAGTGAGAGAAGAGGGGCCAGCACTGACAGTAAGAGGGTAGTTCTGTGATATGTAAGGAGAGAGGGGGTTGTGCTAGGGAATAGACTCTTCCTTAAAAGATAATTCACCTTTTGGACAAAAATAATAAATGCACATTTTTTTGCAGGTACAAAAATGTGCATTTATTATTTTTGTCCAAAGGAGAATGGAAAGCATTGCATCAGTGATCAGTAGATTGCTAATGCCATGCAGGTCTCCTGCAGACCTGTCTGAATATCTGCTAGCCATACGAGATGTACGGCCAAGCAGATATGTGAGATGGGTAAACAGCCTATCATTGTTTGAACACTGTTTGTGTGGAAGTAAATTAATGTTTTGACTGACATTCTGCGGTTTAGCCACAAGATGTCCCTGTTTTTCTAACACAGCCTCAGACTGCATAGATATTTGTATATTCATGAAGAGGTGGGGTTTTGCACACAGAGTTGGAGTTTAGTGAACAGGAAGAGGAGACTGCAGCCATGTTTTGGACGATGCTGAATGAAGGGGCCGTGTGAGCTGAGAATCCGATGAAATGCAGGTGTGAATGTGTCCCTCACTAACCAGAGCTGCAGCTGAGTGAAGCTGATGAGATTGTGGCCAGGAAGCTGATGAGATTGCTGCCAGGAATGCTGATGAGATTGCTGCCAGGAAGGCTGATGAGAGCAGAGAAGCTAAGCAACATATAGGTCAAGACCGCAATTCTTGTTGGAGAGACATTTGTTCTGTTCAGAGTCACCAGCGGACACAAAGCAAAAAACCAGGGTTGATAAGATCGTGCACGCAGCTCATTTCAGTGTTGGCGCCCTGAGACTGAGTTTAGGTCTATAATTAGTTAGTTAGGGTCTCTGTTTGTGTCAGGTCACAAGTGTTGTTACTGATTATTGGAAGGACTCCACAACTTAAAGTGACATTTCACATTGGAGAGCTGATAAAATCCTACAAACTCAAGCCAGACTGGTGTTTTGCTCAGAAGGAATACTCAGGCACGTGCTACAGGACCAGTTTTGGGAGAGGGAATACTGTAGATATGTGTAAGATTGAAAGCTGTTGTGCTGCACCGCAGGCTAGCCCATACCATACAACCATACACTGATTCCTGCTCTTTTAGGGTAATAACGGGTAAGGTGTGGCAGCTTATTTGTGACCGCCAGTAGGTAAATTACTTTGCTTTCTACCTTCATCCATCAGAAGGCACCGCGCTGTGCAGCACAAGGGTCTCAGCCTTTGGGTTGGGTGTATGTAAATTTATTGTATGTTTCCAGCATTTGTGGTTGTGTGTATTTGCCATTTGCCACATCTAAGTAAAATTCTGTTGTGGCAAAAGCTGATGTTGGGGTTGCTTTCCTCATTCGTAACTTCACTGTATCCTGGGGAGCCCACCCCGATACATGGCTTACAGATACTCTGACAGGAAGCTTCAAGGAACTACCATGGCCCTCCACAGCTAAGGCTGCCTGGACTTGTAGACACTCATTCACAGAACACTGTGAGCCCGGGTTCACATATATGCGGTGCAGTATATTGCATATGATTCTGTCAGGGCAGGAACGCTGGAATGGGCAGGCAGGCCTATGGTACGGTCACGCTGCGACTGACGACAGCCACTACCCACAGACCAGAGCCCCTCAGGGCGCAGAGTCTAAGCCCCAGGCTACCCTTCACCAGGGCCCCTGATGGTGGGGATGGACTTGACGCAGCCTGAGACCAGGTCGCGGCCGCCGAGTGACCCCAGCTGCGATAACGACTGCCGCCAATGGCGTACAGCTGGTGGGAGCTAGATGGGAACACGAGTAGAGTAGTCAGACAAGCCGGGTCAATAACAACGGAGCAGACAGTACTAGACGGTAGGCAAAGAATACTCAGGTCAGCAACGGAAGGTCAGGTAAAGGGTTAACGCAGAGAGTAGTCTTGTCCAAGCCGAGTCGGTTACCAGGAGAGCAATGGGAACAACACAAGAGCTTGCAACAGGGCAACATACAGGACACAAGTGCAAAGCACACTTGCAGACAGCAGGTTTAAATGTGCTCAACCACACCCTTCTGAGGAAGAGCCGCAGAAGCCTGAAGGCATAAAGGTTCCCACCATGCTTTGCAGAAAACCAAGATGGATGCCAGCTCATGGAGATGCACAAGCTCTGAAGAAAGGTAGGACCTTGACAGATTCACACAGGAACCGCACCGCATTCTTGTGCAAATCACATGCGATTTGTGTGCGGTGCGATCGGAGCCATACATTTTGTATAGCTCTAGTCGCACCACACCCGCACCAAAAACGTGTAGGACCCTTTTTTGGGTCCGCACTAGAATCAGATCGCATAGGTATTCACACCTATGCGATCCGATTCTGCACATTGCACCGCGTTTTGAGGACCACTTTCTGGGTTTTGTTAACATACACACCCACAGCGGTTCGCAGGAACGGGGTGCGGAATTCGCACAGAAACTGCTGCGAAATTCCTCACCGCATCAGTGTGAACCAGGACTGAATGAGTGACGTGGCTGTGTGGCCAGTAGGGTTGCCACCTCATCCCTTTAAAACCGAACACATATTAACCCCTTGATGCTGACTGTATGCAAATATGTGACCTCTTGGTGGCTGGGCCTTGATGCCAAGCAGCCGCATATTTGCATACCATTTGAAAACACATAGGTACTGAGAGCGCGCTCCCTGCACATATGTCGGTGTCTCACCAAAAAGTCCTGATCTCTCCTTGTGATCGGGACCTTTTCACATCATGTAGCCACCATGACAGCGAATCACGGTGGTCACATGACTCTAAAACGCTGCCCTGCCTCCCGTCATCTGAAATCCCTTAAAGGCGCAGGTGTGAAGAGGTTAATTACCCAGGTTCTGAGGCCAATTAAATGCAGATAAAGCACTAGGTGAGTTCAATTACCACCTTAATCAGCCACAGAACCTGTGTAATTAATATGTTTTCGGTTTTAAAGGGATGAGGTGGCAAGCCTATAGGGCGGAGCCCCACACGGCTTCGCTGTTTTCAACTCTGACAGATAGTGCGGGGAAACTTCTGCCCATACTATCTGTCAGAGGGAAGGGGACGGTGGGCGCTGCTGTGGCTATGGGAAAATATTACATGTTCCACCCTAAAAATGGGTGGAGCATATAACATTCCCAAAGGTGAAATTATCCTTTAAGAAGTCAAATCTGCTTGAAAGCGCAAAGACACATTTTAAGTGAATAAAAACCTTTATGAAAAGGAAAATCATTCCAAGTAAGCATAGAAGATCTTTGATTTTTTTGTGCTTTTTCCTGCAATTTTTTAAGATGGTGATCTTTGCAGCATGCAATTTATTTTTAATTCCACTCCCTGCGTTTTATCAGAAAGATGTTATCTTTTATGTTATTTTTTTTCATCATTCAAATCAATGAGAATTGAATAACCAGCATGGCCATATCTCTTCCAGTCTGGTTAAATGAGCGTCTTCACATCCCCATAATGATGCAGCCGGACCCTTGAGGATGTTGTGCTTTGTGACTGCGCTGCACTTACTACATTTTAAATGGGTGAGATAATTTTCCTGACGATGAGGTAAGTGACTGGCCTGGCCAGAAGCAAGAAAGGTTACCATGTGATCATTCATGTAAACATAAATACTATTCCTGCGGGACAATCAGAGACAGCTGTGTCTGTTGTTGAGCTGCTCTCAGAGCCTGGTGCAGAGGGCTCTGGGGAATTAACCCACAGTCATTTAGACTGTCTGGCTTCTTAAAGGGTCCAAATTGCTGTGCTGTGTCCCCTAATACTGGACCTTTGTCACATATTACATAACGCACAAGAATGTAGAAGACAGGGGCTCCTAACACACATTTTATTATTAAGATAACTACACTGTGCACAATTGATTCGCTACACCCATTTGTTTCACTTGTTGTTCAGACAGTAAAATGAGGAAGATGTGACTTTGACAGTAGCATGATTGTTGGCAGCAAACAGGGTAGTTTCAGCATCCTTCAAATTACAGACTTCTTGGGACTTTTGCTTTGTAGTTTGCACTCCTGACTTACAGCACTGGGGTCCTCAGCTTGAACCCCAACCAGGACATTACCTGCATGGAGTTTGCATGCTCTCCCTGTGCTTACATGGGCATTCTCTGGGTACTCCAAAGACTAGCGTTGCCACCTCATCCCTTTAAAACCAAACACATTAATTACACAGGTTCTGAGGCTAATTTAATGCAGATAAGACGCTAAGTGAGTTTAATTACCACCTCAATCAGCCACAGAACCTGTGTAATTAATGTGTTCGGGTTTTAAAGGGATGAGGTGGCAACCCTTCCAAAGACATCCTGGTAGATTATTTGGCTCCTGTATAAATTGGCCCTATTGTGCATGTATATACTATATGCATGTAAGATAGGACCTTAGACCGTAACCTCCTTGAGGGTAGGGACTAGGGTTGCCACATCATCCCTTTAAAACTGAACACATATTAATGACACAGGTTCTGTGCCTGATTAAGTTGGTAATTAGATTCACTTAGTGCTTTATCTGCATTAAATTAGCCTCAAAACCTGTGTAATTAATAGGTGTTCGGTTTTAACCACTTAAAGTCTGGACACTTTCACCGCCTTTCAGTCCAGGCCAATTTTCAGCTTTCAGCACTATCACACTTTGAGTAACAATTACCCGTATTAAATTTCTATCCATTTTTTGAGACATATAGAGCCTTCTTTTGGTGGTAATTGATCACCACTGGGTTTTTTATTTTTTTGTTATACAAATAAAAAAATCCTGAATATTTTGAAAAATAAAAAATTTTTTGCTTTGTTTTTGTTATAAAATTTTGCAATTAGATCATTTTTCTTCAGAAATTTAGGCCAAAATGTATTCTGCTACATTTTTGGGGTAAAAATAATCCAAAACAGTTTATATTATTTAGTTTGTGTGAAAGCTATAGAGTCTACAAGCTATGGGATATATATCTGTAAAATTGATCAGTTGAGATCCTAAAATGCCGGACGCTGGTATGGGGTATGGCGTTGATCAGGACATTAGCATGAGGTATAGCGGTGATCAGGACGCTGGTATGGCAGTAGCCAGGATGCTGTTATGGGGTATGGCTGTGGTCAGGATGCTAGTATAGGGTATATTGGTGATCAAAACGCTGGTATTGGGGTATGGCGGTGATCAAAACTCTGGTATGGGGTATGGCAGTGATCAGAGCTCTGGTATGGGGTATAGTGGTGATCAGGGTGATGGTATGGGGTATAGCAGTGATCAGGATGCTGGTATGGTATATGGGGTGATCAGGATGCTGGTATGGGGCATGACGGTAATCAGGATGCTGGTATGGTGTATGAAGGTGATCAGGGCCCTGGTATGGTGTGTGGAGGTGATCAGGGTGCTGGTATGGCATATGGCAGTGATCAGGGTGTTGGTTTGGGGTATGGCGGTGATGCTGGTATGGGGTATGGTGGAGATCAAGATGCTGGTATGGGGTATGGCTGTGATCACAATGCTGGTAAGGGGTATACCAGTGATCAAGGCGCTGGTATGGTGTATGAAGGTGATCAGGGCCCTGGTATGATGTGTGGAGGTGATCAGGGTGCTGGTATGGCATATGACAATGATCAGGGTGTTGGTTTGGGGTATGGCAGTGATCAGGGTGTTGGTTTGGGGTATGGCGGTGATCAGAACACTGGTATGGTGGTGATCAGGACATTTGTATGTTGTGTGGGGGTGTTTTGGGTGCACTGGGACAGGTGACAGGGCCTCCCTTTATTATTTTTTATTGTTACTGTGGGGCAGTGATCTGGGACACTGGGGCACTATACTGGGGCACTGGGGTGTCTGGCACTGCAGTGTGCGAGCGTACAAGCAGCCTGACAGGCCGCTGTACACTCACACACTGCAGGATTGCTTCTTTCCTCTCTCACACTGAGAGCAGAGAGAAGCGATCTTTACTGTCAGTGTCCAGTGTTTACTATGTGAGTGCTGTGATTGGTCACAGCAGTCACATGGCAAACAGCACGTCATTGCTTGAACACAGCGGTAATGTGATCCGCTGTGTCCTTGTGACACACCGATCACAGGGCTCCGGGGTGCGCACTCTGTGAGCCGTGCAAGAGCCATCGATGTAGGCTGATGTACAGTAACGTTAGCCCGCTTCGGCGCTGCTTAACGTCCACCGTCTATGTATGGGAAGTGTTTAAAGGGATGAGGTGGCAACCCTAGCAGGGTCTGATGTGAATGTACTGTAGCACCCTCCTAGGTAGGTGATAGGTTTATGTATTTGGTAAATTTAGTTGTCACTCTGTAGGCAGAGTGACTGCAATTATTGCTAGGTAAAAGTATAGTTAGCTAACTGTGCTGAGTGAGCTGTGATCATTTAGTGAGGTCTGCTCTGTGTGCTCAGGTGCTGCTAGTCTGCCTAGCTTCCTCTGTATCCAGGAGACTGCAGAAGTTTCTGGATGATAGGTGTGGAGACATGAATATAGACACAGGCTCAGCCTAACTAGAGAGAGGGGCTCTAAGGCATGTTGAGTAACTGTATTTATTCAGTGAGCACACGGGGCTCTAGATCTTTCCTGGATAGGATTGCCCAAACCTAGGAGAAGGCACGTTGCCCTCGCAGGCAGTTGCTGCTGAAGGGCTTCAGGTGGGCTATGCAAGGGCCTGAATTGCTGAGACCTGGATTCCGCTGTGCTGACAGGAGCTTTCTCTTGAAGATCTGGTCTGGTACAGGGGTGGACTGACCATTTGGAAACTCGGGCACTGCCCGAGGGCCCATGGTCAGTAGGGGGCCCCATGAGATGCCTCTGGTACCTTTTTCATAGGCTTTTTTGAGTTTTGGCAAGGACACAGGGGCCCCATGATCTCCTAATGCCTGGGGGCCCTATGAGTTGTCAGTCCGCCCCTGGTCTGGTATCATAGAGGAAGGCATCCAGTTGCTCTTGGGCCTGCTGAATACAGACATCCCTAGGAATTTTAGAGACTGTTCTGTTTAACCCCCTCTGTTGCTATGAATTTTAGCAAAAGGAATACCAGCTGGTGTTCCAAAAAGCTTTGTCCATCTACCCACTACTACTTAAAGGGACACTGCTCTAAAGAAGTTACTGCTACTACTTGTTGCTACTGCTTAAAGCTGAAGTCCACTGTTTGATTCAAGCACAAACTCTGATATAGCTTGCCCTGAAGATTAGACAAAGCCCTCGATGTACATAGTTCCTAATCTGGAGTATCCCACCCACCTCCCTCATCCCTATCCTGATTCTTCAAAAATAAATACAATAAAACAGCACTCCTAGACTGCTTATTGGAGAAAGGTGTGAATGAGCCTATGTGCCTGGCTGCAGTGCAAGGTTTTTGGGGAGGACCTGGACAGTATTCAGAGAGCGAGAGAGATTGGAGCTTTTACCACATATCCATGGAAAAGCTGCTGCTGAATCCTAACCAGAAGTAGTGTTTATTAGGCAAGTGCTCCTGTGTGTATTAGTTTACTATTTTTGCCCATAGCTTCTTGGTATACATAATATCTAAAGACTGGTGACAGAAATATATCTGTTCCTTTGTTGTTTTCTTGCATGCACTATGCCAGATAGTTAAATCTGTGGTACGGAGTGCGTGTGCGTAGTGATCACATTGCTGTATGTTAGTAGGTGAACCTGTATATTGTAACAGAGTTTATATACAATGCCTGTGATTGTAATGAACTCTTTCCCTTCTGGTCTATATAGCTAGTTTTACCTCAGGATTCAATAACCAGCATAGGCTAGAGCCAGGTTAGGCATCCAACCCCCCTTCTGGTAGATAGAGGTCCAGTTGCATGACAAATTAGAACCTAGGTTGACTCTTGAGTCCATTATCACACCCAAGGCTGTCTTTAAGGAGGGGGCAAAAGGGGCAGCTGCCCTGGGCCCAGTGATTGTTGTGGGACCCAAAGCAGCTGCCCCATACTTGCCAACTGTCCCAGTTTACATTCCCTTGTCCCTTGAAGTCTTTGTCCCACGCAGTGTCCCAATATCTCAGTGTGAAGTGCTGTCACTTATGCTGCCCAGCTCTGCTCTGTTGCCATGACTCAAATGCAGACAGTGTCAGCATTAACAAGTAAATAACCGGCATTCATATGTAAATAGAGGTGGATCTGTGGCATTGAGGTTCTAGCCACCATCATCTCTGCTGAATTCTGCCCACTGGGGAGGTAAACAGGGGCATGCTTAAAAGTCCTACCTGCAACTGTGGTCACTGAGCCTACCATCAGCCTGTTCTACAAAGGTAAGCAAAATAATTACAGTTTGGGGGCACAGGTGAGCAAGGATGGGATGTTACAGAGGTAAGGAAGGTTGGTGCAAAGATGTGCAGAGGAGGTATGTGGAATTAAGGTGGAGGGTAGGTTAGAGTGAAGAGGACGGGGGAGGTTTGGGGTGCATGGGTTAGCAGGGGAAATCAGTCACCAGTACAAATTCACCATTACATTGGTGGTCAGTGTACACATCCTTTTACGTTGGTGCTAAATGCAGAATTCTCTTACACTGGTGGTCAGTTTAAATCCCCTCTTACATTGGTAGTTGATGTAGAAATGTCACCTCCCATCTCCATCCAGTACTGCCACTGATCCCATCCCCTTCACCACTCCCACTGATACCATCAATCCCCCAGCACTGCCACTGATCACACCCCCCCCCTGCACTGCCACTAATTCCAGGAGCCCTAGAATCTGTAGGAGTTTTCTGTCTATTAGTGGGTCCCCCCGCCTTCCCAGTCCATGGTGTTCAGGCAGTGAGATGATGTGCTGTAACCTTTAGCAACCAATCAGTGAGCTGTAATAATGTGCTGTAACCTCTGGCAACCAGTTGCATTTGTTGCCTGCCTAATCTGCTAAGTAACCTGATTTTGAGTCTATGCATGCCTCAAAGCAAGTGGAGAGCAAAATATCAAGGGGGGGGGGGCAAAAAAATATTTGCCCAGGGTCCAATCAATATTAAAGATGGCCCTGATCACACCACAATTTCTGCTGGTGAGAAGATGCATTGCAGGCCGGTTGGACACTGGTTGGAAGATCTCCTGAGCATTGCTGATCTTGTCTTTAGGTCTTCAATATTAAGACGTATGCCACATCATGATCATCCTCAGTAGCCCCTGCAACTGGGCTTTGCTGCCATATTCATCTGGAAATATCTTTACTAATAACTACAGTATATATACCCATGTGTACAGTATGTGCAGAATTCCACCAGGGCTCTTGTTGGGCCTAGGGTTGCCATCTCATCCCTTTAAAACTGAACACATATTAATTACACAGGCTCTGAGGCTAATTTAATGCAGATAAGGCACTAAGTGAGTTTAATTAATATAACAGAACCTGTGTCATTAATATGTGTTTGGCTTTAAAGGGATGAGGTGGCAACCCTAGTTGGGCCCTTTACTCATATTGCCTGTTTGTACATTGGATGTGTATACTATTATTAATTGTTTCTTAAATAAAATGTTTGTATTATTTCGCTACTGTTGTGTATCTATACTTATTATATTACTGGTTAACTTTCCTGGAAGGGAATCCACTCTGTTCACAGAGGCCCTGTCCTGGGAGGGGCACTGCCAACTTCATTTTCAAACCTACTCTTCCAATAAGAAAAGGTTCTGGTTCTCTTATTTACCTACAGATTTAGTGCAATATCCTGTTTGGGGAGGACAATGTTTCATACCTCCCCCGTCCCCAAAAGAGGAGTAATTGGAGATATTTAAGGGGTTCAGCATCTCTCCCAAAACACCGGGCCAGCATTGTCAGACTTGGAAAGTTAATTGGGACTAGGGCCAGAGCATTACAGGCACATTTTTTTTACATAACTCTGTTTATGTAAACATGTCATGATCATGGACCTGCTTTGCATAAGTAGTGTAATGTAAATAACTCACCTGTCATTCTGTCTACAAGTTTGGGTTGTTGCACTAAACTAATGGTCTGGACTTTAGTGAGGGTGAATGTGTACAGGTG
This sequence comes from Staurois parvus, assembly GCF_062004578.1. Taxonomy (NCBI): domain Eukaryota; kingdom Metazoa; phylum Chordata; class Amphibia; order Anura; family Ranidae; genus Staurois; species Staurois parvus. Next base: position 422,619 of record NW_028318915.1, read on the forward strand.
AGTGGGTATAAATCTTGATGACTGTTCTATGGTGTCTGTGTGTTTACTTACTTTCTTAGGTTTTTTTAGTGAATGAATAACAAGGGGTACTATGTAGCCCTTACTCATTCATGTGGGGGGCTCTATTGTTTAAGAGAACTTCTAGATTTCAATCAGTTTCTCCCCATAGAACTCCACATCCACAGGGACAGGGATGTGGGGATATAGCCCTTATCCACATTGACATTGGACGGGGGGGAGCATATACCTTCATCATGTTGAGGTGCTATTTGTTTTTTTTTTTATTTTGCATGTTGCTTGGTATGTTTCAGGGGATGTGTCCCTCCTTTCCCGACTAACTAGGCTGCATGGCAGGATAAGGGTCTGGTGTGTATTTTAAAGGGAACAGCAAGCAAAAAAACTATATGAGTTCCCCCAAAAATTTATACCATAGCTTTTTCCTTTATAGGGTTCTGGTATATATTTTTTAAAAGGGGACCCCATTCAAAAATAAAGCATGTACCACAATGTAAATACAATGTCAATCACCTTGTTCAAAATTTTGATTCATTGCCAATGACGATGAGTGATGACTTAATAACTCAAAAACAATGACCCATGAGGATGATCTTTTTCTGACGCACTCTTTTTTTGCATCAATACATGCCCCGTAGCAGTGCCCAGCAATCTGTGTACGTTTTACCAAAAGCTCTCAAGCTGGCCAGAAAAGAATGACAAGATTCGGCTCCCAAAGACTTCAGTGGGGTTCGGGTGCTATGTTTAGAGTTTGTGAGTTTTCTCAAGTAGGCATCAAACGCCCAGCAAACCAGACTTTGCCTGGTATGCTTGTCACTATTCCCAAATTTCCTAAGTGCAGATGTCATCTCAATGGCAGTAGCACACATATTGTTATAACCCTGCCATGGCAGCTCGATACACCCTTATTAAAGCCACCCAGTGGTTTACTGGTAAGGCTCCACTTACTGAGTATTTAGGGCTTGGCTTCAAAGTGGTGTGTGCACCTTATAAAAGAAAATTAGCCTGCCCTTGCTCTTAAATTTCTGCTAAATAAAAGTTAGGATGGATGCTAGACTACATTTGCAACCCCATCACTTGCTGCTTCCATGCTGTAAAATACCAATATCATTCCGCTGCTGATGAAGAGCATCCAAAGTACTAACCTAACCACACACATTAAAGCATGACTGCAAAATCTCTGCACATTCTCCTTTAGAGGTGTTGTTAAATATAAAGAAGATTGTACAGTCAGATTGTAATGTGTGTAGACAGACCTAGAATATGCAGTTGTACCGTCTTCTCTCATATTTCACAGTTACATAAATATGGCTTAAAGCGGTAGTAATGTCATAATGTGCCAGCCAGTATACGTTGCATACTAGCACATTAAGAGAGACTTGCCTTAAAAAGAAGCCCTCCAGCAATGTCACTACTGCAGAGGCTTCCATCTTTACCCGGTCTTCCTTCTGCGTTCACGAGCTCTGGCCATCTAACGCATGCACACGGGAGTCTCTAGTCACGGCACAGTGCTCTGAAGGAATGCATGTGCCGGCTGTCATAAGTATTAATTTTACCTACAGGTAAGCTTTATTATAAGCTTACCTGTAGGTAAAAGATATAAAAGTGGGTTTACTTTAACCCCTCTTCTCCACTGCCTCCTGGTCTTTAAGAGGTTCTAAATGCAGAGAGGTAGGGGCAGGCATTCTGATCATGTGAACACTGCAATTGGCTGTCACATGATCGAAAAGCTCCCAATCACAAGTATGCATCAGAGCTTTCTGGTACCCACTGGTAACTGTGATAGGAGCACGCAGGGTGTGCACACTCAGCACAGGAAATGTTTGCCAAGAATTAATGCGCACTCACTGAGAAGCCACATACAGTATATACATATGGCTGGTGGGAACTTGTTAAAAATGACTGGTGTCCATCAAATTCACCCTCTTCGTCTTCTATAGTCTTGGTCCAGAGAGAGGAAAAACAAAATCACTTGACCCACCAAGAGCAGTTGAATCAATTCCCTTGATCAAAATATTGCTTTATTAGCCTTTTGGAAGCCTGCTATTAATCAGCTATTTTTAACATAACCGCTGATCCTATGGGTCATGATAGCTTTAATACAGGTCTATGAATGATTCTATTACAATTAGGTGAAATAAGGGGTTAAGAATTGAAAGAGTCATGGGGAAAAGATGAGATGCACATCAATGAATGGAAACAATGTTACCTGGGGGATCATATTTACTGGAAGCAGGTTACTGAGTTACTGGAAAACACAGATGGGGCGGACAGATTTATCACAGGTAGAAGATTAAGAATGAAAAGAAGAAGAGGTGACTCAGATTCTGGTTAGAGACTAATTAAATGTACTCTGTCTGTGATCACTTATGTGACTCAGACTTGTCACTGCCTCATTTTCTAGGACTGTGCTTCATTTTCATTTTACTTATGTTGCTCATGAGTCAGCAGACACTCCCTTTAACTTCAGTCATATCAGATGTCCTGTCTACATTCTGACATGGATTTTTTCTTTCATCTCCTTCTTTCAGTCTGAAGTAAAGTGTGCAACACCATACAGCAAACATATACAAAACCCATGAAATCACAAAGGTCCACTTCCAGCTTCAGTTTTGCTTGGTCACCTACATCATGGAATAGGAGACTGATGCACATATCCAGATAAATGCTCTTTAAAAATTTCCTTATGCCAGGAAGCATCAGTAAGATACAATGCTACATTAAAATGAATTTGGTCTAATCAACTCCCCCCTCCCCACCCTTCCCACCCAGTTATACCCACACCCAGGGGCGGACTGACAACTCATGGGGCCCCCAGGCAATAGGGGATCATGGGGCCCCTGTGTCCTTGCCCAAACTCAAAAAAGCCTATGAAAAAGGTACCAGGGGCATCTCATGGGGCCCCCTACTGACCCCGGGCCCTCGGGCAGTGCCCGAGTTTCCAAATGGTCAGTTCGCCCCTGCCACACGCACTTATACCTACACCCCGCCACTCCATTAGAGCCCATCAAAGCCCTTCTGGGCATTCAGTAGCCTGTGACATCCTCTTCCTCCTAGGATGCAGTACTTGGGCTTGAGCAATTAATTGCAAGACTCAAACGCTGTCACTGGAAAGAGAGAGGGAAGTTATACCCTGTTCAAGCTTCAACAATGTAGAAGATTAAACTTAAACAGAGTTTGGATTCACAGCTCCAACAAAAGAAATGGAGCAGCAGGGATAGTCAGTATGGGCTGGTTGGGGGTTATTCTTGACAAATGACAAAGCCTCTTTAACCTACCCAACACCAAAAAGATGCTTATTCAAATTTGCAACTCACAAGATCACAAGTGTAAAGTGCAGCATTTATAATAACAACCAACTAGAATCTATCTGTATGGTATTGAATTCAATACTGTGAGCTCATAAGAAAACACTTTGTCCACTGAACAAGACTAATAATAACAAATTGTCTGTAAACGCTAACAAAGACCCCTGGAAGGGTTCAGTTTAATGGGGGTGATTTGTCATTATTAATTAGTTTATTCTTGGGGATGGGAGGGGGTGAAAATGTGAGGGTTTGCTGACCTTTAACCTTTTCATATTTAGGGGAAAAACAAAACCTTCATGACCAATTTCTAAAGTTTTGGTATGCTCCCGTTAACAATAGTATTTTACCACTTTGCATACTAACATAATTTTCACTGAAAAACCTGCTTTCCCATTATTTTTTCCTTAATCTGGTTTCACCTGGGTCTCCTCCCTTGGTCTTTCTTCTGCTTTTGAGGGTTAGATACTGCCTCTAGGACACCATTTTGGCTGGACTCTGAAGTTTTGGTCTTTTTTTTTGCATGCGCATATGTAGCCCATTCACCAAGTCTGATTCCATTTCCTTTCTCTCCTCTTGTCTTCTTCTCTCCCTACTCCCCTCTTTTTGCTTTTAGTCCTGGTTTTCTTATTCCCCCTTGGCCCATCCATAGGCTCATGGCCCCACCAGAATGGCATCAATATCTACTGCAGATCATGGGAGTCCCTCTGCACCTCAAGATGACTTTTGAAGTAGTTCATTTTATTAGTCTGTTTATGTGGATATGCGCAGTGACATACTTTTGTGTTGTAGTTTCCTGTTTTTTGTTTTTGTACTGAAATGCAAGTAAAATATATATTCAACCTAAAACAATTTTCACACCATTTCTTAGCACATATTTATACGTTAAATATTTTATAATAAGAAAATGGACAAACATGCTAAATAAATGCAGATTTAATTTAAGGCTTAAAGTGCTTTGCATTGTACTATTCCACATATACATTATCCTCTATTCATTCATCTACCTGAACCACAAATATGTTTTTATTGGTTTGGACACATTAGTAAGGTACGGTCGATAAACAAGTGTGTAGATTTTAAATTCCAAAGAATAGATCATTTTAAAAAAGGTATTCTGAGTTCATTGGCTGTAATGAACAGATGATCATTTATATAATTTTTTTTAATTTATTTTTTTTTCGGTGTTTCCTTTTTTTCTTGAGCGTGAAGGTGTTACGAGGGTTAAATTTTTTATTTCTAAACTATTTTTGTACATGTTAACTTTTATTAACTTCACTTAACTCACACCATAAGTGCTTGAAAACTTTCAGGTTCATTCATAGAAAAGGAGATCGGTGAGTGCTAGTTCACTGATTTCCTCCTGCTCTCAATCCTAAATGCCCCTGTAGGGGTGCCAATCTCACAGAGGGTAAAACTGGAATGGAAGAAGGATCAGTGCCGCCCAAATCACTTCTACATGAATAACAGGTGCCTCGATTAAAACAAAAAATATTACATTGGTGCAGCAAACATTAGACCCAAAGGCACTTGTCAAGGGTGACAGAGTATGGCAACTCCCTTTATTGTTTTATTGAAATTGTTTGGGATTGCCAGTGTTTGGTTATAGTAAAAAGTAGACTAATATTACATTATTATTGTGTTTAACTTTTTGGCTGACAATTCACCCCCTTATTGTCTGCTCCCACCACCCCACCCTCGGTACACCAATGTTGTAACGTAGAATAAGTAAAAATGATGTAGCGCTAAACCCAAAACTGTCATATCAGGCCCATAGACAATCTGACATCATGATAGGATCATATATATATATAGAAAAGGCAAAATTAGTGCGTGATGAAACTGACAAAATTGAGATGAAACAGATGTGCAACCCCTGCACACAGTGCACATAAATAAATAAATAGTGTCCTGAGGAAGTCACGAGGTCACGTGACGCAACGCATCGACGGCAACACGTGGTGACGCACTTCCGGCGCGGCGCCATCTTGGTACACCCTTCAGCCACACGCTTACACCCATGGTATGGGAATCAGCTCTTATTTCATCTGGCAAATGTGAGTGTATACAAGTATTTCATTTCATTTAAATTAAAACAATTTTAAACTATGGAGGATGTCTTCTGCTTCCTTTGTCCTATTGGGGCTTGAGCTGGGATCCACCCTGCTCAGTTGACCTCTGAGGATATCATAGGAGAGGTGGAAGCAGTATACTGGGGATACATCAGTGAAGCCATCCACTCAAGAGGAAGCTCATCCTGATTCAGTGGGGATTTATAAAGCTCTGTGGCCCTGCAGGGTCGCAGGGAGGAGGTGAGAGGCCATTTCAGCCGGTTTTGGATTGCACTTGGTGGTGTGCGGGTCCACACACAGTCCATGGATTCTGTATGAGTGGAGGAAATTGACACATGATCACTGGACTTTTATTTATTTATGTGCACTGTGTGCAGGGGTTGCACATCTGTTTCATCTCAATTTTGTCAGTTTCATCACGCACTAATTTTGCCTTTTCTATATATATATATGATCCTATCATGATGTCAGATTGTCTATGGGCCTGATATGACAGTTTTGGGTTTAGCGCTACATCATTTTTAGTTTTCTACATTTCATCAGATCTTTGGATATTGGATCAGATGTTAGCAGCTTCACACATTTATTTATTCTTTTTTCTGCATAAGAGTGCAAGTAGATTTTGTACATTATATTGTAACGTAGAATAAAATGTAAACAGAAATGTGTGTGTGTGTGTATATATATATAATCTTACAGAAGTGGGTACACCCCTCACATTTTTGTAAATATTTAATTATATCTTTTCATGTGACAACACTGAAGAAATGACACTTTGCTACAATGTAAAATAGTGAGTGTACAGCTTGTATAACAGTGCAAATTTACTGTCCCCTCAAAATAACTCAACACACAGCCATTAATATTTAAACCACTGGCAACAAAAGTAAGTACACCCCTAAGTGAAAATGTCCAAAGTGTCAATATTTTGTGTGGCCACCATTATTTTCCAGCACTGCCTTAACGCTCTTGGGCATGGAGTTCACCAGAGCTTCACAGGTTGCCACTAGAGTCCTCTTCCACTCCTCCATGACAACATCACAGAGCTGGTGGATGTTAGAGACCTTGTGCTCCTCCACCTTCCATTTGAGGATGCCCCACAGATGCTCAAAAGGGTTTAGGACTGGAAACATGCTTGGCCAGTCCATCACCTTTACCCTCAGCTTCTTTAGCAAGGCAGTGGTCATCTTGGAGGTGTGTTTGGGGTTGTTATCATGTTGGAATACTGCCCTGCGACCCAGTCTCCGAAGGGAGGGGATCATGCTCTGCTTCAGTATGTCACAGTACATGTTGGCACTCATGGTTCCCTCAATGAACTGTAGCTCCCCAGTACCGGCAGCACTCATGCAGCCCCAGACCATGACACTCCCACCACAATGCTTGACTGTAGGCAAGACACACTTGTCTTTGTACTCCTCCACACACGCTTAACACCATATGAACCAAATCAGTTAATCTTGGTCTCATCAGACCACAGGACATAGTTCCAGTAATCCATGTCCTTAGTCTGCTTGTCTTCAGCAAACTGTTTGCAGGCTTTCTTGTGCATCATTTTTAGAAGAGGCTTCTTTCTGGGACGACAGCCATGCAGACCAATTTGATGTAGTGTGTGGCATATGGTCTGAGCACTGGCAGGCTGACCCCCCACCCCTTCAACCTCTGCAGCAATGCTGGCAGCACTCATACGTCTATTTCCCAAAGACAGCCTCTGGACATGACGCTGAGAACGTGCACTCAAAGTCTTTGGTCGACCATTGCGAGGTCTATTCTGAGTGGAACCTATCCTGTTAAACTGCTATATGGTCTTGGCCAGTGTGCTGCAGCTTAGTTTCAGGGTCTTAGCAATCTTCTTATAGCCTAGGCCATATTTATGTATTGCAACAATTCTTTTTTTCAGATCTTCACAGAGTGCCTCAAAGATGCCATGAGGTGAACTTCCAGTGACCAGTATGAGCGAGTGAGACCGATATCACCAAATTTAACACACCTGTTCCCCATTCACACCTGAGACCTTGTAACACTAACGAGTCACATGACATCGGGGACGGAAAATGGCTAATTAGGCCCAATTGGACATTTACACTTAGGGGTGTACTCACTTTCGTTTCCAGCAGTTTAGACATTAATGGCTGTGTGTTGAGTTATTTTGAAGGGACAGCAAATTTACACTGTTATACAAGCTGTACACTCACTTCCTTACATTGCAGCAAAGTGTAATTTCTTCAGTGTTGTCACATGAAAAGATATAATAAAATATTTACAAACTTGGGAAGGGTGTACTCACTTCCATGAGATACTGTATATATATATATATATATATATATATATATATGATACTGTGTATATATATATATATATATACAGTATATCACCTCTGAGAAGAATGTGCGTTTTCTATATTAACACAGTATAGTGATAAGTCATGTGTATCGTCTTGATGTATGCCTGAGTGACTCCAGCTGGTTGTATGCAAAGAGGCAAAGGGAGATTATTTTACAATATAATCAACTTCAGCACAATCAGGATACATACAATTGCAAGACTGTGGGAGAGCTGCACCAATAAATAAAAATAATCATACAGTGTGGAAGATTCCATCTGTCATACAATTGTTCCCTTTTGAAAATAGCCAACATTAGGTTTTACTGACTGTGAATAGATCACCTATTGGCTGAACGGTGGCTATATCCCATCAATCACTGTTTGGACAGCCACGGTTGCCTGAATACAATGGAGATTCCTCAGTCCATGCTATTATTATTATTATTATTATACAGGATTTATATAGCGCCAACATTTTGCTCAGCGCTTTACAATATAAAGGGAGACAATACAGCAAAAATACAGTTCAATACAAGAGGGATAGGAGGGCCCTGCTCCTTGTAGCTTACAATCTAGGACTATTATTATTATTATAATATAGGATTTATATAGTGCCAACAGTTTACGCAGCACTTTACAACATAAAGGCAGACAGTACAATTACAATACAATTTAATACAGGAGTGATCAGAGGGCCCTGTTTAGTGTGGATGGGGAAACTGACTGAGCTGTTCATGGCCATTATATAGTGGGGTGTTGGTCTCATATTGTTTTCTTCTAGTGAGATTTCTGCTGTAGTTCTAACTTTCTACCATTAGATGTCCCCATGTATCCTTAGTTGGAATTTTGTGTCTTACAATATGGACTGAGGGTGCCATCTTGGGGGAGCCTGTGTATGATTAGACACAGAGTTCTGTTGAGATTTGGGTGGGCATCTTTGCAATAGGAGGGAAATATAGCAAAGTCTGTGTAGGGTATATAAGAGCGCTGCAGTGTGGGGAAAGTAAGTAGGGACAGAGACTCACTTGTAAAGTAGAAATAAGATGAACCTAGGGGTGATTCCTGTGGTGAAGGGACTGCTTAGGGATACCCCGTATGCCTCTTGTTTGTACCTGTTGATGGGAAGAAGTAACTTCCAGGGGGACAGTGGAACATCCCTCTCAGCAGGTCACAGTGATTGCCTACAGGCAAATCAGTTTAAGGAAGCAAGCCTTCAGAACAATACTGAGTTTTAGCATCCTGCATCACAGAAACTGCCTTGTGTTAGATATGGGTAAGGGCCTGGCTGCTAAAGTTGATTCTGGGAGGTTTAACACATTTTTTCCACTGCTGATTATTCAGCTCAGTAAAGGAAGTTTTAAGGAAAACTTGTATCACCTGATCCCTTTGCACCATAACCACACATAAACCCCGCCCACAAGTCTTATTGTTCCAGTGACAATGGTTCCAGCAGAAGGTAAGAAGGAAATTTTGCAGCATAGAATCATTTTGTATATACTTTAAGTGAAAATTTGTCTCCCTCAAAACTGTCTCTGTTGCCCAACATTCCAGGCACGTGGGTTTCAAATACCCCAAAAATGTCAATGTCTAATTCCTGACAACCTTCCTTCAATGTGTATATGTAATCTGGAAATGTGACTTCCCGTGTGTGCAGATCTAATTAAAAAGTAAAAACAAATCCCATAACATTGCTGAGATTATTAAAATTAAGCAGATTTGATTCATATCCATAGAAAAAAATATATAAAAGTAATTATGGATTCCATTTAGTTACAGAACTTAAACAAAGTGCTGAAAATCATCACATTTTTGGGAGGATAGGAAGCAGAACAGGTTTTATAATGACATCTTATAGGTGGCTACGCTTTTTTATTGTTATTAGTAATAAAAAAAAGAACAAGGCTCATCTAATACTTTTCAAATCTGTTCCAGCCTTTATCTATAATTAATTTCCTCCTCCTGAACATAATTGTCCGCTCTTACTCCCTCAATTGTTTTCCTACCGGGATAAATGAATTGCAATAATTGGTGTTAAAGGTATTTTTATGTTAATTATAATAATTCATTTGGCACAGGTTACAATAATTGCAAATAGGTAAAGCAGGAAGTGACAACAGTAATCCTGCAGCGATGTCATGTTAGTGTTTCTAATATTAATAGGATTTCCCATAACATTATAAATATGAGTTTTTCTATTAATTATATGCAGTGGTCACTAGTTGAAAACAACAGGCAAGTTGTGCTTAGACAGCACTAAGTACTCTGCGAAAGTAGCCCAGCTCTGGGTGCCCCCATTAGCCCTCATTATATGCCTATACAGGTAACATATTAATACTTTAGACCAGTGGTCTCCAAATTGTGGTCATACAATTGTTCCCACAGGCTGGATGTAGGCCTTTGCCTACCTTGATCCAGCCCTTGAGGCACTAGTCCTCCCACTGATACGAGGCACTATTCCTCCTACTGACAATAATGATGGGGCACTATTCCTCCAACTGACGCCAACCTTGCGGCACTATTCCTCCAACTGATGCCAACGTTGCGGCACTATTCTTCCCATTGACACCAATGATGGGGCACTATTCCTCCCACTGACACCAATGATGGGGCATTATTCTTTCCACTGAAACCAATGTTGGGGAACTATTCCTTTCATTGACACCAACAAAGTGGCATAATTCCTCCCATTAATATAAAAGATGGAACAATATGACAACTGACACCAATGAGGTTGCAGTATTACTCCTACTAAATCCAATGATGGAGCACTATTCCTTCTAGTGACATCAATGATGGGGCAGTGTTCATCATACTGACACTAATGATAGGGCACCATTTCTCCCACTGACCCCAACAATGGGGAACTATTCCTTCTGCTGAAACCAAAGATGTAGCACTTTCCATTGACACCAACAAAATGGTATAATTCCTCCCACTGATATAAATAATGGAATGCTATTTCTCCCACTAACACCAATGATGGGGCACTATTCCTCCCACTAAAACCAATGATGGGATCCTATTCCTTTCACATACACCAATAATGGGGCACTACTTTTCCCACTGATAGCAGTGATGGGGCATTGTTCCTCCCACTGACACCAATGATGGTAAACTATTTCTCCCACTGACACCAATGACGGGGCATTATTCCTCCCACTGAGACCAATGATGGGGCACTATTCCTTTCACTGAAACCAACAATGGGGCACTACTATTCCTACTGACACCAATGATGGGGCACTATTCCTCCCACTGATACCAGTAATGGTGAACTATTTTTCCCACTGACACCAATGATGGTAAACTATTTATCCCACTGACACAAAATGACTGGGCATTTTGGGACCAATGATGGGGCACTATTCCTCCCATTGACACTAATGATGGGACACTATTCCTACCACTAACAACATTAATGGGGCACTATTCCTCCCATCAACACCAATAATGGGATATACCTGCCACTAATACCAATGATATGGCACTATACTTCTCACTGACATCAATGATGGGGCACTATTGCTCCCAACGACACCAATGATGGAACTGTATACCTCCCACTAACACCATTGATGGGGCACTATTCCTCCCACTAATAACAATGATGGGGTATTATTCTTCCTCCTACTGAATGCAGGCACTATGTCATTTTTTTACTCTCACTGAGGCATTTTTTACTTCTACTGGCTCTCCTAAAGTCTGAAAGGCAGAAAATTTGTCTCTTTGTTTAGAAAGTTTGCAGGCCCCACTTTAGACTGTTACCTGTCCAAACAACATGATGGAATCTGGGTAAAACCTGAGAAATATTTCTTTGATCTGGCTAATTAATGTAATGACCACCAAGTTCAATTCCAGATGTTATCAAATGTCCACCCAGCCTCTCTCCCAATAGTAGCATTTGTATATTTACCAGCATGTTGTAAATATTTGCAACCAAAGCTTAAAAGAGAATATTTAAACTAAACCCAAAACCAAAAATGTAATATATTGCAGCTCTAATCCTTAGATGTGGTGGTTGCATTAGCTTTATTTTTTTACTTTTTTTTACAGTAACATACATCCTGTCTTTAGGTGACTCTTCTACCTGTGAAGGAGTAACGAAGACACCCTTGGACAACATCATTGTCTGGAGAGGGTTGTGTGAGGTGGACCTGTAGATTTAGATCTTACACAAAGACTAACAAAGGAAAGTCTAACTTTAGTAAAAATAGTTCTAAAGGCACAAGGATTTTTACTTTTATACTGTATATACTATGCATGAACGTAAAAAACCCTCTGTGTGCAATGACCCCCCCCCCAATCTTTACCTAAGTCCCCTCTGATCCAGCAACATTCTCGACATCCTCTGCTGTCTGAGACAGCAGCTGGAGCTGTTCCGGCTGCTTTCAATCACGGCCAGTGGGCCAATGGCGAGAGAGCAGGGGGGTGTCTTATGGATGCATAGAGCAGCAACTCGGGGATGAGCATGCAGCTGTGCCCCCAGGGCAAGTGTCTTTCCCTGTGCTCACTGCTCAAGGAGCCAGGAGCATCGGAGGGGACCCAGGAAAATGAGGATCGGGTTTGCTTTGTGCAAAACCACTGCATGGAGCAGGTAAAAAGACATCTTTGTTGTTTTTTTTAAAAAAAAGCTTTAGTAACACTTTTTAATCAGTTACAGCTACAATTGTTTTCCTTTTGGGATAAAGGTTTCACATAAAGGTATAAAAGCTGACCATTGTAAGCACCCCTGTAAGTGTTAGATGGTTTTTTCCTCTCTCTAACTGCCACTCTTGCTTGACAGTTTGGTTGGTTAAAGAAGTCTGAAAAATAACAACCGGATCAACAGGTTAAAAAAAACTAATGGAAAAGGAGGAGAGAGGCGCCAAGGATCCCAATATAGTGTAGTAAGTCGGTTTATTGAAGAATAAGTTAAAACGCATAGTATTGAACTCACATGGTGGAAGCAACAGAAGGCATGTCCCAATCAGATTATTCTATAAACATGGGCTGGTGGAGGCTGGGAAGAGAGCCGCAGGAGACGTGGGGAAGACAGTCACCTCTGGAAGCAGGAAGCAAAGCCGTTGGAGTGGCAGGAGGAGTCCAAGCTGCAGCCATTGGTGTCCGCAGTTTGATCGAAAGAGCAGGAGCTTTGCTGGTGGACTCTGCTGATCTGATCGCTTTTGCCAATGAAAGTTCATTCATTCTACACTATATTGGCTTCCTTGGCACCTCACTCCTCCTTTTCCATTTGTTTCAGATGTCAGCTGCCCAAACCAGTGTGGAGAAGGTAGCCTGGTGTCAGTTAGTTCTAGCATCCATGTCTAGTTAAATAGCTCTACCTCCAAGAGTCATGGAGTGTTTTTTTAATATTGTTTATAGTGTTGTTACATTTTATACTAATTTGCTACATTTTACTGTTTGTTTTCTCCTGAACTTGAAACAACTTTCAGTAATTTCATGTATGTCATTTCCTCAGCTCAGACACCAGCTGTTCAGCTACTTCATTAGATCTATAACTTTTCCCCTTTTCAATGGCCTGAATTGGAAACAAGTGAGTTTTTTCTTTTTTGTTTTCTGACAGGTAAAAAAAACAAAGTTTCAGCAGGGTTGCCAACCTCCTGCAACTTTTTTTATTATTACAATACAGGATTTATATAGGGCTGAAAGTTTATGCAGCACTTTACAATATCAGGGGGATGGTACAATTACAATACAGTTCAATACAGAAGGAATTGGAGGGCCGTGCTCATGGAGATTACAATCTTTTACTGACAGAACATGTAACATTTACTGACAGAGCACATTTTTTACTGACAACTTGAAAAAATTATAGAACTCCTACTAGAAATTAAAACAATCAATATTTAAACAGTATAAACACAATGTGTAAATACTAATACTCTTAACAGGTAATTGGCCTGGTTAACATTTAAAAAGTCAAGACAGCATGACAAGTTATCAGCCATCCTGCTGGGATATAGTTGAAAAACAAGTTCTGTTATGCATGCCAAAGAGAGCAATGGGCATCACCAGATTGCATCTAATAGTGGGAGTGGCCTAAATGAGGATGATTAAACAGAACGTCCTGGACATAGAGGTAACTTCCCCTATCAAGTGGTGTCTCAGAGGCTGCTTCCAATATGGTGGGTCATCAATCTAATCAGCAGGTTGGTCATCAGCTCTGAGGAAAGGGATTCGTCCCCGAAACGCGTCAGCCATTTGACCGCACTGACTGTGAGAACACCTTGCCCGCCGTTGTGGCCATTGTCATTTTTCTATGCTTTTTAGATACATGCTTCGTCTGTGAGTATGTTTTTATGATTTAATTCCTACAATAAACCTTGGATAATGCACTAGGTGTGTGCGCCACCTGTGTTTTCTCTCTATCCAGTGGCTGATTTCCCCGTCTGAGGAGGGCTGCACCCCTGGAACATTTCCTTTTGGTTGTCGCTGTCCTGGTACCCTTGGCTTCCCTTTTGGCTGTGCATATCCTGAGGCGCTGGAGAGTACATACGCTAGAACGTCCCTGACCACCAACCACTAAATGAACATAGCTTGGGTGAGTACACATTGACATGGCCTTGATGCTTAGCTTCAGAGTACAGTCATTAGGTGTTCTTGCATGGCAAGACCACTTACTGTTATCTCACATATATATTCTTATTATTATAGCCAAATTTACCACCCTAACTCCTCCCATGGTTTTTACACTACATAGACAGTAATATACCGAAACGTGCAGATTGTTCCCTATTGGTGTGCTATTACTTTGTGGAACGTTTCGCCTAATGATTCATGAAATATCGGCGTTTTTGTGGTGAAATTGGTCCCATAGGAATGAATGGCAGAATGTTCAAAACTAGAGTGGGAGCTGACAAAAGCTAGAGTGTGAGCTGAAAAATCAGGACATGATTTCTAAACTGCCATCACTCCCTCATTTTCAAGCCCACCTACACAAATCCTATATCAAAATGTTCATCTATCCCTGCTGCCACTAAAAATGTCCATGTGTAAGCCATAGTCCTGATAGTTTTCACAATATGACCATTTGTTTGCAACTCACGCCGCCCATTGACATTCATTGAAACTCCACTCTAGCCACCTCAGATTTGAAGGGTAATATCTAAACTGTGACTGTGCCTTCGTTTTTAATATTTCATACTATGCATCAAAATGTAGGTCTGGGTCTTGTGATTCTCACAATATAAAGCTCTTCAGTGTAGGATTTATAATTTTTAAACTACAACTGTTTGAAGATGGCAACCACCAGTGAAGTGAGCAAGTTGGAGCAGTTTGTTTTTAACCGCTCTTCTCTGCCCTTGCTGTAGAGTGAGTTGCCATAGGAACCCAGGTGTGTGAGCAGGCAGCAGAGTGACAAAAGCTAGAGTGTGAGTTGTAGACTACTGGTGGAGGCTAGAACACTTCTCACAATTTCCCCAGAAATTGTAGCTTTTCTCATTTTAACTTGACGTGTCAAGTTTCACAGGCAGCATCACCTTTCACACTTGCCCGTTGAGCTCAATGGGACTGAGCAGCACCCACAAGCCAAATGTTTGACTTGCAGCTGTGACACAGTATTTCAATGTAAAATTTCCATTCGACTGGGAAAAAAAACATTCAGGAGGCAGAAGTATCACCTCCTGCACTAACAGTGGGAGAGTCTTAAAGGGGTATTAAATACCAGTAGTGTGCATTAAGCTTGCCCGCCACCCTATAGCAGAAACACTGCTACAGGGCGGCAGGGCTTCGCAAAATTACTTATATGTGATTTGCATTTCCGGGTAGGGAGCATAGGCGCACGTGCGTGCTGCCCTACCCGCTCCGCCATTGGCGGTTAGGCATGTTACTCACCAGGTCCCACAGCACCCGGCGATCACCCTGCAAAGCTGACAGGGGAGAGATCTGTATATAAACAACCCAGGTCTCTCTCCTGCCAGCAGGAACATGCTGTTTTGTTTTTCTCTGCTGTGCAGAGAAATACAAAACAGCATGTCTCCAAGGTAAAACAGCACACAGCACACATAGTAAAACACACACAGTTAACCCTTTGATCGCTCAAACGTTAGCCCCTTCTTTCCCAGTGTCACTAGTACAGTATCATTGATTTTATTAGCACTGATCACGGTACTAGTTTCATTGGGATGTCACTTGGCAGTTAGTCAGTTCCCACCCAGTGTCAAAATGCCCGCCGCAGTCCCACTATAAGTTGCTGATTGCCTCCATTACTAGTTTAAAAAAAAAAAATTAAATTCCAGTATATATACCACCATTTGTAGATGCTATAACTTTCACATAAACCAATTAATTTACACGTATTGGCATTTTTCCAGCAAAGACATGTAGCAGAATACATTTTGCCTACATTTTTGACAAAACTTGATTAAAATTTAATTTATGATTACATATTTTTATTGGATATGTTTAATAGCAAAAAGTAAAAAACATTGGTTTTTTTTTTCAAAATTGTCGGTCTTTTTTTGTTGATAGCGCAAAAAATAAAAAAAGCACAAGTGCTCAAATACCAACAAAAGAAAGCTCTATATGTGGGAAAAAATGACATAAATTTCATTTATGTACAGTGTTGCATGATCGCGCAATTGTCAGTTAAAGTAATGCAGTGCCATGTCGCAAAAAATGGCATGGTCAGGAAGGGGGGTAAATCCTCTGGAGTGCAAGTGGTTAAGTACAGAGTGCAGGATTCAGGAGTGTACTACATACAGAGTGCAGGGTTCAAGAGTGCACTACATACAGAGTGCAGTTTTCGGGGGTTAGCTGCATACAGAGTGCAGGGTTCAAGTCTGCACTACATACAGATTGAAGTTTTCGGGGGTGTGCTGGGTTCAGGAGTGTACTACATACAGAGTGCAGGGTTCAAATTTGCGCTACATACAGAGTGCAGTTTTCAGGGGTGCACTGCATAGAGTGCAGGGTTCAGGGGTGTACTACATACAGAGTGCAGCATTCAAGGGTGTGCTGCATACAGAGTGCAGAGCACAGGGGTGCCCTCTTTTCCACCAAATCACCTCCTTCCCCAGTACAGTGCTCTACTTCCACCCCACAATTTCCCCTCCTTGACAGCACCTGATAGAGAACTGCGGCTGCAGAAGAGCAGGATATTTAACTCAGGAGGAGAGTGTAGTGTAGCTGCAGGGTACATGGAGCTGTGAGAATAGGCTTCAGGAGCTGTTTCTGCCAGACAAGCACTGTTTCCAACTACCTATCTAGGCAGAGATGCAGCAGGGAGAGTACAGTTGAGATCACTCCACAGCCAGAACTAGAGGAGCAGGGTCGGCAAATGCAGCCACCTGCTCCTTCCATCATCGGTTCCAGCCTGCTTCTATTTAAAAATAATCCCAACTGGCTCCAAACTCTGCCTGGATAAGTGATTGCTGGTGCTGAATCAAGCTGTCACGGGGTTCTTTCTTACAGTTATCAAGCCAATACTAATCTGCCTGAAAAAAAGGACTGAGTTTTACTTGCATAAAATTTCTCTAATGGACATTCACTGAAAGCTGTAAAAATCAGTACATTTACTGACTGTTGGAAACCCTTAGCTGCGGGCTTCATAGTTCCACCAAACCTTAGGTAAATAGGCATAGCTTCTGAGAATGAGGAAGGGGGGCATGTGACAACCCCCAAGGATGCAGTACACAGGCCTAAGTGACCAATTTCCGTTCATGATAAAAAAGAAGAAAGATATCCAACCATCCAACACAGATTTTTCTTACACAGAACCAGCTAAGTAGTTAGCGCTCCCACCTAGCAGTACTACGGTTACATAGTTACATAGTTAGTCTGGCTGAAAAAAGACAAAAGTCCATCTAGTTCAACCATAAAAAAATGTATAATCTTATACCAACAGTTGATTCAGAGAAAGGCAAAAAAACCCAGCAAAGCATGATCCAATTTGCTCCTGCAGGGGCAAAATTCCTTCCTGATCCCCTGACAGGCAATTGGATATTCCCTGGATCAACTTTACCTATAAAAGTTAGTATCCAGTTATATTATGTGTATCTAGGAAAGAATCCAGGCCTTTTTTAAAGCAATCTACTGAGCTGGCCAGAACCAACTCTTGAGGGAGTCTATTCCACATTTTCACAGCTCTCACTGCGAAGAAGCCTTTCCGTATTTGGAGATTAAATCTCTTTTCTTCCAGATGTAAAGAGTGCCCCCTTGTCCTCTGTGATGACCTCAGGGTGAATAACTCTACACCGAGTTCACTATATGAACCACTGATGTATTTATACATGTTGATCATATCCCCCCTTAATCTCCTCTTCTTAACAGAGAATACATTCAGTTCCTCTAATCTTTCCTCATAGCTGAGCTCCTCCATGCCTCGTATCAGCTTGGTTGCCCTTCTCTGCACTTTCTCCAGTTCCCCAATTTTCTTTTTGTGAATTGGTGCCCAAAACTGAACTGCATATTCCAGATGAGGTCTTACTAATGATTTGTACAGGGGTAATATGATATCTCTCTCTGGGGTCTAAACCTTTTAATACAAGAGAGGATTTTGCTCGCTTTAGAAACCTCAGCTTGGCATTGCATGCCATTATTAAGCTTGTGTTCTACCAGAACTCCCAGATCCTTCTCCACCATTGATTCCCCCAGTTGTACTCCCCTAGTATGTATGATGCATGCATATTCTTAGCCCCCAAGTGCATAACCTTACATTTAGCAACATTAACCACTTGCCTACCAAGCACTTATACCCACTTCCTGCCCAGGCCAATTTTCAGCTTTCAGTGCTGTCGCACTTTGAGTGACAATTGCGCAGTCATGCAACACTGCACCCATATGAAATTTTTATCATTTTTTTCACACAAATAGATCTTTCTATTGGTGGTATGTACTCACCGCTAGGTGTTTTTTTTTTTGTGCTATAAGCAAAAAAAGAGCAAACATTTTGAAAAAATAATTTTGTTCTTTGTTTCTATTATAAAATTTTGCAAACAGGTAATTTTTCTCATTCACTGATGTGCGTTGATGAGGTTGCACTGATAGGCAGCACTGATGGGCACTGATAGGCAGCACTGAAGGGCACTGATGGGAATTGATAGGTGGCACTGATGAGGTGGCACTGATAGGTGGCACTGAAGAGCTGGCACTGATATGCAACAATGATGGGCACTGATAGGCAGCACTGCTGGGCACTGACTGGTGGCACTGCTGGGCACTGATGTGCAGAACTGATGGGTGGCACTGCTGGGCACAGGTGGGTGGCACTGCTGGGCTCAGGTGGGTGGCACTGCTGGGCACTGCTAGGCACAGGTGGGTGGCACTGATGGGCACTTGTGGGCAGCACTGCTGGGCACAGATGGGTGGCACTGTTGGGCACCGATCATCAGGGCGCTGATCATCAGTGCCGATCCCTCCTCTGACAATTGCTGGTTATTGGCAGTACTTACCTCACGCTGTGACAGCGATAGGAAAGTGAAGGCGATAACTGGCAACTGCATTTACTGGTGATCTGGTGTGTCATTGGACACGGCTGAGCACGTAGTAAAAGGCCGCTGTGATTGGCCTTTTACCACATCAAGTGATCAGCTGTGTGGGAAGACCACGGAGATTGCCGGGGGTGCGTGGGAGGGCGCGTTCTGGGAGGATGTCATATGACATCCTCCCAGAACTGGTCGGCCGCAGTGTACTCATCATTCAGCTATCTGTGGTCGGCAAATGGTTAAACCTCATTTGCCACATAGTTGCCCAATTAAACAGTGCATTGAGGTCAGCTTGTAAGTTGGAGACAAGGACTTTATTCCACTGCACAGCTTGATGTCATCTGCAAAGACTGAAATGGTCATTTTAATCCTAGACCCTATATCATTTATAAATATATTAGAAAGTAAGGGTCCCAACACTGAACCTTGGGGTACACCACTGACAACCCTAGACCATTCAGAGTATAAGTCATTAACCACTACTCTCTGAATTTTGTCTGTTAGCCAGTTTTCTATCCATTTACATATGGATTTTTCCAAGCCTGTAGACTTTACCTTACACATTAGCCGTATGTGGAGAACTGTGTGAAACATTTTTGCAAAATCAAAGTATACCACTTCCACATCCACCCCTCTGTCCAAGGTTTTGCTCACCTTCTCATAAAAAGAAATCAGATTTGTTTGACAACTTCCGTCTTTCATGAGGAGTAGGGAAAGTGTAGGGACACACCAGCTTTCCTGGAAGCTTCCCCATTTGGGTATAGACTTGCCAGGCCCATTCTACTCCTCGAGACAGACATTGTCAGAACCTCTAGTCACTGCTCTACTGGCGCTTTGCTGTTACAACTTGTGAGTGATCCCAGCAGGGGCGGACTGACAACTCATGGGGCCCCCAGGCAATAGGGGATCATGGGGCCCCTGTGACCTTGCCCAAACTCAAAAAAGCCTATGAAAAAGGTATCAGGGGCATCTCATGGGGCCTCCTACTGACCTCGGGCCCTCGGGCAGTGCCCGAGTTTCCAAATGGTCAGTCCGCCCCTGGATCCCTGTTGCACCTACCCACACATAGTCCTAGTAGTATATCTTGGGAGCATGCAAGAAAAGGTGGCTAAGTTCCTACATACAGGCAGTTCTCAAGTTACAAACATCCAAGTTACACGTGACCCGTATTTAAGAACGGAGGCAGTGTGACGTCATGCTGGTCCCAGAAATCGGATGTCCATCTTACTGCTCACCACATGCTGCCACCTACTATTCGGCAGATGTTTCATCAATCTCACACCACTGCATTGCCATTTAACCCTTCCCAATGCTATCCAAAACCTCAAAATATTTTTTTTGGCTGAAGTTACACATAAAAAATCTGCCTATTTCAACTTACATGCAAATTCAACTTAAGAACAAACCTACAGAACCTATCTTGTTTGTAACCCGGGTACTGTCAGTACAGTGGGCCATGGAGAACGAACGTAGCCACCCTCTAACAGGAAGTCCAATCACAGCAGCAAAAAAAAAAGGCATTTTGAGATGTGGCGAGGGCTGAGAGCAATAGAAGGTGTTTTTCTAAGTTAGGAATACAGACTTGAATAGAATGTATTTTAAACCAGAATTTAGTGTCACTTTTACTATCAACCCTGTTCATAAAATCAAACATGTCTGACATTAAATTTCTCTGTAGATTATTCTTAGAGTATAGCAAGAAGAAATATTTGCAAGCAGGAAAAGATCATACATGCTTGTAAAGCAAATTTCATAAGAGTGCAATAAGTAACATAAACATGACAAAGCAAAGTGCTTTCCCTAGTGCACTTAGTTTACTGCTTCTTATTGGATCACCAAGAGGTCAAGATGTCATAAAAGCTGAGCGTATTACAATAAAGAGAACTATGGATGGGGAATGTCATTTCCCACACCACTGGTGTTCCTTAGGCCACAGTGAAGGGGTTAAATACACCCCCAGTTAATTGTGTACTCCTGGTTTATTGCATTCTTAAGTACTCTTCTCTGTGAAGAAGAATATAAAAAGAAATTCCCAAAGAGACATAATAGCCTCAAATTTACAGTACTTAAAGGTCAAATAGAACAGCAGGGAGCTGAGCATCCTCTTGTTGATAAGGTAAGAGGACAAGAAGGTAATCTAGGAGAGCTTTAAAAAATCACTTCTCAAATAGGGTCAGAGCCCCTGCTGTCTTTAAAGCCTTATCTTAAACTATTCAAATGCTAACACAAAGATGATGGGAGATTGATGAATGCAGGGCCTGAGGGCAAACGTGGGTCATCTGACAGCAATGCTCTCCATCCTTAACCAGAGGGTGGAAGCAAAACGCCAAAGAACGGGCCACTCCTGACTATAAATGGTGATGGTGTTTTGAAATGTATTATTTATTTAACCTTAATTTACCTTTAGTATAGTGCATATTTTTGTCTTGTGTTGCTGATTATCAGCTAGATTAGGCTAAACAGGAAATCAGTCAACTTTCAGCAGAGGTTTGGGAAGCATTCAAACCCTCTGCCTAAACAATACTGAGATAACTAATGGTCAGCATGCAAATACAGTTGTTCAGTAATCTGATTTGCCTGTGTGGTCAAATCTTTAAAGATGGATTCTATTGAATGGTTCTCTAAGGAAAACTATAATAGTTTTGGAATCACTTTTATTTTATTATAATTTAAAATGTAGACACAATCAAGTTGTCTCTTTTATCTACTCGAAAATTGCATTATTAGACAGACCACCCATTCTTACCAATTTCAAACTGTCCTGCCAGAATTAAAATTTCTCTAGAGGTCTTATTTCTATGGTATATGCCCTTCTTGCTGATCTGAGTTGTAAACTTCCCTATATGGATCAATGGGAATTGGACCTGAATGTTAATTACGATCTATCTGATTGCTAGACATAGCCTTGGCATTATCTAAAGTTTCCATCAATGGCTCCTTAATTGAAGCAAATTATAAAACACATTTGCAATGGTATTTGGTCCTAACTCGGACTGCGAGGATGCTTCCATCTGCCTCACCGATGTGTTTTCAGCGTTACGGCCAGATGGGCTCGAACTACCACGTCTGGTGGCAATGCCCAATAGCAACCAGATTTTGGATCCGTATGTTTAACTTTATCTACACGGTGATGGGGGTGAATGTTCGTAGATCCCTGGAGATGTCCCTCTTTCATAACTTCCCAAATACGGTTCCAAAAAAATCCCTTAACCTGCTCACTTATATGCTTTTGGCAACGAGAATTACTGTTGCTCAACAATGGAAAAGATCAATTATCCCGCTTGAATATGTTAAGAATAAATTGAACTGGATCATGATTAATGACAGACTCACCTGTATTCTACACAACAATATTAAAACATTTGATAAAATGTGGGACCTGTGGATTTAATAAATTTCCATGCCTTGAGGTCTCCTGATTTGACCCTCTTCTTTTATTGTTCTTGTTTACCTATTTTTCTTACTTTTTATTATCCCTCCTTTTTTTTCTGTTCTCTGGGGCTAGCTGAGACTACTCCCTATTTGCTCGACAATGTCTGTCACGTTTCCAACAACACTCGTTCTGTGTGTATTCTTAGGTTTACGAACATTGGGTTTCTCCCTCCCTTTTTCCCTCTATTATGTACCCTGACCTCCCTTTCTGCCCCTCTCTAGCCTTCCTTGCCCCCCTGCAACCTGTTTATGGTCGGATTAATGATGGAAACTCTGTATTTGAATTGCCCAGTTGTTTTCAGACAGATTCCCTGGTTTCCCAATGTGTGTCCCCTGTTTGTTAAACCATGTTTTTTTTGCACTGTTTGACACCTACGTTTATGACATGACATTTTTCTATTATACTTTATTTGAAAAACTTTCAATAAAAACTATTGGAAAATAAAAAGACAGCACAGCAATAGTGATCACCTTTCATGCAGGCTGCCTCTCACTGATACCTCAGAAGAAGCTGTTGTGGAGGTTCACACAAATGTAGCACTTTTCATGAAATTCAGTCTAGCTAATGAAGTACATTTAAGGGCTTTCAGCCCACTTTTGTTCAAAAGTAAAGTTTGAAGACTTACTCAGAAGGTTACCCTCGCAGGGGCTTCAGCATCACAATGACCAATAGAATTTTTCCAGACTGTTGGTTATCCAAATGGTGTAGTCCCTGAACCTGTCTCTGAACAGACTCACAACATTATCTCTTTTAGTCTTGTGACAAACCAATTGCCCAACTTGGGCTGCACAGACTGCTTCCTAATTACACACAATCTCATAGGCTCCCTCTCTACTGGCACCTTCCCCTCCCCTCTAAAACATGTGCTGATCACCCCTATACTTAAAAAGCCCTCACTGGACCTCATTAACCTGAACAACTTAAGTCCCACCTCCCTGCTCCCATTTACCTTTAAACTCTTGGAGCACTTAGTCTACAATCGTCTGAGCTCCTACCTCAATGACAACAACCTTCTTGACCCCTTATAGTCTGACTTTTGCTTACTACACTCCACTGAAACTGTCCTACTAAAACTTATTAATGATTTACTTACTGCTAAAATCTACGGCCACTACTCCATACTTTACTACTAGACCTTTCTGCAGCTTTTGATACTGTTGACCATCCCCTCCTCAAAAAAAAACTCCACTCTCTTGGCTTTTAAGACTCTGCTCTCTCCTGGTTCTCCTCCTAGCTATCTAAGCACTACTTCAATGCTACCTATAACTCTGTCTCTCCCTTTCTACTTCCTCTTGCTGTAGGGGTCCCCAAGATTCTGTCCTCGGAACCCTTCTTTTCTCCATCTACACCTCCTCCTTTGGTCATTTGATAAACTCCCATGACTTCAAATACCATCTCTATTCTGATGACACACAAATCTATCTCTCTACTCTTCACCACACCCCTTCAGTTTCCTCTTGCATTACTAACTTACTAATTTATATCAGCATGGATGTCACACTACTTCCTCAAGCTCAATCTTTCTAAAACTGAGCTCATAATATTCCCTTCAGCCTGTACCCCCTCCCCTGACTTCTCCATAAAGATCCATAAGACAACCATCAGTCCCTCCCCTCATGCCAGGGTATTAGGTGTAATCCCCAAATCCAATCACTGTCCAGATCTTGTAGACTTCACCTCCATAACATCTCCAAAATACACCCCTTTTTAACCACTGAAACCACTAAGCAATGTATTCACTCCCTTGTTATCTATCACCTTGACTATTGCAACTCCCTCCTCATTGGCTTACCTATTTTCAGGCTATCCCCTCTTCAGTCTATCAGGAATGCTGCTGCCAGACTCATCCACCTTACCAACTGTTCCATGTCTGCCATCCCTCTCTGAAAATTCCTCCACTGGCTTCCCATTGCTCAACACATTGTTAAACATTAACAATCACATATAAAGCCATTTACAACTCTTCCCCAAATTACATTACCAAGCTTTTCTCCAAATATCACCCAAACTGTCCTCTCGGCTCTTCCCAAGACCTCCTGCTCTCTAGCTTCCTTGCCTCCTCCTCTCATGCTTGTCTCAAGGACCTCTCCAGAGCCTCCGCCATCCTCTGGAACTCTCTTCCCCAATATGTCCAACTATCACCTACTCTGTCCACTTTTAAGGCTATCCGTGAAAACCTATCTCTTCAGGGAATAACTGCATTTTCTATTTCTCCCACCAGTTCATCCCCCACAGTTATTTCCTTTTGTTCCACCAGCTCTTCCCTATTAGATTGTAAGCTCCCGCGAGCAGGGACCTCCTAACCTTTTTGTACTGAACTGTATCGTTGCTGTATTGTCTCCCTTTATATTGTAAAGTGCTGAGCAAACTGTTGGCATGATATAAATCCTGTATAATAATAATAATAATAATAATGGCACCCCAATGCACCTTACCAGAGCAACTGCATTGCAGCACACTAGAATGCATAGTAACACACATTTATTATATTGCACTGCATTAGAAATAAAGGTCATGCACCGATTTTGGTGCTTTAGGTAGCCCATTCAAATTAATGTAGGGTCCTAATGCATCACAGGTTAACATGCTGCATAAGGCACTGCAACAATGTGGATCAAGCTTAGAGTGGTTCTAAACTCTTAAGGTTTTTCATCTTAATGCATTATCTACATTAAGGTAAAAACCCTTCCACTACCTGTTCCCCCCACCCCCCCAAATACTCTCTCAATCCAGTGCTGGACTCATCTGCAGCAGCACTGCTGTCTCTTCCTGGATCCACAAGCTATACTGAGAGCAGCAGGAGTCATTGGCTCCCGCTGCTGTCAGTCAAATCCTATGATGAGAGAGTGGGTGATGTGGTTGTGTCATGCTGTGTGTATCTTTGGGCGCATATAGTCCGACTTGGGAGCTGAGGGGGCATTCATAGAAGAAAAGGAGTGGAAAGCTCTGGTGGGGGATTCCAGAAGAGGAGGCCAGGAACTGCTCTATGCAAAACAATTGCACAAAGCAGGTAAGTATAACATCTTTTTTATATTAATTAATAACAAAAATTAAATCAAGTGAAAAAAAGTCCAAAGCTCAAACTACTGCTTTAAAAGATTTATTTACATGCACATTTTCATACTGCCTAATTTCAAAACAAATTTAAAAAATATTTTTTATTCCTGACTATGATAAAAAAAAGGTGAAAGTATAAACCATAAGGCGATGGTGAGTTATGCCAAATAGAAAGCAAAAGTCAGTTGTACCTTATAGCTTTGAAGTGAAAGAGAACATTTGTGTTGATGAGGTATGACAGGAATCATATGCTGGGGGTCCAAAAGCTACTTTGTCCTTTTATTACAGACCAAGGCTGTGGAAGCAATGGTTTCAATTGGAACCTAGTGCAATGGCTGTCATAGGAAACCAAAGGAGTTAATAAAAGACCATTACAAAAGTAGGTTTCCTAAGGGAAACAATACCAACACAATGGAAAACCATGATAATGGGCTTTACCGAAAATTAATTTTGGGCAAATTATTACTTAAGTAATTGAGTTAACTGATAGTAAAGAAGATACTTTCCAACTTTAAAACTGGCCATGGATGGATAGATGTTTTGCCAAGAACAATGGGCAAGGAGACAACTTTACATATTCTGTAGCACTGCAAACTGACACTGTTTTCTCGTAAAGCTTGCAGGTGGACAGAGGCAACGCATGTGCATTTAAGACCTTTCATTGCCTCATCTCACTGAGAAATTAGAAGGATTGGTGCCATCACGTGTGCAGTACCAAGGGTTCCCAACATCATAAGTTATTATCACTGCCCCGGGTAACCATAAATGACCAATTATGGCCACTCTTACTATGTACTTCTTTTATTCCTCATAGCTGTAATGACAATGATGTAGTTTATTTGTCAATCAGCAGCTGATCAAAACCAATACAAAAATGTGATAGAAGAGGAAAATAGTGGATAATCATTTAACTCTTTTGTTTTGTGGCCCTGGGGTCCTGGGTTCAATTCCCACCAGGGATGCATTCTGTATAGAGCTCCTAGGTTTGGTACCACTGCTGCAGTTTTCATCAATTTGCTGAAATCAAACTGGAATAAGTAAAGACTTCTGATGTAGCTGCCTCTAGTGTGTATATGACTGTGGAAAAGATAGTAGATTGCAAATGTGTTTGAACTATATAAATACAGGTAAATAAGTAATTTTTTTCTGGTTGATACATAACAACATTTTGCTAAACAAAATCATAGGCCAGCTGTGTCTACATGTCTTTTGGGTGACATCTGACATTAGGATCACTGAGAATTCAATGGTGTGAAAGAGGCAGGATCTGTATGGAGGGGTTTACCACAGGAGGACAGAAAAAAATGGGAAATGGAAAAAAACCTGCTGTATGAGCATACTGTGGCTAAATCCACGTTGTCTTGAAGGTGAACAATGTAAACAGATTAATGTGTAAAGCAGTAATGAGATTGTGATGAGAGGAGGAAAGTGTGTAGGAAGTAATTGATAGATGGCAATTTGATAAATTGTGAATCATGAATGAGACAATTACCTTTCTGGTGTAGTTCATTCCCCACGTTATTGCTGTTATAAAGAAAGGAGAATGTTCCGAGAAAAGGGTAGAAGAAAATACTTGGGTACTGGACTAGAGCCATCAAATATTAGCCTTAAAATGACATTTAACAAGAAGTCAAAAATATACAGGGCCTTTGTCAGCTTTAGGTTAAAGAATACACCTACAGCATGTTTGCAACAATGAATATCGTTCATTGCTGGGCATTTATATGTGCTAGCCAAATGTTTTAGGCGGCAAAGATACAGCTGCTGGATTAAATAACAGAAATGTCCAACAGTGAGCCTGTTTTACTAAGCATTTTAATTTAGCAAGGGAACTTTCACTTAGTGAATGTGGTAAAAATTTCTTTCACAAAGAATCATATGCAAGGAAAATTCGAATGAAAAATAGATTTTTTGTTTGCGCGCAACTGGATAGTTTAAATCAGTGATCTCCAAACTGTGGCTTAGGGGCCAGATGTGGCCCTTTGCTTGCCTTTTTCTGGCCTTTTGGGCACTTTTTCACCAATTGACACCATCAATGGGGAACTGTTTCTTCCATTAAAACTTGAGGTGATTGTAGCCGTATTATTGACTTGCGACACAAACAATTGAAAATTACACCGAAAATTAATTTTGGGCAAATTATTACTTAAGTAATTGAGTTAACTGATAGTAAAGAAGATACTTTCCAACTTTAAAACTGGCCATGGTACATGATCCTTTTTTTATTTGCACTAACATACAATTTTTAAGGACAAGCTTTCAGGGTGTACCGCCTTTGTCAAGGTCCAAGCAGTACTAATGTTAGTACTTCTTGGAGCTTTGAAGAAGGGGGTACATCCCAAAAGCTTGTCTTGAAAAATTGTAAGTGCAAATAAAAAAAGTATCACAGACGGTACACAGTTGTTCCTTTAGGACCAATGATGGCTGGACTGGCCACAGTCCGGCCCCCCTAAAGCCTGAAGGACAGTAAACTGGCCCTTTGCTTAGAAAGTTCGGAGACTCCTGGTTTAAATCAACACAGCTTTACCTTATTTACTAAGCTATGTATATATTTTTTTCTTTGTAAAGTGAATTTTCTGTTTGCAAAGGGAATTTCTGTGTAGCTTAGTAAATGAGGTGAGGTTGTGCTGACTTTAACCATCCAGTCATGTGAAAGCAAAAATCTTGTTGTTTTTTTTTTTTTTTTTTCTTGCACATGATTGGGTGTGCTTTGCAAATAAAATATTCCCTTTTTTATCCTCATTCAGTAAATTAAGTTAAAACTCACTTTGCAAAGTGAGTATTCTGTACTCCTACCCAGTAAATCAAAGTAAATTACTAATATCATGTAGGGATCTATAAAATAGTCAGACTACACCCTTCCTTCATAACAGCTTTAGTCCATCTTCAAATGATGATGATGTAATACAAGTGATAAACCATATTTAGTAGGTTAATGTACCATTCTTCAATATGAAAAGCTCCCAGTCATTGGAGGAATGAAAAATGTGTAAATCTACTTGTTTAGGTTTATTCAAATGTTCACACACCTCCAATGTCAAAGCAGCGTGCCATGCCAATGCCCACCTTGCTAGGCATCTCTCGTGTACATTACTCCAAAATCAAGAAAGAAGACCGGCATCAGTGAGCTCATAAATCAGTCTTCTTTATTATTATTATTACATCTTCAGTACAGCCAGAATATATTCAAATAGAAAACAGTGTCAGTTAAAGCAAAGCTCCATCTCTCTGTTAGGCTTCAGATATTTTAGATATGATATTCCCAAGCAGTAGCTATTATATGTGTCTTTTTGATGGTGGAAATCTACACAGAATTTTCTAGAACAGCTTCAATTATGTTTAGATCTGGTGATTGTAATAGCCATGGAAGGTCATGGAAGGTGTTCGACTATTGGGTTTTATTAGACAAGGGAATTTGTAATGAGAGGAACATGAAGATTTTCATTGCTGACCTCTCCTTTTAAAGTTGCTAGTTTCGTGGCTGTTATGCTGACTCTCTAACTTCAATATTTTACCTCATTGGCCAGGAAAAATCATGTGGCTAAAGAGTGTTCATTATACATGGTCTGACTCAATGACTTGGAAAGTGCTGAAGCCAGGAGGTCAGTGGCACACCCAAGCAAGTAGCATTTTTAGAAGTGGGTCAGTAATAACAGCCCCAATATTTTTCTTAGGGAAGGTTATTTTTAATTTTCTTTTGTGGATTGTGCATATAGGGAGGGGGTTTTAACAGCCTGACATGAGATAGCACATATCTACAAATTTATTTTCAGCTGTCAAAGGAAATTGGAGTATTCAGACAAATCCTTCGAAAACATTCATGCTCCATGTAGATCTTGTACCTGGTGGTAAAGTTAAGGGACTGTAAAGCAGAGGCAAAGATTGCTAATCAAGCCACCACTGTTAAACTGTACAACTGTTTAACTATACCGCTGGTATAAACAAAACTTCTGGGCTTTAAGGCTCGGTTCACACTGCTGCGATTTGGGATCTGACTTGTGAGACCCCAAGTCGCATGACATGTGAAATCCCATGTTAGTCAATGAGAACTGTCTTAATTAGCAATACTAAAGTTGCTCCGACTTTAAAGGTTCCTGTAGTACCTCAAGGCGACTTCTATCCGACTTGTGCCCATAGACTTAAATGGAACTCACCTCTAAGTCGGATCCTCATTTATTTATATTGATGTGATTTGGATCCGACATTACAGAAAGATTACCGAGGCATTCCTTGAAAGTTGCTTCAGAGTCGCTTCAAAGTAGTACTCAAGTTGCCTGGCAAAGTCACACTGTAAGTTGCGTGACTTTCAGGTCACAGTAGTGTGAACCGAGACTAATACAGGCTATAGACGGGTCGAAAATCGGCCGATTTTCGCACCATTACTGGGTTAATTGGTCGGCCGTTTTTCGCGGTTTTGGCACATTTTATCAGTAAAGTTGGAAAACAATCGGCCGATTTTGCCGATTTTCCCGGCAATGATGGGCAAATCGGCCAATCGTTTTACCGATAAAAAATCTGCGCATGAGCTGTGACCTGCAAGTAAAAGAAAAGAAAAACAAGAAAAAGAAGAATTCCAGTCCGCTATTATATTTTATATGAAAAGTATTGTGGTTGCAACAATGTATCTATTTGTATCTGAATAAAAACATCTGTATCCGAAATGGATACAAATGGATACATTGTTGCAACTGCAATACTTTTCCATGTCAAATATAATAGCAGAGCTCTCTGCAAGAGACAGAAGTAATTAAATGCTGGCTGTAGACAGGACGAAAATCGGCTGATTTTTTTTACCATTGGTGGTAACATCGGCCTATTGAACGACCAATTTTTTTTTTTTAAATGGCCAGTTTTCGACCCGTCTATGGCCTGCATAAGTTTGGGAAGCTATTGGATGTCTGGGATCCATCTAATCAACACAGCTGGGTCCCCTTGCATAAAAGTATCCTCATACAGAACCATTACACATAATGATTAAAAGCAATAAAAACCTGATTATGAATAGCCATGAGCAAATCAGAGTAAGAAATAAGGGCAGTTCAGAAAGGCACACAGAATAATCTGCTCATTATTAATAAATTTCACCTCTCACCACATTAAAAAAACACTTGTATACAAAATGTGAAAGTGTGACCCACTGCAATCAAGTTTGTCTTTTAGTGCAAGGTAAATATACATTTAAATATTTGATCAATTGGTTGTTTGCTATACAAATATCTGATTGGTTGTTATAAACAAAATATACATTGTTTTGAAAAAAATTATAGGTGTTTTACTATTTACATCAATTGTAACAGGAGACATGATGCCAGTAACAAAGCAAGTCACAATCTGAATTATAATAGATTAGACATTCGCTGTATTGTAAAAATAAATCTGTTCTTAAGGTGTTTCCTGTACACTAGATAATCAAGACACAGTACATCTGCTTACTCGACTATACAATTTAATTTTTAAGCCAAGGACCAAGGGAGACAAATAACCCATCCAAGGTCACAGGCTGCTGACAGCATGATTTAGGCCAGGGTCTCCATAAGGTTTCCTGGTGTCATTGTTTTATAGCACTCTAAACACCAAGTCAACTCTTTCTGTTCCATAGTACAATACGTGACCTATGGCACTGCACAATAATAATAAAAGGTCAGAATAGTAGATATCCTTAAAGGGAAAGTCAGACAAAGGTAATGCCTCAGGGTTGAGCACAGATTTTGCCATGGGTGGCTTTTTCTAAAACATTCATATACTGTAAATTCAGGATGAAACATTACATATTTATCTGTCTCTGGAATAATTCACAAGTTTCTCTGTTGACAGAAAATCTTGTATTAGTAGTACATATTGGGCAGTGGGAATGACATTGAAAGAAACCAATAGCTGATGACAAACACAGTGTAGGTTGGCCAAAGAACCAGAACATCCATGAGAGTAGTACAAGGAAATGTGGAATAAGAAACACTTTACAGTTATATGGCAGCTTATGCCTTAACCACATACTTCTTTTCACTGGCATCACTGAAAAGATAAAAAAAAATAAAAAGTCATCATATTGAAATAAGAAGTGTACAATTAACCGCTTTTGGACTGCCCCACTCAGATAAACTGCTGCAGGGTGGCTGCTCTGGGTTGGATCATGTATCTGATACGTGATCTGGCTCTTTTGGGAGAGAGCGCATGCGCCCCCTAGGCTGTTCTGTGATTCTCTACGGCACAAGCCATTCAGTGAGTTTCGGCCAATAATTTATGGACAGGACCTGTCGATTGGTGGAGCGGATAATAGGACAGAGCTCTGTGATTATAAACAATAAGCGGCAATATGCCAATTTTTGTTTCCCTGCAAAGCAGGGAATAAGAACTGGCACATCACTTAGTAAAACAGCACACAGTCAACACTTAACACATTGTTCGGCACACAGTTAACCCTTTGATTGCCCCTAGATGTTAACCCCTTCTCAGCCAGTGTTAGTGTATATTATTAGCACTGATTACTATATTAGCGTTATTGGAGATATCATTTGCTGTTCCCACAAAGTGTCAGTTAGTGTCAGATTGCCCGCTGTACTATCACAGTCCTGCTATAAGTCTCTGAATGCCACCATTTCTAGTACAAAAAAATAGTAAATAAAAATTCCAGTATATATACCATAGTTTGTAGACGCTATAACTTTCACGCAAACCATTCAATATAGGGATTTTTTTTTTACCAAAAAACATTTATCAGAACACATTTTGACCACAATTTATGATGAAATTAGATTTTTAAAAAAAATTCTACTTGATTATTATTATACGGTATTTATAAAGCGCCAATAGTTGGCTCAGCGCTGTACATTACAAAGGGGGACAGAACATGTGACAGAACAATACCAATACAATGCAAAACATGAGGGGATCGAGGGCCCTGCTCTTTCGAGCTTACAATCTAGGAGGGAGGGGATGGTGGCACAGGAGGAGATAGCTGTGGGGGATGGAGTGGTAGAAAGAGTGGAGGAGGTCGGCAAGTTAGCAGGGGGTGGGGTAGGCTTCCCTGAAGAGATGGGTTTTCAGGGTGCACCTAAAGGAGAGGAGAGTAGGTGATAATCTGATGGGTTGGGGCAGGGAGTTCCAGAGGATGGGTGACACCCTGGAGAAGTCCTGGAGGCAGGCATGAGAGGAGGAGACCAGGGAACTAGAGAGAAGGAGGTCTTGTGAGGAGCGGAGTGTGCGTGCTGGGCGGTACTTGGATATTAGGTCAGTGATGTAGTTCGGGGCAGTATGGTGGACAGCTTTATACGTTAGCGTTAGGATTTTGAATTTGATCCGTTGCGCAATCGGAAGCCAGTGGAGGGATTGGCAGAGGGGGGTGGCTGATACAGAGCGGTTGGAAAGGTGAATGAGTCTGGCAGCCGTATTCAGGATCGACTGAAGCGGGGATAGCCAGCGGCGAGGCAGGCCAGTGAGGAGGGAGTTGCAGTAGTCGAGTCGTGATATGATGAGGGTTAGGAGCGTTTCTGGGGTTAGGAACGTGCGGATTTTGGCGATGTTGCGGAGGTGGAGTCTGCACGAGTTTGTTAAAGATTGGACTTGGGGTTGAAAGGATAGGTTGGAGTCCAGAATGACACCAAGTACTCTGGCCTGCAGGGCGGGTTTGATGGTGGCATTGTTGGATGTGACGGAGAAGTCAATGGGGGGTGGTGTCCGGGCTGGGGGGAAGACAAGAAACTCGGTTTTGGAGAGGTTCAATTTAAGGAAGTGGAGTGACATCCAGTCTGATATGTCGCTCAGTAGGTGTGTGATTCGGGCTGAGACCAAGGGGGTGAGGTGGGGGGTTGAGAGATAGATTTGTGTGTCGTCGGCATATAGGTGGTAGTTGAAGCCGTGAGAGTGTATGAGTTGGCCAAGGGAGGAGGTATAGATGGAGAAGAGAAGGGGCCCAAGGACAGAGCCTTGAGGGACCCCAACAGAGAGGGGGAGTGAGGGGGAGGTGGTAGCATTATAGGTAACGCTGAAGGAGCGTTGTGACAGGTAGGATGAGAGCCAGGAGAGAGCAGAATCTCTGAGGCTGAGGGAGTGTAGTTTTTTGAGGAGGAGGGGGTGGTCGACTGTGTTGAAGGCTGCAGAGAGGTCAAGGAGTAGGAGCACTGAATAGTGGCCATTAGCTTTGGTGGTTAGCAGGTCGTTGGAGAGTTTGAGTAAGGCAGTTTCGGTGGAGTGTAGGGGAAGGAAGCCGGACTGTAGGGGATCGAGGAGGTTGTTGTCGTTGAGGTGAGAGCATAGGCGGGTGTAGACGAGGCGCTCGAGGAGTTTAGATGTAAATGGGAGCAGGGAGATGGGTCTGAGGTTGTTCGGGTCATTAGGGTCCAGGGAGGGCTTTTTAAGTATGGGGGTGATGTGTGCATGTTTCAGAGGGGAGGGGAAAGTGCCGGAGGAGAGGGAGAGATTGAAGATGTGGGTGAGGGAGCGTAGGATGGAGGGGGAAGGAGGTCGTAGGAGTTGTGAGGGGATAGGGTCGAGGGGGCAGGTGGTGAGGCGGGCATCAGAGAGGATCTTGGAGACTTCCTCGATGGTAGTAAGGTCAAAGGTGCGGAGTGTTGGGGGAGCTTCAGTATGAGGAATGTAGGGTGGGGTGGAAGAGGAGGTCAGAGCAGTGGTGGGGCCGTGGGAGAGGGGTGATGAGGGGGTAGCTGAGTGAGGGTGAAGGGGGTTGGAGAGAGTTCGAGCAGCGACGAAGTCCCTGCGGGTTATGTCGAGGGGAAGGGGGGATAAGGGGGTAGCTGTGTGAGAGGGGACGGGTTGAGAGGGCGTGTGAGTTGCGGCAATGTCCTTGCGAATTGTGTCAATCTTGTTTTTGAAGTGATTGACAATCTCAAGGGCAGTGAGTGAGGTGCTGGGTGGAGGTGGGGGTGGAGAGAGTAGAGAGTTGAAGGCGGAGAAGAGTCGGCGAGGATTGGAGGAGAGGGCCTTGATGAGGGTCAAGAAGTAGGCCTGTTTGGCAGCATGGAGGGAGGAGGTGTAGGTGTGGAAGGCAGATTTGTAGCGGGTGAAGGCTTGTTGGGATTTGGTTTTGCGCCATAGTCGCTCTAGGGCACGACTGTGTCGTTTGAGGGTTTTGGTGTGATCAGTCTGCCAGGGCTGGAGCGGTCGGGGTCTGATGTTGCGTGTGGTTAAAGGCGCTAGTGAGTCAAGGGCTGTTGAGAGCGCGTTGTTGTAGGCGGTCATAGCCAAGTCGGGGCAGGACAGGGGGAGGATGCTGTCATAGAGATGATCAGCTGCAGAGTGGAGGGGGGCAGGGTTAAGGTTGCGGAGGTTACGGCTGGTAGTAGTGTGACATTTGGAGAGGTAGGCGTTGGAGGACGAGGAGATAGAGAAGGTAATCAGGTTGTGGTCAGAGAGAGGGAAGGGGGTGTTAGTTAGGTTGTGGGGAGCGCAGTGGTTGGAGAAGACAAGATCAAGGATATTACCGTTGGAGTGGATGGTGGATTGTATGCACTGTGCAAGTGTAAAGGAGGAGGTTAAGTGGAGGAGACGGGCTGTGTCTGGGTTGTCAAGGTTGACAGGGATGTTGAAATCCCCAAGGATGATGGTGGGTAGCTCAGAGGAGAGGAAGAAGGGTAGCCAGGAGGAGAAGTCATCCAGGAAGCGGGGTATGGGTCCAGGAGGCCGGTATATCACAGCAATCTTCAGGGGGGTTGGGGAGAATAGTCGGACGCAGTGGGCCTCGAAGGAGGAGAAGGATAGGGAGGGGGGGTTTGGGAGGACTCGGAAGGTGCTCTGCGGTGACAGGAGCAGACCAACCCCACCACCTTTACGACCGTTAGGCCTGGGTGAGTGGGTCCAGGTGAGACCTCCATAGGAGAGTGCAGCAGGGGAGGTAGAGTCAGTGGGCTGGATCCAGGTTTCCGTGATCGCTAGGAGGTTGAGGGAACGGGAAACAAAGATATGTTTTATAGCAGAAAGTGGAAAATATTGGTTTTTTTTCCAGAATTGTTTTTTTTTTTTCATTTATATCACAGAAAAATAAAAAATTTAGTGGTGAAATAATACCACTAAAAGAAAGCTCTATTTGTGTGAAAAAATAATTTTTTTGTGTTTAGCATTGCATGACTACGCCAATCAAAGTAGCACAGTGCCAAACTGGAAAAAATGGCCTGGTCATTTAGGGGGTAAAATCTTCTGAAGCTCAAGTAGGTAAAATATATATAATGTCAAAATGTAGGTAAGATGCTGCCTTCTCCTGGCCATAGACACACCTGCAACCTCTCTTATTACCAACAGAGATTAGTGTAACCGATAACTGTTCAAGTGGCAAATAACTGGGCCATAAGTCTCTCTCTCTATCCATTCAGTCGTGTCCGACTCTTATGGCCATAAGTACTGATTTCTTACTGTGTTTCTTACGTTGTACTTTGTTCTTGATAATAATGCTGAATAAAAAGAAAAAAAAAATCTGTGTAGTAGAGTGCACCCAATTCATACCCAGGAATATACTGAAACTCACTTAATTAGCCACTTCAAGTCCAGACACTTTCAGAGTGAGAGCAGAGAGAACAGATCTTTACTTTCATTTTCATTCTTTACTATGTGATTGCTGTGATTGGACACAGCAATCACATGGTAAAAGATCCATGTGATCACTCGGACACAGCAGTAATATGATCCTTAATATGACATTTGGATCACCGGACTCCTGGGTGCACACTCTGGGAGCCACGCAGGAGCCACTGATGCAGGCTGATGTACAGGGACGTTAGCCCGCATCAGCACAGCTTCCAGTCTGCCATATATAGGCAATTGGCGGATGGGAACCAGTTAAAGTGTAAACACTAACTTCTCCTATTTGGTGCCTTTTGGTCTTTTAAATATATCATTGATATCATCAATGTATCTTTTTGACAATTTAAAAAAACCTGGTGGTCCTGCCAGAAACCTAGTGAGCTGATAAATACTTCTGCTCTCTGCCTGTATTGACTGTTATCTTTTTTGTTGTTCTCAGCCTTCTCTGAGAACTACAAAACCAATATGTTATTTTTCTATGTTATAGAAAATAAGAGTAGGGCAGGGTTCCATAGTCCTATCTTGTTTCTGTTGTCCTGATACAGGAGGGTGAGTGAGTGTTATTATCCTGAACTGACAAAAACTGATGAAAATAAGGAAGAAAAAACTTAAAAGAAAACTAATGCAACTACAACAGCTGAGCACTAACACTGCTCCAGGTAACTTCATTTGTCTAAGCATTAGATCACATGGGCCCTACTGAGGTGGAGCATCAGTCAGTTGGAAATCTGATACTCTTGTGACCAAATGACTAAAAATGGTCACATGACCAGCACAGGATGGAACCTTGAGCAGCCTTTCTACACTTTTAGGCCTCATGAACACTAGTCGTTTGGCCAGCTTTCCTGAACGCCTTTCTCCTGGCAGGAGAAAAGCAGTCAAAAATGCACCTAAAAATTGTATATTTGTAAATGTGTTTAGGCATGTTTCAATGCATTTAGGTGCTTCAAATGCTTGGGCAATAATGTAGTTAATTGCCCAGAATAATAATTTATTCTGGCCACTGAAATGCATTTACGCGCAATTGTTAAACACGCCTATCGTTAACACATATTTAGACGAGTAAAGCTTCTTTTCTGCCAAAATACTGCTACTTCTGAACATGCTGGCAGTGGGGGTTTTTCTGCCTCTAAATGCCTGCAAACACCTATGTGGGGCAAAAGAGTGGCTTAGTGGTTAGCACTTCCGCATGGTAGCACTAGGATCATCAGTACAAATCCCATGCATGACACTACCTGCACAGTGTTTGCAAGTTCTCCCTGTGCCTGCGTGGGTTTCCTCTGGGTACTCCAGTTTCCTCCCACTCTCCAAAGAAATGCTGGTAGGTTAATTGGATCCTGTCTAAACTGCCCCTGTATGCATATGTATGAATGTGAGTTAGGGACCATAGGCTGTACACCCCTTGAGGATTTGGGACTGATATGAAGGTACAATATACGTAAAGCACTGCGTACATTGACAGTGCTATATAAGTACCTGCAATAAATAAAATGTCTGCATGGACACAAAGGCTAACATTGAGGAGTGTTTGGAGGCAGAAAGAAAAATGTCAAACCTCCTAAAAGTGGCATTTTTAACACCCAATGTGCATGAGGCCTAAGGAATGTTATAGTGGCATGGAAAACTCTTTACATTGGAGTCCTGCCTTAAGGAGAGATGGCAATCTCTTCCTGACACTTCTTCCATTGTCAGAGGGATACATAAGTTAAAATGGGGGTTGCTGACTGGTAGCAGAACAGTATAGTGTATCTTCTCATTGCAAGCCTGCAGCTAAAATGACACAATGGTGAATAAAGAATTGGGTTATATGCCCCCTCTGCCCTTGTGGGGGAAGGTGAAGTTTGGAGTTGCCTCGATGGAGAGAGGAAGCAAGTCATGGAACCCCTTGTTGGAAAGAGTATGTAGCCAGGTGCCAACTACGATAATATGAACGCACTGGACATTACCTCCATTACTGCAGATTGTTCCAGTTCTCCCTCTAGTGCTGTACTCAGACTGAGCCCAGAAGCAAAGGACAGTGGTCTTGTGTTCCCACATATCTGGACTCCTGAGCTACTCTTAGACTATAACTCCCAGCAAGCTGCTAATCGAGCAGGGGTATTCTGGGAAAGGCTTTTTAAAGTGATGTAGTTGGCGGACTAGCTTTCTCACCCTCCCTGGGGATCCATCAACGTGCATCAGAGCTGCCATCCTGCTGCTGTAACCTTGGCCTACCCAGGGCCCATGAGTTGCTTCAGTATATGTAAAGGTGCTGTGCAGCTTTAGAGGACTCCCTGTCACTGTGCTGTGGGCACCAACCTGTACCAACAGGTTCACATCCAACCATCCTATCGCATCCATCCTTTCACTGGCTGGAATGCAGACCCTGTATCACTTCCTGTGTGTGCCAACTACTTCCAGGATCTGGTGAGCGGCCTTAAACCAAAATCCTTCTCTCTTCAGTAACACTAAGCACATGGACACTGCGGGCAGACATCATCATCCGGATCATAAAGGGATCTGCCACTTTCATACACCCACTACTTGTTTATTGATTGC
Source organism: Staurois parvus (assembly GCF_062004578.1). NCBI lineage: Eukaryota > Metazoa > Chordata > Amphibia > Anura > Ranidae > Staurois > Staurois parvus. The sequence goes on from NW_028318915.1 coordinate 461,314, forward strand.
TAAAATCTCTTTTCCCCACTGGAGATTTTTCCTGCAACTTTACTGAGCTCCAACACGCTGGCGAAGACTGTGTTCAGGCCTAACACTTGGGCTACGCTTGTCCTTTTATCTGCAGTTTGAGTTGGCCCAAATACAGCTTAACTGTCCGCCATAAGTTTAGGATTCCCTAACGTCAAGCCCCTCTCTAGTCATAAACCCCCCCATTTTTTCATCTAGGTATTTATTATCTATCCTATCCTTTCCTATCCTTTTAATGTGATTCTAAAGGCATAATTAAAGAAATTATAATAACAATCATATCTATAATTAACTGCTGTATGCAGTGGTTTTGCACAGTGCAGCCCAGATCCTTCTCTTCCTGGTTCCCCCCCAGCGCTCCTGGCCCCTCCCCCCTGTCTGGTGTCCCCCAGCAAGCAGCTTGATATGGGGGCAACTCGGCTCAGCCCCACCTTCTCTCTGTTTTCATTGGCTCACTTGCTGTAATTGCAGCAGCAGGAGCCAATGGCTCCCACCGCTGTTTCAGCCAATGAGAAGAAGGAGTCCCTGGATAGCCGAGACCCCAATGCACATCGTTAGATCTAGAGGAGGCTTTGGTGAGTATCAGAAGGGGCTGGGGGGATACTGCACACAGAAGGTTTTTTACCTTCATGCGTAAAATGCATGAAGGTAAGAAACCTTCAGTATTAACAACCACTTTAAGTGCTATTGTCCATTACTGTGTGCTTTATCTTAAAGTGTCTAAGTCACTGGTTCTCTACCTTTTTCCATATTGTATCCACACACATAGGTCACCCAACGTTATAGGTGATTTATTCTTTCAAAGCCAATTTCGACACTGGCACTGACTAATATCCCAGCATTTTTCTTCTTTATTTTCTCTCCCCCACGTAGATAACATGACCCCAGTGCTGGCAGAAAGGGGTGGGGAGGAAACGTCAAACAAGGATGCTGTGCAGGTGCCAGATGTTCTCCTTATCAGCCAATGATAGTTGGTTGAAGTTTTTGGATAATTTGGGGGAATTTGTAGGCATTTTGCCAAGGCACCCCTGAAGAACCCAGAAGGCACCCTGTTTGAAAAAGGCTGGTCTAATTACCTGATGTTCCACCCAGCCAGGATGCTACCCCTGAGTTTGGCTGACTGACACATTCAAATACATTGCTTGCTTTAATCAATACAGAAATCTGCTGCGTTCAGCGTAAAGGGTATACAACATGTCAGAACCTGGAGTGTCAGAAGGGCTGGGAAGTTCTCAGGGTCAGGGCAGCACAAGAGGAAAAGTAATATACAACAGCCTCTACGGGGGTAGCACTACAAGTATGCACCGCAGAAGTGACTGTCAAATAATAGGCGCTTTTGCTGTTGTTGGAAGTTATGTTGCTGGAAATGTACAGCAAATCATTTATTTGGCTATTATACATTTCCATTCTAGACAGTTATTTTTTCAGGGGAAGCCTCTTGATCGATAACTGTGTGTATTGACAAAGGGACAGGTGCCGGCAAAGGGCATGGGCCTGATAGTGGAGCTGTAATCTCATTAGCCCAGGCTAGGACTTGACTAGAACTACCAAGGGGGTGATGCTGTCTTTCTGCTACACCCTCAGTATGAACTCTGGGGATGTACATACAAAAGAATACAGTGACCTTTTTTCCCTGAGCCAAAGATGCTGCACAGTAGGCTAATGGCAGTAAGAGGTTACCCCTGTATGTCCTGCTACATTACAATGCTTGCAAAAGTTATCTTTTATTCACATGGTTTAAATCTGTTGCTATAACTCCTACAGCACTCCCAGCATGCCAGTGTTACAGGTTTTCTCAGCCACTCTCTATTACTTTTGTAGGACAGTCTTCTTGTAATTGTGGAGAAAGTAAAAATATATGTATCCCCATTGCTGTCCCCCTTCAGTCTTACTACTCTCTCTGATACTCTCTGTGATATATCATACGGTATATCTGACTAACTGTGAGCCCAGGGCTTCTTCATCTTCTTTGAGAGCAGAGCGAAGGGTTTGTTCTCTGAAAAATCTGAGACCACCCACTACTGGAGGAATACGTAGAGAAAGAGGACCTGTGACCTTCACATAACCAGGCCAAAGACATTTAGGAAGAAATGTACTTATCACTTATCAGCTGTACACCTAACTAGCCTTAAAACTTCCCCCTTCCCCTCCTAACACCTATGCTAACTAACCTGTGTAAGAAAGATGTATATACTTACCTATTTTCAGGCCACTCTAGTCTACTCATTTAATCTCCCCTGTGTCAGCCAGTGGTGGCTGCAGGGGAGAGGGGTGAGCTCTCTGACAATAGCATTTAAAGCCTGGAGCAGCGATGTTACCCATAGTATTCAACGGCTCATCTGTTGTCAGCACTCCCTCCTCTCCCCTGAAGCCACATTGGCTAGCACAGTGGAACTGGATTACATGGCCAGAAAGAGCGACCTAATAATAGATATGTATATACCTGTACATCTTTCTTACACGGGTTAGTTAGCATAGGTGTTAGGAGGGGGAGGGGACAGTTTTAGGGCTAATTAAGCATATAGCCAGAATTCTACTTTAAAGCCTGGCACACAAAGGCAGTTTACTTTTCATTCAACCCAGTGAGCTTGCTATTCTAACTATGCAATGTTAGTACAGGAATTTCCCTGCTGAGCTATTGTGTTCTGATAGGGGGACTACTGCCATTGGCTACAAGGAATGATCAGATGCTGATCGGCTGCTGTCTTTTCAGCATGCCCATTTTACAGAAGCAGGATGTTTATCTGGCTTCTGTCAGACAGGCTGCTGTACACTCAGGCTGAATATCAGCTGGTTTCTGTTGAACAGGCCAATACCGGCAAATATTTGGCCCAAGTTAACCAAATCACAGTAATCTTGGCAGTATTAAACCATTGACTTTTCTCTCCCCCATTGTGAGAGTCCCCATTTGACCATAAAAGATTTTCTTTTATTATTCAGACACTAAAATAAGTCTGTGCCACCACAAGTAAAGGCAAATCCTAAGCCTGCATCTGCTAATATTACCTATGATGGTAAAGAGGTGTTCCTAGCTCAACATATTCTATACCTGGTAAAATAAAATTCAGTTGTAAATGAAAGTTTTAATTGCCCGAAAATTTAGGCAAAACCAAGTGTTAAAAGTTTTTAAAGAGAAGAAGAGAGAAGAAAGGAGAGAAGAAACAGCTCTAATTAGCTTCATTATTTTATGAGGGGGGGTTAGAAAAAAGTAAAATAAATGACAGTGTACAAATACCGATCAGATACATAAAAACAAATGAAAAACACAAATACAAGTAACATTTAAAAAAAAAAAAATTAAACTACCCTACATACCAAAAACATACTCCAAATATAAAATCAAATGTAGGTCTTTTTTTTAAGCCAAATTCATCTAAGCAGTTCAATGAGCAGTATTGAGGGTTTCAACTTTGGTGAGATTTCCCTGACAGTGAAATTGGTCATTCCAAGGCAAAAATCAATTTAGCTAAAATCACTATGCTCGTCCCTAGTGCTATTGTTACTTCCTTTTTTTCCCATACACCATGAATATCTGAAGAACCTATTCAAAAGCTGTCAGGAGCTGGTCATGTCACCTGAAAAAAGAATTGTGGACTACATACATGTGTTTGTCACATATAATATTTCTGACTGTCCTCAAAGCAAGAAATCTGTCAGTCAGGATTTTTGTATTTCTTAATGAAGATATTTGTTCTTGCTAACCCGCCAAGGAAAAACGGAACAGCAAATAAATCTTTTTGGAGTAATATGGCTGCACTTTTCAAACATTATAATAACTCAATTAGACATTCATCTCAGCCGTGACCCAGAAAATATATTACCATTTTTAACTGGAGCAAAGCAAATCTAACCCTCTCAGTGGGAGACTCACAACTCCCTTTAGGTATGGCTAAAACATTCAATTAATCAAATGCAATAAAACCCTTGGAGGGAGTCAATATTGTGTATATCAGAATCCACATATCATAAAGTTTATCATAAAGCTGTGTGTGAGGATTTATGAAGGTATGAGGAAGCTGGCTTATTTACTAAACTTGTTTCTGCCATAAACTATACCTCAGCTTTCAGAAACATTTAGGCTGTATGCTCCTGTGTAGAACTTTTGTGAATCAGTTAATGCAAGAATGGGTCCAGTGTGTGAAGGTTGCCTGTATTTATGAAACAAGGAGGGAGATTTACTAAAACTGGAGCAATCAGAATCTGGTGCAGCTGTACGTGGTAGCCAATCATCTTCTAATTTCAATTAAGCTTTGGCAATAAAATCTGCAAGCTGATTGGTTTCTATGCAGAGCTGCACCAGATTTTGCATGCCCCCCAATGGGTCAGTATTCAATAAGGATTCAAAAATGAATTCCTTCTGGAACCAACTACTGCATGTTTTAACTGCTTCAACTGGCTTCAAAATATAGTAGTCTAATTGCATAAACCAGCCTTTCTAAACCTTTAAATAAAGAAGGAACCCTTGAAATAGTTCTTAGGTCTCAGTGACCCCCTACTAAAATTGTTTATACCTACAGCTCAAGGTACTTTAGTGCAGCACCCTCCTAGATAGGTGCTAAGATAAATAGATTATAGTTGGATCCCCTGCTTAACAGGAGAATTGTTAGGAAAGTCGAATCAGGCTTTCTGCTTATAGAGCTGCAGTTGTTTAGTGATGCCTGCTCAGTGCATTTAACTGCTGTTAGTTCTGCCTCTGGCTTCCTTTGTATTAAAGTAACCTGGGAAGGTTATGGATGTATGGTTAGAACTCATGCAGAACACAGTATGAATATTAATGCTGCTCCAACTAATCCCAGAGAGTGCAGCCCTGAGGAATGCTGGCAGAGGGTATTAATTCTTTGGGCACACTAACCCCTGGGTCTTTGCTGGAGAGGATTGTACCAGCCTGGGGGAAGGCATGCTGCCTCCCCAGGCTCCTGCTGCAACCTGAGGGCCTGAAGTAAGAGAGCGAGTGAACCTAGTTTTTCAGAAAGCTGGCTGAGAGCATGTCTGGTCTGGTATAATTGAGAAGAGGCTACTGGCTGTTCTTTTGGGCCTTGTGAGCACAGACAACCTAAGGATCTCAGACTATTGCTGTTAACCCCTTCCGGTGTGCTATATTGTCAGCTAAGAGTCCAATCAGGGGGACACTGGTTTAGTGTTCTGAACAGCTTTGTCCATTTATTCTTTGCTGCTTGAGACTTTGCTCTAAACTGAATTGTTGCTGCTGATACAAAAGAGAAGTCTTTTACCTGCTTCCAGCAAGGACTTCACCTAAATCTTGACTAAGAGATCAGAGAGAGTCTTCATTGTATATAGTTCTATTCTTGGAGTATCCTACTGAATTCCCCATCCCCACCCAAGTTCTCCCAACAGTAAACAAAACACTAGACTGATCATTGAAGACAACAAGCGAAATTGTGTGTGTACCTGGCTGTGAAACTACCTTGTGCCTGGCTGTGAGACAAAAAGATGGAAGGACCTGGACAGTAATCAGTGCAGCTCCTACAAGGGTAGCACTACATTAGTATAATCAGAAAGTTGTAGAGAGCAATAAATGAAGCTATAAAAACTGTATCGAACTTAGCATATTTGACACCCAAAGCAGATAATTTCCAACATCCTCAACCTATACAGGAAAAATTATTTACAGTATTAATGCAGAAATAAAACAAATAAGAATGATGGCTAGGAAAGAAATGCAGACAAAGAAAACTGTTGTGCCCACTTTACATTGTTGGTCAGTGGAGTGAAGCACCCCTTAGAATTGTGACCAGTGGCAGAAGGGCCCTGTTACATTGGTAATTTGTGAGAAAAGGGGCTCACTTAAATTGGTTGTCAGTGAAAGAAGGAACCCCCCATCCCCCCAGAAGGGCAGCCAATGGAAGAATAGCCTCCTTACATTGGTATTGAGTGGATGAAAGGACCACCTTACATTGGTAGTCAGTGAGAAGAGGACCCCCTTAGACTGGCGATCAGTGAAAGAAGGATTCCTTTAGATTGGTGGTCAGTTAGGTGATAGACAGAATCCCCCATATTGCTGGTAAGAGGGAGAAGGGCCTCCCTACATTGGTGATCATCCAGGGACACCTAGAAATCTCTAGGGGAAACCTGGTTGAGAAATGCTGCAAAGACAATTGCAAGGCTGTTAGGCTTATTTAAGGAAAATATGATGCAAAGGGCAGTACCTATTGCAAGTAATGATCATGTAATGCTGTTAGTAAAGTAAATGCTGACTGGATATAATAGATCACTGCACTTTGCTCCCTGCACTGTTTATTATTGTCACAGGTACTTATATAGCACTGTAAATTTACACAGCACTTTAAAGCCCATAAAGCCCATCTCCAGAAAAGTATTTTTCTTTATACTAAACTTCCCCAACCCCTCTAAAGAATCCATAGTTAATATTTTGAAGTTGCCCATCTCCAGTTTGAAGGTCCTCTTTTTCCAGAGGAATTGGGAGAGGAAGCCTGTAGGGCACACTATGTCACATCAGCATTCATGGGAACTAGTGGGATGCATTGAGGTGCCCAGACACCCAGTACAGGTAACTGGCTGGTTTGAGTGGTCTGCTCAACAAGAAAGACAGGCACAAGAAGGGAACGAGTAGGCAACATTTCTTGATAAATGTGGAAGAAAGTGGACGGGGCATCTTAAAAAGAAAGTCCGATATTAAAGAATAGTCACTTTTTTGTAATGCTGCCCAGATAAAAGCTTCAAGTAACTTGCTCTTTTAGAATATTGATTTAGCATTCAGTCCCTCATTCCCAGTGGTCCTGTATGTAAAGGAGGTAAGGTGTTTCTGTAGAACCTGAAAACTTTGAGTTCATGTGTGGATATACAAGCATGGATGGGGTGCCTGCGTTTATGGTGCGTGTAGCCATGTTAAGTCACACATATTTCAAAGAAAATAATTAGAAATAATTTGATTTCACAGAATATAAAGGACTTTCCCCATTCTTTATTCTTATCCCTGTGTGCCACTGTTTTACTAAACAGGATTAACAATTTGTTATTATGGAGCTTGCTTAGGAGTGATTACACAGTTCTTTCCTAACTATTTAAGCAACTCAGTGCTTCTCCTTTCCAGGTTACTTTAGGCATGTGAGTGATATAAAATTTCAAAAGACAGGTGTGTCAGCTGCAGGCAAAGTGCTGTGTATTGTGTTGAGCAAAATAAAGCTACGCTGTTTTAAAGGAGATCAATTAGAGCTAAAAAGATTGCATGGCTTACTATAAAACCTGGATGTGTAAAATATGACTTTCCCTCTTCTTTGTATATTATACACTGTATATAAAATCTGAGTGGTAAGTAAAAGTAAAGAAGAATTCCATTCAAAGTTTTAATGAAGAATATATGGAATCTGATATAGGCTATTATATTAATATCTAATAGTCTTAATACACATTTAAAATAAACCTGATTGATAGCATCACTTTTCAGAGTATAATAATTTCCATGCTACCTAATATCTTTTTCCTCTATGACTGGTATTGTTAATTCCTCGTTATTACCACATTTACCTGTTCCTCTTACCCTTTCCCCATCCTTTCCATTCTCCTCATTACCCCCCCTCTACCCCTCCTTCCCTAAGGTTCCTTTTGTACTAGTCTATGTAAGACCAGTATCCGGTCTTACTCCTCCCACATACTAATCTTAAAACAATGTACTTCTACCGTATTTATTCTCAAAACTATATACAAATGTACATCTGTGAACCTATTGTTGACCCTGATTTCTTCTACCATGTTATCTGTAAAACTTCAATAAAAACAATTTGAATATAAAATAAACTTGAGCTAAACCCACGCACTGTAAAGCACCAGATTTATGTAAAGTAAAACTATGGCCTGCTATTAAAAATGAGCTGCAGTACCTAATTATAAGTACATCTGCACTGACAATTTTCTCTTAGTTCCCCTGAAAAATCCAGCAAAGTATGAAATCTTTGGTCCCCAAAAGATGGGAACTATCCTTAAATGCCTACAGTATAAGGATATCTCTGTCTTTGTTCTTTTGTCTCTTCTCCCCTTATCCTTGGAGATAACCCAGTCAAAGTCCCACAGATACTGGTTGAGCCTGCCAGTGAAGTCCATCTAATGCAGCTTCCTCTGTTGGTGCAGCAACAATGCTACACTGTTCTTGAAGCCAGAGCAGAGTTGCCACAGCCACATAGGTGTGGGCGGGGAAATAATTCTTTCTTCTCTTTGCTACTCAGAACAAAAGTAAAGGTTCTGCAAAAGTTCTTTTAGTCAGATGTTACATAGGGCCAAGGTCTCTTTGCCCTGATTGTCAGTGCTGGGGTCTGACGATTGGTTGCATAGGCACCCAGCACTGCATCCTGGGTGGAAGAGAAGTGAGTCACGTGCTCCCAAATCTGAAAGTGCCAACTGTTTCACTTTCTGGTGGAATAAAGCAGTGGCAGAGTGAATAGATAATGACTTTAGGAAACAGGAAGAAGGGGCAGGTAAATATGCCGCGGTGTTTTGTACCACATGGAAAAAACCCAGGAATACTTTACAGGAAAATTGAGCAAAGAGAAATATGTAAACTTCTAATACTGGCATTCCTTTCTTATAGTTGCCTGTCTGTTATGTTTATCTAATGTTTTAAATATTTGCATTGCGTTGAAAAATTGGTGTGCAAAAACACACAGGCTTTGCTTTGTGCTAATAAGGTGCCCTGAAGTGCAATTCAAAATGGCAGCGCATTTCATGGCTTTTAGTTTCATGTAATACGATGCATTTTGGTAACACAGGTAACCACAACACACAAATGAGAATAGACCCTTATACCTATACTTACCGTTTCAAACATCTCTGAGACATACACATGGAACAATCAAGCTGGTGAAGACAGAACTCTTGATTTACATCATGGGTCAGTGACTCAAAAATTATTTAGGAAATTGGATTAGCATGCCATTGTGGTGTGTTGGCAGTTCATTTAAAACAAATGGGCTGCCTTACCTCAAATCATGGAAACACAGGAATTATTGTACATTAACGTGTGTGTTTGGTAGCCCACTGAAACATGCACTAAATGCAGCCTTAACCTCCTTTTAAATTCATACAGATCAGGCCTATAGTAAAAAACAGTAACTTAGCTAAATATCTACTTCCAGATTTATTTTTTGACACCCATTAGCTTGTATTGTCCAGAGCCCTTAGTAACCTTGCAGCAATTTTGCCCTGTAGCATCCAGTGAGTGAAAAGGGAGGTGGGGATATGCCATGATGGGCATTCTTCTCTATTAGCAAACATGTCAATGTCTTTGAACTTTCCATTCATTTGCTGCCAGCTAGGGATGGAAAAGTTAGGAGTAGGACAGACAAGTGGATACCAAAGACTGGCGGATCTTATACTCTCCAGCCTGTCAAGTGACTGTGATTTCAGGTACATCAACATGGCTTTTAGTTTCATTTTTTTAAAGGTCATGGTGTCACAGTTCCTAAAACACCACAGTAATGATGGCCTAAAGTCTAAAACAGCTGTATGCAATGTTGAATAAATGGCTGTGTAATATTAGGCTTCATTTGCACTATACACTAGCAGTTGTGGAAGTGCATCTGGCCAACAAGGTGTAAATCACTGCCCGCTTTCCTGAAATGTGAAACTTTAAAGTTGAACTCCAGGTTTCTTGTGACATTAAATATTTCCTTTGGACCAAACTGGTTCAATTGAACAATTCGCTTCACTAACAGAGGTGCCTGCTGGAAGAACTGCATAAACTGTATGTAACATCACCTTCATACAGTATACAGCACTGTTTTCTAGCAGTGGGATGGGGACATCCCTAGTCCCGACTCATTCCTGGAGCAAAATCAAGTTGGGCCAAAAGCTGCCCAGCCCTTCACAGGAAGTATTGTATTTCATTATTAAATACAAGGCTTCCTCTGATTGGAGATGGGGAGGCAAGTGGATTACGTCACAATCTCCACCTTAGCCAATCAGAGGAAGCCGTGTGTTTATTAATGAAATACAATGATTCCTGTGAATGGCTGAGCAGCATTCAGCCCAACTTGAGTTTGTTCCAGGAGCAGAAAGGGAAGTCCCCATCCCGCTGCCAGAACACAGTGCTGTATACTGTATGTAACTAATGCTACTTACAATTTATACAGCACTCCCAGTGGGTGCATCTGATAGTGGAGAAAATAGTTGGTTTGGGCCAGAGGCTGCATCCTACTGCACATGTGCCAGTCAGGTGTCTTCCACTCCTGGGTGCGAGCATTCCCTGTACACCTGTGACAGCGGCTCCTTTTCATCACAGCACATCTCGATCCCAATGTCGGCGGCCAAGCCTGGGGTTTTTAGTTTTCGGTCTCCCATTTTTGGTGTTCATGAGACCCAGGCTGTTGCACCCATTACACACATTTCATTAATTTTCAAACAAACTACATAAAATCACAAGAAACCTAGAGCTCAGCTTTAACTGCTTCCCTGCTGCCCTATAGTAGAACTGCTGCTACAGGGCAGCAGGGCTGCGCAAAATCATGTATAAATACGTGATTTGCATTTCTGGGTAGGGAGCGCACATGCATGTGCACCACCTTACCCACACCCCCATTTGCAGCTAGGGATGTCAATTACCGGGTCCCGGCCAGAGATTCCCAGCCGGGTAAAGCTGACAGTGGAGAGACCTGTTTGCAAACAACACAGGTCTCTCTCCTGCCAGCAAAGACATGGTGCTTTGTATTTCTCTGCACAGGGTCTGGAGGGTAAATAAAGGGATTTATACTTGTATTTACTCTTTTGGTGGTACAGTGCATATTCACCTCTGTTCCAGTTATATGCGATACACCTGATCTGTTTAATCTTTAAGACAGAGGCAGCCCAGCAACTAGCATTTTTAGAAAGAGGTTGGCAATGGCAGCCTACATACCTCTCTTAACACAGGCTTCCTTTAAGTGTTCTTTTTGTATTTTAATGCCGGAGGAAGCAAATTGAAAAAAAAAACCCAAGCATCAACAAGTCTGTGTACACCTCAGTGATGTACTCTACAAAACATCCAGCATGCAGGTTCTTTGATACATGGCTGGCGGCTGCCTTATTAACTCTAATGAAAGCTTCCTTAGAGAGGCCAATCTTCACCATGAGGCAGCAGAAAAGTGTGAGCGGGGCCTAAAGCCAGCATACACAAACATAACTTTCATCAGATGTGACTACAGATATACATCATACCATTCTCTTTACGATCCCTGGGGCTGCCAGTTCAAACTCTGACTCAAACAGTTTTCCTCTCAGGAGCCATTATACTGAACACATCACACAGAAATTTGCAAGCTTACCTAGAAATCTCTGTGACTGATTCTATGGATTTTTGTCACAGGCAAGACCTTGTTATTGCTCATTTGTCAGCCCCCAGGCTACCCAATTATTGCAAGTGATGCACTAGTAAGTAGCGACAATCAGGGCAACAGATCTTTTCCATAAGGTACAAAATAACGTTCTTAAAGCTGAGCTCCAGCCAACAGCTAAATACCCACTTGAAACAGACATAGGTGTGTATTGCCTATCAAAATACTGGTAATTCTGTTCAGCCAGTTCTATGATTTTTTTTTAAAGTGGTTGTAAACATCCAACCTGAAATAAGAACAAAGCATATCCCTCTATAATTTGTACTTGCCTCAGTACAGAGCATTAATACTCAAAATACGCAAAATACGTGTGCACAAGGTGTCAATGGATTAAAGTGTTTGTTCACCAATGCTAGAAGTCTGCCAAGGAAAATAGGTGAGTTGGAATCTTTGGTGCATGAAGAGAACTTTGATTTAATTGGTTTTGCTGAATCTTGGCTTCATTCTTCACATGACTGGGCCATTAATATTCCTGGCTATGTTCTCTTTTGGAGAAAAAGGGTAAAAAGGAAAGGCGGTGGTGTCTGTCTCTATGTGAGAAGTGATCTCAGAGCGAGTGCGAAAGAGGACTTAGTTGATGGAGAGTGTGATGAGGCTGAAGTATTATGGGTGGAACTGCACATGGGGGTGCGTACTACAAAGGTAACAGTTGGAGTTTGTTATAGGCCTCCCAGTGTTAATGAGAAGGTGAAGACTCAGCTCCTTGCACAGATCGAAAGGGCTGAAAAGGCTGGGACAGTGATAATAATGGGGGATTTTAACTACCCGGAAATTGACTAGAGTAATGATACTGCAGGAACAGTTAAAGGGCAAAAATGTATAAACCTACAACAGGACAATTTTATGATACAGTTCGTAGAGGCCCCAACTAGGAATGATACTCTGCTGGATCTGGTCATTTCAAACCATGCAGAGCTTATTACTAATGTCTATATAAAAGAAAATCTCGGTAGCAGTGACCATAACATTATTATTATTATTATACAGGATTTATATAGCGCCAACAGTTTGTGCAGCGCTTTACAATCTAAGGGAGACAGTACAATTACAATACATTTCAGTACAGAAGGAATGTGAGGGCCCTGCTCGTGGAGCTTACAATCTAAAGGAAGGGGGAGGTGATACAAAAGGTGATAGCTGCGGGGGATGATCTGGTGGAGGTGATTCAAGTACAGTTCTTAGGTGGAGGTGGGGTAGGCTTCCCTGAAGAAGTGAGTTTTCAAAGATCGCCTAAAGGCAGACAGGGTGGGGGCTGACCAGACATGCTTTGGAAGGGAGTTCCAGAGGATGGGAGAGGCTCTGGAGAAGTCCTGGAGGTGAGTGTGGGAGGAGGTGATGAGGGAGCTAGAGAGTAGGAAATCATGGGAGAAGAGGAGTGGGCGATTTGGGTGGTATCTGTGGGTGAGGTTGGCGATGTAGCTAGGAGCAGTGTTGTGGATGGCTTTGTAAGCTGTGGTTAGTATTTTGAATTTTATACGTTGGGTTAGTGGAAGCCAGTGGAGGGATTGGCAGAGAGGGGCAGCAGTCGTTGATCGGTTGGTAAGGTGTATGAGTCTAGCAGCAGCATACATAATAGACTGAAGAGGGGGATAACCTGTGTAACGGTAGACCAGTGAGGAGGGAGTCGCAGTAATTGAGGCGGGATATAACCAAGGCGTCATTGGTCAGGAAGCGGCAGATTTTGGAAATGTTCCGGAGGTTGAGGCGGCTGGATTTAGCCAGTGAGTGGATGTGGGGCCCAAAGGAGAGGTCAGAGTCCAGGATTACGCCTAGTACCCTGGCATGAGGGGAAGGACCAATGGTTGTGCTGTTGATCTTAATGGTAAAGTTGTGAGTGGGGGACCGGGAGGAAGAAATATTACAAGCTTCGTTTTTGAAAGATTGAGTTTAAGGTAGTGATGTGACATCCATACTGATATGTCGCTTAGTAGATTTGTGATACGTGAGGAGATTGAGGGGGTGAGCTGGGGAGTGGAGAGATAGATCTGGGTGTCATCAGCATAGAGGTGGTATTGGAAGCCATGGGAGGTTGTCAGTTGGCCCAGGGAGGAGGTATAGCGAGAGAAAAGGAGGGGCCCAAGAACAGAACCTTGGGATACCCCAACAGAAAGAGGAAGCGATGATGATTTCATTTATTGTTAGCTGTAAACAACGAGCATGTACAGGAAAAATAAAACCGCTCAACTTTTAGAGAGCTAATTTTGCAAGGCTAAGAGCTGCTCTCCAAGACTTAGACTGGGAGGGAATATTGGCATTGATGAACATAACAAAGAAATGGAAGTTCTTCAAAAAGACTGTATGTGCACACTCTGCAAAATCTATTCCCATAGGCAACAAGTTTAAAAGGCTAAAAATCAAACCTATGTGGCTTATGACCAAAATAAGCTATAAAAAGCTAAAAAGCTATAAATAATAGTAAAAGAGCTTTTATTAACTATAAAAATGAAGGAACGCTATCATCATTTAAACATTACAAAGAATATAACAGAATATGTAAAAAGGAAATCAAGGCCGCAAAAATTGAAAACAAACAAACATACTCCACTCCATCTGTAATAATGGCACAGGGCCACGTACAGGACAGAAGGGAAACCTGCACCTGCCTACAAACAAAACAGACAAAAAAGCAGACATGCACCATTTTTTGCAGTGGCAGTGGACCACAATGCATGGTAGTGACTTTCTGTGTGCTGAGGTGCCATTGAAAATTAATGGCACCGCAAAGCACTAATGTGTGTAAATTGTGGTATTGTAACACATAGGTATGAGTTCACCCTAAAAGCTCATTAGCTGCATATATTAAAGAGAAAATAATCTTTTATCTCATAGAAATTTTAGCAGCGTCACTAATTTAGTGCTGAAATTGTAATAGGAATAATTACTACTAGGCAATTTTTTAATTTTCATCACTAGAAAAATGTGACTGGATCTGTTAAATTATGACTGATTAAAGGGAAGACACTAATAGGATGATGCTCTGTCATTATTGTAGAGATTCATGCTATGATCATATCAATGAATTATGAGATGAATTGGGAAAACACTGTGAAAGAACAATGCTTTATTTGGACACACAGAGACAATCACTGTTATATAATAGAATACTAACTAGATCATTAGGAATGCACAAGGCGAACATGTCAAAGTGTCACTGTCTGTGTGGCTGAGACTGACATCTGAATTTGCCTGACACAAGTCTGACATCCATTCTTCATTACTGCATGGAAGGTAGGGAGATGATTAGAATCCATATACAATTAGGCTTATGGAGGACAGTCATTGTCCCACTAATATATTAAATGATCAGGTTAAAACTGGAACTGAAGGGGACATATTATTAAAATGTCAGTTCCAAACTAAAAATTCAATTTTGAGCATATACCAGCAAGTGTACCAAACCAATGTCTTATATCTGCCTGGAATTCTAGTAGCAAATGTTGTACATCTCACTTGTAGACAGGGGCGGACTGACCATTTGAGCACTCGGGCACTGCCCGAGGGCCCGCGGTCAGTAGGGGGCCCCATGAGATGCCCCTGGTACCTTTCATTGGCTTTTTCATAGGCTTTTTTGGGTGTGGGCAATGACACAGGGGCCCCATGATCCCCTATTGCCCGGGGGCCCCATGTGTTGTCAGTCCGCCCCTGCTTTTAGGCCTATCACCTGCTGCAGCCAGATCTAATCCTGCAGTATATTCAATGGAGGATATTTAACATGGGACCCTGATGAGATATTAAAAGCCAGAAAGTGATTCAACCCTTTGTACAGAGACCCCAGTGGGTTGTCACTTATTCTTATTGTGGATCAGGTATCAAACCAAACTAATCAGGACTTAGGTTGCATTGCACTGTGGAGGGCCATTTCCAAATCAGGCTTCAAATTGCAAATGATTTTTCATCCGAAAATCGAAACGTAGTTCGTTCTGTAATCCGATGGTGCCACCAATGGTTTCAAAATTGGTCGTTTTTCTCGAATTTTACAGCATGCCCGATAAACGAAATGGGGAGAAGCCTCAAAAATTGGCCAATGCCATTGCCCCACTAACAGAGCGAAAAACTCCTGATTATTCTTAGGTCCGATTTTCGTACGAAAATCGTTCGGAATTCAGCCTAATGGCCTGCATTAGATTTATTTAACATGCAAGGAAAATCACCTTCTTCTGAAGAAATAGTAAAACTCTTGGAGATCTGAAATGTTTTAATTGCCACGTTTAGCTTTTTTGGCCAAAACGCTCCTTTTCTGAACACTGAAGAATTGCGTTCAGGAGAGTAACGTTTAACTGCCCCTAAACTCTGCTGCTCCTAAACTTTAGGTAAAAGCCTGTGTGTATATGGACACATAGGCTTTTATTGAGTTGAGTTCAGGGGCTTTGGCAAAAAAACGCCAAACTCACATTTAGGAGTAGCAGTATACATGGCTCCATGCACATTAGCATTTTTTAAGCTCCTAAAAGCTGTTATTAGCATTTTTTTATGCTCCTAGAAGCTAAATAGTGTTATCCTATGGGGTTTATTTACTAAAGCAGGTCCACTCAGAATCTCGTGCACTTCTGCATAGAAACCAATCAGCTTCCAGGTTTTATTGCTAAAGCTTAATTGAACAAGCTGAGGTTAGAAGCTGATTGGCTACCATGTACAGGTGCACCAGATTCTGAGTGAACCAGCTTTAGTAAATAAACCCCCATGTGTCCATGCACATTGCTTTAGGCTATTATTTATCTAGGAGCAGAAAAAAAAATGTTTTTTGGAGCATTTTTCCAGCAGAAGAAAAACGCCAAATGCTCCTAAACACTACTAAATGGTACTAAAAAGTTCCTAACAGCTTTTTAGCTTTTTTCTAGCTTTTTTTTTCTTCAAATGTAAAAAAAACACTAACACTCTTAAATGCTTCTGAACGCTACCAAAACGCTACAAAAAAATGCTATTACCAGCATTTTTTATCCAGCATTTTTCCAGCATTTTTTTAGCTTAAAAAAAAGCACTAGTGTGCATGGAGCCTTAAAGACACTGACTTGAAACTAGCGTACAAATCTGGAAAGTCAGAGCAAAGGTAGAAATCCTAATTTGTATACTTGTTTTGGTTCAGAAAATATGCATGATAGCCAGAAAAATAGCACTTTGAAAGGTGACATCAGCAATAGCAGCCTGCAAGTTTTCTGGCCTGCGTGCAACAATCTAGATTAGCTTGAATGGGTCTAAATTTCATTCAAGGCCATGACAGAAGGGGGTGCTTTGGGGGTGTGGTGCTATGTTCTATAACTCAGGTGAAGCGTTCTCCACATTTAGAATAAATGTTCTGGGTATGTACTTAGAAAGCCCAATGAGTGCTGAACAGGTGATAGAAAACATGTGAAAGAGTAGATTTTAATGCATGCATACAGTTTTAAAGTGTTACTAAAAACTCAACATTAAAATCAGTCTGTATATGTAGTAAAGCATGCTTGTTATACTCACTGTGGAACCTAAGGGGTTAATCCTCTCCATTGTGTAAAAAGGATGTTTGATCCTGTTTTCTGTGATCCTCCCCTTCTTCCACTGTCCCCAATCCATCTGCTAATAGAACAGAGCCTTGGAGACAAGCTGCACATGCTGAGTTTGGTGTCTATTGCTAGAGAGTATTTTTTCTTGGGAGAATGCATGTGATCAGCACAGGGCCAGTCAGCACTGTCCAGACAGAGGGTCAGGGGTTATGCAGCTTCATAGGACAATAAGGGGAGAATGAAAACTCCTCCTACAAGCTTTAACCAGTGCTCTGCTGGATACTGATAGAAGTCACAAAACTGTTCTAACTGCTCATGAGAAAAGGTATTTAGCAATTTATATTTACTAAAATAATTGCATTTCCATGTTCTGTGTGCTGTGGGAGACCAGATATAGTAGATGCAGGGGCCTGGGTTTAGTAACACTTTAAAGCGGAGTTCCAGTCATTTTTGAGTTTATTAAAAGTCAGCAGATACAAAAACTGTAGCTGCTGACTTTTAATAAACACACACTTACCTGTCCCAGGGTTCAGTGATGTGCTCACCAGTTCCGTCCCTTCTCTTCTCTCCCTCATCTCATCTCATCTAAGGGCACAGCTTGGTGTAAGTGACAGCTTTCAGCTTCACAGCTGGGTGCCCACTGCGCATGTGTGAGTCACGCTTGCACATCCTGATTGGTCCGGTAGTCTTCTGGGACCTGTGAAGTGTTCCAGAGGATTGCAGGAGGAAGGAGGGGGCTGAACTTCCGGCTCACTTTGCCCAGGCAAACTGAGCCGGAAGTGGGAGCGGATACCTGTCAAAACCAGGTATCCCCTCTCCCCAAAAATATGCCAAATATGGCAGTGGAGGGGGAGAGGAAGTAAACAAGTGGACCTTCCACTTTTGGGTGGAACTTTGCTTTAAGTTTGCCTTAAATATTAAACTCATTCAGTTTATATCCAGTCTGGTATACTTTCCCATTAAAATTTTGTTGGTAAATCTAAAAGGGTTGTACAATCAGAATAAAATATGAGGCCAGCTTTAAAATCTACTTAGATTTAGAAAAAAAATGTTCTAATTAAACCAATCGACATTTCATACAACCTCATCCACATCATGAATGTACATGATCTTGTGTGAGCTGACCCACCTTTAGATTTTTGGAAATGGTAAACTCAGTAGGTTGTACAATTTAGTTGTAGAATTTGACCAGATATTTGGGACCAGATATTTGGGAAAGTGGGACTTTAAAAAGTCAAGTATATTAAAAGCTATCTGTGAAATCCCTGGTGCTTCTGTCAGTCCCTGTGCTTTCCTATTAAAAACTGACCACACTAGGCAGGAGAACATGTGTGTTCAGTTCTTTAGCTGTGATCAAGCTGCTCTCCTCCAATTATCAGAGTTTTCCTGACACCACCTCCACAGCCATTCACTGGGAAGATTAGTGTCCTGCTGTTTCTCCTCCCATAGCTCTTATGCAGCTGAGAACAGAGGGAATGTTATCACTTGTTTTTTTATATCTATACACAATTGTTTTGCCTTTCATTTCTATTTTAAATTGAATGGTTTGTTTTACAAGGTGAGGGTTTACAATCATTCTCATGCAGGGAATGCATTAGGGCAAAACATATTTTCTGTCTGTAGAACCACTTTAAAGTCATATCTTTCTAAAATAAAATAAATTCAATATGTCTGAATATACTGTAAGTAGAATGTACTGTACCTTCTATCTCTCTCTTCTCGTGTCATCTCTCAGATCACCCCCCCTGGTGTATGTGAATGTAGGCACCCTTTCCTGCTCACCCCAGAGATGAACTACACATCTACATGCAGATACATTCAGCTCTATGGGACTTGTAATATGCATAAAGTGGAGCAAGTGACCAAAAAAAATGGACACTGCTCACTCTACACTTGTAGCAGTGAGGTGCATCAGTGGAGTATTGAGAGCAAGCACAGACAAAAAAAAACTGAAAACAACAGTAAGAAACTGTTTTGGAAATAAAATACAGCCATTGTATAATTGATATTTTAGATCAATCCATGTAAAAAAAAGTGAGTTTAATGGCCTTTTAAGCAGATAACATTCCCCCATGTATCCTTTCAAGCAGTATTAAACACAAAAGCATCATAATAAATTGCAGCTTACAATTTCTTAGATGTGGTGGCTGCATCTTTCAGTAAGCACAGTAAGGCGGCGTTCACACTAGCTTTGTCAGCAGGCGTCAGACAGGCATTTGGGAAGCGTTTTCAACACTTCTCAAACGCCTCTGAAAATTCTGCACATGGCAGCACACAGTGCTGTTCACACGGAAGCGTTAGCGTCTCTGCAAAACTGACGCCTCTGGTCAAGTCAGGAGGAGTTGAAGCCTCCCATTCCAGTCTATGGTGCCGCTGTGGTTGCGACATGGTTGCGAGGCATTTGTGAAGCCTTAATACCATCTAAACTTTATTATAGGAGTTTGTGGTGCGATTTTTTAACGCTTGGCAAATGCCTTTCAAATGCCTCAAAACTGCACATAGGGCGTTTTGGGAGCATTTGCGGAACGTTAAAAAACGCTTCACAAACGCCTGTCTAACGCTTGTCAAACACTATAGGGGAGTTTGGCAAGAGTTAGAAATAAAGTCAAGTGTGAACGAGCCCTTAATCCGCTCCAAATATGCCTGTGAGCTGTGTTGCACCCGCAGTATAGGAAAACCACACCGCAGTAGTGTGAAAGCACGCAAAGTATTAGCTGGAGTTTGGCTTCAGTTTGTTAGTGTATCTAAATCTACTAGCACATCTAGTACTGCCCTCCACTCAGACTGACAATGCTGCTGTCCAAAGGTGCCCCTGTGCTCCTTCATCCAGAGTGGGGGAATTCTAGTACAGGAAGTCTATTACTGGCCAGATTAACAGGTGAATACAGAGGAAAAAATAAAACTAATGCAGCCAGATCTAATGATTGGTAAGCTGCAATATATTACATTTTTGCTTTGGGGTTTAATACTGCTTTAAAATTATAGCACTATAATTCCACTTTAAAGAAGGAATGGCTATATTGAAGGGTAGTGGTTTCAACAGACAGATGTGAATGTGCAATATATATATGTAAAACGCTACGTAAATTGATGGCGCTATAAAGGTACCTGTAATAAAATAAAAAATAAAACAGACTGTGATGGGTCTGGTTAAGGCTTAATTAAGGAATGTTAGTATTGTAGAATATAGGTAGTAGGCTGTATCATGCAGTTTAGCAGCAGGACACCATTCTCCATCCTGAGAGATGACAGACCTCTCTGTGCAGCTATCCAGGGTTGGCAATGAACCTAGAACACAGTGCAGGAGTAAAAATAGGCATCTATCTAAAGTATATCTATCTTTAGGCAGCTGACTATCACCAACCATTTTAACTATCACATTTTATTTAATGGTAGCTAGTAATTTCAGTTGGTTAATCAGGAAAGGAATTCTGATTTGTCTATATAGGTTATTTCAAAGTCCCTAATTCACTTTATAAAGTGAGTATTATAAAGTAAACACATTTGTGATTTCAGAATATATTACAATATGATGGTATAATCTACTAATGATATTTAGGTTTAGTGCAAAATATTTTCTTGTTTTATACTTTTTTAACCTAAATTTAGTGTACGTTGTGCACTATACAGTGTTGTAAAGTGTGCGGCCAGCTTTATTCCAAATCTATAATATGTATCTAGTAAATTTAGGTTAAATGGTACAAAAATAAAAAAACAGCCATACACAGATTGCAATTCTCTAAAATGAAAATTGTTTAGCAGGAATAGGTTGAATTTAAATACATCTATGGGCAGGCTTGTTGTACTGAAGTCGATCTATTGATCAACTTTAGTACAAGCAGCCTTTCATTTTTTTTCGTCCGATTATTGCTGCCGGCGGCAGTAATCGTATTAAAAAAAATCTCCTACTGTTAGAATACAATATTGTAGTAGGAGGGATTCCCCGATCAGCATTGACTGTTTGTTGGGGGAATCCCCTGGTTGAAAGAAAGGAAATTGCTTAACCTCTTTCTGCTAACTGTATGCATATATATGCAACCTCTCAACGGGTGGGCTTTAACGCCGAGCAGCCCTAGGAAAACAATTTACTGTGCTGAGAGCGCGCTACCTACACTTTCCCCATATAGTGTGAATGTGTACTGGAAAGCTCCTGATGAATATTTGCGATCGGGATATTTGCCTGCCTCCCGCCATTTAGATCCTATTAAAGGGCCAGGAGGAGGCAGAGGGAAGCCGTTAATGTCTTTCTTACAAACAAAAGTAACTAAATTTGATATGAGAAAGCCTTTGATGTGTATGACTAACTCTGCAGTGTGTTTAGTCTTAATAAAAATGTCTGGGGTATCCAACTGGTGTTTCATACAATTTCTTTTGATTCCTATGATTACATTTGAACATATACAAGTCCAAAGACAATTAAAGTTTATGTAAACTAAAACATTGAGCTTCTGTTATTTGATCTGTTTTAGTCTTTTTATTATACCAACTGAAGCATTTTGTTAAAGCTGTTTGATAAGTGCCAAATAAAACCTGTTGATCTTGTCAGAAATTGAGAAACTGTCCTGTGTTCTCTGCACACTTCCGGTGTTGTCGCAAAGAGTGTTTCTAGTTGTTATGTTGGACCACCAAATGATCAGCTTTTATGTTGTGGAGATTTGAGAGTAGCCATGGCTGTGTACTTTTGCAAAAAGACAGCTGGCCAGGGCTGACACCACTCCATTCACAAAAAATCAATGTATTGTCAGCCCACAACAGGGAGCTGAGTGCATTTCTGATAGATCAATGTATATTTTCTGTATTTTCAGGGTCTTTAATGGGATAAATCCTGGGGAGAATGTGCATGTATTGCAGATATGTATTGCATATGTTTTTTATTTTGCTTTGACATGCCCTTTAGTAGTAGTACAATCTGATTCTGTATATAATGTTTCTCTACTTATTTATTTATTTGTTAATAATCTGAGCTGTGGTTCCCCACTGGGATTAGATACTTCCCTTTGCCACCACTGCAACCAACAGACCAGTCATGGAATGCTTCAGTATCTCCTGTAGGTCAAATTTAGTTTAACGTACCTTCAGGCATATTCAATAGACCATACAAATGGCAGCAGGAAGCTATAGAAGATGCAAACTCATAACAGCCAATCAGATTTCAGATTACTGTAATTAACTAATGTGTGATTTCTGTCTGCTATAAAAAAAACTGCATTATTATTATTGTTCTGCACTACCTTAAAGGCCCCATTCACCATTGCGAATGGGACCATTAGGGATTACATGTGAGAAACCCACCTGGTTTAGCTTCAGGTCACAGCACCATTGAAATCATTGGGAGGCTTAATATTTCTCTCCATCTTGTCTTCATTGGAAAAACCTAAGAACAGGAAGGATGTTATAATAACATTCTAAATTACTTTTTTAATTAACTGGCACATTTGCTTGGAGTTTTATTTCAGTAGGCTTTTTTAAACTTAGTACTGAAAGAGTTTAAAGAATGGCAGAACTTGGAAGCAAAATTAATTGAGGTTCAATATAACAAAAATGTAAACTGAAGTCTCACACCACAATGGTCCAGATATGATGTCTTCCAAAAAAATTCACGGAGACAATCCAGAGTAAATCCAACGTGTTTCATAGGTCCAAAACACTCCTTTTGATTGATTGAAAACAAGGTGAATGGACTAGAAGTGATTTAGACCTTTAAGCTCCAAGGAGCAGGGCCATCCTAACCCTCTTGTATTAGGCTGTATTGTTGCTGTATTGTCTCCCTTTATATTGTAAAGCGCTGAGCAAACTGTTGGCACTATATAAATCCTGTATAATAATAATAATAATAATAATAATAAAAAATAATAATGGCAAACTAGCTGCTGACAAGACCTGTGCCAGTAATCACACTGGAAGAAATACATTAAAATTTCAGTTCATTTCTAGTCCATTCACATTGTTTGCATTAAAGCCCTGATGAAGGAGACATTTTTGAACCCTCCAATACACATTGGCCATTCTTTGGATTGTCCCCCTAATGCTTATGGGTATAAAGCTGTATCTGGACCATTTAGCAGCAGTGTGGCATTTCAGTTTACATTTTTGGTACATTACACAAAGTCAAGAAGACCTTGGAGATCATCTGTTTTGTAGAAGCCTTCTGTCTGGGAACCAGACTATTTACATAAGCATTAATACTTCAGGATAGGAATACCAATAAGAAAACCTAATAAGTCCAGAGCATTTTTCCACTTTCCTCAACCACTGAGATTGAATGACAGGGGTTGTAGTTTAGTGTCAGGAGAGAACTGGGCTTTACAAAGACAAAGGGATCAGTTGGAAGACCATCACTGATACATTCAGGCATCACTAGGTATTGCTAGCTTAGAAATGATTTGGACAAGTGAAGTTCATTTTATGGTACCCATATGCATTAACTGATTGCCTGATCTGAATATCTAGGTTAGGATTGACAATGCTGATATCTGCTGCATGTCATAGAGTATGGGTGTGCATGTCAATTTGCATACTGAAAGAAAGAAAGATCATTCAAGTGCCAAATCATTTCCAAATGTACAACCGCCATTTTGAGATAGGGCCAGCTACAGACACCTGCATACATGAAAACATGTTCTTCTGCTCTTTTGCTCTTCAGTAAATGACCCCTATTATTATTATCCTTGATCCCTTCACAAAGAACACCTACACTCGCATGCTGTCTTTATCCCCTCTAATTATGTGCAGCAAAATAAAACGATAGGTCACTTGAAGCAAAGACAAAGAAAATGACGATCTTCAGGACCATTTTCCCAGGGGGAGTATTGTATGATACATTATTACAAACAGCAGCTACAGAGGGGACTAAGGTTTCACATGAATCACCAGCTAAATTATTCATGTTCCTCTGCAGAACCTGTAATACAGAATTCAAGACTTCTACAGGGACGGGAAGCTGTCAGATATTTACACAAATATTCCTATCTGAAAAGGTAAAAAGAAAAAGTACCATACATACAATGCCATATGACTCAAAAGAAAGAAGGGAACCTGAGTAAGAATAGAGTTAAACTCGCCCTATCAAATAATTTGGAAATAAATGATCAGGACCTTCAACAATCCTTCCTTTATCTATTGCAAGTCAGGTTATCTTCCCATTACTGCCTACAGGACACTGAGTTGCTTTTATATGCGCATTGTCATCAGATAAGAGCAGAAACTTAAAGTGACACTGAAGCTTCTTTTTTTTTCTTATTTAAATAACAAACATGTCTATAATTACCTGCTCTGTGCAGTGGTTTTGCACAGAGCAGCCTCAAGTCCCCATCGGTGCTCCTGGTTCCTCTCCCTCGAGCAGTGCCCCCAGGGAAATCTGCTCACCCTGTGGACACCATTGTGTGCTCATCCCCGAGCCACTGCTCTATGTGTCCAAAGGACACATAGAGCTGCGCCCCCCACTCTTTACTCATTGGAGCCAATGGGCTCCCGCTGCTGTCTCAGCCAATGATGAGGAAGAGTCCCCAGACCGCAGAGGCTGTCAAGAATGTCACTGGATCAGAGGGGGCTCAGGTAAGGATTGAGAGGAGGGGCTGGGGCACTGCACACAGAAGTTTTTTTTACCTTCATGCATAGACTACATGAAGGTAAAAAACCTTGAGTCTTTAGAACCACTTTAAGGTGACACTAAATGATATCCTTATTTTCGGAAAGTAATCTATACATATCCATTACTTTAAAGCCTTGTAATCTGTTTTTCATGAAATGTTTTTGTGCCTTTTTGTTCTGTGTTTTTCTGCCTTCCTATAACAGGTAATATCTTCTGTGAGCTCCTGGGTTTCTCCTTTTCCCCTTCACTTTTTCTTGTTGGGAACAAGCAGTGCACATTGTGACGATCGCGGCGTCAGACCCCTGACCTTCTCACCAAACTCGTGACCGAAGGACTGGCCAATCTAAAACCGCGATGTCACGTGCATAACAATGCCACGCCCAGCTGCACCCTGCACAATGATTTTCCAGCTAATTGGACCACAATCGATGTACTGGCAGCCTGGGAGCGATTGTTACTGGGTCAGGTTAATTACGCAATTAACCCTTCACACTGCCACCACCTCCTTTTTGTACAGAGAAAGAGGAAACTCGGCAATACCAGCAATAATACTATGATGGTTGAGATAATCGTCTGTATAACACTGTCACCGCAGACCGGTTATACAGAGGGTTAAACAAACACAGTAGCGCTGTTTTAGAGGCAGGAATTTGTAAATTACATGAACGAGCTACAGAAACAGTTCAACACTTTCAGAAAGAAAGATTTAGCTCAAAAGGGTGCAATAAAAATATTTACAGAAAAAAGATGTAACCAATATATATATAAATATACAGAGAATAACAGCACAGCAAAGAGGTAACAGAAAGGAGGTTAAAGGGTTAAAGTACTTGCCAATCAGCCTTGGGTGTGCAGATCAAGTTTCAGAGCAAAAGGGCACATCTCCCAGGTTGGTTCTGATGTTAAAAGGGAGAATTCTTCAACTTAACTCCGTTAGGCATGACAGCCCATTTTGTAGTTCCCTAGCAGGGGGTGTCTCTGAAGTCAAGAACCAATGCCCCGTTTAGGGAGGTCCTAAACTAGAGCCAAAATCTTTCATAGCTCATATTTTGGCTCAAAACATTCCCTAGGTACAAGTAACACTCTGCCCGCAGGTAGATTAATATGCAGACCCATTTGAGGAATGATTAGATATGAAACATGAAATTACACACCGAATGGTTCAAGAGTTGTAATTTTCTGCTTTCCTAGGTATTCCAGTCAGGGAGTGTGGCCTATAAAACTGTTTGTCTTCTCGTGGGAAATCTGAAGATAGGCCTGGTTTTTATGTAAGTCTCTCATATTCCAAGATATGAGACATAGGGGAAAATGGATTTTAAAAGTGTTATCTGGTTCGTGCTCCTATGGAATTTCTTTGAGCTCCTGGGAAGGCTTGCATTATCTTTTACAATGTGCTAGATTGCACAGCTTTCTTAGACAGCCAGGCACTCAGCTCAGAGAGGTGGTATAGCTCTGGGCTCCCTGCTGGGCTCTGGCCTGCCTTTGACACTTCCAACAGGGACACCGACCTGATGTCACTGTGGCTCTCAGAGAGGGAGGGGGAGAATGAGGGGAGACATGGAGAATTCTTAACAAAATGGAGGCCCGTGTCCATCTCTGTGTGTACGCTTGCTACACCTCCCCCCTCAGGTGGTTGCATGGGAGGGAACTGCAATTTCCCTCCTGACGCAACCCACTTCTGCCGCGGGCTTGCCTGACCAGGGCTTCACCTTGTTGTGATATGCACTGTGGGAGAACCAAGTTCCATCTGAAAAGGAAGCTGTTCTCCCCTGCAACACTGCTGTG
Organism: Staurois parvus; assembly: GCF_062004578.1. Lineage (NCBI taxonomy): Eukaryota > Metazoa > Chordata > Amphibia > Anura > Ranidae > Staurois > Staurois parvus. The sequence continues at coordinate 487,524 of NW_028318915.1, forward strand.
CCAACCAAGTGAGTGGTCACGGGTGAGCACCTGTCGGCTGTGACTATCCTGATATTGTGGTGACTGCCGGGGTGCCCACCTGTTCACAAAACACTTCGGCTCAGGGGTGTCATCTGCTAACATATTAATATGTAGCTTCTTGTTGAGGTAGAGAAGGAGATTTCCCTCTCTCATCTTCTTCCTCAGGCCTAGGACTATATCTGACCTGAAGGTAGTGGCGCCTGTGTGCACCGGAACCGGCCAGGCGAATTCTGGAACTCGCCTCCCAGATGTGTCCACAGGTACCTTCATCCAAGATGAACAGTCCTCTTTACCTGCTAGCATCCAGGACACCAGTTCCGCCAGTTTCCTGTCTGCCAGGTCAGTCACAGGTCCAGCTGAGCCAGGATAGTTGCACCCAGGCGTCTTACCATAGCCAGCTGCACCCAAGACTGACGTAACCTGCTTTTTGGCCTGGAAAGTAGGCCAGGCCACAGCTGCCTCACTCTCCCCATGCCCAGAACTCTGGGGGTCTCTTCCTATTGGTGGTTCCCAAAGCTGAACCACTGACATGCCCCTCTGACAGTGACCCTTCTCGACTGTCAGACTAGGCATGGGCAGTTTGTTCCTGACTAGTGACAGGGGCCCAAGTTGCTCTTCCCAGACAGGGCCGAACTCCGCAAGGCCCCTAAAGTGCGCAACTGCACCCAGTTCCACTCCGCATTGCAGGTCATTCCTGACCCCTGGGGAGGTGGTTGGTGAGTTCTCAACCCCAACTAGCTTTCCCGTGAATTCAGGTAAGCCATATGGGGTGGTGAAGGCTGACTCGTCCTGAGCCTCCTGGGTTAGAAATGGTGGCCCATACCCTCTGCTCAGGTCCATGATGGTTAAACAGCGGGCACCTTCCGGAGGCTTCATTACCTTATGGCCCCTGGGTATGGGGTGTGCCACACCCACAGGGCTGGTGCTCAGTTTTCCAAGGTCCTCAAAAAGCCTGGTCATCTGATCCTGTTTGGGGATCGAGACTACCGGAGATGCCCAGACTCTAGCTGACCCTTGGATTCCTGACTGCGCCATTCCCTCTGTCTCTTTGACCCATTCACCCTGCACCTCCTGGGTGGTGAGGTTGGCTGAAGGCAGGAGGGAGGGATACACTCTGCCGTCCAACTCCTGAACAGCATGGTGAGCTCTCCCCAGGTTTCCTAGAACCCAGGCACCATCTATCATAGGCATTGCCAGCAGCTTCTGTATCTGAATGGAAAGGAGAAGTGATTGGAGCTGAGGGCCACAGCCCCATCTCTGAGATCCGCTGATCAATTCCAATGAGGTCCCACGCACTTCCAATCCAGGTGTGCTGTCACTGCCTAGGACACATGTTTGTCTGCCTGGTGACACACCAGGACAGGTCCGATCAGATGACATGCTTAGGCCATTCATTCCATCCTCCCTGTCAGGCCTTTGTTTACCCTTCTCCCCAGGGAAGCTCACAGCTAGCTAGCCTGTGAAGTTCATTTGTGGATCGATTTCCAGTGCTGCCTTATGCGTAGAACTACAAGTCCCAGCCGGCTGTCCAATACCATGCAAGGCCAACGGCTGGGCACTTATCAAGGCAGAATCTTCTGGGCCTGAGCAAGGAACAGGCCTATCCAGACCATCCCTTTGCTCAGACCCCAGAGATTGTACCTCTGCCCCCTTCACAGCACTGTGGGTGACCCCCAACAATGAAAATGCATCACTTATTTCATCATGACCATCATAATCATCATTAGAATTACCAACATTATCATCAACATTACTGACATTATCAATATCAGCATCATTGTCATCATTATCATTATCAACAGTCACGTTTATAATGTCAATGACACATGAGTTCGATACCTCCCCAGGCAAGGGGATTTCTTCTCGTTCTCCAGCTAATGGAGAATCCTGTAGCCCCACTCCATTCCCAGCCCCCTCCCTCTGTCCATCCACAGGTTGCCCAGACATTACCCCAACATCTGCACCCAGTACCTTGGCATGTCCAGAGAGTTCCAGGGGGCCCTCCGGGTATTCTCGGCAGGGGCATAATAGGAAACAAGAGTGCCTAGATCAGCACCCAACAAAACAGGTGTGGGAATTTCATCCGAGACCCCCACCTCCCTCATCCCCCTTCCCGCACCCCAATCTAGGAATACCTTTGCACAGGGTATGCATGAACGGGTCCCCCCAAATCCCGTGAGGGTAAGGAACTTTCCTGGGATGAGGTTCCTTTGCTCAATCACCTCCGGCCAGATCAAGGTGACTTCTGCCCCGGTGTCCCGGAAACCAGTTACAGACCGGTTGCCCACAGTGACTGGCTGCAAGTTGGTGGGGGTTACCCGCATCTTCCTGCGGACAAACAGCACGGAAGATGAGTTGCTGGCCGGCTGGCCAGATGATGTCTTCTGCTTCTGCTCAGGACACTGTGTCCTGAGATGTCTGACTTTCCAACAGGTGAAACATCTGCAGTTGTCAGACAGGGATGGCTTGGCTCCAAGTGCTGCAGATGAGGGCGGAGGGGAAGCTTGACTCACCGATGTAGGAGGGGTTGCTAGGGGCGATTTCCCTCCTTTCCAGCCATTCAGAGGAGCCTTGCGAGGGTCAGACACCTGCGTATGAATGTAGGTATCTGCCAAATCGGCTGCAGCTTTAGTAGATACTGGCTCTCTCTCCAAGACATACTTTCTGACGTCTGCCGGGCAGATATGCAGGAGCTGATCTCGTATCATGAGATCTTCTAAAGACTCGTAGGAGTCTGCTTTCAGTCCTTTAGTCCACTGCCGGAATGTGGTGCGTAAGCGACTCGCCACATACGTGTAAGAGTCCCCAGGTCCCTTTTGCATGGACCTGAACTGCTTGCGGTACACTTCTGGGGTCATCTGGTACTTCAGGATGATGGCCTCCTTTAGAGCTTCGTAATCGTCGTCCTGCCCCTCTGGCAATTCAACAAATGCATCCAGGGCCTTGCCTCATAGCCCTGGTGTCAGGTACCGAGCCCACTGAGCTTGGGGCACATGGTACTGACGGCACGTTTTTTCAAATGACAGTAAATACGTGTCAATGTCACTATCTTTTTCCATCACTAGAAACTTGGCCACTGTGCCCACGGTCAGAGTGGCGTCCCTGTGTTCTAAAGACCCAAGGTTCTGAGCCTGTCGTTGCTGCTGAAGCCTGACCATCTCCAGCTCGTGCCGATGTTCAGCTTCCCTCTGCGCCTGGCGTTCCTCTCTCTCAGCTTGCTGTTCCTCTCTGGCAGCCATTGCCTGGCGTTCCTCTCTCTCCGCCGATGCTTGGCGTTCCTCTCTCTCTCCGCCGCTGCTTGGCGTTCAAGGAACTGCAAGTAGGCCAGAGGATCTGTCTCCTTTATGCGTTTCAGGGCTTCCTGCATCTGAGGAGAGTCTCTGCTAGTTACAAGCACTCCGGTGCTGGCCCGCTCAGGCAGTGGTGTGATGATACCGTTCGGTGATCCTCCAGTGTCAGTCTCTGTATGCCCATCCTGCGAGGCCGTCTCTGAGCCACTGGGAACGCAGGTAGCAGGAACCCCGTCATGGACAAGTTCCCCCGAGTTCTGATCTGCTCGGCTATCATGCTCCTGTAGATCCCGAATCAAATCTTCACGAGTTTTACAACCAACGTCCATTCCTCGTGAGGTACATTCCGCACTCAAATCACTTTTGCTCATTTTCTTGTATTCTGCGTCACCAGGCATAATTGCAAGCAAAGATAGAATAGAAAGTAGAAAAAGGAAGGAGCTGTTGCTATATGTCTCTCTATATGTATATATAAAAAATATGTACAACTTGTTTCTAAGGACTGTTTCCACAAAGGTTACAATCCTTCAGTGCCGAGCTAATTCCTGACACTGCATGAAGCTCTTAATGCAACTATCCCACGTACGCTGCCAGCCAATATGTGACGATCGCGGCGTCAGACCCCTGACCTTCTCACCAAACTCGTGACCGAAGGACTGGCCAATCTAAAACTGCGATGTCACGTGCGTAACAATGCCGTGCCCAGCTGCACCCTGCACAACGATTTTCCAGCTAATTGGACCACAATCGATGTACTGGCAGCCTGGGAGCAATTGTTACTGGGTCAGGTTAATTACACAATTAACCCTTCACACTGCCACCACCTCCTTTTTGTACAGAGAAAGAGGAAACTCGGCAATACCAGCAATAACACTATGATGGTTGAGATAATCGTCTGTATAACACTGAGGGTTAAACAAACACAGTAGCTCTCTTTTAGAGGCAGGAATTCATAAATTGCATTAACGAGCTATAAAAACAGTTCAACACTTTCAGAAAGAAAGATTTAATACTAAAAGGTCAAAAGGGTGCAATAAAAATATTTACAGAAAAAAGATGTAACCAATATATATATAAATATACAGAGAATAACAGCACAGCAAAGAGGTAACAGAAAGGAGGTTAAAGAGGTAAAGTACTTGCCAATCAGCCTTGGGTTTGCAGATCAAGTTTCAAAGCAAAAGAGCATGTCTCCCAGGTTGGTTCTGATGTTAAAAGGGAGAATTCTTCAACTTAACTCTCTTAGGCCTGACAGCCCATTTTGTGGTTCCCTAGCAGGAGGTGTCTCTGAAGTCAAGGACAAATGCCCCGTTTAGGGAGGGAAGGTCTGGGCGTAGACATAAACTAGAGCCAAAATCTTTCATAGCTCATATTTTGGATCATAACTTTCCCTAGGTACAAGTAACACTCCGCCCGCAGATAGATTAATATGCGGACCCATTTGAGGAATGATTAGATATGAAATATGAAATTACACACTGAATGGTTCAAGAGATGTAATTTTCTGCTTTCCTAGGTATTCCAGTCAGGGAGTGTGACATATCAAACTGTTTGTCTTCTCATGGGCAATCTGAAGATAGGCCTGGTTTTTATGTTAGTCTCTTATATTCCAAGATTTGAAACATAGGGGAAAAATGGATTTTAAAAGTGTTATCTGGTTTGTGCTCCTCTGGAATGTCTTTGAACTCCTGGGAAGGCTTGCGTTATCTTTTACGATGTGCTAGATTGCACAGCTTTCTTAGACAGCCTGGTGCTCAGCTCAGAGAGGTGGCATAGCTCTGGGCTCCCTGCTGGGCTTTGGCCTGCCTGTGACACTTCCAACACCCACACCGACCAGATGTCACTGTGGCTCTCAGAGAGGGAGGGGGAGAATGAGGGGAGACATGGAGAATTCTAAACAAAATGGAAGGCCGCGCCCGTCTCTGTGTGTACGCTTGCTACACACATTATTTGTGGTCATGCGTACTGCTGTATGCGCACTATAAATCCTATAGTCTATTGTCCCTCATCCATCTTGGGAGTGAAAATAGAGAGTGGCTACATTCCTACATACAGTGGGACCATGGAAAAAGAACACAGCCACCCTCTAACTGGAAGTCAGATTACAGCAGCACAAACATGAATTTGAAGATTTGGAGGAGGCTAAGAATATAAACATGAATAGAATTATTTTCTTTAAGGGTTTAAACAAGGTATTCTACCCAGTTCAGTGGCTAAAGATCATGATGACAATCTCCTGGTGTTGGTCAATATAATAAGACTTGCTGTAGACTTCCCATATATACTGTAGCTGTAAAGAACCATGGGATCAATATTGGCTAAAATGCCACACCATAAAACTTTCTTTTTGTTTTGTTTTAAATAATGAGGAAGACCTAAACTACTTGAGTTTAAATTTTTGTCTGTATCCCCACTGGGAACATTTTCCTGCCCATCATCTGGAGAGAAAAATGAGACAATATTTTCACAATTACAAAAAAAGCACTCAAAACCACACAGAGTGCACAAATAATTCTTTCTAAAGCTTTTAAACCATGCATGCGATGATTAAGACCCTGTATGGATGAAACTCTTTGGCTATCTCAATTTTTACTGGTGCTTGCTGAGGAACAATAAAGTATTGGAACCCCAGTTGTGAGCAAAAAATATTTTCACAGTCTTCAAATACTGTGGATAATCAGTACCCCTTCTGTGCACCAAAGCTTCCTAAACTCATATGGACAAGTAAGGTTGACCAAGTTTGCGTTTTAGTCATTCATTTGAAAACAACACCAAGCTTCTACCCCTTTCTGCTTTACTAAAATGTATTTTATTGCTTCTGTTCAACCTTTGAGGAGACCCCTCCCTCACACACTTCCTGTTATATCTGATACCTGTCAAATAGAGGGGAAATAAGAAGAACTCTCCACCTGTGAGAACACTGAAAGCATAAAAAATAAGTGAAAGAAAGTGACAATGCGTACTGTCATTGCTTAGTTATGCTTGTCATTAATTTGTTAACACCTACTGTATGCTGGTTATCACAAGCAATACTTGGTTCTGGAACATTGATTGCAAAATGCATGTCCATCATTTTTATCAATTAATATGAGAAATTATAAATATGGTAACCTTTAACAGACTGCTACAACACTCAACTCAAGCAGATACCACAAATCATCTATAACAAAAGCTGCCTTGATAATTATAAAAATGTACAAGTTCACATCAAACAAACTTGTATATTGTTTTCTATGGGGATATAGCTACCTAAGGCAAAAAAAGAAAAAAAAACACAATTGGCCAGGGAATCTCCCCCCAGTTACACAGGGGCATAACCCATAGATATAATAATATTTCTCAATCCTACCATAACTGGCGACATCAAGTAAACATTATCTTAAGTTTTTAGGCACCATGGACTGCTCAACAGGCAGATATCACTTCAAGAACTTGAAATTAAAGAATCAATTTGTCTGCTATTGTTGAGATTGCCTCAACAATGTATATTGAGTAATGTATATCCCAGCTCCCCTGTACTCCATTATAGTGATATGACATGTATACAGTAATGTATATCCCAGCTCCCCTGTACTCCATTATAGTGATATGACATGTATACATTATGTATATTCCAGCTCCCCTGTACTCCATTATAGTGATGACATGTATGCAGTAATGATTACTGTATACATATCATATATCCCAGTTCCCCTGTACTCTGTACTATAATGGAGTACAGGGGAGCTGGGATATACATTACTGTATACATGTCATATCACTATAATGGAGTACAGGGGAGCTGGGATATACATAATGTATACATGTCATATCACTATAATGGAGTAGAGGGGAGCTGGGATATACATACTGTATACATGTCATATCACTATAATGGAGTACAGGGGAGCTGGAATATACATTACTGTATACATGTCATATCACTATAATGGAGTACAGGGGAGCTGGGATATACATACTGTATACATATCATATCACTATAATGGAGTACAGGGGAGGTGGGATATACATTACTGTATACATGTCATATCACTATAATGGAGTACAGGGGAGCTGGGATATACATTACTGTGTACATGTCATATCACTATAATGGAGTACAGGGGAGCTGGGATATACATTACAGTATACATGTCATATCACTATAATGGAGTACAGGGGAGCTGGGATATACATACTGTATACATATCATATCACTATAATGGAGTACAGGGGAGCTGGGGTATACATTACTGTGTACATGTCATATCACTATAATGGAGTACAGGGGAGCTGGGATATACATTACTGTGTACATGTCATATCACTATAATGGAGTACAGGGGAGCTGGGATATACATTACTGTATACATGTCATATAACTATAATGGAGTACAGGGGAGCTGGGATATACATTACTGTATACATGTCACATCACTATATTGGAATACAGGGGAGCTGGGATATACATTACTGTATACATGTCATATCACTATAATGGAGTGCAGGGGAGCTGGGATATACAGTGGGGATCGAAAGTTTGGGCACCCCAGCTAAAAATTTGTATTAATGTGCATAAAGAAGCCAAGGAAAGATGGAAAAATCTCCAAAAGGCATCAAATTACAGATTAGACATTCTTATAATATGTCAACAAAAGTTAGATTTTATTTCCATCATTTACACTTTCAAAATAACAGAAAACAAAAAAATGGCATCTGCAAAAGTTTGGGCACCCTGCAGAATTTATAGCATGCACTGCCCCCTTTGCCAAGCTGAGACCTGCCAGTGTCATGGATTGTTCTCAATCATCGTCTGGGAAGACCAGATGATGTCAATCTCAAAGGTTTTAAATGCCCAGACTCATCAGACCTTGCCCCAACAATCAGCACCATGGGTTCTTCTAAGCAGTTGTCTAGAAAACTGAAACTGAAAATAGTTGACGCTCACATAGCTGGAGAAGGCTATAAGAAGATAGCAAAGCGTTTTCAGATGTCAATATCCTGTGTTCGGAATGTAATTAAGAAATGGCAGTCATCAGGAACAGTGGAAGTTAAAGCAAGATCTGAAAGACCAAGAAAAATATCAGACAGAACAGCTCGCAGGATTGTGAGAAAAACAATTCAAAACCCACGTTTGACTGCACGATCCCTCCAGAAAGATCTGGCAGACACTGGAGTTGTGGTACACTATTCCACTATAAAGAGATACTTGTACAAATATGGTCTTCATGGAAGAGTCATCAGAAGAAAACCTCTTCTACGTCCTCACCACAAAAATCATCGTTTGAACTTTGCAAATGAACATATAGACAAGCCTGATGCATTTTGGAAACAAGTTCTGTGGACCGATGAGGTTAAAATTGAACTTTTTGGCCGGAATGAGCAAAGGTACGTTTGGAGAAGAAGGGGCACAGATTTTAATGAAAAGAACCTCTGTCCAACTGTTAAGCATGGGGTTGGATCAATCATGCTTTGGGGTTGTGTTGCAGCCAGTGGCACAGGGAACATCTCACAAGTAGAAGGAAAAATGGATTCAATAAAATTTCAGCAAATTTTGGATGGTAACTTGATGCCATCTGTGAAAAAGTGGAAGTTAAAGAGAGGATGGCTTCTACAAATGGATAATGATCCTAAACACACCTCGAAATCCACGGGGGATTACATCAAGAGGTGTAAACTGAAGGTTTTGCCATGGCCTTCACAATCTCCTGACCTCAACATAATTGAAAATCTATGGATAGACCTTAAAAGAGCAGTGCGTGACAGACAGCCCAGAAATCTCAAAGAACTGGAAGACTTCTGTAAGGAAGAATGGGCAAAGATACCTCAAACAAGAATTGAAAGACTCTTGGCTGGCTACAAAAAGCGTTTACAAGCTGTTATACTTGCCAAAGGGGGCAGTACAAGATATTAACTCTGCAGGGTGCCCAAACTAACTTTTGCAGATGCCATTTTTTTGTTTTCTGTTATTTTGAAAGTGTAAATGATGGAAATAAAATCTAACTTTTGTTGACATATTATAAGAATGTCTAATCCGTAATTTGATGCCTTTTGGAGATTTTTCCATCTTTCCTTGGCTTCTTTATGCACATTAATACAAATTTTTAGCTGGGGTGCCCACACTTTCGATCCCCACTGTACATTACTGTCTACATGTCACATCACTATAATGGAGTACAGGGGAGCTGGGATATACATTACTGTCTACATGTCATATCACTATAATGGAGTACAGGGGAGCTGGGATATACATTACTGTGTACAGTTTTATATTTTGGACTCTTTATTCTAAAGAAAAATGTAATTTCATAAGCTTTATGGGGGTGTGGTTTGGGGTGGGGGTGGGGTTTGGGGCGGGCCAGGGGTGGGATTGGGGCGGACCTGGGCAAGGTTGGGTGGGGCAACTGGTGGAGAGTAAGTTTTGTGACCGGCTAGTAGGTCTGGACTCGAAATTTTAACCCCTGCCTTAATGTATCATGAGCTCTAGATATGATTATAAGCAGGGCTTCACTAAGACTAGTAAAGTATATTAGGGTTTCTCCATGTTAAAAAGGTTGAGAAGCGGTGGTCTACATAGAAGAGTCATGTGCATTCTTACTTTATTATTATTACACATGATTTAGGATTTGTATACCACCAGCAGTTTGTGCAATGCTTTTCAAAATAAAGGGAGAGGGTACTGTTACAATGCGCTTCAATATTAGAGGGTAAGAAGGGACCTGCTCATGAGAGCTTCCAACCTAAACAGGAGAGGCAAGTGATAAAAAGGTAAGAACCGGATGAGATGATCTTATAGTAAAAGTACAGTTTATTGGGGGGGGGGGATAGGCTTCCCTGAAGGGATGACTTTTTATCAATTAAAGGTGAAGAGAGAAGATAGCTAGACAGATTGGGGTAGGCGGTTCCATAGGAAGGGATCTAGGAAAATCCTGGAGTTGAGCATGGGAGGAGGTCATGAGGGGGCTAGAGAGTAGGAGTCTTGGGATGAGCAAAGAGGACGGTATGAGTGATATTTTGAGAAGTGGTTGGTGATGTAGCTCAAGTGAGAATAGTGGATGGCTTTGTATGTTGTTAGTGTTTTGAATTTTATTTGTTGGGTGAGCAGAAGACATTAGAGGGATTGAAAGATTGTGGACACTAAGTGGTTAGTGAGTTACATGAGTCTGGCAGCAGCATCCATGACAGACGGAAGGGGGAACAGCTTGTGTAAAAGTAGGCCAACAAGGAGGGAATTGCAATAGTTGAGGTGAGAGATAACTAGGGAGAAAATTTGTAACTTTATGGTATTTGGTATGGTTAGTTGGTTATTGGTTAGTAAGGGATGTATTTTGGAAATGTTACAGATGTTACGGGGGATTCCTTTGTGTATTTCTTCCAGTATTTCAGCATTAAACAACTCATACACTTTGCATCTGTGCATTAGTTTCCTGGTGTAAAGACCAATTGCAGCTGCTCTCCCACCCACAGCTCTTCTCTCTATACAGAGTTTGTGCAGCATAGTGATTATGTCACCGCTACAACTACAAAGTAATTTCTGGGTTTTCAAAGGCATTTGGTGTCCATAAAATTGATTCATGTCCTTTGTTCCTTTTAAGAAATATATCTAACTAAATTATAGTAAAGAATTTTAGGGAGTGAAGATGGGCAAAGGGGCAGATGAATATAAATGTATTTTCTTTACAAGCAGCTCCTATTTATTTATTTTATTCTCACTAGAGTACCACTTTAAGTAAGTCAATATTTGTATGTCTTTTCTATCCCATGTAGTCCTGCATTATTATTATTATTATTATACAGGATTTTTATAGCGCCAACAGTTTGCTCAGCGCTTTCCAATATAAAGGGAGACAACAAAGCAATGACACAGTTCAATACAAGAGGGTTAGGAGGCCCTGCTTCTTGGAGCTTACAATCTAGGAGGGGGGGGTGCTGGTGGTAGAAAAGGTAATAACTGTGGGGGATGAACTGATAGGAGGAATAGAAGATTCCGTTATTAGCTGGAGGCAGGATAGGCTTCCCTGAAGAGATAGGTTTTCAGAGATTGCCTAAAAGTGGGCAGAGTAGGCCATAGTCGGATAGATTGGGGTAGAGAGTTCCAGAGGATGGGGGAGGCTCTGGAGAAGTACTGGAGACGAGCATGGGGGGAGGAGACAAGGGAGCTAGAGAGCAGGAGGTCGTGGGAGGAGCGGAGAGGACAGTTTGGGAGTTATTTGGAGACCAGATTGGTGATTTCATTTGGGGCAGAGTTATAAATGGCTTTATATGTTGTTGTTAATATTTTGAATTTTATTCGTTGGGCAATGGGAAGCCAGTGGAGGGATTGGCAGAGAGGGGTGGCAGATATGGAACGGTTAGTAAGGTGGATGAGTCTGGCAGCAGCATTCATGATAGACTGAAGAGGGGATAGCCTGTGATTAGGTAGGCCAATGAGGAGGGAGTTACAATAGTCATCCCTTTCTCATGCCGTTTCTGCTCTCCTGGTCTTTGCTTTGTTTTAGCAATCCATGTGGTTATGCAAGTATTCATCTCCTTATTTCTGATATAATGTGTTAAGTAAATTGTTTACCATGCTTCTCTTACTGTGCTTCTGATTCCTGTATTGTAGCTTAGTCTTCTGATCCTCCACATTCTGTCCCGTGCTTAGTTTTGGTTCCTGATTTACTAGACGTTTGCATTCTATCCTAAGAAATCCCATTACCCTGGTAACAACCATGGCCTGACCTCTATGCCCTGTGCTCATCTCTCTGCCACCTGCCAAGATCTTCTATGTATCATCTCTGATTGTACTGCCTGTCCTGATTTACCTGTCTATTGAGTACAGTTCTGCCTTACAGTGCTGTACTTTTTTCTGTCAATTGTCATCAGAGAAAGCAGTTAAAGGTCTGCAGTCTGGGAGTATCACAACACATCTTCCTGTGGGGCCCATAGTGGAGATTGCAGCTCCACTACTTGGCATGAGCACTGTTGATCATTGAAGACCTTGAGATCCCACACTAATCTCTGACACTTTAGTTTTTGACTCTGTCTTTGGACTTCAATCTCCTCATTAGTTTCATTATTCTACAGTCCCAAACTCTCCTAACTGCACTCAGCAGCCCCCTGCTATTCATCACAGTCCTGCTATTTGAAACGTAGAAGTTGTCTTCTCTATTCTAACTATTTATCCTTTGGAACCTAAATAGTTACTAATAGTAGATGTGGAAAAATTGTGTCACTCACAGAATACCCAAGTGACTTTGAACAAGAAAATGAAGCAAAATAAAAACAACTCAGCATCTCTAAGGAATGACAGCAATTAGAATTGCACTGGGAAATCAAATATCCCATTCTTTCAATACTTTCAGATCTTTAAGTGCTCCCTCTCCACATACACAATAAGAGACACCATAGATTCTGCACTGCGCTTGCCAAAACTATTACACTGGGCCGCAGGCACAGGAATGACCTACTATAAAACCGGGTGCGGCTAATAGATCCACTGCATGAGCGTACGGGACAACTGTCTCTTTCTTCTTACTCTGAGTTCTTTGTCAATTGCTGGGAGAACAACTGACCTCGAGCTAGCGCAGTCACAAACAATAGGAAAATAGAGGAGTGATGAGCCCATCTGTTCCAGAGATGAGAGTTAAGAAAGACAAAAACAAAAGGCAAGAGCAATGGAGCTGACATACAAAATATTTAAAACTTCACACTCTATCGCTTCCCCGATCTTATATTTGAGATTAGCAGTGTAAACATATGTTTAAGATTTTTTTTACTCTACACTGATGGACCTAAAACTAACTCAGAGATTTAATAGCATTCACTATTCATGGTCAATTTGTTTGAAAAAAAATATACCAATATATAATGAATCATAATTACTTATAGAAATTTAAATAATTAACAATTATGCAACATGTTATTTCACAGTGTTTGCTACTCAGAAATGCTGCAAAATGATTTATTAATCAAGTGTACAAATTAAAGTGTAGATAACTTTGCAACAAAAATTCATGAGCTATGAACTGAAGTTGAGTATTTTTATTGTTAATAAATGAGGTGAAAGATAGTATTATAAAGTGGAACTTAGAATAAACTTTATAAATCTGCATGATTCAATTAATGTAGCTTTAATTCCTCCATGCTTTTTAGTTTAACATATTGAGCAAAACAAATAAATAAAAATTCCCCAATAAACTTCTTTGTTAAAATTGTTCCTCCAGCACTTCCCATTTTTAAGTTTCAACACAGCTGAATCCTGTTTGCTTCAGGTGGCCAAACACGGATCGGAATTTGGTCGGTTCAGCAGGGTCTAAATTTCGATCCATGTATGGGCAGGCTGGTTGTACAGAAGTCGATCTACCTATCGACTTCAGTGCAACCAGCCTGTTGGGTTTTTCACTGGAAGATTAAGGTGGCAGGGGTGGGATTGGAGGAGGAAGATTTTAACCAATGTGGGAGCCATCAGCACAGGACATATTGCACTAATTGTAAGTAATGTCCGTTGTGCTGATTTTTTTTTTTTTTTTAATTTTGACTAAATTTAGGTTTCAAAAACAGGAGTTGTTGCTAGGACATGATTATTTACTGACATGAACACAGTTTCACCTTATTTACCAAGTAACATGAAGGAACATTCACTTTCTTAAGTAAACAGCCTCTATCATGTTACACATGCATTGCTGTTTGTTTGCCTTTAAATAATATTGTCCTTTCCTCACTCCGTATCTAGTAGATGTGCTAAACAGTTAGTCCCACCTTTCTTCTTCATGTTTTAACCTTCATTCACCACATGTGCTGTTTTCTTCAGGCGCTAGATACACTATAATTTTCACACTATGATTTTTTTACCTATCTGATGTTCATCTGTTATGATCTGCACAATTTTTTGCATTAATGCTTTCTAAGATCTGCAAGATGTCATTTCAATTGAGTCACTGCCTGCCAAACTACTGAGCTTAGCTAAGTGAGCTAAGTGAGCTGAGCTAAGTGGTTCTAAAGTCTAAATGTGTTTTTACCTTAATGTATTCTCTTCATTAAGGCAAAAATCCTTCTACTGTGTGTGTTCCCCCCTCCTTAACACTTACCTGATTCCTGTATCAACCCAGGGCTGTGCCCACCCGCAGGTCTTCTATCCCTCTCTTCCTGGTTTCACAGACTTTGCTGGAAACAGTGGGAGTCATTTGCTCCTACTTCTGTCAGTCAAATCCAGTAAGCAGAGAGTCAGGGGGGTGGGGCCAAGCCGCATGTGTGTGTCTATGAACACACACAGCACTGCTCAGGAGAGAGCCTGCACACCTGTCCCCATAGCAGGCAGCTATGCTTTGGGGGCAGACACAGAGGAGCCAAGATTACTGGCAAGGGACCCCAGAATAGAAGGTAAGGGGTGGTTCTGTGCAATACCATTACATTAGGATGGCAAGCATAAATATATTTATTATTTTAATTAAGAAAATCTAGCTCACCACAACTAGATCAGCTGTAGAGATCACACTTCAGTGCTTAAACTGCGGAAGCAGAACAGACTCTACTACTTGTGTATTATATGATTTCATGTTTTTTTACTCTGAACTGGTTGACACTGAGAGAAACAAATTGAGTTTTTAGATGATAACATTGTCAAATTTTAGTAGGAATGGAGTTTAGCGATGGCACTTTGTAAGAGAATCTTTTTGTGTTTTATGTTTTGTGATTACGGTTAGCACGCTGCTACAAATAAAGAGCCCTGGACAGTGTCTGTTTAATTAAAAAATTTTTGCATTAACATACAGTAAAACATATATTTATTCAAAAAACTGGCTAGTACAATCAAATTGCCACAACTTGAGTTCCTCCTTAAAAAAAAATTCCTGTTGGGTTAGTGGCAATATTCTTTCAAAACAGAAAATTAATTTTTATTGCTATGGAGTATATTTTTAAGATTGTAGTATTTATTACATGAAACTAAACATACCTTGTGGCACAACAAATAAAGAAAGTGTTAATGAGTATTAATAATTTATATGCATAGGGAGGGAAACTGTCTGAGATAATTAGTAATTCTGCAAGGCATCTGGTAATAAGCTGAAAACTTAAATAAGTGGGTATTATGACAACCCTGCATGGGTAATCAGGATTAATGTTAAATGTACATTTATTCAAATATAGTTTCTAACTTATATTCCCTAAATTAAAAAATATTCATATTTTTGGCAAATTGGTGTATTTACTGCTAAACAATAAATTCAACTTTAACCTGTTGCTGCCCACTAACACATATGTGCGGCTGCAAAAGTGTGGGCTTTAACTCCCACTCACTGCACATATGAGTCACTGGGCAGCCAATGTTTCTGTGCTGAGAGGGTGCTCACTGCTTCCTCCCAGAACAGAGACCTGTGGGTCCGGCTTCCAATCATGTGACCACTGTCACAGCCAATCACAGTGGTCACATGATCACCAATTCCCCCCCTTCCCCTCCGGGCGTTCAAAACCTTTTAAAGGGATGCTGGAGTGGGAGGGAAGGGGTTAGGTACTAGAAAGACAACTAACATGGGGACTGATTAACTAAAGCATGTGTGCATACAATCAGAAGGGAACAAGAAGATTGTATGTACACAAAATTGACTATGTTCCCCCAATGTGTGCTAATACACAGTGTGTGTGTTTATATATATATATATATATATATATATATATATATATATATATATATATATATATATATATATATTACTCACAAGCATCTGAACAGAACATGTCCGAAATAAAATTTAGATTTTTGATACAAAAACCAAAAGTGAAAATCTTGATACACATACGATTATAATATGTATGAATATTATATGTATGGATAAAATATATTATGTTTATTGTAGAAATTAGCCTCAATATTACTCCTGAAGGACCACAGTCCTGTCCCACAAAATGTGTCAAGAGTATGCTCCATCTCATCACCTTGCTGGCAGAATAGCAACACAGTGATGGCATTTTAAGTAATTTTGTGATCGATGACTATAAAAATATCAAATGTGGATAGATCTGGGTTTGTGGCAATGATAAATATTGAGACATTCTAATATATAAATTTGTAAAGTGAGCAATATGTTTTAATATATTTTATCTAGGTATCAATAAAAAATGAATTATTTGCAATAGTAACACCTTGATTTGGTACCTTAATCCTCCTTTGTTAAACTTTCTGTTCATTGCTATCATTGTATTTATGTGATACACTCAATACATTAGCCCGCCATGACAATCACTATATTTCTGTATTTTTTTTTATTTCAGTTTATTTTTGTAAAAAATTTTGACACATACAATCCTTCTAATGGTGTGTGTACACGTAAAATCTGCAGGTATGTTATGTCCTTGGACACAACTGTGTACTACTTTTTTTATACATTGCTAAACGCAGTGCACATTTTTGTGTACAAAAGGATATGCTGTATGTATTTAATTGTTACTTTTTAAGCACCTATATGAATGCACCCTTGCACAGCATTACAAAGACATTGTCAAAAGTCAGTGATATTACAAAAAATATGTGCCCATGCACAGAGACCTGCAATCAAAACATACCCTAATGGTTTATTACTGCTCCTTCTTTATTTATGTTCTGTAAGGCCCACACTGTTTCTGTTGCTTGTGTAATGCTACAAGGGCAAAGTAAGAATAAGAGGACCCATAAAAGCTTATTTCAGGGAGGCTTAGGGAGGCCTGGCCAACAATAGAAGAAGGCCAAGCCCATACTCACTCATTTTAGGTGGCATCTCGCTAGGTCAGATGATACTGGTAGAATCGCAAAAATTATTTTGGTTTTGTTATAGTTAGTATAAAGCCACTGAAAATGCAGAGGCAAATGTCAGAACATAGCAGGGAGCCAAGGCAAGCTAGATAGCTGTGACTCAAAAGACCTTGTCTGTACACCATTGATACCTATCAAGCTCACAAAAATTGGAGAGCTTATAGGCAACGTTATGATAAAACGTCCAGTGAAATGTGTAAGCAGGGCCCTGATTCACCGACAGCAACAGTCATGCTGACCAAGGCCAGCTCCCACCAGCCTCCTGCAACAGAATCAATATAGGGCATCACATACTTGTAACATGGGGGAACTCAGCCATCTTAGTTACTCACACGTTCCTCGCCTGAGGACGAAATAATGATTGTCCACATGATTAGCCATTTCAACATTTTCTTTGTTTACTGTCAACATGAACAGTATGCACCATTTCTTCCATTACAAAACACCTCTTGCTCCTTGCACCTGACGTCAGCAACATTACATAGTCCAAACCCAACTTTTAACAGCAGGATGCCGACCAGCACTTCCAGTTCCCTCACTGCAGATTCCCTTAGATGGGCTCTCTGATGGGTCTGTATCGGGCCTATCCTTCACATACAGCCAAACTATATTTCTGCACACTAACCCTTTGTGGCACATGTCCACAACTGGTAAATCTATCAAAGATTATTACATCAAATTAAAAAAACATGATTCCATTACATATATATATATACAGTCAGGTCCATAAATATTGGGACATCGACACAATTCTAACATTTTTGGCTCTATACACCACCACAATGGATTTGAAATCAAACGAACAAGATGTGCTTTAACTGCAGACTGTCAGCTTTAATTTGAGGGTATTTACATCCAAATCAGGTAAACGGTGCAGGAATTACAACAGTTTGCATATGTGCCTCCCACTTGTTAAGGGACCAAAAGTAATGGGACAGAATAATAATCATAAATCAAACTTTCACTTTTTAATACTTGGTTGCAAATCCTTTGCAGTCAATTACAGCCTGAAGTCTGGAACGCATAGACATCACCAGACGCTGGGTTTCATCCCTGGTGATGCTCTGCCAGGCCTCTACTGCAACTGTCTTCAGTTCCTGCTTGTTCTTGGGGCATTTTCCCTTCAGTTTTGTCTTCAGCAAGTGAAATGCATGCTCAATCAGATTCAGGTCAGGTGATTGACTTGGCCATTGCATAACATTCCACTTCTTTCCCTTAAAAAACTCTTTGGTTGCTTTGGCAGTATTCTTTGGGTCATTGTCCATCTGCACTGTGAAGCGGCGTCCAATGAGTTCTGAAGCATTTGGCTGAATATGAGCAGATAATATTGCCCGAAACACTTCAGAATTCATCCTGCTGCTTTTGTCAGCAGTCACATCATCAATAAATACAAGAGAACCAGTTCCTTTGGCAGCCATACATGCCCACGCCATGACACTACCACCACCATGCTTCACTGATGAGGTGGTATGCTAAGGATCCTGAGCAGTTCCTTTCCTTATCCATACTCTTCTCTTCCCATCACTCTGGTACAAGTTGATCTTGGTCTCGTCTGTCCATAGGATGTTGTTCCAGAACTGTGAAGGCTTTTTTAGATGTCATTTGGCAAACTCTAATCTGGCCTTCCTGTTTTTGAGGCTCACCAATGGTTTACATCTTGTGGTGAACTCTCTGTATTCACTCTGGTGAAGTCTTCTCTTGATTATTGACTTTGACACACATACACCTACCTCCTGGAGAGTGTTCTTGATCTGGCCAACTGTTGTGGAGGGTGTTTTCTTCACCAGGGAAAGAATTCTTCGGTCATCCACCACAGTTGTTTTCCGTGGTCTTCTGTGTCTTTTGGTGTTGCTGAGGTCACCGGAGCGTTCCTTCTTTTTAAGAATGTTCCAAACAGTTGTTTTGGCCACGCCTAATGTTTTTGCTATCTCTCTGATGGGTTTGTTTTGTTTTTTCAGCCTAATGATGGCTTGCTTCACTGATAGTGACAGCTCTTTGGATCTCATCTTGAGAGTTGATAGCAACAGATTCCAAATGCAAATAGCACATTTGAAATGAACTCTGGACCTTTTATCTGCTCATTGTAATTGGGATAATGAGGGAATAACACACACCTGGCCATGAACAGCTGAGAAGCCAATTGTCCCATTACTTTTGGTCCCTTAACAAGTGGGAGGCACATATGCAAACTGTTGTAATTCCTACACCGTTCACCTGATTTGGATGTAAATACCCTCAAATTAAAGCTGACAGTCTGCAGTTAAAGTAATCTTGTTTGTTTCATTTCAAATCCATTGTTGTGGTGTATAGAGCCAAAAATGTTAGAATTGTGTCGATGTCCAATATTTATGGACCTGACTGTATATATATATATATAGTAGACAAATAATAGGTGTAGAGATTGTGGGTATAACTGACTTAGCACCAGATGAAGTGCTATCATTGCTGGCAATCGGCTGTGTCATTGCTTGGGTGGTCCTGGAAACTGTATCTGAGTACGGCTGTCTAACTGTACACTCCATCCTCCAGTGGTATTAATATTGTCAGATGTGTTCATGATGGGCCTTTGTGTGCAGAAGTGCTTTCTTTTCTAGCTCATGTTCACACAACACAGTTGTTGGAAATGTTTGTCATCAAATCGCAAACGACTCTTGACAACCCAGTTCACTAATTTTAAAGAGATTTTTTTTTTTCGTTTAGATTTGAAGCAGCCTAATGAAAACCACATGCACAATTTAGTCAAGCCACAAGCTATGCTTTCTAGACAAGCTAATGTATTATGTATGGCTGTGGGTGTTGACAGCATAGCGCTACTGTACGTCTGTCAGAGTTACATTGTACTCCCTGTGCTAGACTCACAGATTTCATCATTATTTTATGTATGTATGCAAGAATTCTGGATTGAAGAGGCTGCTTAATAATGTCATCGGCCCTACTCATCAGACAATGCCTTCATTTTCATCAGGGACTGTCTGCTTACTTAAAATTTTGGCTTTATTATTATTTTATTACATTGTAATTTTATCTAAAAAGCTGCTGAGTTGTTGTATGTATGCACACAAATGCAGAATATCATGAAATCTGCCTTTACTGTATCGTCCCCCTTTATATTGAAAGCGTTGCGCAAAACAGTTGGCACTATATAAATCCTGTATAATAGTAATAATTATAATATGCAGAAAAAGGTGAAATAAAATGACACACACAGATTTAGTTTCAGCGGTAGGCCCCATGCACATGTTCATCAAAATTAACTTATTATATTTCATAGTCCAGGTATGTATATATCCAGCTGCATTTGCAACTCATTTCTGTATAATAAGGAAGCATGCAATGCTTTGCTAGGGTTAAATTCACACTTAGATGTTCAGCTGCATCTATGTGCATTAAGTCTAGCTGCTTTTACCCAAACAAGAATTTTGTGCATCCTGGGAATATTTTGCCTTGTTTTCTGCAAATAAACGCTTGTAAACACAGGTATGTTTAGATGCAGGAGAAATGGATCTGGGAAGTATGACTTTTTTTTACTTCCCAGATCCATTTCCCTGGCATAAATTGATTAATCTCTGCTAAATTGCTAGTGTGGCATGACCCTGAAGGCCCATTCCGACTATGCATTGCATTAATCTGCACTCAGGTGTGCTGCATTGAGGCAGCCCAATTATTTGAAATATACTATTGCTTCTTTACTGCAATGCACCACATGACAAGGCCAGTGTTACAGTTAGGTTAAAAAAGACACCTGTCCAGTAAGTTCAACAGAAAGATTAAAGTAGAAAAATCATTACCCTGCAATATGTCAAACACAAGAACCATGGGCCAAATCCAGTCCACCAGGCCTTGCACCTCTCCTGCTGCTGCAGCACCCCTCTCGGTCCTACTCCCCCATCTCAGCAGTCGTCAGCAGAGAGGATAGAACTCCTCTTCACTGTGCAGCTGCAGAGAGGCTCATCTCTGCCCCTCCCACCCCCACCTCAGTAGTAAGCAGCAGAGAGAAGGACAGAATCCCTCTGTATATCCTGCGCCTCTCTATGCAGCCGCAGCACCCCCTCATTTCTGTGTCCCCTAGTCTCAACATTCAGCAGACTCCAGCAGCTGACTACAACTCTCTTCTGATACTCCTCCAGAACTTGTACTCTCTGCAAAGGGAGGGAGGCTGGGAAACTCTTGACTTCTGATGTGGGGGGGGGGGCTCTTGACATCTGATGTAAGGAGGGGGGGAGGTGAGGTGCTCCAGACATCTGCTTATAATTATTATGAGGATAATACAATTCTATACCAGCTGAAAAGGAGGTTCGCACAACACTGGTATCATCCACAAGAAATTTTATTGGAGTCTGCTCATACAGAACACCCTTCTATCTAAGTAGTCTCCAATAATGTTTCCTTTGAATGATACCAGCAGTGTGCAACCCTCCTTTTTAGACTTTTCAGACTGCTACAGCAGTGTGAATGGGCTCTGTGTTGGTCTGCACCTGTCCTTCACAGCTTAAGTCTTAAGTTATTACTAAAACCAGTAATATGCGAATACAGAGGCAATTATTTAATATGATAAAGAGTAAATACATTTATATAGTCTTACAGATACATACCTTTGAGGCATAATGCCATAATGCAGATGTGGTCCGCATTAAAATTGAGTTTGACACCCCTGCCCTACAACATCCTCAGAACCCTAAACCTATAGCTGATCCAGTTGTGGTGTGTAATAGTGCACTGGGTACCAATCAAAAGTAATGGCACCAGAGCTTGTGCATGTTGGTTGATCCCCATAAAATACACATTTTGGAAACTCATTAATGTACTGTGGTGCCATTCATTTTGAATCACATCCATACGCACGTCCACTACACACTTGCACTGCAAAACATGGTAATGCACTACCATGTATAGCAGTGCACTTTTAGGCCCATTGCGGTACCATAAGGCTATGAACGTAAAAGTTCAACATAATGCCATGTGCCAAGTGCACCTCAATGGATTGTATCAGTGTGTATGGTCCCTTAGGAATAACCCAGCCAAGGCATGACTTTAAAACCCATCTGTGCTAAAAAAAAATTAAAATTCACTTTGAAGTAATTTTGTATACAAAAAATATTGTGCAAACAAAACACAATATACAAAGGGGTTGATTTATGGCCAATTCACACCAGTGCATTTTAGCACAGCTGTAAAATGCAGATCAACAGAAGGACATCTGAAGAACAGTCATTTCCATTATGTCCTATTCACACCATAATGTTGCGTTGTACTTAAACACAAAATGTCAACAGACATCAGCATGCATTAAAACGCAACTAAACTGGATGGAAATGTACAAGCATTTTAGCTCAAGTCAGTGTGAACTGGCACTTGCTAAAACTGGAGAGTTCAAAATCTGGTGTAGCTGTGCATGATAGCCAATCATCTTCTAACTTCAGCTTGTTCAGTCAAGCTTTGACAATAAAACTTGGAAGCTAATTGGTTCCTATGCAGAGCTGCACCAGATTTTGCACTCTCCAGTTTTAGTAAATCAACCCTAAAATGTCATTCTGATCTTTAATATGTTTAAAATGAATAATTACGTGAACATAATACATATTTATTTGTTTATTTATTTATCTATTGACACACAAATTAATCAATTGTAGCTATTATTGTTCTTGTGGAAGTAAGGTAATGAAAGAACTACTTATTGGTTGCCATGGGCAACACACTCATTTTTCTAAATCAGCTGCAAGGGTTTTTTGGAAGTTGGTATTTAAATAATAGATATATTTACATATAAATAGCTTGGCATTTTTAAAGTGTACTGAAAATTGTAGCTAAATATACATGAAGGACAGAAGTATGACAAGGGGAACAGAATGGTAGAGATGGGAAGGAGAATGGAAGGGCTGGGAAGTATCAGTTAGTTAAATATGACATGAATGATGACAAAGCAGTGTCACATATGTCAGTGGAGTGAAGTGTATCACAGGGAAAGTGATCATCCAGTATGTCAAAAGCATCAGAGAGGTTAAGAATGATTAGCAACTGTGACTCTTGCAGACGGCAAGTCATTGAACACTCAGTAAAAGGTGCTGATAAAATACAACACCGACAGTTAAACCAGATTGGATCAAGCAAAACTTGATTTAAGAACTATATTGGCCCCTTGAGAGGCATAATGAGTGTGGTTAACTATGCTTGTAACTGTATGAGAACATTAAAAAATAGACACAGAAATGTTTATAAAGCCATGAAAGTGATATAATGCTCTTGCATTAGATGAAGAAAGTTGTAGCAATGTGTAATCAGCAGGGAGGACTGACAGGGGAAAGAGGGAAGCGCCTACTAAGTGTAGCCTAAGGACTGTTTAATAAAAACACAAAATTGGCAACTCGCATTGTTAAAAAGGTCAACAGGCTCACCAAAGAAGATTTCTGTTCTGTGAGTGATGTCTCCAGCCCTCCAGCCAGTTTCTCCAACATACACACTGGCTTGCTCCGAAATGCACAGCCAATTGCATCCCACTGTCGTGATGTCACTTCCACCAGCGTGCATTCCAACATGGTTCCCAGAAGCCGGACGTTCAAGGTACAATCTTTCCACCATCTGTCCGAATACACAGAGCCAGCCAATGTACGGAGGGACGGAGATGTCACACACAGAACAGTGATCTTCTTTGATGAGCCTGTTGACCTTTTTAACAATGTGAGTTGCCAATTTAGTGTTTTTAATAAAAAATCTTTATGCTACACTTAGTAGGTGCTTCCCTCTCTCCGGTTTGTTTACTTACAGAGACTGCTTCTGCTCTGAGGACAGCTGCCACAAGTGTCATGGACTATCACCAGAGGCTTTAATGAGCTCAATTATAAAGTAATATGTTCATGGGGTCAGCCAGATTGGATTGTGTGCCTACTTTTTCTTTTTATTAGCAGGGAGGACTGGACTCAGGTAGGTGGACATTTGTTCCCTGGGTCAGTACTAATGAGATATATTGGGAAAAATCTGCAAATGATGATGATGATGGAAGATAAATCTGTTCCTACTATAAAAGGTTCACTTGGCTGCATTTGCCCCCCAGTCCAAATGTTCACATTCCTCCTCCAATTATTAGGTCCTAGTGGTATACAGCTAAGCTGTACAAGCAGAGATGCCAAACTATACATATAATCAGGAATTAATTTTTACATAGCCAACATAGGCCATGGCCTAGGGCAGCAGGCAGCCACCCACACATCATGACACAGTGGGGTTGATGTACTAAAACTGGAGAGTACAAAATCTGGTGCAGCTCTGCATAGAAACCAATCAGCTTCCAGGTATTATTATCAAAGCTTAATTGAACAAGCTGAAGCTGGAAGCTAATTGGTTTCTATGCAGAGCTGCACCAGATTTTGTACTCTCCAGTTTTAGTAAATCAACACTGAATGTCAGTAACAAATTTCTGTGTATAAAGAAAGGCAGTGCCAGGATAAGGTAATCTAATGCCCCGGGGGAAGATGCCAAACTGTGCCCCCCCAGAAGTAATATGAGGCATCATGTGTCAGCAAAAATCCCCTCCCCCCCAAAAAATAAAGCACTAATTGACACGTTAAGCCCTTAGGCATAAATGCTCATGGCAACTCCAAATTCTCCCCAAACTTCTTCCCAAACAAAAATCGTCCTCTCCCAGTGCAAATCTTCCACCCCATTCCCCCTCCAAGCTCAAATCCTCTCTTTCCCCAAATCTCCCCTGCTGGCTCTACTCTTCCCCAATCCCTCCCCCTCATGGAAAAAGGCAGCATACATCCTCACCCCTCAAATCCCCCCTTCCCAGCACAAATCCCCCCCAAAGTTCCCTTCTTAGCACAAATACCCCCCAGTCATCCCTACTAGCATGAATTCACCCCCCCCCCAATTTCACCCTTTTAACACCCCAAAATCTCCGCAAAAGTTTCCTGCTAGCACAAATCCCCCATTGCACAAACTATCTTCCTGCCATCCCCAACCCCCCCCCCCCCTCAAATCACCCCTCCTAGCATATCTCCCCCAAAGTTCTCCTCATAAAACAAATCTTACCTCATTAACCCCCAAATCCCCAGCACAAATACCCCCCTCATCCCATCCTAGCACAAATCCCCCCTTCTAGCACCCTCCCCCCAAATTATCCCTACTAGAACTTATCTTACCTGTCACCCCCTTAATTCCCCCTCCAAGCTAAATCCCCCCCCCTAAAATATGCCTTTCGAGCACAACAGTACAAAAAAACCCCATCAAACCCCCCACCTAGAAGTAATCTTCTCCCCACCCAGCACAAATATTTATTACTCTACCCCGCCCCCCCACCTGTCCCCAGTGCAATTCACTCTTCCCTCACAAACATAGACCTCAGATACAGCATGGCACATGGCTGTCTGATGTCTAGATCCTTCAACCTAGGCTCTTCCTCATCTTGACACGTCAGAGCTGAGGAGGAATCTAGAAGAAGTCGATTTCCAGCCCTTTGCACAGGCAGCTGGTGGGATGCCGCTTCTGAAAGGGTATGGGATCTCAGCTCGGGACACCGCTGGATTGGGTCTTTACAGAGTTTGTTTACCCACCACCTACCCATATTCTTTTGTGGGAGGAGATAGGGTGGGTAAGCAAAGTATAAAGTCCCGAAGCAAGAATGCTACAGTGAGTGTGAAAGAGAGAGCCGGAAGGAGGCGTCACACTGCTGTATCACTCCTCCTCCTGGCTCTCTCCTTTGCACTCCCGTCTCTGTAGCGCTCCTCATCCCTGCTCTCTCCTTCCCACTCCCGTAACTGTAGCGCTCCTCCTCCCGGCTCTCTCCTTCTCACTCCCGTCACTGTAGCGCTCCTCCTCCCGGCTGGCTCCTTCGCACTCCTGTCACTGTAGCTCTCCTCCTCCCGGCTCTCTCCTTCGCACTCCCGTCACTGTAGCGCTCCTCCTCCCGGCTCTCTCCTTCGCACTCCCGTCACTGTAGCACTCCTCCTCCCGGCTCTCCCCTTCTCACTCCCGTCACTGTAGCACTCCTCCTCCCGGCTCTCTCCTTCTCACTCCCGTCACTGTAGCGCTCCTCCTCCCGGCTCTCTCCTTCTCACTCCCGTCACTGTAGCGCTCCTCCTCCCGGCTCTCTCCTTCACACTCCCGTCACTGTAGCGCTCCTCCTCCCGGCTCTCTCCTTCTCACTCCCGTCACTGTAGCGCTCCTCCTCCCGGCTCTCTCCTTCACACTCCCGTCACTGTAGCGCCCTTGCATCGGGACTGTGAAATCGGGACTTTATACTTTGCTTACCCCCTCATCTCCGCCCACATCCAGCAGTGTTCCTGAGCAGATTTAGCATATGTAATCCAGCACTAATCTGACAGGAATAGTGGTGCCACTGTTGCTATCAGCTTATAATGGCAGAAATTCCCCTGACAGCACCACCCGACTTCACATGCTACAGGCGCCTGAGGCAGCACAAGACAGTTGGCCTATGGGGAAAGGGAAGTATAAACTAGCCTTACCTGGGTAATATTTAATTGCTTCAATGTCTATAATATTGCCATTACAATAAGGTCCTGTGTTGACAGGATTATGTTTGCATCAGACAGATTTTTCAATCCTATAGATCTATGCAAATGCACAACCTGCTTGAAACAGATCAAAGGCAGGACAGAAGGAAGTCAACTTCAGGTCATATGTACCTGTCATTGAATTCTGAATAATCCCAGAAGTGTCCCAAAACACATGCCCATTGCCTAAAGCCTGTCAACACAAGCCCTTACGGTGCTGTAATTGTGTAGCACATACATACAGTAAATACATCAAGATGCCCATTGTAGCACCCTCATAGATAGGTACTAGGATCTGTATAGTTAGGGTAAGTATAGCTGTGTTTCTCTGCTTAACAGAGAGGCTGTCAGGTAAAATCAGTTTGGTATGCTGCTTAACAGAGTGCTGTAATTGATTAGTCAGATTTTCCCATGAAGCTCTGATGCTGTTTAAGTTTGTCTTGAGCTCCATCTGCTTTAGAAAGCTCTGAGAGCCTTCCAGAACATGGGTAGGGGCTAGGCAAATGAACAGCATGAATATGGATACAGCCCTGGCCAGTTGCAGGGGAGGGTAGCCCCTCTGCATGCAGGGAGCAGAATTTATGTTCTGTGAGCACATGAGCTCAGAGTCTTTCCTGGAGAGGATTTCACCAAGGCGGGAAGGAAGCAGGTTTGCCTCACCTGGCACTTGCTGCCATGCAGCCTCAGGTGCGCGACCTGAGGGCCTGGAGCTAGAAACAATGACCCTGGTTCTTTAGTATGCAGACTGTCTGTCAAGAATCTGTCTGGTATCACTGAAGAGTGTCGCTGGAAGATTGGAAGGAGGTTGCCATTCTGTCCTTGGGCATTGTGAGTACAGACACTGAGAGATCCTGGGGACTCTGTGTGTTTGGCTACCTTTCTGGTGCTTTATAGTCAGCATGGGTCAGAGAAAAGGGAACACTGGCTGGTGTTCTGAAGAGCTTGTCCGACCATTGCTACTGCAAGGGACTTTGCTCAATCCAAAACTACTTGTTGCTGTAATTTAAAGAGATGTCTATCTGCCTTCAGCAAGGACTTCAACATCAATTAACTAAGAGATTAATTAGATGTCCCCGGTGTGAATAGTTTTAATTCTGGAGTATCCTACTAAAATCCCCAACCTCTATCCCTAATTCTACAATAAAACTCCAAAAACAACATCCCCTAAACTGGTCATTGGAGACAAAGAGCGAAAGTGTATGTGTGTTCTCCTGGCTGTGGAAGCACTTTTGCCTGGTTGCAGGGTGAAGCAAGGGGAGACCTGTGCAAAAATGCAAGAGGTTCCTCCGGGGGTAGAGCTACACCATGTTATATATTTCTTATCATTCCTTCTATTTAACTTGCCAGGCTCTTTCAATCAGATACAGTTAACAATAAGCGTTTTTTTATTCTTTAGTGAATTACTCTCAACACATGAAACTTGTACATCAAGACAAAAAGTTTCCTCTTACCCTCCACTGGAAGCATATACTATATTAGAAAATATCTGTAACGTATGGATTGTTGAAGCTATACCTTACTACTGTGTGCTTCACACCAGCAATGAAAATGTCCCTAAAATTTCTCTGTAATTCCAGAATACAAAAAGATCAGATCCATCAATTATGTATCACTTGAAGCCACCTCCAGCATGTCATGTACCATCTCTGCTGTGCAATTGTGTGTCTGTGATATGTTTGCTTGGAATCCAATTTTCAATACACAGTGCTATTTTCTTTCTGCAAGAAAAAAAAGTACAGCATTGAAAATCAAATGTTTTTTTCCTATTGATAGTGTCCCTGATGGATAAGAAGGCTCTTATTGAAAAATTCAGGGGGTTTTAGCTGATCTGTAGCTCCAGTGCTTGGTACGTGTTGAGTAAATAGCTGCAGTGACAGAGCACACACAGTCCCGGATTACAAGACTGCCATTGTTAAAGTCTAAATTGTCTCAGAAGAAAAATAAATTGCCTTTTTACTGTCCTGTTTTCTCATTCTAAGGAACAGAATATCATTACAGTATCAGGCAGATAAATGGCTGGTCCTCCTAAGTCATTACCTCCTTACTAATACCAAATTATGTACTGTATATATTTATATATATATATATATATATATATATATATATATATATATTTTTTTTGTGTGGCTGTGTATATTTTATATATATATATATATATATATATATATATATATACACAAATAGATCTATGGCCCGCATAATCATCATATATTAATCATACATTCCCATATGATAGCAAGGTATGAAGGGCCACATTTATCCACCCGACTAAACTAAAGATAGAACCCCAAATTCTTAGCATTTTATGAGAAGGCAGTGGAGCTGCGATATTGCAGTTTAGAGGTAAGGCTTTTCTTTTTTACACACGTTGCAAATATACCTCCACTATAATATTTGGTTGTCATAGTGTAGCAGTAAAAGAAAGCAGATGTGTGCCATGTTTGCATCATTTTCATCTTTCCCATTGTATTTTCAATATATTATTTTCTTTTATTTAGATATTTTATTTTGTATATTCTCTAATGTTGTTGACTGAGACTCCTTCTCCTGCTAGCAAAGATGGAAATGTCCTAACTATTAGATCAACACTGTCAATCAGAAGGATAAAGGTAGTGCTGCCTAGCTATACACCCTGTAAAATGTTTATCTGATAAAAAGCATGATACATATTTTTATTAACTTTCTGAAAAAAAAATTAACCTAAATGCATTACCCAATGGTTGATGAAAAAAGTACCTGAACCATTTTTCGCATCATCTATGTCTTATGCATTGCTTTGCACTGTGTATGTGCATTGAGGTCTCATTCAAAAAATTGCAGCACAGCACACATACGTATACCCCAGTATCAAAATTAGTTAACATGCTATGAAATGCATTTTATCACGTTGCTTCAATGTACCTATATGAATGTGGCTTTATTGTTTCCCCTTAAATCTTGCTGGGGTTTTTGAGGAACTAGGCTGAGCAGGATGGCCTACCATGGACCTTCCTTGCAAGTCCTAGACATTCCCACACCATGTGCACAGGAATTTTAGATGATCCCTAGTGTCTCCTCTTTAGAACAACTCCCATGGAATCTGATTGAGGTATCCTTTCCGTAAACTAAATATCCTCTGTAAGAGGGGTGGTGGGTTTTATTTGAAGGCTGGTACTGGAATAGTAAAATTGAGCTGTTTTACTACTTGCGTGACTAATATAACTTTCGCTGAAAATGCCAACTGATCTTCAATAAGAAACCCCCACCTAAACTTCTATCTATTATACCACTTTGGAAGATTAGTGATTGAAGACGTAGCACCGCCCAGGGGAGCTAAACTGAAATTGTTAGACAGGGGCTGAGTAGAAGCCGAGGTGCAACAGTCAGAGGGAGGTTAAATTTGGGTCAGAGCTGAGAATCTCTGCAGGCCAGCTCTCTGAGACTGTCCCCTGCCCTAGAACTTTGGAGAAAGTTCTAAAGACAGTGGGCGGAGCTGAGGAGTGGCTAGTCTGCACTCTTGAGGGATCTTGACCAATCCCCAACAGGAGACTTGGCATGGGGTCAGGATTACCCTAAAAGTGACCAGCATGCTCAGCTGCAGGAGAGTTCGGGTGGAAGAGGGAGATGTAGGGCTGAAGAGCAGGAGCCTGGGAGGGGGCCCAGATGGGAGAGGGGCTCACTGCCAGGCAGAAGAACCTGGGAAGGCTGAAAGCTTGGAACTTTACTGACCACTGAGAGAGGACCACCTATGTGGCAGGGAAGGAGTGGCCCAGCTAGAAGGTCTGGTAGCAGCCGCCGACCCACTAGCAATACAGGAGATTGACTAAGTGAGTAGACCTGCACCCCCTGGGCCAGATAGGGGAAGGAGGTACTCTAGTGGGAAACTGGATTAGCCTGCCACCCAGGACTGTTTCACTCTCTTTATGTTGCAGACATTGGTTCCCATGTCCAGGGATTCCTCCAGGCAGCCAGATAGATGAGCATCTGGGGTCTGGGGTGGTACTACAGGAGACACTGGCCAGCTCTCCAGAAGAGTCTGTTTTCTGTAACCACTTGTACATAGTTCAAGAAGTTGTCTATGGTTTCTCATTTCCATTTGGCAACCCATACACCCCTTACCCCATCCAAGTTCTAAATCCCCTAATAAAAACAAGCTAATTCAAAACAAGGACTGGTCGTTGACTCCTGAATGCAAGTCTATGTGGACATGCGTGTTGCCTGACTGTGTAGGACTATGGGGGGGGGGGGGGCAAACCTTCAGCAACTCCTAAGGGCATAATGCTACATAAAGATAGTCCTTTTTGCATGATAAGAAGCATGGGAGGTCAAAATTCACTGCTGCCTCGTTTCTCACCCTTACTTCCCCACACATTTCTTTATTCTTTTCTGTTTATCACTCTACCCTTCCTCCCCTTACCCTCTCATAAAGTTATACATTGGATGAAACTGTACAAGGCATGCAACATTGGCCATTGGTTTATACAATTCTGGTTACAGTCTTAGGCTCCATGTACACGGGACGTTTGGAAAACACTTCTGAACAATGGAAACTGACTGCTGGAAAATGTAGGTTAAAAAATGTCTGTTTAGCCGTGTTTGCATGCCACGTTTATGCGCGTTTATGCACATTTATGAGCATTTGCGTTTAGAAGAGTTTTTTAAAGATAACCTCAGGAGGCCTTCCAAAATGATCAGAATGCACTGAAAACAGTAAAAAATTAACTATTTCAGACATTTTGAGAGGAATAGAGAGAGCAGAATCAGAGAGATTAGTATGTGTTGAGATTACCTGTCTTTCCTGCTTGTATTCACTATGGATCCCATCATGAGTATAATGCGGCACGTTCTACCATTTTTTCCTTCAAGCAAAACCTGGAACTGACTACACTGGTGTACTGGGTCCATTTGAATACATGGAAAACACTTTGCATGCATTTCTGATGATGAAAAAAGACTCTGGACAGCATGTGGATATGCACCAGTTAAAAAACGCTTCTAAACGCAAATGCTTATAAACATGGTTAGCCGCGTTTACACGCATTTACAAGCATTTACAAGCATTTGGCATTTGAAACGCTGATAAAATCTACTCCTGACTGCAAGTTTGTTGCGTGCAAAAAAACGGCTGTAAACTCAACTGCCTGTAAACAAATGTAAATGACTGTGTGTACATGGACACATAGGAAAACATTAGGGAGAGTTTAGGGGTTGCTAAAAAAAACGCAGAAAAGCTCCTGAACGTGAGTTTATCAGCTGCAGTCTACATGAATCCTAAGGCCTTCTCTATTTCTCAATTCCATGAATATGGCCTTACATGGGTTGTTAGTTTTAATGCCTTTTTCAAAACTTCAGTATAAAGAATAAAGCCTGTTCCTAAATCTCACTGACTTCATTGTAATTGGTCTTAATGATGTACTGTATTTCCTTGCATTGTCACATACAATAAAAATTAAACAGTTTATTAAAAAAATTTAAAATAAAAAACACACTGGTGTTCGGCTAAGGCACGTTGTCTGGCTAATGCATGTGCCATAGGCATAGGAGTGGGCATTTCTACAGGCATAGAACATGGACTGCACATTGCTCACATGTACAAGCACTGACGAACAGCCTGTATTAACCTGAACTCTACGCCAACTTTTTGCTGAATGTTCTTCTGTCTTGTTCCTGATATCTAGCTCCTGATACACTGATCTGTTCCTCTCTGACCCTGCTCTCAAATTATCCTTTTCTGCTCTTTTTGTCTGCCTCCACTACCTACCTCTGTTTGGACTACTGACCGTGATTCTGCTTCTTCTGGTTATGCTCATGTCTTGGTGTTCTTTCACTTGTCTATGACTCGACCAGGTTTGAGACCTAACTCCACCCTTAGCTGGCAGCTCCACAGTGCATCGCCAGCTGTACCTCTGCTTGTCAGATACCAGCACTTCCAAGCTCTTGCTCACAGTGTTTACACCTTGGCATTTGAGCCTTTCCATCACCCCTGTAGATCTGTCTAAACATCGAGGGGTGCTCGTACAGGGACTGTGCAAGAGGCCACCCTCATCATCTCAGGCTCTGCATACAGGTACATGACACCGGTGTCCAATTTGTTGAAAGTAACAAATCCTACTAGGCCCATGGTCAGTGGGGCCTCTATGAACCCCAGTTAGTTGTACTTCTTGGCTCCAATTGAAACACCTCACTGTGTATCTATCAGAGGGCATTGTTATAAATAGGTTGTTATATATTAAGGCTTTCATGTGTTTTCTAGGTGTAAATAATGTACACTTAGCCTAATTAATATACACCTAGGCTAATATAATACCACCCTTTAGTCCAATCATTTATCCATTTAAAGCTCATAAAATGTATTATTAATACTGATATTATAAATACCTTTAGGGACCATTCATATCTTTCCAGTGCAGTATGGCCTGTTCAGGCAGATTTATAGGAGAGCTTAAGCATAGGAAAGTCTTAATCAGTGTAGTGATCTACATTCTAATTCCAATGAACAGGAAAAAGGTGGGGAGGTGAACAGTGGTGTCATCATCTGGTTTTACAGTGGAAGAGGAGTACATGAATTGCAAAAACAGAATTATTAACATTTCAAATGTATAGTTATTTGCCTAAAGTACAGTATATGTGAATCCTTACCTTGTAAAACAACTCATTCAGCTTGAAAGAGAAGTGAAAGGCAAAAGATTTGTGTATACATATAAATACTGTTAGAAATATCTTTTTATAAGTGATCACATACCCTTTGTTCTCAGCTATGTAAGAACTAGGGGAGGAGAAGTAGCAGCACACTGATCCAGTGAATGGCTGTGCAGGGGGGGGCATGTCAAAAGAGGGAAATCAAGTCATAAAACTGACCATGTTGTGCTCTCATGCCTAGTGTGGTCAGTTTTTTGTTTTTTTTTTTGTTTTTTTTTTTTTTAAATAGCAAAACAGAAGGACTGGCAGGAACACCAGGCATTTCACACAAAAGAAGCTATACAAAGAGAACAGGTTGCTTTTTCATACAAGTACTGTACATTGTACAGCAGGCACATATCAAGAATATGAAATGTTGGGTTTACATATTCTTTGACAAACAATAAGGAGATGTTGTGAATTCCTAGTTCACGTTTTAAACTGATGTCCAGAAAGAATAAAGTACTGCTCTAACTGCTCTTTAATTTGCCTGTATGCATGATTACCTCAAAACCAATTGCAGCATTCCAATATACCTATGGCTTGTTAGAAATGATGATGATGATGATGATGATAATGATGATGATGATGATCTTTACAAGAATGTTAGTCTTGGCTGTGCTATGGAAACATAAACATCAATATTAATTAGAAAGAATATTGTCCCTGTTACAGTACAGTGCTTTGTCATTGTATAAAAAAAGATTTTGCTTCACCTGGGGTTCTCATGCAGGCAGGTTGAGAGGTGGGGTGTTTTTGCCATATGGAGGAATATGAATTTTCACTTTTCTAGATTGGTAAAATGGTTGGGCTCCCAAATGTGTAAAATCTAAGCCTCTTAAAGCATCAACTGAACTTTTTAGCTGATGTAATAGAAAACTTGATTATTTACCATCAATTTACCATCAATTATATTCCAGATAATCATTTTAACAGCACTAAACTCACTATAGACTTCCAAGAATGACCTATAGCAGCTAAGCTACTAGAAATATAAACCATTTGTGATATATACAGTGAAGGAAATACATATTTGATCCCCTGCTGATTTTGAATGTTTGCTCACTCACAAAGAAATGATCAGTCTAAAAATCAAATGGTAGGTGTATTGCAAAGCTGAGAGACAGAATAGCAACAAAAAATTCAAAAGAAATGCATGTCTAACAAATTATGCACTGATTTGCATGTTCATGAGGGAAATAAGTATTTGATCCCCTTCACAAAACATGACTTAGTACTTGGTGGCAAATCCCTTGTTGGCAATCACAGAGGTCAGACTTTTCCTGGAGTTGGCCACCAGGTTTGCAGACATCTCAGGAGGGATTTTGACCCACTCCTCTTGGCAGATCCTCTCCAAGTCATTAAGGTTTGGTGGCTGACGTTTGGCAACTCGAACTTTCAGCTCTCGCCACAGATTTTCAGTCGGATTAAGGTCTGCAGACTGGCTAGGCCACTCCACGACCTTATTGTGCTTCTTCTTGAGCCACTCCTTGTTGCCTTGGCCGTGTGTTTTGGGTCATTGTCAGCATAGTATGTTAACAATTATTTTCCTGGTGACTGTGGTCCCAACTGCCTGGAGATCATTGTCAAGATCCTCACGTATAGTTCTAGGATGATTCCTCTCTGTTTTCATGATCTTTGACACTCCACGAGGTGAGATCTTGCATGGTGCACCAGACCTAGGGAGACTGACAGTTGTTTTGTGTTTCTTCCATTTGCGAATGGTTGCACCAACTGTTGTCACCTTCTCACCAAACTGCTTGGCAATAGTTTTGTAGCCCAGTCCAGCCTTGTGTAAGTCTACAATCTTGTCCCTGACATCCTTGGACAGCTCTTTGGTCTTTACCATGGTGGAGAGTTTGGAATCTGATTGTTTGATTGCTCCTGTGGACAGGTGTCTTTTATACAGGT
Source organism: Staurois parvus (assembly GCF_062004578.1). Lineage (NCBI taxonomy): Eukaryota > Metazoa > Chordata > Amphibia > Anura > Ranidae > Staurois > Staurois parvus. The sequence goes on from NW_028318915.1 coordinate 522,656, forward strand.
AACAAAATGTGATTAGCAGCACTCCCTTTAAGAGACTGCTTCTAATATCAGCTTGTTACCTGTATGAAAGACACCTGGTAGCCAGAAATCCTGCTGAATGATAGGGGATCAAATACTTATTTCCCTCTTAACATGAGAAACAGTGCATAATGTGTTAGACATGCATTTTTATTTTGAATTTTTTGTTGCAATTCTGTCTCTCAGTGTTACAATACATCTACCATTCGATTTTTAGACTGATCATTTCTTTGTGAGTGGGCAATCATTCAAAATCAGCAGGGGATCAAATACTTATTTCCTTTACTGTATATACATATGAATCTGTATAATAAAGTGTATAAAGAGTGGAGCCATATCCAAACCCTGCTCATTTTTTGATATGCTTACTGTATGATGTACACAGTCCCCTCCTGCCCATAGCCTTTAAAGCAAAGGGAAAAGATCTTGGAATAAAAGGCACTATCCAGTAGGGAACTATGTACCATGCCATCACATTATGATTGTGTTTTGGAAAGAATTTTGTCATTTGGGCTGACATCTTGCTGATTTATCAGTGATCAGAATTGAAGTTACTTTCAATATTTAAAGCAGGTTTTTAATCAGAGAGGACTGGTTATATTTTAAGCATTAAACTCTACATACCTCGAATGTCATAGTATTTTTTTGACTAAAAACAGTGAAGGAGTGACATAAATATGTATACATGGTTAGGATTGTGTACAGTGGAAAGCTGAGCAGAAGCACTGTTGAGCATTTAACACACATCACATATGGACCATACCAAAATGGTAACAGTGGAGACCATGTCCAGTGTCAAGGAATAGTATTGTAAAGCATGTCTAAAATCAAGTAGTGGCATTGTGTGCTATGGTGAGCTATTAGTTGCTGAGCTGGTCTGCCTTATGCAAACTTGATAGGAAGCCTAATGGCCACACACAGTATGTTAACAAAGTTGTTGCATATTGTGAGGTATGGGCGTAGAGTTGACAGCCTAAGAAAGAAAATGCTGTTTCTGGCAGGATCTCCATGAGATGCTTTACAACTGATTTTGAAAAATGACTTGCTTAAGAAAATGTGAGAATTGAGCTTAAAATGTACAGTGTATTTGGAATATGTTAAAAGCCCACCTCCAGATAATTTTTTTTTACACTATATGGCCAAAAGGCATGGCCATATAGTGTAATTATTATAAGTATGGATACTCCAAATTATTATTTGGGTTGTTAACAGGTGCCTAATACCAAACACATAGCAATGCAGTCTCCCACACACGGCCCTGACCTCAACTCTTAACACCACCGTGATAAATTGTATTAAAGATTGCAACCTAGGTCTTTTTGTCAAACATCAGAACTTGGCCACACAAATGCTTTTTTTGACTGAATGGGCACAAACCTCTACAGACATACTCCGACTTCTTGTGGAAAGTCTTCCCAGATTAGAAGACATTGTTATAGCTGCAAACCAGGGGAAACAATTCCATAAGGGCTTTGAGATGGGTTGTTAACAAGCTCATATAGGTGTGATGGTTAGGTACTAACACACTTTTGGTGACATAGTAGGGTTGATTTACTAAAACTGGAGACTGAAAAATATGGCGCAGCTGTGCATGGTGGCCAATCAGTTTCTAACTTCATCTTGTTCAATTAAGCTTTGACAAAAAAAACTGGAAGCTGATTGGTTTCTATGCAGTGCTGCACCAAATTTTGCACTCTCCAGTTTTAGTAAATCAATGCCACATTCCCATGCTTAGTGTACATGTGCATGTGTTTGCATGCAATGTATGTTTGTGGTATGGTCATTCAACTTCAGGCAAGCTCAGAACAGGGACTGACATGTATGGTAAATGTGATTAAATAATGTCATTTAAGTGAATCATATAAATAATTATGTTTAAGTTTGAGATGAATCTGGAGCACATGACACATGCCAACGTTCAGGTATCAGAACCATTTAAAATTCAGACGTAATTATTTGGGACATATATTAGAGAGGCCCTGTGCAGCAAATCCTACCTAAATCCATGACATTCAATCCTTGTAATTAAAATTTATATTTTTACCATCCTTTACTGAGATAGCATAGCATTTATTATCCTGAGCTAAATATATATGTAATATATGTATAAGACACTTCGATCTTTTAAGATCTATGTGATGTAAAATAAATGGACTTTGGCTCTGCACTCTTTTCCTTTTACCTAGTGATGAAGAAAATCCAAGGATGAAACTGGTAATTAAAACAGCGTGTTCCCTTCCAACTAGTACAATATCTCTAGGATTGAACTTCTAACCTGACATAAATATATTGCATATTGTAACCTGTTTCTCCTGATTATTAACCTTCAGCATGGCAACCCATAAATCATCAGTGAAACAGCTGGCGTTCAGCATTGCCCCAAAGGTGTATGATTATGATCGTTTTATATATATCTTGCTATGCAGACATGAAAAATGCATTGAAGAGTGTGCTACTCTAGGACTTATTATAATGAATTTTCACTAAAACATAGATCATGCTTAAAACTGGTGTCCGCTGATTATAATTCAGCCATTTATATTTCCCTGAATTACCTTGTCTCTCTCCACCATTTTTCTCTGTAGTAGGCAAAAAGTGTGATTACCATGGTCAGCTATGGGCACAATAGAAATTAATTTATGCTTGTTTTGGGATCATTTGGGCAAATTTCTATAATGAGTATGATATAATTCACCTTCAGCTCAGCAAAATTGGCAAATTAATGTGGAAAGGAAGCCTCTAATTTGTTAATGACAACCTTACCTAAAAAGGATATACTTACCTAAAAAAAACAGTGTGTAGCCCCAGGAAAGGCAGATTCTGGTTTACTATTTTGGAGATTTCTGCTCAATTCCTTTTTATTTGATGGGTCTCAGACAGAACAGACAGTCCCTCAACGGGCACACAGATAGCAATTAAAACAAAGTTCTCGTAAACTGAGGAAGATTGATAACCTTTGTCAGAATTTTAGACAAAATTAGACAGTTTTCCACTCACTTCTCCAAGAGACAAACAGAAAAGGAGGGAAATCCCTGCAATAGGGAAACAAAACACTGTGTATCATAAACTGCAATTTCTTCCATAAAACACTGTTTTCCCCCTTTCATAATTCCTTTTTATTAGCATCACTGTCCAGCCCCTTTCAGTCATTTCCTATCTACATGCATGTACCACACCACCAGCTTTCTGACAACAGTGGGCAATGCCGTACAATCAGTGCTTGTGTACAGCTACTTGTAGACTTGCAATCTCTGTCAGGGAACCTCTGATATGATGACAACTCAGCAGCAGAAATGGAAGACAGTTGTCACTTCAAAACACAAAGTGCCTGAACAAAGACCTTTATTGCAGGATCACCACTATATCAACATTTGTAGAAAAAATCTATGTAACGTAAGAAAAAATTTGGTGGGGTTGGGCTTTAACAATAATAAGAAAGGATGGTTAGTAACCTTGGAATAACTATGAACCGTGAAAAAGGCATTGTAATAGAACATGTTGATATATTCATTAGCTGATATTTATGTCAACATTAAAATACAAAATAAAAATATCCACTTGACTTCCGGAAGGTTTACCCCCATCGTGAGCAAAGCGTTTTTTGCTATTCAACACTGTGCTATTTTAACTGGCAATTGCACGGCCATACAACACTGTATGCAAATGAAATTCATATAATTTTTTCATCCAAATAGCACTTTCTTTTTGTGGTATTTGATCACCACTGGGTTTTTTTTATTTTTAATTATATAAATGAAAAAAGACCAAAATGTTTGGGAAAAAACAATATGTTCTATTTTCTGTTATAAAACATATCCAATAGAAAATGTATGCCCAAATGTATTCTGCTACATGTCTTTGGTAAAAAAAAATTCCCAATAGGTGTATATTGATTGGTTTTTGCAAAAGGTATAGTATGGCATATATACTGGAATTTGCACCGCTATGACACTATACTGCTAATGGCGGAGATCAGCGACTTATAGTGGGACTGTGATAGTGTGGTGGGCAGCCATCTGGTGCTAGCTGATGCTGGCTGGGAGGTACGCTAACTGACAATGACACTAATACAGTGATCAGTGCTAATACTGTACACTGTCACTGTACTAATGACACTGGCTGGAAAGGGGTTAACATCTAGGAGCAATGAAGGGGCTAATTGTGTGCCTAACAACATGTAATGTGTGTAATATGTGCTGCTTTTACTTTTTTATGGCTTTTGCCTCCCAGCTTTGCAGGGAGAAAACCAGCCAGAGCCCTGTACACAGAGTTCTGTGTTTTGTAAACACAGAACTGTGTGTGATTGGACACAGCACGGGTCTGCAGGGGGCATGCCAAATACCTGGAAGTCAGATCACATATACTGTATATATATATATATATATATATATATATACTCTGCAACCTAACCTCATCTTTTGCATTAGCACAATGTATACAGTCCTCCTCTCACTCTGATGGGAATACATTAGACCTTGTTTTCTACCATCTTTGCACTCCCTACAACCTCACAAACACCCCTTTTCCTCTCTCTGATCACAATCTCATCACCTTCACAGTCTCCTTGTCTTCAAACACCTATCCCCTCAAGCAGCAAAAAATTACTCACAGAAACCTTAACAACTTGAACCCTGCTCCTTTCCACTCTGCAACTGACCAACTCTATGACAGAATCTCTCCCCTGTCCTGCCCTGACCTGGCCACTGCTGTCTATAACAGTTCGCTTTCGTCCGCATTAGACTCGCTTGCTCCTCTAACAACACGAAGCATCAGGCACCGACCGTTGCAACCTTGACAGACTGACAACACCAGAAATCTTAAACAACATAGTCGTGCGCTGGAGCGATTGTGGAGTAAAACCAAATCTCGCAAGCATTCACCCTATATAAATCTACTTTCTTAACATACAATTCCTCTCTTCATGCTGCCAAACAAGCCTACTTTGTCACCCTTATGAATACCTTGTCATCCAGTCCTCATCGTCTCTTCTCTACTTTTAACTCTCTACTTTCGCCACCTCCACCTCCACCCAGTACCTCACTCACTGCTCACGAGATTGCAAATCATTTCAAAAACAAGATTGACACAATTTGTAGGGTCATCGCCACTGCACAGACATCCATCCCACTTAACATACCTTATACTAAACCTCCCTCAACACTTTCCTCTTTTGACCTTGCTACTACTGAAGAGGTCACTAAGGTTTTCTCAGAAGCCCGTCTCACTACCTGCCCTCTGGATCCTGTCCCCTCAAAACTACTACGGTCACCCTCTTCTTCCATCCTATGCTCCCTCACTCACATCTTCAATCTTTCCCTCTCTACTGGTGCCTTCCCCTCCCCTCTAAAGCATGCGCGCATCACTCCCATACTTAACCCTGGACCCCACAAACCTGAACAACTTAAGACCCATCTCCCTGCTGCCATTTACCTCTAAACTCCTAGAACGCTTAGTCTACAATCGCCTGAGCTCCCACCTCACCGACAACAACCTTCTTGACACTTTACAGTCTGGCTTTCGCTCACTACACTCCACTGAAACTGCCCTACTAAAACTCACTAATGATCTCCTAACTGCTAAAACCAATGGCCACTACTCTGTACTCTTACTACTTGACCTCTCTGCGGCTTTTGATACGGTTGACCATCCCCTCCTCCTAAAAAAACTCCACTCTCTTGGCCTCCGAGACTCTGTTCTCTCCTGGTTCTCCTCCTACCTATCGCAGCGCTCCTTCAGTGTTACCTATAACATTGCCTCCTCCTCTTCACTCCCTCTTTCTGTAGGGATCCCTCAAGGTTCTGTTCTTGGACCCCTTCTCTTCTCCATCTACACCTCCTCCCTTGGTCACTTGATAAACTCCCATGGCTTTAAGTACCATCTCTATGCTGATGACACACAAATCTATCTTTCTACCCCTCACCTCACCCCTTCAGTCTCCTCTCGCATCACTAACCTACTAAGTGACATATCAGCATGGATGTCACTCCACTTCCTCAAACTCAATCTTTCCAAAACTGAGCTCTTAGTATTCCCTCCAGCCAATGCCCCCTCCCCTGACTTCTCTATCAAGATCAATAACACAACCATCAGTCCCTCCCCTCATGCCAGGGTACTAGGTGTACTCCTAGACTCCCATCTGTCCTTTTATCCCCAAATCCAATCACTGTCCAAATCTTGTAGACTTCACCTCTGCAACATCTCCAAGATATGCCCATTCCTAACCTCGGAAACCACTAAGCAACTTATTCACTTCCTTGTTATATCTCGCCTTGACTATTGTAACTCCCTCCTCATTGGCCTACCTCAGCGCAGGCTATCCCCTCTTCAGTCTATCATGAATGCTGCTGCCAGACTTATCCACCTTACTAACCATTCTGTGTCTGCCACCCCTCTCTGCCAGTCCCTCCACTGGCTTCCCGTTGCTCAACGGATAAAATTTAAAACACTAACAATAACGTATAAAGCCATTTATAACTCTGCCCCAAATTACATTACCGATCTTGTCTCTAAATATCATACAAACCGTACTCTCCACTCCTCGCAAGACCTCCTACTCTCTAGCTCCCTTGTCTCCTCCTCCCATGCTCGTCTCCAGGACTTCTCCAGAGCTTCCCCCATCCTCTGGAACTCTCTACCCCAATTTATCAGACTATTGCCTACTCTGCTCACTTTTAGGCGATCTCTGAAAACCTATCTCTTCAGGGAAGCCTATCCTGCCCTCAGCTAACACTGGAATCTTCTACTCTTCCAACCAGTCCATCCCTTACAGTTACTACCCTTTGTACCACTAGCCCCTCCCTCCTAGATTGTAAGCTCCAAGGAGCAGGGCCCTCAAATCCTTCTTGTATTGAACTGTATTGTTGCTGTATTGTCTCCCTTTATATTGTAAAGCGCTGAGCAAACTGTTGGCGCTATATAAATCCTGTATAATAATATATGTATATATAAAATTATATATATATATATATATATATATATATATACTATATTGAAAAAAGTGTTAGGACACCTGCCTTTACATGTACATGAACTTTAATGGCATCCCAGTCTTAGTTCGTAGGGTTCAGTATTAACTTACATAGTTAGTCTGGCTGAAAAAAGACAACAGTCCATCCAGTTCAACCATTAAAAAAAAAATGTTATAATCCTAAACCCACAGTTGATCCTGAGGAAGGCAAAAAAAACCCAGCAAAGCATGATCCAATTTGCTCCTGCAGGGGAAAAAAATCCTTTCTGATCCCCCGAGAGGCAATCGGATATTCCCTGGATTAATTTTACCTATAAATGTTAGTATCCAGTTATATTTTGTGTATCCAAGAAGGAATCCAGGCCTTTTTTACAGCAATCCACTGAGCTGGCCAGAACCAACTCTTGATGGAGTCTATTCCACATTTTCACAGCTCTCACTGTGAAGAAACCTTTCCGTGTTTGAAGATTAAATTTCTTTTCCTCCAAACATAAAGAGTGCCCCCTTGTCCACTGTGATGACCTCAGGGTGAATAACTCTACACTGAGTTTACGATATTTTTTTTTTTTTTTTTTTTTTTTTTTTTTTTAATTTAAATATTTATTAGTTTTTCATAGTATTACAAAATTTCCATAAGAAGAGGACCAAACGTACAAATAATCAAAACATTTCTACTTTGCCCCCTTCTAATTACCTCTTTTCTTTCCCTCCCCTCCCAACCCACCTCTACCCCCCACCCCCTCCCTCCCCTCTGCAAGATCACCAATCTCTCAAGACCCACTAACTTTAATTAATTTCCTAGTTTAAAATTTTCTATATTTCTCTTTCATTCCTGATTTTTCCCATTTTTCCCATCGCGAATAGTATATTTCCAACCTATCTTCCTGCATATAGTATGATTTTTCCATTCTGCTAATCTGGTTTACCCTATTAATCCAATCCTCCTCCCTCGGCACCTCTGTCTTCCGCCAAAACTTAGGTATCAACCCTTTTGCAGCACTTAGGTAATACCATACGCCTGATTCTTTATATTTCTTTACTGTTGTCTCAACATTATGCAGGAGGCACATGGTTGGGTCTAACCCTATGTCATTTCCAGTTATTATTTCTATTAATTTAACTATTGTCTTCCAGAAAACCTGAATTTTTGGACATTGCCACCATATGTGGAACACCGTGCCCTCCTCCCCACATCCTCTCCAACACATTTTTGAATTCTCCCCACTCATCTTGTGCTCAGTGCTCGGTGTAATATGCCATCGTGTCAGACATTTATAGTTGATCTCGACGTCTCTCATACTAACACTCTCGTGTACCAATCTAAATATCTTATTCTGTTGATCTTCATCTATCACCACCTCCATATCTCTTTCCCAATTTGTTATAAAAATTAACTTTGTGTCCGTGTCTAATTCTGTGAGGATCCTATAAATTTTTTTTTTCCCATCCCTACGTGTTTCTAATAGCCTTTCAAACAAATTCCACTCCTTTTTTAATCTCAAAGGTTTTGGGAGATTTCCAATGAAACATTTTAATTGGTGATATTTCCACTCATCTATTCTATTAAACATATCCCCCCCCCTCTCTTTTAATTCTTTAAATGTTCTCAATTCCCCCTCTACCAATACATCTCTCAATTGGATATCTTCTTTTTTAAACCATCTCCCTGATATCTCTTCCTTTCCTGGAGGAAAAAACTCTGTGTTTGCAAGTGGCATTAATATAGAGTTGAATTCCCATTTCATGTGTTTATGTAAATTATCCCATGTCCTTAAAACATTTAAAGTGAAAGTGCTTGTGTTTTCTTTAATTCTTCTATATTGTGCTGGGACCCATATCATCTTACTCAAACTAATTCCACTCAGTTCGTTTTCTATTTTTACCCAACTTTTTCCCTTATGGTTAAATGTCCAGTCATATATTCTTGCTAAAATTACTGCTTTATAATATCTCTTGACGTCAGATAGTCCCATTCCCCCTTTCTCTTTAGTCCTGCTCAATGTTTCGTATGATATTCTTGGTTTTTTATTCCTCCATATATATCTTGTTAACATTCTTCTCATTATCTTAAAAAACGCCTCTGGGAGTTTAATTGGGACCATTTGAAATCTATAGAGTATTTTAGGTATAATTACCATTTTAACTAGGTTTATACGTCCTAACCATGATGGATTTCCTCCTTCTAATCTTTTTAACTCATCTTTAGTCTCGTTTATCAAAGAAATATAGTTTAATCTATACATTTGTTTATAAGAAGTAGCCAGTTTTATTCCTAGGTATTTTATATCTTTTTCTCTCCATATAAAGGGGAATTCTTTTTGTAACTTTTCTTTTTCGCTCTTTGGTATATTGATGTTCAGGATCTCTGTTTTTGTTGGGTTAATTTTTAGATTTGATAGTTCACCATACTCCTTCAGGGTCTTCATTATACTTGGTAATGTTATTCGGGGGTTGCCTACATAGAACAATAGGTCGTCCGCAAAGGCCGCTACCTTATGTTCTATATTTTCTATCTGGATTCCCTTTACTGCTCCACTATTCCTTATTATTGACAACAAGGGTTCCAGTGTCAAAACGTACAACAGGGGGGACAATGGGCAGCCCTGTCTTGTTCCGTTGGACATCTCAATGTATTCCGACCTCTCCCCATTTACCGTAATGATTGCAGTGGGCTCCCTATATAAAATACCTATCCACTCCCGCATTCTCTCTCCGATCCCCAGCACTTCCAAGTTGTCCATCATAAAGCCCCAGTCCACTCTATCAAACGCCTTTTCGGCATCAATTGACAGGAGCACCACCGGGGCTTTTCCTTTTCTACTTTTCTGCATAAGCATTAAAGTTCTCAACCCGTTGTCTCTGCCCTCTCTCCCTGGGACAAAGCCCACCTGATCTCCATGGATCCATTCAGGCATTAGTTCTTTCAGCCTGTTTGCTAGAACCTTTGCGTACAACTTGGTATCAGTGTTCAATAATGAAATTGGTCTATAGCTAGAGCACTGAGAAGGATCTTTTCCCTCCTTATGAATGAGAACTACATGGGCCTGAAGGGATTCCCTCCTCCCCTCCATCCCACCTCCCAAGTCGTTCATATACTTCTTCAGCTTCGGTAACAGTGATTCACTAAATTTTTTATAGTACTTAACTGTATAACCATCCGGGCCAGGGCTTTTTCCCCCCCCTGTACTTCTTAATGCTGCTTCTATTTCTTCCTGGGAAATTTCCACGTCCAAGGAGTTCAATTGTGTTTCACTGAGTTTAGGTAATCCCGCATTTTTTAAATATATCATCCTTTTTTCGTTAATACCTTCTCTAGTTTCTTTTGGAGTACCTTGATGGCCAATATTATATAACTTTCTATAATACTCCGTGAATACTTTAATAATTTCTTTAGTTGAATGAACCAGCTCCCCCTTAGGACTTTTTATCTTTTCTATATAATTCCTGTTTTTCTTTTTATTCAGGGCTCTCATTAAGTATTTTCCTGGTCTATCTCCCCATCTATATCTTTCACTTAATACTTTGTTATATACTCTTCTCCTCTCCTCTTCCATCAGTCTCTCTAGTTCGTCTTTTTTATCCTTTAACTTCTGTCTTGTTTCTATTGTTATTTTCTTCTTATGTATCTGCTCCAAGTCCAGGATTTCCTTTAGGAGTCCGCTAACCCTCTCTCTTCTTTCTTTTTTCTTCCTTGCTCCCATCGCAATCAAGATTCCTCTTATATATACCTTATGGCTTTCCCATACTGTAGCTGTCGATACTTCCTCTGTCTCATTCTCCTTGAAATATACTTTGATCTCTTCCCTGATCTTCTGTACAATATCCTCATCCAAGAGAAGAGCCTCATTCAACCTCCATCCCAAGCCTCCCGTCCACCTTCTTCCCCATCCTATTTTCATTATGACAGGGGCATGATCCGAGAAAGTTCTTGTCTCTATTTCTATTTTAACCAACAGTTCAATGAATTGATGATCTATCAAAAAGTAATCCAGTCTCGAGTATATCTCATGTGCATTAGAGAAGAAGGTATAGTCTCTGTCTTTCATATGCATTATTCTCCATGAGTCCACCAGTTGGTACTCGTGGATCACCTTCTTCAAAGCTCTCAGAGACCTACCCCCCTCTCTCTGCACAAGGGAGGTTGTATCCTTTTGTGGGTCCATACAAAGATTTAAATCTCCTGCTATAATTAAACGCCCTTTTTTAAAATCATTCAATTTTTTCAACAGACCCTTCAAAAAGATCTCCGGTTTTTTGTTGGGACAATAAATATTGGCTAGTGTACACTCAATTCCCTGTAGTTTACCTTTCAAAAATAGGAATCTGCCCTCCGGATCAGTCTTTCTCTCTTCCAGCTCAAATCTCATATTCTTTGCCAAACCTATTGCCACCCCCTTTGCTCTTTTAATTGGAGAGTCAGCGTAATACCATGTTGGATAATATTTAGATTTTAGTTTCACGTTTGACTCTATCTCAAAGTGTGTCTCCTGTAAAAATACCACTGACGTTGCCCTGTGATGTAACTCTTTAAACAACTTAAATCTTTTCCCAGGACAATTCAACCCATTCACATTATATGTTATAAACTGTATTTCTTCCATCCTTCATAAGTCTGTCTATCTTTCTTCTAATTCGTCTCTTCCTATTAGGCCCAGCTGTCTTGCAGAGTATTAACCCCCCAACCCCTATCCCCCACCCCCTCCCCCACCCCCTCTCTCTTATTTTCCCCCTACCCATTTTTAGGCTTATAAACTGCCTACAAATCATTTGTGGAACTGTTTCCACGGTTGATTTAAAATATTGGGCGTAAGCTCCGCCCATGGACGGCTCACCTCTCCTCCAACCTCCCCAGCTCCCCTTTCTCTATCAACTGGGCTCTACAATACCTTTACTTCCCCCCTTAACCGGAGCTTCCAGAGGGACCTTCGCTTCTACAGGGGGGATACGAGGGGGGGGGGGTGAGGAGAAAAGAGAGAGAAGAAGCAAAGCGTATATTTTACTTAATTCTCCCTCCCCCCAACCCCAGGACCTCCCTCACCCTCCCCCCGACCCGCTGCCAGTCCTCCTTTCTTGCATTAACCGTATCTCCTTTTTCTTCTTCTTCCCACCCAGCTATCTCCACTCTTTGCAAGTCCAGTCTATCGCAAAAATCTCTCAGTTCGTCCGGGGATCTCAGATATGCTGTGACCCCATTTTTCCAGCCAATTAGAGGTACCGAGGTACCCCATCTATATTGCACTTTCTGTTTTCTCATTTGCTCCAACAGGGGTTTCAGGGATCTCCTTCTCCATAGAGTTTCTGATGTTAAGTCCGCAAAAATTTGAATAGTCCAATCTTTATACTTAATTAATGATCTTCCCTTGATCTTCTTCCAAATCTCATTTTTGACCCCAAATTTCTGGAACATAACAACGATATCTCTCGATCTGTCCCTCTCAGTCTCTTGTTTAAACTTTCCTGTTCTGAACACTCCGTCTAGTTCAATCACTTCTGTTTCAGGACTGCCTCTTATGGAGTTTAAGATTTTATTAACTAGTTCATATAATGTTTCCCCTTTTACAGATTCTGGAATTCCTCGCATCCTGAGATTACACCTTCTTTCTTTATTTTCTTGAATTTCCATCCTATAGAGTAATTTTTTCTGGATTTTCTCCAAATGAGTTGTTTTTTTCCTTAGACTATCTATGGTTTGGTCCTGGGTTTTAACTCTCTCCTCTATTTCTTCCATTCTCGACAGCAAATGCCCTAAGTCGTTTCGAATAACTGTCATTTCACGTTTTATCATTTTCTCCAAACTTTGAAACATTTCTGTCATCTCCTTCTTATTCGGTACTTGTAGTTCACCATCAAGCTCTTTTTTTCCCAAGCCATCCTCTATTTGTTGGCTTCTACTGCTGTTCTTACCCAATGACAATCTAGGACTATTTCCGGGTCTAGTGTCCATTTCCCCTTTAGCACTGTCTCCTTGGGGCCTTTCTGGGGTAGTATTACCATATGATGTAAATTTCCTTAGCGTGCCTGATTGAGACCCTTTGAGCCCTGCTCCCTTAGGACCTTTATTCTTCATATCCTCTATATATCATTTGTCTCCTATATGCTCTAGATGGGGGTATACCTCTCCTTTATGGTTTGTGCTCCAAACAGGTTTGCAGATTATTCTTGTATTTTGCTCTCCTGGGGCACCTGGGACTTTTCTCTTCTAAGCCCAGGGAATCCTCCTCTCTCCTCCTTGACCCCTGGATCCCACTGTCATTCAATAGTCCACTGCACAATAGACCCCCCAAAGCTCTCACTCACCCTTCTCTTCACAAGACGGTGGCTCCAAGCATAAGTGGAGGGCCTTCACATGTCCTGAGGGGGGATTCCTCTGGTCTTCCCACGTAGTGCCTCGTTTTTCCTCTCTGGGCTTCGTCCCAGGGATGCAGGGCGAGTCTCCTAATACTCCCAGTTCTCCCCGGATTGAACAGTCTACTGGCCGGGGGCCGCAGGCAACAGCAAGCCAGGAGACATGGCCAGTAACAAGCCGGGGGTTGTATGCAGCAATAGGCCGGGGGTTATGGGCGACAGGGAGCCGATAACAGTAAGCCGGCGTCTCCCTGTCTCATCATACGGCCGGCCGGCTTCTCCCAGAGATCCTCCGCGGTTGCATACACTCCCCCTCCGCGTCACCTCTCCTCCCAGCCGTCCAGATCCCTCTCTCACGAGGCACCGGAGGAGCCGGCGCGTCACTGCAGCCTCTGTCCTGCTCCCATCTCCATCTCTCCGGGCTCCATTTCACGCTCTCCAGGCTCCGGTGAGTCGTTCTCTATGGGTCACTAGGGAGGTCGGGAAGCGGGACCTAGCCGAAAGCTAGTGCCGCTCGCTCCCCTCAGCCGCCATGTCCAGGCTGCACTGAGTTTACGATATAAACCACTGATGTATTTATACATGTTGATCATATCCCCCCTTAATCTCCTCTTCTTAAGAGAGAATAAATTCAGTTCCTCTTATCTTTCCTCATAGCTGAGCTCCTCCATGCCTCTTATCAGTTTGGTTGCCTTTCTCTGTACTTTCTCCAGTTCCCCAATGTTCTTTTTGTGAATTGGTGCCCAAAACTGAACTGCATATTCCAGATAAGGTGATACTAATGATTTGTACAGGGGTAATATGATATCTCTCTCTGGAGTCTATACCTCTTTTAATACAAGAGAGGATTTTGCTCGCTTTAGAAACCGCAGCTTGGCATTGCATGCCATTATTAAGCTTGTGATCTACCAGAACTCCAGATCCTTCTCCACCATTGATTCCCCCAGTTGCACTTCCCCTAGTATGTATGATGCATGCATATTCTTAGCCCCCAAGTGCATAACCTTACATTTATCAACATTAAACCTCATTTGCCACATAGTTGCCCAATTAAACAGTGCATTGTGGTCGGCTCGTAAGTTGGAGACATCCTGTAAGGACGTTATTCCACTGCAAAGCTTGGTGTCATCTGCAAAGACTGAAATTATATTTTTAATCCCAGACCCTATATCATTTATAAATATATTAAAAAGTAATGGTCCCAACAATGAACCTTGGGGTATACCACTGATGACCCCAGACCATTCAGAGTATGAATCATTAACCACTATTCTCTGAATACGATCTTTTAGCCAGTTTTCTATCAATTTACATACGGATTTTCCCAAGCCTGTAGACTTTACATTACATATTAGCTGTGTATGGGGAACTGTGTCAAACTCTATTGCAAAATCCAAGTATACCACGTCCACTGCCACCCATCTGTCCAAGGATTTGCTCACCTCCTCATAAAAAGAAATCAGATTTGTTTGACAACTTCTGTCTTCCATGAATCCATGCTGTTTGTTGCTTAAAATATTTTTTTCCAGCAAGAACTCATCTATGTGGTCTTTTATTAAACTCTCCAGTATCTTCCCAACTATAGAAGTTAAACTAACAGGTCTATAATTACTTGGTAAAGATTTTAACCCATTTTTAAATATTGGCACCACATTGGCCTTACACCAATCCAGTGGTACTATGCCAGTCATTAAAGAGTCCCTAAAAATTAGAAACAATGGCTTTGAAATGGCAGAGCTCAATTCTTTAAGGACTTGTGGGTGTAGGCCATCCGGTCCAGGTGCTTTATTCACCTTTATTCTGTCTAAATATTTTTGGATCATATCAATTGTGAGCCAATGTGGATCATCTGGAGCTGTGTCAATGTCAATACCATGCCCATTATGGACAAGAGCTGCCCCATGCTCCTTTGTATACACAGAGCTGAAGAAGGTATTTAATAAATTTGCCTCCTCTTTGTCCCCAGTCACCCACTCTAGATTATTTTGTAAAGGGCCTACATGCTCGGACCGGACCTTTTTTACTATTAATTAGAGATGAGCGAATCGAAGTATCCGAAGTGGAATTCGAGTCGAATATCGGAAAAATTTCGATTCGTGCCGAATCCGAAAAATAGCCTAATTCGGACGCGCGAATCGAAATTTTTCAGAAAATGGCGGCTGACATGTGCGGCGACGGAGCGGGGATGTCTGGGAAGGCGCGCAGACAAGGCGCGCTGACCCATAATGCATTCCTCAACTACATGTGATCGCATCAGCCTATCAGCAGCCAGCCAGCCAGCACTGTGTAATGGTCGAGCTATAAATAGCGGCCATTTTGGAATTCTTCATTTGCCTGCAGTTATTGAACAGAGGCAGACCGCTCTGTACTAGGGACAGGGACAGAGTTAGGGCCACAGAAACGATAATTGGGGACAGAGAAAAGTTACTTAGGGACAGAGAACCATTACTCAGGGACACAGACTTGTTAATGAGGGCCACAGAATCGTTATTTAGGGACAAAGAAACGCTAGTTAGGGCCACAGAATTCATAATCAGGGACAGACAGAATTGTTACTCAGTGCCAGAGAATTGTTACTTAGGGCCACAGAAACGTTATTAGGGCCACAGAATTGTTACTCAGGGACAGACAGAATTGTTACTGAGTGCCAGAGAATTGTTACTCAGGGACAGACAGAATTGTTACTGAGTGCCAGAGAATTGTTACTTAGGGCCACAGAAACTTTAATTAGGGCCACAGAATTTTTACTCAGGGACAGACAGAATTGTTACTGAGTGCCAGAGAATTGTTACTCAGGGACAGACAGAATTGTTACTGAGTGCCAGAGAATTGTTACTTAGGGCCACAGAAACTTTACTTAGGGCCACAGAATTGTTACTCGCACAGACACAGAATTGTTACTCGCACAGACACAGAATTGTTACTGAAGGCCACAGAACTGTTACTTAGGGCCACAGAATTGTTACTCGCACAGACACAGAATTGTTACTCGCACAGACACAGAACTGTTACTGAGGGCCACAGAACTGTTACTTAGGGCCACAGAATTGTTACTCGCACAGACACAGAATTGTTACTCAGGGCCACAGAACTGTTACTTAGGGACAAAGAAACGCTAGTTAGGACCACAGAATTCATACTCAGGGACAGACAGAATTGTTACTGAGTGCCAGAGAATTGTTACTCAGGGACAGACAGAATTGTTACGGAGTGCCAGAGAATTGTTACTCAGGGCCACAGAAACTTTACTTAGGGCCACAGAATTTTTACTCAGGGACAGACAGAATTGTTACTGAGTGCCAGAGAATTGTTACTCAGGGACAGACAGAATTGTTACGGAGTGCCAGAGAATTGTTACTCAGGGCCACAGAAACTTTACTTAGGGCCACAGAATTTTTACTCAGGGACAGACAGAATTGTTACTGAGTGCCAGAGAATTGTTACTCAGGGACAGACAGAATTGTTACGGAGTGCCAGAGAATTGTTACTTAGGGCCACAGAAACTTTACTTAGGGCCACAGAATTGTTACTCGCACAGACACAGAATTGTTACTCGCACAGACACAGAACTGTTACTGAGGGCCACAGAAACTTTACTTAGGGACAAAGAAACGCTAGTTAGGGCCACGGAATTCATACTCAGGGACAGACAGAATTGTTACGGAGTGCCAGAGAATTGTTACTCAGGGCCACAGAAACTTTACTTAGGGCCACAGAATTTTTACTCAGGGACAGACAGAATTGTTACTGAGTGCCAGAGAATTGTTACTCAGGGACAGACAGAATTGTTACGGAGTGTCAGAGAATTGTTACTCAGGGACAGACAGAATTGTTACTGAGTGCCAGAGAATTGTTACTTAGGGCCACAGAAACTTTAATTAGGGCCACAGAATTTTTACTCAGGGACAGACAGAATTGTTACTGAGTGCCAGAGAATTGTTACTCAGGGACAGACAGAATTGTTACTGAGTGCCAGAGAATTGTTACTTAGGGCCACAGAAACTTTACTTAGGGCCACAGAATTTTTACTCAGGGACAGACAGAATTGTTACTCAGTGCCAGAGAATTGTTACTCAGGGACAGACAGAATTGTTACTGAGTGCCAGAGAATTGTTACTCAGGGCCCCAGAAACTTTACTTAGGGCCACAGAATTTTTACTCAGGGACAGACAGAATTGTTACTGAGTGCCAGAGAATTGTTACTCAGGGACAGACAGAATTGTTACTGAGTGCCAGAGAATTGTTACTTAGGGCCACAGAAACTTTACTTAGGGCCACAGAATTGTTACTCGCACAGACACAGAATTGTTACTCGCACAGACACAGAACTGTTACTGAGGGCCACAGAAACTTTACTTAGGGACAAAGAAACGCTAGTTAGGGCCACGGAATTCATACTCAGGGACAGACAGAATTGTTACGGAGTGCCAGAGAATTGTTACTCAGGGCCACAGAAACTTTACTTAGGGCCACAGAATTTTTACTCAGGGACAGACAGAATTGTTACTGAGTGCCAGAGAATTGTTACTCAGGGACAGACAGAATTGTTACGGAGTGTCAGAGAATTGTTACTCAGGGACAGACAGAATTGTTACTGAGTGCCAGAGAATTGTTACTTAGGGCCACAGAAACTTTAATTAGGGCCACAGAATTTTTACTCAGGGACAGACAGAATTGTTACTGAGTGCCAGAGAATTGTTACTCAGGGACAGACAGAATTGTTACTGAGTGCCAGAGAATTGTTACTTAGGGCCACAGAAACTTTACTTAGGGCCACAGAATTTTTACTCAGGGACAGACAGAATTGTTATTCAGTGCCAGAGAATTGTTACGCAGGGACAGACAGAATTGTTACTGAGTGCCAGAGAATTGTTACTCAGGGCCCCAGAAACTTTACTTAGGGCCACAGAATTTTTACTCAGGGACAGACAGAATTGTTACTGAGTGCCAGAGAATTGTTACTCAGGGACAGACAGAATTGTTACTGAGTGCCAGAGAATTGTTACTTAGGGCCACAGAAACTTTACTTAGGGCCACAGAATTGTTACTCGCACAGACACAGAATTGTTACTCGCACAGACACAGAACTGTTACTGAGGGCCACAGAAACTTTACTTAGGGACAAAGAAACGCTAGTTAGGGCCACGGAATTCATACTCAGGGACAGACAGAATTGTTACGGAGTGCCAGAGAATTGTTACTCAGGGCCACAGAAACTTTACTTAGGGCCACAGAATTTTTACTCAGGGACAGACAGAATTGTTACGGAGTGCCAGAGAATTGTTACTCAGGGACAGACAGAATTGTTACTGAGTGCCAGAGAATTGTTACTTAGGGCCACAGAAACTTTAATTAGGGCCACAGAATTTTTACTCAGGGACAGACAGAATTGTTACTGAGTGCCAGAGAATTGTTACTCAGGGACAGACAGAATTGTTACCGAGTGCCAGAGAATTGTTACTCAGGGACAGACAGAATTGTTACTGAGTGCCAGAGAATTGTTACTTAGGGCCACAGAAACTTTAATTAGGGCCACAGAATTTTTACTCAGGGACAGACAGAATTGTTACTGAGTGCCAGAGAATTGTTACTCAGGGACAGACAGAATTGTTACGGAGTGCCAGAGAATTGTTACTCAGGGCCACAGAAACTTTACTTAGGGCCACAGAATTTTTACTCAGGGACAGACAGAATTGTTACTGAGTGCCAGAGAATTGTTACTCAGGGACAGACAGAATTGTTACCGAGTGCCAGAGAATTGTTACTCAGGGACAGACAGAATTGTTACTGAGTGCCAGAGAATTGTTACTTAGGGCCACAGAAACTTTAATTAGGGCCACAGAATTTTTACTCAGGGACAGACAGAATTGTTACTGAGTGCCAGAGAATTGTTACTCAGGGACAGACAGAATTGTTACTGAGTGCCAGATAATTGTTACTCAGGGCCCCAGAAACTTTACTTAGGGCCACAGAATTTTTACTCAGGGACAGACAGAATTGTTACTGAGTGCCAGAGAATTGTTACTCAGGGACAGACAGAATTGTTACTGAGTGCCAGAGAATTGTTACTTAGGGCCACAGAAACTTTACTTAGGGCCACAGAATTGTTACTCGCACAGACACAGAATTGTTACTGAGGGCCACAGAACTGTTACTTGGGGCCACAGAAACGTTAATCAGGGACACAGAATTGTTACTGAGGGCCACAGAACTGTTACTTAGGGCCACAGAATTGTTACTCGCACAGACACAGAATTGTTACTCAGGGACACAGAATTGTTACTCAGGGACACATAATCGTTTAATTAAAGAGTATGTCAGACCACATGCAGAGGAGTGGCAGAGGAGGCAATGTTTTAGGAGCGAGCAGACGTGGCAGCAGAGGAAGGGGTCGAGGCAGCACTATTCGCAGCCAGAGGCCAGTGCTCCCGGTGTCATCCAGCGGTCGTGTCTCCACCGACAACCCTGCCATCGTCGATTGGTTGGCTCGGTCGTCTTCCTCTTCCCAGGTCACCTCTGACACCTACAGCCAACGGTCGGTGGGTACGTCAGACACAACCGTTAGTTGGCATGGCCCGGGACCTAGCCCACTGAAATCACGTGTCCTCTACCTGCCCCTGTCCTTTGGTGTTCCCTCACCAAGCGAAGAATCGCATGCTGTGGGCTCAGCCCCACTGTACAGTGAGGAAGAGCTAACAGAGGGCGGTCAGGAACGAGGGGAGACATCCGCCTTTTCAGCAGCTAGGCGAAGAAGTAGTGGCGAGGAGAGTGGCCCGGTAGCCGGTCTAGAGACAGGTCTGTCTCCTGACCCAGACGCAGCCGAGGGGGCTAGTAGTGAGGCGGAGACCCTACTTGATGATGAGGAGGTTGATCGCACTTGGCAGCCTCGTCGTCATCAGGCAATTTCTTCCGCATCATCAGGAGAAGAGGGTGGCAGCTTGGCAGTGAGCGAAACAGTCGGTGGGTTGCCCAGGAGACAGCAGGAGGGTCGCAGCAGTGTCAGTGGAAGCAGTGTCAGTGGAGCCAAACGGCCACGGAGTAGAGCACCAGCTCCACTGCAGCCTACCACCACGGCCAGTAGTGGTGCCGGTGTGCACGGAGGAAGCAGCAGTCAGCCAGTGAGGAGTATCGGGGGCAAAGTTTCCTACTCGGCGGTGTGGCAATTTTTCGTCAAGCCGCCCGAGGAAGTAAACGTAGCCGTATGTCGACTATGTGGCCAGAAAGTCAAGCGTGGCCAGGGGGCCCATGTTGGGACTATTTGGGCCATGTTGGGACAATGGGAGACCTCCCATTGCTGCTGTCTCCATCGCCACACTCTGCCATGTGCCACTTTCAGGTCTCCTCACACACTGCTGGTGTGTTCAGTTTTTTGACATAGGGTGCTGGCAGATTACGGGCCTCCCATAGCTGCTGCCAGGCCCCTAATCTGCCATAGGCCCCTATATACCGCCTCCTCATGCTGCTGCCAGGTCCAGAGTCTGTCATGGGTCCCTGTACGGCCTCCCATTGCTGCTGTCTCCATCGCCACACTCTGCCATGTGCCACTTTCAGGTCTCCTCACACACTGCTGGTGTGTAGAATTTTTTGACATAGGGTGCTGGCAGATTAAGGGCCTCCCATAGCTGCTGCCAGGCCCCTAATCTGCCATAGGCCCCTATATACCGCCTCCTCATGCTGCTGCCAGGTCCAGAGTCTGTCATGGGTCCCTGTACGGCCTCCCATTGCTGCTGTCTCCATCACCACACTCTGCCATGTGCCACTTTCAGGTCTCCTCACACACTGCTGGTGTGTAGAATTTTTTGACATAGGGTGCTGGCAGATTATGGGCCTCCCATTGCTGCTGCCAGGCCCCTAATCTGCCATAGGCCCCTATATACCGCTTCCTCATGCTGCTGCCAGGTCCAGAGTCTCTCATGCCATGTGCCACTTTCAGGTCTCCTCACACTGCTGGTGTGTAGAATTTTTTGACATAGGGTGCTGGCAGATTAAGGGCCTCCCATAGCTGCTGCCAGGCCCCTAATCTGCCATAGGCCCCTATATACCGCCTCCTCATGCTGCTGCCAGGTCCAGAGTCTGTCATGGGTCCCTGTATGGCCTCCCATTGCTGCTGTCTCCATCACCACACTCTGCCATGTGCCACTTTCAGGTCTCCTCACACACTGCTGGTGTGTAGAATTTTTTGACATAGGGTGCTGGCAGATTATGGGCCTCCCATTGCTGCTGCCAGGCCCCTAATCTGCCATAGGCCCCTATATACCGCTTCCTCATGCTGCTGCCAGGTCCAGAGTCTCTCATGCCATGTGCCACTTTCAGGTCTCCTCACACTGCTGGTGTGTAGAATTTTTTGACATAGGGTGCTGGCAGATTAAGGGCCTCCCATAGCTGCTGCCAGGCCCCTAATCTGCCATAGGCCCCTATATACCGCCTCCTCATGCTGCTGCCAGGTCCAGAGTCTGTCATGGGTCCCTGTACGGCCTCCCATTGCTGCTGTCTCCATCACCACACTCTGCCATGTGCCACTTTCAGGTCTCCTCACACACTGCTGCTGTGTAGAATTTTTTGACATAGGGTGCTGGCAGATTACGGGCCTCCCATAGCTGCTGCCAGGCCCCTAATCTGCCATAGGCCCCTATATACCGCCTCCTCATGCTGCTGCCAGGTCCAGAGTCTGTCATGGGTCCCTGTACGGCCTCCCATTGCTGCTGTCTCCATCACCACACTCTGCCATGTGCCACTTTCAGGTCTCCTCACACACTGCTGGTGTGTAGAATTTTTTGACATAGGGTGCTGGCAGATTATGGGCCTCCCATTGCTGCTGCCAGGCCCCTAATCTGCCATAGGCCCCTATATACCGCTTCCTCATGCTGCTGCCAGGTCCAGAGTCTCTCATGCCATGTGCCACTTTCAGGTCTCCTCACACTGCTGGTGTGTAGAATTTTTTGACATAGGGTGCTGGCAGATTAAGGGCCTCCCATAGCTGCTGCCAGGCCCCTAATCTGCCATAGGCCCCTATATACCGCCTCCTCATGCTGCTGCCAGGTCCAGAGTCTGTCATGGGTCCCTGTACGGCCTCCCATTGCTGCTGTCTCCATCGCCACACTCTGCCATGTGCCACTTTCAGGTCTCCTCACACACTGCTGGTGTGTAGAATTTTTTGACATAGGGTGCTGGCAGATTATGGGCCTCCCATTGCTGCTGCCAGGCCCCTAATCTGCCATAGGCCCCTATATACCGCTTCCTCATGCTGCTGCCAGGTCCAGAGTCTCTCATGCCATGTGCCACTTTCAGGTCTCCTCACACTGCTGGTGTGTAGAATTTTTTGACATAGGGTGCTGGCAGATTAAGGGCCTCCCATAGCTGCTGCCAGGCCCCTAATCTGCCATAGGCCCCTATATACCGCCTCCTCATGCTGCTGCCAGGTCCAGAGTCTGTCATGGGTCCCTGTACGGCCTCCCATTGCTGCTGTCTCCATCGCCACACTCTGCCATGTGCCACTTTCAGGTCTCCTCACACACTGCTGGTGTGTAGAATTTTTTGACATAGGGTGCTGGCAGATTACGGGCCTCCCATAGCTGCTGCCAGGCCCCTAATCTGCCATAGGCCCCTATATACCGCCTCCTCATGCTGCTGCCAGGTCCAGAGTCTGTCATGGGTCCCTGTACGGCCTCCCATTGCTGCTGTCTCCATCGCCACACTCTGCCATGTGCCACTTTCAGGTCTCCTCACACACTGCTGGTGTGTAGAATTTTTTGACATAGGGTGCTGGCAGATTACGGGCCTCCCATAGCTGCTGCCAGGCCCCTAATCTGCCATAGGCCCCTATATACCGCCTCCTCATGCTGCTGCCAGGTCCAGAGTCTGTCATGGGTCCCTGTACGGCCTCCCATTGCTGCTGTCTCCATCGCCACACTCTGCCATGTGCCACTTTCAGGTCTCCTCACACACTGCTGGTGTGTAGAATTTTTTGACATAGGGTGCTGGCAGATTACGGGCCTCCCATAGCTGCTGCCAGGCCCCTAATCTGCCATAGGCCCCTATATACCGCCTCCTCATGCTGCTGCCAGGTCCAGAGTCTGTCATGGGTCCCTGTACGGCCTCCCATTGCTGCTGTCTCCATCGCCACACTCTGCCATGTGCCACTTTCAGGTCTCCTCACACACTGCTGGTGTGTAGAATTTTTTGACATAGGGTGCTGGCAGATTACGGGCCTCCCATAGCTGCTGCCAGGCCCCTAATCTGCCATAGGCCCCTATATACCGCCTCCTCATGCTGCTGCCAGGTCCAGAGTCTGTCATGGGTCCCTGTACGGCCTCCCATTGCTGCTGTCTCCATCACCACACTCTGCCATGTGCCACTTTCAGGTCTCCTCACACACTGCTGGTGTGTAGAATTTTTTGACATAGGGTGCTGGCAGATTATGGGCCTCCCATTGCTGCTGCCAGGCCCCTAATCTGCCATAGGCCCCTATATACCGCTTCCTCATGCTGCTGCCAGGTCCAGAGTCTCTCATGCCATGTGCCACTTTCAGGTCTCCTCACACTGCTGGTGTGTAGAATTTTTTGACATAGGGTGCTGGCAGATTAAGGGCCTCCCATAGCTGCTGCCAGGCCCCTAATCTGCCATAGGCCCCTATATACCGCCTCCTCATGCTGCTGCCAGGTCCAGAGTCTGTCATGGGTCCCTGTACGGCCTCCCATTGCTGCTGTCTCCATCGCCACACTCTGCCATGTGCCACTTTCAGGTCTCCTCACACTGCTGGTGTGTTGAATTTTTTGACATAGGGTGCTGGCAGATTATGGGCCTCCTATAGCTGCTGCCAGGCCCCTAATCTGCCATAGGCCCCTATATACCGCTTCCTCATGCTGCTGCCAGGTCCAGAGTCTCTCATGCCATGTGCCACTTTCAGGTCTCCTCACACTGCTGGTGTGTTGAATTTTTTGACATAGGGTGCTGGCAGATTATGGGCCTCCCATAGCTGCTGCCAGGCCCCTAATCTGCCATAGGCCCCTATATACCGCCTCCTCATGCTGCTGCCAGGTCCAGAGTCTGTCATGGGTCCCTGTACGGCCTCCCATTGCTGCTGTCTCCATCACCACACTCTGCCATGTGCCACTTTCAGGTCTCCTCACACACTGCTGGTGTGTAGAATTTTTTGACATAGGGTGCTGGCAGATTATGGGCCTCCCATTGCTGCTGCCAGGCCCCTAATCTGCCATAGGCCCCTATATACCGCTTCCTCATGCTGCTGCCAGGTCCAGAGTCTCTCATGCCATGTGCCACTTTCAGGTCTCCTCACACTGCTGGTGTGTAGAATTTTTTGACATAGGGTGCTGGCAGATTAAGGGCCTCCCATAGCTGCTGCCAGGCCCCTAATCTGCCATAGGCCCCTATATACCGCCTCCTCATGCTGCTGCCAGGTCCAGAGTCTGTCATGGGTCCCTGTACGGCCTCCCATTGCTGCTGTCTCCATCGCCACACTCTGCCATGTGCCACTTTCAGGTCTCCTCACACACTGCTGGTGTGTAGAATTTTTTGACATAGGGTGCTGGCAGATTATGGGCCTCCCATTGCTGCTGCCAGGCCCCTAATCTGCCATAGGCCCCTATATACCGCTTCCTCATGCTGCTGCCAGGTCCAGAGTCTCTCATGCCATGTGCCACTTTCAGGTCTCCTCACACTGCTGGTGTGTAGAATTTTTTGACATAGGGTGCTGGCAGATTAAGGGCCTCCCATAGCTGCTGCCAGGCCCCTAATCTGCCATAGGCCCCTATATACCGCCTCCTCATGCTGCTGCCAGGTCCAGAGTCTGTCATGGGTCCCTGTACGGCCTCCCATTGCTGCTGTCTCCATCTCCACACTCTGCCATGTGCCACTTTCAGGTCTCCTCACACACTGCTGGTGTGTAGAATTTTTTGACATAGGGTGCTGGCAGATTACGGGCCTCCCATAGCTGCTGCCAGGCCCCTAATCTGCCATAGGCCCCTATATACCGCCTCCTCATGCTGCTGCCAGGTCCAGAGTCTGTCATGGGTCCCTGTACGGCCTCCCATTGCTGCTGTCTCCATCGCCACACTCTGCCATGTGCCACTTTCAGGTCTCCTCACACACTGCTGGTGTGTAGAATTTTTTGACATAGGGTGCTGGCAGATTACGGGCCTCCCATAGCTGCTGCCAGGCCCCTAATCTGCCATAGGCCCCTATATACCGCCTCCTCATGCTGCTGCCAGGTCCAGAGTCTGTCATGGGTCCCTGTACGGCCTCCCATTGCTGCTGTCTCCATCACCACACTCTGCCATGTGCCACTTTCAGGTCTCCTCACACACTGCTGGTGTGTAGAATTTTTTGACATAGGGTGCTGGCAGATTATGGGCCTCCCATTGCTGCTGCCAGGCCCCTAATCTGCCATAGGCCCCTATATACCGCTTCCTCATGCTGCTGCCAGGTCCAGAGTCTCTCATGCCATGTGCCACTTTCAGGTCTCCTCACACTGCTGGTGTGTAGAATTTTTTGACATAGGGTGCTGGCAGATTAAGGGCCTCCCATAGCTGCTGCCAGGCCCCTAATCTGCCATAGGCCCCTATATACCGCCTCCTCATGCTGCTGCCAGGTCCAGAGTCTGTCATGGGTCCCTGTACGGCCTCCCATTGCTGCTGTCTCCATCACCACACTCTGCCATGTGCCACTTTCAGGTCTCCTCACACACTGCTGGTGTGTAGAATTTTTTGACATAGGGTGCTGGCAGATTACGGGCCTCCCATAGCTGCTGCCAGGCCCCTAATCTGCCATAGGCCCCTATATACCGCCTCCTCATGCTGCTGCCAGGTCCAGAGTCTGTCATGGGTCCCTGTACGGCCTCCCATTGCTGCTGTCTCCATCACCACACTCTGCCATGTGCCACTTTCAGGTCTCCTCACACACTGCTGGTGTGTAGAATTTTTTGACATAGGGTGCTGGCAGATTATGGGCCTCCCATTGCTGCTGCCAGGCCCCTAATCTGCCATAGGCCCCTATATACCGCTTCCTCATGCTGCTGCCAGGTCCAGAGTCTCTCATGCCATGTGCCACTTTCAGGTCTCCTCACACTGCTGGTGTGTAGAATTTTTTGACATAGGGTGCTGGCAGATTAAGGGCCTCCCATAGCTGCTGCCAGGCCCCTAATCTGCCATAGGCCCCTATATACCGCCTCCTCATGCTGCTGCCAGGTCCAGAGTCTGTCATGGGTCCCTGTACGGCCTCCCATTGCTGCTGTCTCCATCACCACACTCTGCCATGTGCCACTTTCAGGTCTCCTCACACACTGCTGGTGTGTAGAATTTTTTGACATAGGGTGCTGGCAGATTACGGGCCTCCCATAGCTGCTGCCAGGCCCCTAATCTGCCATAGGCCCCTATATACCGCCTCCTCATGCTGCTGCCAGGTCCAGAGTCTGTCATGGGTCCCTGTACGGCCTCCCATTGCTGCTGTCTCCATCACCACACTCTGCCATGTGCCACTTTCAGGTCTCCTCACACACTGCTGGTGTGTAGAATTTTTTGACATAGGGTGCTGGCAGATTATGGGCCTCCCATTGCTGCTGCCAGGCCCCTAATCTGCCATAGGCCCCTATATACCGCTTCCTCATGCTGCTGCCAGGTCCAGAGTCTCTCATGCCATGTGCCACTTTCAGGTCTCCTCACACTGCTGGTGTGTAGAATTTTTTGACATAGGGTGCTGGCAGATTAAGGGCCTCCCATAGCTGCTGCCAGGCCCCTAATCTGCCATAGGCCCCTATATACCGCCTCCTCATGCTGCTGCCAGGTCCAGAGTCTGTCATGGGTCCCTGTACGGCCTCCCATTGCTGCTGTCTCCATCGCCACACTCTGCCATGTGCCACTTTCAGGTCTCCTCACACTGCTGGTGTGTTGAATTTTTTGACATAGGGTGCTGGCAGATTATGGGCCTCCTATAGCTGCTGCCAGGCCCCTAATCTGCCATAGGCCCCTATATACCGCTTCCTCATGCTGCTGCCAGGTCCAGAGTCTCTCATGCCATGTGCCACTTTCAGGTCTCCTCACACTGCTGGTGTGTTGAATTTTTTGACATAGGGTGCTGGCAGATTATGGGCCTCCCATAGCTGCTGCCAGGCCCCTAATCTGCCATAGGCCCCTATATACCGCCTCCTCATGCTGCTGCCAGGTCCAGAGTCTGTCATGGGTCCCTGTACGGCCTCCCATTGCTGCTGTCTCCATCACCACACTCTGCCATGTGCCACTTTCAGGTCTCCTCACACACTGCTGGTGTGTAGAATTTTTTGACATAGGGTGCTGGCAGATTATGGGCCTCCCATAGCTGCTGCCAGGCCCCTAATCTGCCATAGGCCCCTATATACCGCTTCCTCATGCTGCTGCCAGGTCCAGAGTCTCTCATGCCATGTGCCACTTTCAGGTCTCCTCACACTGCTGGTGTGTAGAATTTTTTGACATAGGGTGCTGGCAGATTAAGGGCCTCCCATAGCTGCTGCCAGGCCCCTAATCTGCCATAGGCCCCTATATACCGCCTCCTCATGCTGCTGCCAGGTCCAGAGTCTGTCATGGGTCCCTGTACGGCCTCCCATTGCTGCTGTCTCCATCGCCACACTCTGCCATGTGCCACTTTCAGGTCTCCTCACACTGCTGGTGTGTTGAATTTTTTGACATAGGGTGCTGGCAGATTATGGGCCTCCTATAGCTGCTGCCAGGCCCCTAATCTGCCATAGGCCCCTATATACCGCTTCCTCATGCTGCTGCCAGGTCCAGAGTCTCTCATGCCATGTGCCACTTTCAGGTCTCCTCACACTGCTGGTGTGTTGAATTTTTTGACATAGGGTGCTGGCAGATTATGGGCCTCCCATAGCTGCTGCCAGGCCCCTAATCTGCCATAGGCCCCTATATACCGCCTCCTCATGCTGCTGCCAGGTCCAGAGTCTGTCATGGGTCCCTGTACGGCCTCCCATTGCTGCTGTCTCCATCACCACACTCTGCCATGTGCCACTTTCAGGTCTCCTCACACACTGCTGGTGTGTAGAATTTTTTGACATAGGGTGCTGGCAGATTAAGGGCCTCCCATAGCTGCTGCCAGGCCCCTAATCTGCCATAGGCCCCTATATACCGCCTCCTCATGCTGCTGCCAGGTCCAGAGTCTGTCATGGGTCCCTGTACGGCCTCCCATTGCTGCTGTCTCCATCACCACACTCTGCCATGTGCCACTTTCAGGTCTCCTCACACACTGCTGGTGTGTAGAATTTTTTGACATAGGGTGCTGGCAGATTAAGGGCCTCCCATAGCTGCTGCCAGGCCCCTAATCTGCCATAGGCCCCTATATACCGCCTCCTCATGCTGCTGCCAGGTCCAGAGTCTGTCATGGGTCCCTGTACGGCCTCCCATTGCTGCTGTCTCCATCGCCACACTCTGCCATGTGCCACTTTCAGGTCTCCTCACACACTGCTGGTGTGTAGAATTTTTTGACATAGGGTGCTGGCACATTACGGGCCTCCCATAGCTGCTGCCAGGCCCCTAATCTGCCATAGGCCCCTATATACCGCCTCCTCGTGCTGCTGCCAGGTCCAGAGTCTGTCATGGGTCCCTGTACGGCCTCCCATTGCTGCTGTCTCCATCGCCACACTCTGCCATGTGCCACTTTCAGGTCTCCTCACACTGCTGGTGTGTTGAATTTTTTGACATAGGGTGCTGGCAGATTATGGGCATCCTATAGCTGCTGCCAGGCCCCTAATCTGCCATAGGCCCCTATATACCGCTTCCTCATGCTGCTGCCAGGTCCAGAGTCTCTCATGCCATGTGCCACTTTCAGGTCTCCTCACACTGCTGGTGTGTTGAATTTTTTGACATAGGGTGCTGGCAGATTATGGGCCTCCCATAGCTGCTGCCAGGCCCCTAATCTGCCATAGGCCCCTATATACCGCCTCCTCATGCTGCTGCCAGGTCCAGAGTCTGTCATGGGTCCCTGTACGGCCTCCCATTGCTGCTGTCTCCATCACCACACTCTGCCATGTGCCACTTTCAGGTCTCCTCACACACTGCTGGTGTGTAGAATTTTTTGACATAGGGTGCTGGCAGATTAAGGGCCTCCCATAGCTGCTGCCAGGCCCCTAATCTGCCATAGGCCCCTATATACCGCCTCCTCATGCTGCTGCCAGGTCCAGAGTCTGTCATGGGTCCCTGTACGGCCTCCCATTGCTGCTGTCTCCATCGCCACACTCTGCCATGTGCCACTTTCAGGTCTCCTCACACACTGCTGGTGTGTAGAATTTTTTGACATAGGGTGCTGGCAGATTACGGGCCTCCCATAGCTGCTGCCAGGCCCCTAATCTGCCATAGGCCCCTATATACCGCCTCCTCATGCTGCTGCCAGGTCCAGAGTCTGTCATGGGTCCCTGTACGGCCTCCCATTGCTGCTGTCTCCATCACCACACTCTGCCATGTGCCACTTTCAGGTCTCCTCACACACTGCTGGTGTGTAGAATTTTTTGACATAGGGTGCTGGCAGATTACGGGCCTCCCATAGCTGCTGCCAGGCCCCTAATCTGCCATGGGCCCCTATACCGACTCCTCATGCTGTGACGTTGCAACAAGGTGGAATTCAACCCTACATATGTTAGACCGCCTTTACGAACAGCAAAAGGCCATCACAGATTTCCTGATGTTAAAAGCCTATAAAGGTATTCCCTGTGTAACTTAGATGTCAGCCATTGGCAGCTCATGCGTGACACCTGCGCTTGCTCAGGCCCTTTGAGGAGGCCACGCTATTCGTGAGTCGGCAGGACTATGGGATGAACGACGTCATTCCTCTGTTGCACGTCCTGGAACAAATGCTGTTAACAATGGCTGGTCAGGGTGCGGTAGACGTGGCGCACAGATCTCAACGCCACATGACCCCTGTGGGGGCAGGACAGGAAGAAGAGGAGGAGGTAGAGGAGGACATTGGTGCTCAGGAATTATTGAGTGAAATGGGTGGTTTTTCCACTCAGCGGACAGGAGTGGAGGAGCAGGAGCATCTGGTAGAGGAGGAGGGGGAGGAGGAGACAGAGGACCCAGACGCACCGTGGCAGTATGCTGTGGAGATGGAGGCAGGGAGTCCCTCGCATTCCTTGGCACAAATGGCCCATAGCATGCTCGCTTGCTTGCGTAGCGACAGCCGAATAATAACCATCAGACAGAGGGATGACTTTTGGCTGTCCACCTTGTTGGACCCTCGCTACCGTTCAAAAATGGTGGCCTTTTTCACACCTGCTGAGAGGGAGGCCAAAATAACGTACTATAAAAACCACCTATGTAGTCAGCTGGTCTCTGCCTGTCTGCGCCAACGTCCATCCTCAGACACTGTGGGCCCTGTGCGCTCGCGTTCCGCTGCCATGGCAGCAGGGGAGGGGTGGGGTGGTAGGAGCAGTGGCAGCTCCACCAGCAGCGGCTGCCTCAGTCTGCAGTCGATGATGAGTAGCTTTCTTCACCAGCGCAGTGAGGAAACTACTAACCAGCCGCAGCAGCAGCAGCAGCAGCAGCATCAGGTGGACCTGGAGCAGGACCTCAAACAACAGGCTTAGGCCTACTTGGACAGCACCCTGCCAACCGAGGTAGACAATCCCCTTGACTACTGGGCAACGAAACTTGACCTTTGGCCCCAACTAGCTGAATTTGCCCTTGAAAGGCTGTCATGCCCGGCCAGTAGCGTGGCATCGGAGCGCGTGTTTAGTGCGGCAGGAGGTATTGCAACTCCGCGGAGGACACGACTGTCCACCCAAAGTGTGGAGAGACTGACGTTTGTGAAAATGAATCAGGCGTGGATTAGTCTGGATTTCAAACCACCAGTTCCTGACACAACTGACTAAATCCGCCATGAATCATGCCCCAAACATGTGCCACTTTCAGGTCTCCTCACACTGCTGGTGTGTTCCATTTTTTGTCATAGGGTGCTGGCAGATTACGGGCCTCCCATAGCTGCTGCCAGGCCCCTAATCTGCCATGGGCCCCTATACCGCCTCCTCATGCTGCTGCCAAGTCCAGAGTCTCTCATGGGTCCCTGTACGGCCTCCCATTGCTGCTGTCTCCATCGCCACACTCTGCCATGTGCCACTTTCAGGTCTCACACACTGCTGGTGTGTAGAATTTTTTGACATAGGGTGCTGTCAGATTACGGGCCTCCCATAGCTGCTGCCAGGCCCCTAATCTGCCATAGGCCCCTATATACCGCCTCCTCATGCTGCTGCCAGGTCCAGAGTGTGTCATGGGTCCCTGTACGGCCTCCCATTGCTGCTGTCTCCATCGCCACACTCTGCCATGTGCCACTTTCAGGTCTCCTCACACTGCTGGTGGGTTCCATTTTTTGTCATAGGGTGCTGGCAGATTACGGGCCTCCCATAGCTGCTGCCAGGCCCCTAATCTGCCATAGGCCCCTATATACCGCCTCCTCATGCTGCTGCCAGGTCCAGAGTCTGTCATGGGTCCCTGTACGGCCTCCCATTGCTGCTGTCTCCATCACCACACTCTGCCATGTGCCACTTTCAGGTCTCCTCACACACTGCTGGTGTGTAGAATTTTTTGACATAGGGTGCTGGCAGATTATGGGCCTCCCATTGCTGCTGCCAGGCCCCTAATCTGCCATAGGCCCCTATATACCGCTTCCTCATGCTGCTGCCAGGTCCAGAGTCTCTCATGCCATGTGCCACTTTCAGGTCTCCTCACACTGCTGGTGTGTAGAATTTTTTGACATAGGGTGCTGGCAGATTAAGGGCCTCCCATAGCTGCTGCCAGGCCCCTAATCTGCCATAGGCCCCTATATACCGCCTCCTCATGCTGCTGCCAGGTCCAGAGTCTGTCATGGGTCCCTGTACGGCCTACCATTG
The DNA here is from genome assembly GCF_062004578.1 of Staurois parvus. NCBI lineage: Eukaryota > Metazoa > Chordata > Amphibia > Anura > Ranidae > Staurois > Staurois parvus. The sequence continues at coordinate 554,860 of NW_028318915.1, forward strand.
CTGCTGTCTCCATCGCCACACTCTGCCATGTGCCACTTTCAGGTCTCCTCACACTGCTGGTGTGTTGAATTTTTTGACATAGGGTGCTGGCAGATTATGGGCCTCCTATAGCTGCTGCCAGGCCCCTAATCTGCCATAGGCCCCTATATACCGCTTCCTCATGCTGCTGCCAGGTCCAGAGTCTCTCATGCCATGTGCCACTTTCAGGTCTCCTCACACTGCTGGTGTGTTGAATTTTTTGACATAGGGTGCTGGCAGATTACGGGCCTCCCATAGCTGCTGCCAGGCCCCTAATCTGCCATAGGCCCCTATATACCGCCTCCTCATGCTGCTGCCAGGTCCAGAGTCTGTCATGGGTCCCTGTACGGCCTCCCATTGCTGCTGTCTCCATCGCCACACTCTGCCATGTGCCACTTTCAGGTCTCCTCACACTGCTGGTGGGTTCCATTTTTTGTCATAGGGTGCTGGCAGATTACGGGCCTCCCATAGCTGCTGCCAGGCCCCTAATCTGCCATGGGCCCCTGTTGTCGCTTGTTGGCATATTCCGCTCGTTCAGATGCTCCTTCTCCTGCTACTCCTCTTCACGGATTCCGTCAGCAGTCTTTCTTGGAATCCGTTTCCAAGAGACAACAGTTTGCGAGCACGCACCAGACGGTGCAGAAACTGAACGTCCTCCTGTCCAAGTTGCTGCTGCCAGGCTCGTAATCTGTCATGCGCCCCTGTACCGCCTCCTCATGCTGCTGCCAGGTCCAGAGTGTGTCATGGGCCCCCGTACCGACTCCAAATGCTGCTGCCAGGCCCGTAATCTGTCATGGGCCCCTGTACCGCCTCCCCATGCTGCTGCCACGTCCAGATTGTGTCATGGGTCCCTGTACGGCCTCCCATTGCTGCTGCCAGGCCTGTAATCTGCCATGGGCCCCCGTACCGACTCCTCATGCTGCTGCCAGGCCCGTAATCTGCCATGGGCCCCTGTACCGCCTCCTCATGCTGCTGCCAGGTCCAGAGTGTGTCATGGGTCCCTGTACGGCCTCCCATTGCTGCTGTCTCTATCGCCACACTCTGCCATGTGCCACTTTCAGGTCTCCTCACACTGCTGGTGGTTTCCATTTTTGTCATAGGGTGCTGTATGGCCTCCCATTGCTGCTGCCTCCACCGCCACACTGTGGCTCCACACTCTGGTTTTGGCCCCGTGACTGCCCAAATGAGTGAAGTGTGCGGTGATTCTAAGATCGACGGCACTCATCTGCATGTCATACTGCCTGACAGTATTATTTCTCTTCCCCAGCAGACTCCAAGGGCATTTAAATTAAAGGTACAGTGTTCAGCACTAATATTAAGTCTCTCTGAAGCCTAGAAACACCCTTTTTTAAGTTAAATTCACAGCGAATATATTCGACTCGAATCGAAATTTTTCTACGAATTCGCCGAATCAGTCGAATCGAATTTTTGAATACTTCGCTCATCTCTACTATTAATGTATTTGAATCATTTTTGGAGGTTGGTTCTGCTATCTTTTGCAATCTGACGTTCATTTTCAATTTTTGCGGCCTTTATTTCCTTTTTGCATATTCTGTTATATTCTTTGTAATGTTTAAACGATGATAGCATTCCTTCATTTTTATATTTAATAAAAGCTCTTTTCTTATTATTTATAGCTTTTTTAACTTTGGCTGTAAGCCACATAGGTTTGATTTTTAGCCTTTTAAACTTCTTGCCCATGGGAATATATTTTGCAGTGTGTTCACATACAGTCTTTTTGAAGAACTCCCATTTCTGTGTTGTGTTATTGATAACAATATTCCCTCTCAATCTGTCTTGGAAAGCAGCTCTCAGCCTTGGAAAATTAGCTCTCTTACAATTGAGCATTTTTATTTTTTCCATATATGCTTGCCGTTTACAGCAAACAATAAAGGAAATCATGTTATGGTCACTGCTACCCAGATGTTCTTTTATATGGACATTCGTAATAATGTCTCCCTGTTTCTCCAAAAGAGAACATAGCCAGGAATATTACTGGCCCAGTTATATGAAGAATGAAGCCAAGATTAAGCAATACCAATTAAATCATAGTTCTGTTCATGCACCAAAGCTTCCAACTCACTTATTTTGTTTGGCAGACTTCTGGCATTAGTGAACAAACACTTTAATGTATTGACACCTTTTTCACACGTATTTTGCATATGTTTTATTTTCATACAAATGTTACCAATTCCACTGGTTGTTTGTAACATGTGAACCTTCTTATCATCTGCCATAGCCTGATCTGTCTACCCTGTTATAATCTAATTCTCCCTCCCCCTCGGTCCTAGTTTAAATATTCCTCCAGCCTGCCCATAAACCTCTCCCCCAGCACAGCAGACCCCCTTCTATTTAGGTGCAAACCATCTCTAGCATATAGGTTGCGCCCCAATGAAAAGTCAGCCCAGTGCTCTAGAAACCCAAATCCTTCCCTCTTACACCAGGTCTTTAGTCATGCATTGAGTTCTCTAATCTCCCCCTGACTTACCTGAGTTGTGCATGGGACAGGTAATATTTCAGAGAATATCACCTTGGAGGTTCTTCCCTTCAACTTGCAGCCTAGTTCTTTAAATTGATTCTTAAGAAGCCTCCACCTTCTATGTATTCTGTCATTGGGTGCACAAACCCAGGGCCAGCCTTCCTTTTCTGTGAGTCCATACCACTCCCTCTCGTTACAGTAACCCATCTTCCTACCTGATAATCCTGATTAGCCCCTCCGCCCTCCACATCAATCCCATTAGCTACCTGCTCAGAGAGCAGAAGACTTCTTTCAAGGTTGGCCCACCCTTTGCAGCTATAACAGCTTCAACTCTTCCAGGAAGGCTGTCCACAAGGTTTAGGAGTGAGTCTATAGGAATGTTTGACCATTCTTCCAGAAGAGCATTTGTGAGGTCAAGCACTGATGTTGGACAAGAAGGCCTGGCTTTGAATCTCTGCTCTAATTCATCTCAAATGTGTTCTATCAGGTTGAGGTCAGGACTCTGTGCCGGCCAGTCAAGTTCCTCCACCCCAAACTCGCTCATCCATGTCTTTATGGACTTTGCTTTGTGCACTGGTGCACTGTCGTGTTGGAACAGGAAGGGGCCATCCCAAAACTGTTCCTACAAAGTTGGGAGCATAAAATTATCCAAAATGTCTTAGTATGCTGACAACTTAAGTGTTCCCTTAACTGAAACTAAGGGGCCAAGCCTAACCCCTGAAAAACAACCCCACAATATAATCCCCCTTCCACCAAACTTTACACTTGGCACAATGCAGTCAGGCAAGTATCATTTACTTGGCAACCACCAAACCCAAACACATCCATTGGATTGCCAGACAGAGAAGCGTGATTTGTCACTCCAGAAAACATGTATTCACTGCTCTATAGTCCAGTTGTGATGTGTTTTACACCACTGCATCCGACGCTTTGCATTGTACTTGGTGATGTAAGGCTTGGATGCAGCTGCTCAGCCATGGAAACCCATTCCATGAAGCACTATATGCACTGTTGTGCTAATCTGAAGTTTGGAGGTCTTTAGCTATTGACTTTGGCAACAGTTGTCAACTGCTGTACACTGTGCGCTTCAGCATACGTTAACCCCGCTCTGTCATTTTACATGGCCTACCACTTCGTGGGTGAGTTGTTGTTGTTTCCAGTTGCTTCCACATTGTTACAATACCACTAACAGTTGATCATGGAATATTTCGTAGCAAGAAATTTCACAGATGGATTTATTGCACAGGTGGCATCCTATAACTAAGAACCAGCAAACACAAATGCTCCTGCGCTTGGGGATGGACTCGATGCAGGCTACAAACACATTAAGAATGTCCTGGAACATGCACACCTTGCTGCCCTCAAATGGACCGGGGGAATCCAAATATACTGAATGAGGAAAGACAAAACAGAGGGCGCACAGGCCTAGTGCATTACCATAAAAAATGTTTAATAAAAAATAAAGTAGGTGTTGTACTCACAAACGACAATAAAGTCAAGGCACATCATAAAGACCAGCTGGGTCAACACCGCACCGAGTAACAGTCCGCAATAGGGAGTATAGACATCCAAAAGCTGACGCGTTTCGAGGACTTGCCTCTTCCTCAGAGCTCTCCCTAAACTCCCTATTGCGGACTGTTACTCAGCGCGGTGTTGACCCAGCTGTTCTTTATGATGTGCCTTGACTATATTGTCGTTTGTGAGTACAACACCTACTTTATTTTTTATTAAACATTTTTTATGGTAATGCACTAGGCCTGTGCGCCCTCTGTTTTGTCTTTCCTCATTCAGCATCCTATAACTGTATCAGGCTTGAATTCACTGAGCTCCTGAGAGTGACCCAGTCTTTCACATATGTTTGTAGAAGCAGTCTGCATGCCTAGGTGCTTGATTTTATACACCTGTGGCCATGGAGGAGACTGGATATATATATATATGACTGTGCCTTCACCTGCCACCCCACCGCAGTAAATGTACAGCGGCGGGGCAACAAGGGATATTAGTTTTAATCTGCTAATTATTTCTGTGCTAAAACATACAAACATAACTAAAAGAGAAGTTGTTCTTTAAGTTTTGACATGGTGACAACACAGGTGACAGATGTCACTCCAAAACAGGTGCCTGAACAAAAACCTTCATGGCATGATCGCAGCTATAGCCAAAACTTAAAAAAATTCTATACAATTTAGGTTGCGGTTGGGATTTAAAGATCATACAGAAAGAATGGTTAGTAACCTTGGAATAATTATAAGCCCTGACAAAAGTCACTGTTATAGGGCATGCTGATATAATAATTAGCTGATACTTATGTCAACATTAAAGGACAAAATAAAAATATTGGTTGTAATCCACTAATTATTTCTGTGATAAAAACAAACTCTACTAAAAAGTGAAGTTGTCCTTTAAGATATGGCCTCACAAGTGATTTATTCAGAGACAATATTATAATTGCCTCACATTTATTTTATCTCTCTTTTGATGTTGGAGTAGAATAAATCAAATGATAACTGTATGATAGCTAAAATGTGTTTGCTTTTCCTATATTACAGACCAAAAGAAAAAGAGCCATTTCCTTCCTACCTCCTTCAAATAGGTAATGCAGATATCACACATGCTCATACTGAAGCCATTAAAAGCCCCAGGTGGGCCAGCTTTAGTCCTACCCCAACATGTCTGAACAATAGTAGAAAATTAAAGATTAGCATTTGTCATAGCTTTTGTACAATATTACTGAACACTTTACTCAATAATGTTAATTTCGTACTTAATCATTATGAAATGGTCAAGAGTTTTTATCGAACTTTATAACATACAAAAACCACTATTTTATTTCGGAATTTAAAATGTACACAAAGTTGCTTACTTTGTATTTGTTAAACTTCAACAAAATATATTAAACAAAAAAAAGAGCCTGTTCAAACTTATTGTCAAAGATTAATTTGACAAGCTAAAGTTACAAGCTGATTGGCTACCATGCACAGCTGCGCCCGATTTTGCACTCTCCAGTTTTAGTAAATCAACCCCTATTGTGTTAAACTGTATGTAAACCCTAGCAAAAAACTTCTTCTATATTCTAACTTGTGGTCTGTTAAATATGCAATTGAAAGCATTCAGAAAGAAGGGTATGGGTAACTGGGCAATGCTACATGCTACGATCCTAATAAAAATAATAGAAAAAAATTATGTTCAGATAGTCTTTTAAAGTGGCCTAAAGGGCAACATTGAAATTACACATTTTTTTTAAATAACATGCTTGGGGATCCCTTAACCACTTTTTGTCCAACCCACAGTACTTTTACTGAGGAGACGTGGCACAGCTAGACTTAGCAGCATAAATATCGGTTGCCTGGCACAAGTGCAATGGCACGCCCTATTCCCATAACCACTGTGTCCACAGGACACAACAGATTACGGTTCCTGGTACCCAGCCACAATGAACATCCGGGGGATCATGTGATCGCATAGCGATCATATGATCAACGTGTCAACCATGCTGTTATGAATGAATTTCATTCATAACAGCTGTGCTCCTTATAATGATTCTGTGATTGGCCCTCAGCTATCACACGGTACCTGGGCCAATCACAGTACTCTGTACCATGTGATTGGCTGTAGCTAATCACAGCATGTCAACAATAAGCACAGCTGTTATGAATGGAATCCAATCATGACAGTTCAAACAACTGCTGTTACATTGATAGTCATTGTAATAGCAATCACAGTCTAAAAAAATCCACAATCAAAATGTAAAAAAAAATATTTAACTGAATACAAAATTATTTATTTATGTATTTTTTACATACTGTCACCAGTCAGTATCCCTGAGCACCAGCCATGTCATGATACTGTACTGCACTGGTGACAGTATGTAAAAAACAAGTGAAAAAAGAAACACATTTTATTTAATTTCTTAATTTTCAAAAAAAGTGTGGCAAGAAAATCACAACTTTAAAAAACTCACCATGCCTTTTGCTAAATACCTTGGACTATATGTGAAAAAATGTGTACAATAGCGCTATCCCACCCCCAACTCAAATAATCAATATCTCTAATACATATGTCATGCTAATAAACAAACATACCATAAATATATATAATTATGTAATGAAAAATTGTTATATAACTAGAATTAATAGTGCAAAAAAATTTTTTCATAAATGCAAAAAAATATAAATATGTGAACAAAGTGTTGCTGTGCAATAAATACCGTATTTGCCGGCGTATAAGATGACTTTTTGACCCTTGAAAATCTTCTCAAAAGTCGGGGGTCGTCTTATACGCCGGTACACATGTTTAGGGGGGCTGCGGCATTAAGTACAGGGGTGGGCAGGGGCTGATGTCTCTTACCTGGATCCAGTCCCACGACGATCCGGTCCAGGAAGCGCGGCGTCTCCTTCAGTTCGGCCACTGGATGTTCGTGCGGCTGCTCGGCTCCGCCTCCTCACCGGTGATTGGCCGCCAGAACTGTAGCTCAGGAAAGGCACACAGGCAGCCAATCACCGGCGAGGGGGCGGAGCCGAGCGGCCCCGTGAAAATTGAGTGCCGGAGCAGCAGGTAAGTGTTCTGTGTAGAGGTGCTGCTGCAACCACATATGCTGGCTGCAGCAGCACCATACGAGAACAGGGTCAGCAAGTCTCAGTGGGAGGAATAGTGCCCCATCATTGGTGTCACTGATACCAATGATGGGGCACTATTCCTCCCACTGACACCAACGATGGGGCACTATTCCTCCCACTGACACCAACGATGGGGCACTATTCCTCCCCCCCACTGACACCAATGATGGGGCACTATTCCCCCCCCCCACTGACACCAACGATGGGGCACTATTCCACCCCCCACTGACACCAATGATGGGGCACTATTCCACCCCCCACTGACACCAATGATGGGACACCATTCCTCCCACTGACACCAATGATGGGGCACTATTCCTGCCACTGATACCAATGATGGGGCACCATTCCTGCCACTGATACCAATGATGGGGCACTGTTCCTCCCACTGACACCAATGATGGAGCACTATTCCTCCACTGATACTAATGATAGGGCACTATTCCTGCCACTAATACCAATGATGGGGCACTATTCCTCCCACTGACATCAATGATGGGGCACTATTCCTCCCACTGGTGTGCATTGGAAGAGGGGTAGTCTTATACGGCGAGTATAGCCCAAACACTACATTTTAGCAGGAAAAGTAGGGGGGTCGTCTTATACGCCCAGTCGTCTTATACGCCAGCAAATACGGTAATCATACAAATCATAAAAGTCACTTTAATATTACATTGTGTGCTCCAACACATAAATCTCCAATAGTAAACTCCATGTATCTTCTCTTTGTCATGCACCACCATGTGTCTTCCACCGCCAAGTGAATTAAATAAACTCACCAGAGCTCCAGGCTGGTAATGTTATAAACCAGCTGAGAACGTATCAACTCTGGGAGTAAGGATCTACAGGAAAAAAATCTCTCCTCTTTTCAGGCACACCACAGCCAGGGATCACTCCTTCTCTAAAAATCCTCTGCTGAACGCCTCATGTAAACTTACATGGATACATAGACCAGGAAGGAAAGAGGAAAAACTTCCTTTGCATAAAAATATAAAAATTCCTTATTAAAAAAACATTGCATAAAACCTCACCTATTTAAGTGTTGCCACTGACACAAGTATAATGAGTGTAATCTCAGAATACAATCGTCTTCGGTTGCTAATCCAGCCACAAATTTATATGAGGTGTTCAGCAGAGGATTTTTAGAGATGGAGTGATCCCTGGCTGAGGTGTTCTCTGAAGGGTGCCTGAGAGGAGGAGAGATTTTTTCCCCGTAGATCCTTAATCCCAGACTTCATGTGTTCTCAGATGGTTTATAACATTACTTGCCTGGAGATCTGGTGTGTTTATTTGATTCATTTGGCAGTGGAAGACACATGGTGGTGCCAGGGGCGGACTGACAACTCATAGGGCCCCTGGGCAATAGGGGATCATAAGGCCCCTGTGTTCTTGCCCAAACTCAAAAAAGCCTATGAAAAAGGTACCAGGGGCATCTCATGGGGCCCCCTACTGACTCCAGGCCCTCGGGCAGTGCCCGAGTTTCCAAATGGTCAGTCCGCCCCTGGGTGGTGCATGATAAAGAGAAGATACATGGAGTTTACTGTTGGAGATTTATGGTGGACTTTTGTGTTGGAGCACGCAATTTAATATTACAGTGACTTTTATGATTTGCATGATTATTTATTGCACAGCAGCACTTTGTTCACATATTTATATTTTTTTTGCACTAATAATTCTAGTTATATAACAATTTGTTGTTAAGTATTTATATATATTTATGGTATGATAGTTTTTAGCACGAGATATGTATTAGAGATATTGATTGTTTGAGTTGGGGGTGGGATAGCACTATTCTACAAATTTTTTCACATATGGTTGTTTTGGGAGATCTCCAAAAAATAATTTAGCTGCTTTCCTCCTATTAAGGATTTGTGGCACAGTCTGATATCGTTCTATTCTTACAAATACCTTGGACTGTCTACTTTCCAAAAAAGGGATCATTGGGGAGATATTTGTACTATCCTGGCAGTTTAGAGCCTCAGGAAATGAGATAGGCCATCAGTATATCAGGAATGATCAATTTTCAAATATATATTCCATAGTTTGTAGACGCTATACCTTTCAAACAGACTAAATAATATACACTGATTTTGGGGGAGGGTTTACCAAGGAAATGTAGCAGAATACATTTTAGCCTACATTTATGAAAGAAGACAATTTTTTTGCAAAATTTTGTAACAGAAGGTAAGAAAATTTTTTTTTTTTGCAAAATGTTTGATATTTTTTAATGTAGCAAAAAATAAAAAAGCCTGTGGTGATTAAATATCATAAAAGTAAGCTTTATTTGTGTGGAAAAAAATTATAAAGATTTAAATTGGGTACAGTTTTTCGTGACCAATCAATTGCCAGTTAAAGTAGCGCAGTGCTGAACGGCAAATAAATGCCCTGGTCATGAAGGGGGTAAAACCTTCCAGAGGTCAAGAGATCAAACTTGCACATGGAACTGCACCACCACAGTGTACTCCAGCAAAAGTGACATTTAGAAAACAAAAATAAAAAAACTTATGTTGCTAACTTACATTTCCCAGCTGGCTTTGTTCTGTCTGCAAAAAATGCCATGGGTTCACACACAAAATACCATACCAAATAAGGGTCTGGTAGGGGTTTTGTGGGGGAGCCCAGAAAGAAATGAATATTTTTGTTGTGGGGGCCCGCAAAAATAATTTCCAAGCCTTAATCTCTATACGGGTCAGAAAAGTGACCCATACCAGGCCACATATCCTTAACATTGGGAGAGTACCATGTCCACATCTCTGACCCAGTGAATGTGGGGAACACTTATCAGAATCTGGAAACTCCCTTTAGAACCACAGGGCCCCCAGATATCTACCCCTTCCCATCTAAATCAGTAAGTATCCCCATCAACTGTGGAAATAGCTGGTGAATGTGAAGCTGTAGTGATACTGTCACTAAATGAATGACTTCCAGCTGCAGTAACTGGAGGTTTGGGCAGGCAGGTGAACTGGCCAAATTTGCCCATTTATTTTGTCTGTTCGATGAACTGTGAACAACCTGGCTATGGGTCTAACTGATGGTTGACCCAGACTTGAAGCTCATTTCTAGATTCCTAAAACATTATCATTATTAGGAGTAGAAGGCTTTTATTGCTGACTTCCTCCACATAAGGTATAAAGGCCTGTGAAGCTGAACGTAACTAAATATGTAAAGGACTGAAGATCAGATTTATTTTTAAGTATCACCAACAGTCCCCCTAGAGACTAGAGCCCCAGGCAACTTCTCATTCTGCCCTTAATATAATCTGCCATTAAGTGCCATACAACATTTATTCTACCTGAGTGTTAGGAAAAATTTGTCTACTGAAACTCTGACTATTTCATACATGGGGTCATTGTAACAGGGTTATAATGATTTTATCTGTAATTTCAGGTGGGAATAGATGATCCAGTGAAAAATGTGATCACCATATATTAAAAAGAATATACAGCAATGTTATATATATTTTACATTCACTGAACTTTTCTTTGGTGTGATTCATAAATTCAGTGAAGAAAAATGATTTAGCACAATGTCTCAATATTCCTGTTTTCTCTGACCCATGTGATATCTCATTAGAGGAGGCAATGGTATAAATTATATCAAAACAGGGAAAAACAGGGTTTATTTGGATCGATTGTGCAACATGCATGAAGATTGTAAATCTTTCTTTAACATTTGGCAGAGATCATGCAGAAACTGAGGTTAAGGTCACCTCAGGCTTGACAGATTAATGTGTCACAAAAGAGAAAAGAATACTGTACACACGAAACATACTTTAATCAATGTAATCATAATTGAGAACCGTATGGTTCCAGCTACCTTTTACCAAAACAGATGGCCAGCTACAAGCAGTGGGGGTTCTGTTAGTACAGCAGGTAATGTGTACTAACTTTACTTATTACCCGCTAAAGAAAACGACTAAGCTTAACTATTTAACAGTGGCATTAAACCAATTATACAGGCTCTCAGGACAATGTAGTTTTTAAAGGTCTTGTATAGAAAGCAATGCTGTTGCTAAATGGTAGGGCTGGAAAACAAAGGATTTATGCTTGAAAGTGTCCTAAAGAAAAAAATGCCTGTGCTGCTAAAAGCAAAAAAAAAATCAGATTTCCCATTGTATCCAACAATTCTCAGATAAAGGACAGTTCTTTTTTCAGATATTTTCATACAATCAGTAAACTATGAGCAAGTTCTAGTGAGGCTGTTACCAACCTTTATGCATTGTTCCCTCACATACCAATTAAATTAACATGTAAGTTCCCCTTTTCACAAAAAAATGAAAAGTTGAACTAACACTCTACACCCACCCCACCGGTTCCTACTGCACTTACCCCCATGGGTGATTAGCTGTCACTGCCCACACAGCCTGTGCAGAGGTCCATCTTTCTTAGGGCTTCCAGGATGTATCACAGTGATTCTGATTGGTTGTGTGATGGTCATGACCAGTTTGATCGATCAGAATTGCTCAAATCTATCCCATAAACCCTAAGGAAAGAAAGGGAAGAAAAGCAGGGCTTTCAGATCCCAAGACCACTTTACTGGTTGCGTGGTCAGTGACAGCTAATCACCCATGGAGTTAAGTGCAGAAGGAATGGGGGGGGGGGGTAGGGTGTTTTCTTGCAAAAGTGTAAACTTACACATTCATTTCAATAATTTTTATTGAAGGTTTTTGTGACATAACAGGGTATGTATATACGGTTCATCATTATACATAGTGATACAGTGTAGTATTGTGTATGTACCCCACCAGTTAGCTGGGGCAGATAGTGGTGTGTAAAACATTGCTGTTAGAGGTATTATTGGTTATGATTTGAACCATGGTGAGGTATGTGGGTTATCGGGGAGGGGTGTGAAACAGGGAGAAAAGGTAAGGAGGGTAGGTAAGGGAAGGGTAAATGTATCCAGTCTAGATTTAGTGGACTATTTAGTTTGTAATTGGATTATCAGCATTTTACAGAGCAATTTGGATTTTGTAGCCAGCAAGACCATTGGGGTTTGAATTTATGTTGGGTGGAGTTGTTAATTAGTTAGGGATGCAGTTTGTAGGGTAAATTGTGAGTTTATTATGTATGTGTAGAAAGTGAAAATTCCCTTACCAGGATATTGCGGTTTAGTGAAGAAATGGTATGCGGTGATAGGGATTTTTGTGAAATGGGGTATATTTTTCGTTTGTATGCAGTGAGCGATCCTAAGGTAGGTGAAGTATTCAGTGGTAGGGAGATTAAATTTGTGTTGGAGATTTTGAAAAAGGGGTTATGTTGTGGCCTGTGTAAAAGTCTTTTATATTATTTAGGTCTCGATTTTTCCATTGGAATAACTTTAGGGAGGTGGTAATGAGATGTAGTATGTTGATTTGGGTGGGGATGTGTTTGGTGTCTGTGAAGTTAGTAGTTAGGAGATCGTTTCAGGCTTGTAGAGAGGCTTGGATACATGGGTGTTTTAGTTGATAATTAGTTTGGGATGTCGGCGGTATTAGGAGTAGGTTTCAAGGTTTGAGCGGGAGAAATGGGAGGGTTTCCATTGTGGACCAAATTTTCTCCTTTGTTGGGTTCCACCAAAAATATATTTGGTCAAGAAGAATAGCATTATAGTAGGATTTTAGGTGTGGGAGGCCTGCTCCTCCTCTGGATGTCGGGCATATTAGGAGATTTGTGGTGCATCTGGGTTTTTTAGAGTTCCACAGGAAACTGGAAAAAGTCACCTGTAGTTTGGAGAAAAAGGTGTTGGGGATTGGTATGGGAAGTGTGCGGAATATGTATAGAATTTTGAGCAGGATGTACATTTTCAAAGTCGCTACTCGACCCAATTTGGAAAATTCTGAGGTACGGAGTGTGGCAATTTCTTGTAAGATAGTTTCGAGTAGCATCTTGTGGTTTAAGGAATATAATTGGTCTGTTGTTGCAGTGAGTTTGATTCCTAAGTAGGGAATATTATTTTTCTCCCAAGAGAAAGGAAATTGTTTGGGTTTGAGGTGGTGTAAGGAGATTTAAAATTGAGGATTTGGGCTCATTAAGTTTGTAGTAAGAAATTTTCGAATAGTTTTGGAGGTGACTGCGAATCATTTGGAGGGATTTGTTTGGGTTGGTTACCATTAGTATGATGTCGTCTTCGAATAGGCTTATTTTATGTTCTGTGTTGTGATGTTTGATTCCAGTAAATGTTGGGTCATCTCTGAGTTTAGAAGCTAAGGGTTCAATGAGCAATGTAAATATTATGGGGGATAATGGGCAGCCCTGTCTCATGCCGTTTGTGCTATTGAATGGGTCTGATAATGTTCCATCTGTTAATACTCTAGCTGATGGGTGGGTGTATAATGATAGGATGACTGTCAGCATCCAACCTGTTATGCAAAATTTTTGTAGGGTCGATTGCATAAATTGCCAATGTATTCGGTCAAATGCTTTTTCTGCAGCTAAGGATAGTAGTAGGGAGGGTTGTTTGGTGAGTTCTAGATAGATATAAGTCTTCTGTTTGCATTGGGTGCTTGGCGGCCTGGGATGAATCCAACTTGGTCTGGATATATTAATACAGGGAGATAAGGGAGGATTCTTCGGGCTATTATTTTTGCATAAAGTTTTATGTCTGTGTTAAGTAATCCGATTGGTCTATAGTTCTGGACAAGTTGTGGGTCCTTGCCAGATTTTGGTATAGTCGTTATTATAGACTGTAACATATCTTTAGGAAATGTACCTGTGGTGGCAGCATGATTAAAGAGTTTGGTCACATAGGGTGAAAGGTCAGGGGCGAATTGTTTATAAAATTTAGGAGAGAACAGAGTGGAGATATTAGCAAGTTGAGATGGGGAAAGTTGGGGAAGTTTAGTTGTGTGTAGAAATTGTTGCATGGATGTAAGTGTTGGTTGAATAGTATCTGGGTCATTTTTGAGATCATATAGGTTTTGGTAGTATTCCGCAAAAGCGTTAGCTATTTCTTGTGGGTTTGTGAGAGAGGTGTGAGTGGTTGGATGTTGGATTGAGGTGATTTTGGATTTTAGGCATCTTTGATCATTTTAGTTTGTAGGGAATTTGCTCTGTTGCCTAAGGAGTAGAATTTTACCTTCATTTTTTGTAGATTAACCTCCCTGACGGTATGATTATTTCAGATTTTTGGTGCTGAAAGCGGTACCATTATTTTGCATGGAAATTTGGTGTTTTATATTGTAGGCCTGTAATTCTTAGGAATAGCTCACTAAAATCTGTCCGAACAAGAGTCTAGTAAACATCCCGGGTAGGATAAAACTTGAAACACGAAATCATAAATTATAATTTAATAAATAATCATAAAAAATAATAATATAATAATAATACATTTAATTCAATAATATAATCAAACCAAAAATACTGAAATTTAAAGTATAGTGCCCAGTTTGCATATCACTGAGCAAAGTCGCAAAATTGTTTTCAGTGTCTGATGATGAATTTCCCCACGAATCATTATCACTCAATTCTACAAGTGGTTCTGATTTACTATCGCTGTTCTTTAGCTGGTCTAAAACTGCTTTTGACCTAAAGGGACGCTCTTTGGACGTCATGGACGTTTCTCAGTTTCCAGGCAATAAGAACAGTAAAAATGCAGGCAGGGCACAAGACAAAGCTCTAGGGACAAAATGTATGTGAAATGCTTTGATACAGTAATGTTTTACTATGTGATTTTAGTGATTTTAGTGAATGTCACTTTTTGTCATTTTCAAATTTCCCGTCGTTCCGTCCCCCGTACATCCCGACGCTCGCAGGGGATGGAACCCAGAAGACAGATGCCGGCATCCGCCTGATTACATTGCCGGGGACACTGCAGGAGGGACATCGTGGGAGCGCAGGACAGGGTAAGTGTAGAAGAGTTCACGGAGCAGCTCCGCATGGTATTCCCGAGTGTAGCTCGGGGTTACCCCTTGTGGTACTGAAACTTTACCCCGAGCCACACTCAGGAATACCGCCAGGGAGGATAAGGTCGTATTTGTAAAGTAGGAGGGATCTAAGTCTATTTCTTTTTTTTGTTTACAAACGATTTTATTGAGTATAAGTAGACAATAAAATAACAGCACATTTTCAAATATTAACAGCAAAAACAAGGCACTTTGAAAAAGTACAATTCAGAAAAAGATATCATAATAATGAAGAGAAGAAACAGAAGAAAAGTAGATTGCAAGTACATGAAATACGTTAATGATAAGAGAAATTGAATAATACGTCTGTCAACAGCATCTGTCAGTCATTGTTCACTGAAAACGTTATCAGTCATGCAATAAATGTCTATAATCCCTCCATGACTCCCATTTTTTATCAAATAAGTGCATCTTATCCAGCAAAGTATAATGAATGCGTTCCATGAGCATTACAGCATCAATTCTGTGCAGGATGGAGGCCAAAGGTACAGCATTGGATCTCCAGTGTAAGGCAATAGACCATAAAGTGGCAATACAAATAGTATGTATCAATCTCATAATGGCATCAGGGACCCCTGGGATATGAGCCCCCAATAGGCAAGTCTGAATAGATAAGCATACTGGGGTACCCGCCAGTGAGGTGGCCACCTCGGATATCCTGCGCCAAATCAAAGATATGGACGGGCAATCCCAAAATATATGCACCAAAGTGCCTGTAAAACCACAGCCTCGAAAACATAGAGGGGACGTTTGTGGGTACAATCTATGTAGTCTTGATGGGGTATAATACCATCTAGTTAAAACCTTAAGGGCCGTTTCACGAACCGAAAGAGATCGAGAGCTTTTACAGATATTGTCCACCATGGAATCCCAATCCTCATCCGAAAAAGTGGTACCACTATCCTCCTCCCACCTCTGTCGGTACAACGGAGGCGTATGAAAAAGACAAAGTAAAGATTGGTGATAAAAATTGGAAATAAGACCCCTACCCCTGGGAGAGTCACGGCTGGTACGTTCAAAAAAGGAAACCGGAGAAGACGGTGTAAGGCCAGAATGTGATTCAAAAAAGTGTCTAATCTGTCGGTAACGATGGTACTCGCGAAGGGGAATATCAAAAAGCGCGCGTAGCATATCAAAGGTAATGTAAGATCCTCCTCTTTGAAAATCAGATAATCTGATAAGAGATTGATCATACCACCAACGAAACAGTTGAGGAGAAGAAAAAGCTGGTGTAAAAGTTGGATCACCAAAAAATGAAATACCGGGGGGAATAGGAGAGACCAAATTTAATTTAAATTTGTATGTGGACCAAAGTGTCATTGAATGGGTCACTATGGAGTTATAAAAGGTAAGTGAACGTGGAGAGACCCTGGACCACAAGATGCTCGGTAAGTAGAATGGGCGTATGGACTGAGATTCAAATTTGACCCATGGGATCTGAGAGTTAATAGTTGCCCACTGTGATAGCTGCGCAAAACGAGCCGAAAGATAATATATCCAAAAATTGGGAAGACCGAGGCCTCCAGTCCGTTGTGAGCGGTATAAAATCGCTGAGGCAAAACGTGCACGCTTATTACCCCAGATAAAATTATTAATGGTCCGCTGAAATTGGCTCAGAAACGTTTTTGAGACTGGAACTGGAAGTGCTCTAAAAAGATAAAGAAGTTTAGGCAAAATATTCATTTTAACAGCCGTGACTCTACCCAAGAAGGAAATAGGATAACCATGCCAAATCCTCAGTAGAGTAGATAGACGTGATATACACGGTGGATAATTAGCAGCAAATATATCTGAATAACTGGGAGTGAGATTAATACCTAAATAGGATATCCGGTCTGTAGACCAGCGGAATGGAAAGGAACTGCGGAGAGATGCACTTAGGGAATCAGGAATATTAACCGGCATAACCACCGATTTGGTAAAATTAACAGTAAGACCTGACGTTATAGCAAAATCATTCAGTATGACACATAAATTAGGCAATGAAGTCAACGGGTTAGTAAGAAAAAGCATAACATCATCAGCATACATGCTCATTTTAAATTGTGAGACTAACAATGGGTAGTCTGAAATATCCGGGTGTGATCTGATCGCTACTGCCAAGGGTTCCAACACCAGTGCAAATAAAAGGGGTGAAAGGGGACAGCCCTGACGGGTACCTCTACCCAATGTGAAAAAGTCTGAATTGCAGCCAGGGAGCCGTATTCTTGTCTTCGGAGAGTCATATAAGGCGTGTATACCGGCTAAAAATTCGTTATTAAAGCCCATTTTTCGTAGCAAGGAAAACATATAGGGCCAAAGAACACTGTCAAAGGCCTTGTTTATATCCAGACTCATCAGCAAGACCTCTTTAGAATGTAAATTAGCATCTTGAATAACGTTGAGCGTGAGGCGAATATTATCAGTGATAAATCTGTCTGGGATAAATCCAGATTGGTCCGGAGAGACCAAAGAGGAGATAATATGGGCCAACCTGTCCGCCAAGATGCGGCTAAATATTTTCAGATCATTATTCATTACTGAGATTGGTCTATAATTTTGTGGTAAGCTGTGATCTTTCTGTGGTTTGGGTATTAAAGACATGTTAGCCAACAGCATCTCCTCCGGGAACCTACCCCCCTGCAAAACATCATTAAATAAAGTTAACAGATAGGGAGCCAAAGTAGAGGCAAAATGTTTGTAATAACTAGCAGTGAACCCGTCTGGACCTGGCGCAGTAGAGCTTTTCAGGGCGCTAATTGCACGAGTTATCTCCTCCAGAGTGCAGGGGGCATTAAGAGAAGCAACTTGAGAAGGTGTGAGAGCAGGGAGGGGTATAGAATCCAGCCACGAGGCTGCTGGTGAAACAGAGTCCGACCGTGGAGGGGCTAATAGGTTAGAATAAAAGTTTTCAAAAATGCCCAAAACCTCCTGAGGCAGAGATGAAATAGCACCCGAGTTAGTACGCAATTTATAAATATGTGGGGGGCGCATGGAGTGATTCAGTTTCCTTGCAAACATAGTGGAAGCCGAGTTGCTATGTAACAAAAACGAGGCTTATGACCAGCAGAGAGCTTTTTCAGTTTTTTTGGGATAGCAGAGTATTCAATTCTAAGCGCTTTTGAGATAGTAACTGTTTATTAAGAAGAGATGGGTTAGCAATATGACTTCGGTAATGTGCTTCCAACTCTCGGGTAAGAAGCAGAATTTGCTGCCATCGTTTTCTATTTTTAGATGAAGCCATAGAAATAAGGCGGCCTCGTAGGACCGCCTTATGGGCTACCCATAATGTGGCTGGAGAAATATCAGGAGTCGAATTAGATTGAAAATATTCCAAAATAGATGCAGCTACTTCATGGCGGGAGTCAACATCCGTAAGCATAGAATCATTGAGTCTCCATGAGAAGGGAGTGGGTGCAAGTCCCATACATGTGAGAGACAAGGCTATAATATTGTGATCCGACCAAGGACTCAAGTGGATGTTCGCTATCCTAGAGTTTGCTAATAAAATAGGGGTGCAATAAATATAGTCTAATCTAGCATAAGAGTCATGTGGGTGAGAATAAAATGAATATTCTCTAGCTCCTACATTATGCGCCCTCCAGGCATCTACTAACTGGAAGGCCTCTAGTCTTTTAGTAAGTGATTTTGGGAAGGCGTGGGAAGAGTGCAAGAGTGAGCTACGGTCCAAAAGAGGATTTGCTACCAGGTTGAAATCACCACCCACCAATAGATGGGGTGACAAAAATCTATCAAGAACATCAAAAAATTTTGAGAAAAAGGTAGCTTGTGCCGAATTTGGTGTGTAAACATTTGCTATTGTAAGTTCTCGGCCTGAAAGGGTGCCCTTAAGAATAATAAACCTACTGTCTGGATCACGGTACACATGTTGAACCTCAAAGGGGATTGAATTATGTAGAAAAATGGCCACCCCTCTACTCTTGGAGGAGTGTAAAGTATAATACCCTTGTCTATAGGATTTGTGAAAATATGTCGGGTGTTTTGCGGCTGCAAAATGTGTTTCCTGCAATAAAATAATTTTAGCCCCTAATCGCCTATACTGGAGAAAGGCTGTTTTGCGCTTGTTTGGTGAATTGAAACCCTGGACATTATGCGAGATACATTGAATTACCATAATATGCAAAAATTATTAACATCAGCAAAAAAATACACATTGACAAGACATATACTCGAATTATTTGGCTAGATGTAAGGACCTTCAAGTCCATAACAAATAGATTTACGGGTAGCATTACCAGTCTGGGGGACATCCAGACCCCAAAATGGGGGTCGTGACGTCCACACACCGGCATCAAGCCAACATCATGTACGAAATTTTTGAGGAAAAAAAAGACAAAAAACAGTAAAAGTGAAGCAATGATAGCTGCGACAATGAAAAGAGTAACTGAGAGACATGGATCAGGTATGCAATTAGCTGTACCTGAAAAAACAAAAAATTTCAACATCAAAGGGCCAATCGGGCCCAAACCCTGTCTCCATAATACATGAAAAACGGAGCCGTCACCCCACAATCGGGCGGTGATTCCTCCGGTCATGTCAGGAGGCAGGGTGGGGTAACGTGTCCAAGAGTTGTGAGGCCATGAATCAGTGGGCGATATTCAGAGGGCCCGAAGACCCTTGTAGACTTAAACACATCCAGTTATCAATGAGAGAGCATATATAGTCTATATAAACACAGAAACAGCTCAACAGCGTCCACAAAAACACATATATATATCCCCAAGGTGTAGGGGGTGCTGAAAAATAGAAACCCCGTGGGTTGCCACCTATCCCAATCAAGGGAAACCGCAGACCAGGATCATCGATGCAAGTAATAATAGGCAGGAAGGCATGATCCCATCAGCCCAGTTCTTGTCGGGCCCTCCTCCTTTCCCTCCGTGGAGATGGAGTGTGCCAGATAGGAGAGACACGAGGTGTAGGGGGGGGACGCCGAGGCGATGGGGCATCCGCCAGGCCCAACTTGGTCAGGATCTCTCTGCCCTCAGGAAGGGATGTAGCAATATATGTGCTCCCATTATGTGGAACTATCAACTTAGAAGGGAAGCCCCATTTATAACGGATACGAGCTGAAAAAAGAGCCGTTGTAACCTCCTTCATTTTCCTGCGCTTCTCCAATGTAGCCGGAGAAACATCTGGAAAAATTTGTAAAACCGAGCCTTCAAAGGAGATCGTTGGAGTGTTGCGAGCAGCTCTGAGTATGTCTTCTTTGGTCAAGAAAGCCTTTAGACACAGAACAATGTCCCTAGGCGGTTTATCACTAGGGGGTTTAGGGCGCAGGGCTCTATGGATGCGATCACAGGCAAAGGACCCGGGGCTGCGATCCGGAAGGAGAGATTTGAATAGCTTGGTAACGGTTTGTGAGAGATCAGAAACAGATTCCGGAATTCCCCTGACTCGCAGATTATTTCTGCGGTTGCGATTATCAAGGTCTTCAACCTGTGCCTGCAATTGTAAAAAGGCCGTTTGTAGATGATCATGTTCTCTGGAAAGGTCCCCATAGGCTAGGCTAAGTTCATCATGTTTAGTTTCCAAGCGATCGGTTCTAGAGCCCAATGTGGCTATTTCCTGAGAGAGAACATTAGTGCTTTTGTGTAATTCTGATTGGAATTTGGCGGCCAATTTGGTGTACATGGTTTCCAAGCAAGATTCCAGGTCACCCTTTGTAAGTTGCTGTGCATCTTCACTGACCAGAGTTAATGAAGGAGCTGTGATATCCCGCATGGGTTCGGATGGGGATGCTCGTTCTGCGTCACCTAGAGACATGTTGCAAATCTCGTGTGTCTTAAGTAGATATGTAGTGAGGGACTTTTGAGCTTGTCCCTTCTTTTTTTTGGTGGACGGCATACACAGAGTCTCCCGGGGGTGATCAACTGGAAATTGGATGATAAAAGGAGATAATGACCCCAGGAGACCTATAACGCCCGAATCAGGTTTAGGGTTGTATTTACATAAACGCTGTCAAGCTTATCCGAAAAAACTTTATATTGTAAATACAGTTAGCAAGCTGTGAGGATGTAGAGTGGACATAGGCCGTGGTGCACCCCATTAATAGCTCCAGGATCTGGGAGGAACGGGGGGGCAAGTATAGGACAGAGGAATCCCTCATGATGGCCTAAGAATCCTCCAGGGCAAATATAGTCAGCCTATGCACCCCTCCAGGGCAGTATATAGGCCTCAGTGGGTTTCTGGGCCCAGCAAAGGCCTCAATCACAGAGGAACGGGGTCCCTGGAGTGGTGGGCGGGAGCCCCGTCTCCCGAGTCGTCAAAGGGGGATAGGATGGTCAGCATCTACCAGCCTCCTGCACTCACCGTGGCTCGGATGTGAGGGGGAGGAGGTCCGGTCCGGATGCAGTAGGCCGCAGCCACAGGGAACGGCGATATGCTGCGCCGTCTCTTCCCCAGGTCCAGGGGATGCAGAGGATGTCACCAAAGTTTCAGGAGGATCCGCCGCCGCCCGGATGGTAGCGGATGCAGGCAGAAACCTCCGGAGTCACGGACCATGCGGCCGTGCTAGGCCGCGCGCATCCACCACCACAGATGGCGGAGATATCCCCCGGGGCCTCTCTCCCAGGCACAGGGGAAGCACCTAAGGATCCAGCCGCTCCGCCGTGGTCCGCAGCAGCACGGATGGCGGTGGATTGTATAGGTCGGCGACGGAGCTCCGGATTATGCGGCCGCTCCGGTCGCCATCTTGGACACGCCCCGGGATCTAAGTCTATTTCTGTCTGAGGAGAGGGAAGAAGATGTTGAAGGGCTTGGGGATTTTGTATTTATTTCTTCTTTTAATTTAATTGATGTGAGGAGTTCATCAATTTGTTGGTTTCTTTGTTTGGTGATGTGGGAATTTAGTTGTATAAGAATACCTCTCATGTATGCTTTGTAGGTGGACCATAATGTGGGTATAGAAATATCAGGTGTATCATTGATTTAAAAAAACATGTTGTGTGTGTCCAATATGCATTTTTTGTGGTCTGGATTCTTCAGTAGTGCCGAATTCAATCTCCACATTCGAGGGATCGAAGAATGTTGGTTGTGGTCAAGGGTAATGTTGATTGGAGCATGGTCTGACCATGTTATGGTGCCAATCTTTGAGGAAGTTACATGCTGTAAAGTCCATTTGTCTGTGACAAAAAAGTCAATTCTGAAGTAGGATAGATGGGATGCGGAGTAATAGGTGTAATCTTTTTCTGTGCTGTGTTGACATCGCCAGATATCATAGAGATCATTGTTATGCAAAACTTGGTGAAAGTTGTGTTTGGAGGAGTGTTTGTTGGAGGAAGAGTCCAGAAGTGGGTTGCCTAAGATGTTGAAGTCTCCGCCGATGATAAGTTTACCTTGTTTTTGAGAGGAGATGGTTGATTGGAGTTTGTTGTAGAATTGGAGTTGGTTGGCATTAGGGCCGTAGACATTGACCAGGGTATATAGAATTTTGTTAATTTTGCAGATCAGGATATGGTAGCCGCCTTGGGGGTCTGTTATTTCTGAGATGTGGTGGAATCGAAGAGAGTCTTTTATGGCTGTAATGACACCATTCTTTTTCTTGGGATTTGTTGCCATGTATATGGAAGAGAAGTGCTGCATATGGAATTTAGGGATTTTGGTGGCGGCAAAGTGTGTTTCCTGCAGGAATAATACATCGGCTTGTAGTGAGCGAGCTTCTTTCATAAGTAGGGATCTCTTATAAGAGGAGTTTAGGCCACGGACATTTAGAGATGATAGATTAATCATTTTGTTGAGTGTTGACTGGTTCTGAGAAGTAGAGGAGTTGTTTCTTAGGTTGTAGAGTAAGGCAGGTTTTCTTTGGTCGTAGGTGGTGGTCTTCCAAAGGTGTGATGATGTGGGTTCGGTTCGGTCACTGGATTTGGGGGTGTTTTCCATTGTGTGGTGGAGGTCTTAGTAGAGAGAGAGGTTGACTTGGTTGACTGGTGATGCGGGGGGGAGAAGGGTAAAAAAAACTTGTGAAAAACGCAAGTAACATGGGTAGCATGTCTTGCTACTTCGTAACAGGGGGGTGTGAACAGTCATGACTCGTAGAAGATGTCATTCTGGAAGAAAACTTGAGGCCTAGAAATGTTCGAATAAGGGCCATATGCCAGCAGTTGGTGGTTTGTGGGGCTGTGTCCAGGATAATGGGTATTTGGTGGTGTGAGCAGATGGTGGGTCATGACCACTCTGCACCCATTTGCTGCGTACAATTGGGGATGGATTGGTGGGAGTCCGCTGGTATGATGTTCCAGGTTTTCAGGAGTTCGATGCCTGCTTCTAGAGTTTTGATGGTGTGGATCTTTCCATGGTGTTTGACAGTAAGCTTTGTGGGGAAGCCCCATTGGTAGCCGATTCCATGGTTCCTCAGTGTCTTTGTTATAGTGATGAGCTTTTTGCGGTTGAGGAGTCTGGCTTTGGATAGATCAGCGCATAATTTGATATTCGCTTGTGATGCAGGGATTGAAGTAGGATTTCTGGCGGCTAACATTATTTTCTCTTTTACTAGGTAAACATGTATGCGCGCCAGTGTATCCCTGGGTATTGCGGCCGGTAGGAATGATGGCTTGGGTATTCTGTGTGCTCGGTCTATGGCAAGCTCCACATCTGTGAGTGAAGGAATGAGGTGCTTCATGTATTGTTGATATAGGGAACTATATCTATCCATCATTGGTGATGGATTCAGGGATACCACAGAATTTAATGTTGTTGCACCTGGAGCGGTCTTCTAGGTCCTCCAGTTTAAGATGTATTTGTTCGATATCAGCTTCATGGTCTGCGTGTGCATCAATCAGATCATTATGTGCTGTGAACATTTCTCCCATTTTGTTCTCTATATGGTGTATACGGTATTCTTGTTTTTGGACCGCGTTTAAGATTTGGGATAGTGATGCTGTCAGATCATTGTGCAATGTTTGTCACATAGAAGAAGCATGTTTTTCATGGAGATTTCAGTGATGGGTTGGTCAGAGGCAGGAAAGGATTCCATTAAATATGGAGAAGCGTTTTCAGATATACCAGGTGGGAAAGAAGGCTGTCTGTCAGGAATGGAGTCAGCATCCAGTCTGGGCCTGGATTTAGCAGGGCTGCTGGTAGAAGGAGACAGGGGAGGAGAGGACTCACCTGGGTCTCCAGAGTACAGTGGTGCCTTGAGTCTGGGATCCAGATGCTGTGCTGAGATTTCCCCTTCATATGATATGAGGCTGCTTGTCATGCAGCCGGCGCCATCTTGGCTGCATGTGTTAACAGCAGGGAAGAGCTTCCCTGGCTGTCCCGGAGCTTTGCGGCGGCGGGTCATTGTGTGCGGAGGGTTCTGTGACCCTTATCTATCGTGCAGAGTCGATTTTATTCCCTGGGGTCGGAGTGAGCCATGGCGGTGCTGGCCGGTGGACAGAGCTCTTCTCCCTGAGCGTCCATCTCAGAGCCGGCCGCGCATGCGCCTCCTCAACTTACACATTAAGAATCAGAAGGTTCCTTCCATAAAGTGCAATGAGGATCACATGTCAGGTGATGTGTAGTTGCTATGTAAACAAAGACAATTTCTCAATATTATACTAAAAATATGCCCACTCTGAGTCTAACTACGTTACATCTACTTGTATTAATAATGAAATACATCTGATCCCCTTGTAAAAGAAACATTGCCATATAAATCAGGAAAAACTAGTATATGTCACCTTCCCTCTACTGATTAAATAGGGGATGAAAAATTGTACATGAATTGTTTTACTTCAATCTGTAGGCAGATGCTTACTAAGGTTAAGTCTTATCCTGAAACAGAAATTCAAAGAAAAAGGATACAAGGAAAGTCTCATAGAGACAGCCTTTAATAAATATCTAGTGACGTATGATTCCAGTGTTTCTACAGAAATCAAACATGACTCCAAAAATCCCACTGTCTCCTTTAACAACAAAGAAGTACGCTTTTGTACCAGATTCAGTAGTAAGTCCTGGGAGATCAAACAAATTCTGTCCAAAAATTGGAACATCCTTAAGAATGACCCCACTCTTGGAAATATACTCCCTGATAAGCCTACGCTGATTTTTAGAAAACCGAGAGATCTTAGGAGTCAAATAGCGCCAAGTAGAGTGCGGAAAACCCTGACAGCCAGCCCGGGCCCGTGGTCAATGATATTTGATCAAAAGGGTACGTACAGATGTGGCATTACAAACTGTGGCACCTGTGGAATCATTTGTCATCGAAAACGAGAGTTCACAAGTACTGACAGGAAAAAGTACCCCATTAAACAGTTCATAAACTGTGGTACTTCCTTTGTCATCTATGGCATACTTTGTCCATGTGGCTTATTGTATGTAGGCCGTACCTCACGTTGCCTAAGGATTAGAATAAGTGAGCATAAAAGCAGCATCAAATTAGGGAAAGATAAATATTCAGTTCCCCGCCATTTTAAAGAAAAGCATTCAAGTAACTATCATGGCATGAAAGTTTTCGGAATTGAGGCGATCACTAGGGACTTGGATAGTGGAAGGAGACACCAAGAGCTGTCCAAAAGGGAAAGTTTCTGGATTTTCACATTGGGTACCCTGTCTCCTAGAGGGCTTAATGACGACCTGGAAATTCATACCCTTATCTGATTTCCTGGTAGTGGCATACATATCTGGTGTACATTATATATATTTGAAGGATTTTTTTTTTCCTTTCTCTTAAAGCTTTCTATTTCTATTATTGTTATTATTCTTAGTAATGTTCTTATCAGTGCATATTATTATCTTCTACTCTGCACTGAAGTATTTATTACCTTTACTTTTTTCATTATCATCGTGTACGTGTGTATATATATATGTGTGTGTGTATATATACATTTCTATAGGGTATATATTATCTTTATTATTATTTATGGAGTTATGGCTTGGATTGGGTGTATGCACACACATATATATGTATATATATTTATATATATGTTTGTATATTTATCAATGCGGGTTAGGTGGTGTTTTACAAGCGTATGTGGATGCATCTGTGCATTCACATTGTTATTACTATATGTGTATATATATACATATTATATATTTTATATATTTTTAATTAAGGATCTGATTATCTACTATATCATATCATCTTATATAGTTTGTATAAAGGTTGTTTGTGAATGGTTTTGATGGTGGGATTTCAGCTATAGGGTTGCCATGCCATGGGCAATTGCACCAACGATTTACCGTCTATGGTCGGAAATACACTTTTCAATCTATTTGGCAAACATTCGATTGTGCATCAGGAAGTGGGGTGAGAGAGGAACTAGGACCCTGTGGCAAACGAGCAGTGCTGCCTTGATGCGTGCACATTGGCCATTAGATATGTGCCAGTGTGACCGCGCCGATGCCGTTCTCAGTACGCATGCGCGTGCTGGTTCACGCATGCGCATTCACTACCACGCCACAGCAGTGGCGTGTACTGTGGGGTTCGAGCAGTGCTGCCCGATATGCGCGTGAAATGCCATTCCGAGCGCGCAGACGCGTGCTGGTCCGCGCTTGCGCATTCACTATCTCGCCACATACGTTCCACAGGCAGACCTTGTCTGCAGTTCTATTTTGTTATAGAAGATCTCCCTCTGCTGCCGAACGGACAATAACACAGATAGAACTGATCTATTCGGAATGTACCATCTCCACCCTCCCATATACATGAGTCATCCCCTGATTTGGTAATATGTCCAGATTCTTTCATTCATCTATTTATCTATCTATTTATTTGAACATATACTCTTATTATGAGCATTGCATTATCATTAATTAATGCTATTGCAACCATGAATTTTATTATTTCAAGCAAGCACTCTGGCTGAATTGCCCACCTTTTATGAATAATTTTTAAATTACTTGTTATTTATGGTACATGTTACTGTGCGAGTTCCTCTATGTCCTTACCTGCCCATCAGGGTAATGATAATATTTATTTTTATTTTTACTCTTGCATTTTTAAGCTGCGTTTAGTAATGAACTATTTATCATTATATTATATTATTTATTTATTTGTTATATATTTATACACATTGTATGTTCATTATGTATATTGGGTTTTATATATATTCTGATGACTAGTTACTGCACTTTGTTAACACCCTGGTCCCTCCCCCTACCCAGGACAGCCCAACCCTTTAGGGGAGGGCTTTATTTCAGTATGGGGGTATAAATGGGAACCTACACTCTCAGTCCAGTCAGCTCTGAGGAAGAAGGCATGACCTTCGAAACGCGTCAGCTGTACTGAGTGTCCACCCCCATGATGGGATTCGCACTGGCCTCTTGCCTTTGAAGTCCCTGGGAGGACTTACATGCCTGTTTTTATTCGCTGTTTGTGAGTACCATTCTTTTACTAAATAAATTTGGTTACTGAGGTAATGCACAAGGTTGGTGCGCTTCTTCTTGTTTTACTTCACAGTTATGTTCGGGCCTCCCCAGCCTTGGTTTGGAGCTGCATGACCTTGTATGCCCCGGTGGTTGTTTTGTTGGGATTTGATCTACTCACCACTGGCCTGGGTCCCAGAGCGCAGGAGAAATTGCATTTAGTCTATGGCAAGAATAGACTGCCCAGGTTACAAAAGGGTTAAGCTCTGGGTTACTGGTTTTCAGGGCTTTTTGGGTCCTGCCTTCCTTCCCAGTCTATATAAATAAGGGGAAGTCTGGGGTCAGTGGGCTTCTGGACTGGACCGCATGGGAAGCAGGAAGGTCAGAAGCACCGTGAAGGATGTAGCCTGAAGCAACCTTCATCTGCCACCCTTAGGGGATTCACCAGGAATGGACTTTGCTAACCATGGACTCACATCTGTACAGGTATGCCTGGGCAGCCAGCACCTAGTTAGAAGGACTGTGTTGCACTTTATATTGCAGTGTTTCCATGTGTTTTAGTAAAGCTTTGTTAACTGTTTTAAGCCTGATCTGAAGTAATTGAAAGGGGTGCATGGTGGTACATGGCGTATCAAAAGAACATGAGCTGTACAGCACACATGGAGTATGAAAGCAAGGCCACTATGAAGGGTTAATTCAGCAGGAGAGTTGGAGGAAAATAACGGATGTCAGGAGTAACCAAGAACTTGTGGGAAGTGAACAACAGCTGCTCAATAAAGCTTGATACCTGGCGTGGGGGACAGGTCCTCTGGTAGCAAGGTGGTCAGTGCTCTGGCTACCTTTCTAGGGGTTGGTTCCTCCAAAAGTGTCTGTGACTGATTCTGCAGTATTGAGACCGCATGTGCCTAGCTGCATGATACAGGAGAGCAGAAGGAGTTACGACAAGACATTCTGTCGCTAGGAGCATACGCTGGACTGGTGGAGAGGGCATAGGCCCAGCAGTGTCCTTCCTAAATGCAACATTTCACAAGCAAGGTGTGCATTAACCTGGGACAGCACATTTTACAAGGGGGCTTTGTACATATAAATACTGCACAAAGTTCACTGCTCATCTCCCAGCCGAGGTACCACCATAATGTTGACTTCACATGAACATGGCCCTGACTGATCCCGGGCATTGAAGAGTGCGCACATGTGAGAAAGGTACCCTCGAATGCAAGGTGAGTAGGCCATGCCTACAAGTCTATTGTAAAGCCAGACGACCCCATGCAATTTCATATTTTAAAACACCATTTGGCTGACTTACTAACAGAGTAGAGCATGTTTACTTTGCAAAGTGAACTTCTCATTGTAAGTGAATTTAAACTTAGCTTAGTTAATGGTGAAAATTCACTTCACAACGAACATGTGTAAGGTAAAATAAATTAACTAGATTGTTGTTTACGTAGCACAGCTGCAACTCATTCGCTAAGCTTAGTTGTCAGCTTGTTTTAACACATCTGACAGCATTATAAAATATGTGGCTAGTTAAAAGTGAAACTTCAACGTTGTTGATAAAAAAAAGTCAGCTATACACATTGCAAGAATTTTAGAAAATGTCATTACAAATCTTGAAATGTTGTGGTTCTGTAGATTTTGCAAGTAAATGATAACTTGAAGGGTCTGTTTTTTGTCATCATATTATTATTACTACTGTTGTAATATGTAACATTACATTTTTA
This sequence comes from Staurois parvus, assembly GCF_062004578.1. Taxonomy (NCBI): domain Eukaryota; kingdom Metazoa; phylum Chordata; class Amphibia; order Anura; family Ranidae; genus Staurois; species Staurois parvus. The sequence goes on from NW_028318915.1 coordinate 583,858, forward strand.
CATCTTTTTTAGATATGTGGCATTTCTTACAAGTGTCTCATCAAAGAAAAAACTCTTAGTGTCAGACCTTTTTAAAAAAAATACCTGTAATTTGACTCTATGCTCTGTTCTGACTTCTGCAAAAATATTCAGCCACTCACAACACAGGGGTTTCAGAATTTTAGGAAAAATCATCATGTGGTCTAAAATGCAGATTGCCCAAGATCTGAGTGTGAATTCTTCTTCACAGGAACCTGGCAAGCATTTTTCATTCATTGAACCACTGATTCCTGCGATGACGATATGTGCTAATGGTTTTCCCATTTCTGTTGGAAATGGAAATGTTTAGAATCTTGATAGAATGCAACTGGAAGAGGGGATTTAGTTTTAATTGAAAACAACCACCACCACCACCAACACCCCCCCCCCCCCCCCACACACACACACACACACACACACACACACACACACACACATAAACACACACACTTTCTCTGTGCATTTGATTATTCAGGATTTCAGGACAATCATTTGAAATATTTTAATATGAAATATAGATCTTGATGGTCAGAATAATAGTAGCTAGCAAGTAATATACACTGCTCAAAAAAATTAAAGGAACACTTTTTAATCAGAGTATAGCACAGCAATGGGCAAACTACGGCCCGCGGGCCGTATATGGCCCGGCGGACCTTTTAATCCGGCCCGCGGAGCTAGGCTCCCGCAAGGCCAGTGGTCGGCAAGCCGCGGCTCTTTACAATAGATGCGGCTCTCCTGTGTGCCGGGCGCCCGCTCCCCTCCCTCCTCTCGGGCGGGCGGGCGACCTCCTCTCCTCCTCTCCCCTCCCCTCCTCTCGGATGGCCGCCCCCCCTCTCGGATGGCCGCCCCCTCCCTCCTCTCGGGCGTCAGGACTCTGCAGCTGTCAGGATGTAGGCGGGGCAGCCAGGATGTAGGCGGGGCAGCGTGACGAACTCTTCTCTCACAGTCCTCCCTGAAGACCAGAACGGCGCGGGAATACGAGAGGAACGCGCGGAGGAGCAAAGGTAAGTGAATTGACACAGGGGGGACTTACTATATGGGGAATGAATTACTATATGGAGGACTTACTATATGGGGGACTTACTATATGGGGGACTTACTATATGGGGAATGAATTACTATATGGGGGACTTACTATATGGGGAATGAATTACTATATGGGGGACTTACTATATGGGGAATGAATTACTATATGGAGGACTTACTATATGGGGAATGAATTACTATATGGGGGACTTACTATATGGGGAATGAATTACTATAGGGGGGACTTACTATATGGGGAATGAATTACTATATGGGGGACTTACTATATGGGGAATGAATTACTATATGGGGGACTTACTATATGGGGAATGAATTACTATATGGGGGACTTACTATATGGGGAATGAATTACTATATGGGGGACTTACTTTATGGGGAATGAATTACTATATGGGGGACTTACTTTATGGGGAATGAATTACTATATGGGGGACTTACTATATGGGGAATGAATTACTATATGGGGGACTTACTTTATGGGGAATGAATTACTATATGGGGGACTTACTATATGGGGAATGAATTACTATATGGGGGACTTACTATATGGGGAATGAATTACTATATGGGGGACTTACTATATGGGGAATGAATTACTATATGGGGGACTTACTATATGGGGAATGAATTACTATATGGGGGACTTACTATATGGGGGACTTACTATATGGGGGACTTACTATATGGGGGATGAATTACTATATGGGGGATGAATTAATGTGGGGGATGAATTACTATGTGGGGGATGAATTACTATGTGGGGGATGAATTACTATGGGGGATGAATTACTATGGGGGATGAATTACTATATGGGGGATGAATTACTATGTGGGGGATGAATTACTATGTGGGGGATGAATTACTATGTGGGGGATGAATTACTATGTGGGGGATGAATTGCTATATGGGGGACGAATTGCTATATGGGGGACGAATTGCTATATGGGGGACGAATTGCTATGGGGGATGAATTACTATATGGGGGATTAATTACTATATGGGGGATTAATTACTATGCTTACTATGGGGGAATATTACTATACTTACTATGGATGACACATACACATCATTCATCTACTCTTGGTCCGGCCCCCGGGTCCAATATATGAACCCATTGCGGCCCTCAAGTCAAAAAGTTTGCCCACCCCTGGTATAGCATTAAGTCATTTAAACTCCTGAGATATTGATCTGGTCAGTTAAGTAGCAGAGGGGTTAATGAAATTAACAACAGGCACACTAGATGGGCAACAATGAGATGACCCCAAAACAGGAATGGTTTTAAAGGTGAAGGCCACTGACATTTTTTCCCCTACTCATCTTTTCTGACAGTTTTTCTCTAGTTTTGCATTTGGCTAGGGTTAGTGTCATTACTGGTAGCATGAGGCAATACCTGGACCCTACAGAGGTTGCACAGGCAGTCCAACTCCTCCAGGATGGCACATCAATACGTGCCATTGCCAGAAGGTTTTATGTGTCTCCCAGCACAGTCTCAAGAGCATGGAGGAGATTCCAGGAGACAGGCAGTTACTCTAGGAGAGCTGGACAGAAGGTTCCTAACCCATCAGCAGGACCGATATCTGCTCCTTTGTGCAAGGAGGAACAGGATGAGCACTGCCAGAGCCCTACAAAATGTCCTCCAGCAGGCCCTGTGCTAACTGCCCAGCACCATAGAGCTTGATTGGCATTTGAACGCCAGAATTGGCAGGTCCACTACTGGCACACTGTGCTTTTCATAGATGAGAGCAGGTTCACCATTAGCACATGTGACAGACGTGAAAGGGTTCAGGATGACCGTTTTGGTGGTGGGTCAGTGATGGTCTGGGGAGGCATATACATAGAGGGATGCACAGACCTCTACATTCTAGACAATGGCACCCTGACTGCCATTAGGTATCGGAATGAAATCCTGGAACCCAGTGTAAGACCCTACGCTAGTGCAGTGAGTCCTGGGTTCCTTCTAGTGCATGACAATACCCAGCCTCATGTGGTGAGAGTATGCAGGCAGTTCCTGGAGGATGAAGAAATGGATACCATTGAATGGCCCCCACACTCGCCTGACCTAAATCCAATAGAACACCTCTGGGATATCATGTTAGGGTCCATTCAACACCGCCTGGTTGCACCTCAGACTGTCCAAGAGCTCAGTGATGCCCTGGTCCAGATCTGGGACGAAATACCCCAGAACACCATCCATCATCTCATTAGGAGCATGCCCTGACTTTGTAAGGCATGCATACAAGCACATGTACAAACTACTAAGTACCATTTTGAGTTGCTGCAGTGAAATTTCAGTAATATGGACTAGCCTGCTGCATCATTTTTTCACTTTGATTTTCAGGGTGTCTTTGAATACAGTCCTCTGTAGGTTGATAATTTTCATTTCCATCAAACAATGGGGCATCCTTACATTCCTAACATATTACCCAGTCCATATCAGTATAGATATCTAGCATGATATTTTTCCTGATTGAGATCTGATGTGTTTACTAAGTGTTCCTTTAATTTTTTTGAGCAGTGTATGAATATATATGGCTAGCAATTGAAAGCCACATGTTAGTTTAGTGGCCAGTGTTTAATTCCTTAAAGTATCACTAACCCACATCATTAATAACTGATAGTACATGCTGTATTACATGCTGTTCGTACTTACTATGGAATTTGTTTTCTGTATTCTGCAATAAACCTGGTTGATCCTTCTGTTCACTGTCCCTCCCTCTTTGTCTTTGTGCCCACTGCAGTCTGAGATTGTGTGGACCAGCCATTGCTTCATCTACTGAGTATGTGTCAGTTTCAGTTCCCTTCTAAGCTGTTAATTTCCTTCTTTTTTCATCTGTGCAGCTCATGTGACCATAGAGTCACATATGTGACTGTATACACAGTGGTAAATGACAGCCCACTCCCTCCCTCCTCCAACATGCCCCCCTAAACAGCTCTACACATTGGGAATGGGATATAAACATGTTGATCAAAGAAGGTGTTACCTCCCTGTAATACTAAGCACATAAAAAGAATAGACACAGACTGGAGGGACATGAAAAGGCTGTGATTGGCAGAACTAGCCCGAACCATGTTTTTGCCAAAAAATAAACATTTGAGTTCAAATATACACTCACCGGCCACTTTATCATCAGGTACACTTTGCTAGTACCAGGTTGGATCCCGTTTTGCCTTCAGAATTGCCTTAATTCTTCACGGCATAGATTCAACAAGGTGTTGGAAACATACCTCAGAGTTTGGTTCATATTGACATGATGGCATCATGCAATTGCTACAGATTTGTTGGCTGCACATCCATGATGCAAAGCTCCTGTTCCACCACATCCCAAAGTGCTCTATTGGATTGAGATCTGGTGCCTGTGGAGGCCATTGGAGTATAGTGAAATAATTGTCATGTTCAAGAAACCAGTTTGAAATGATTTGAGCTTTGTGACATGGTGCATTATCCTGCTGGAAGTAGCCATCAGAAGATGGGTACACTGTAGTCATAAAGGGATGGATATGGTCAGCAACAACATTCAGGTAGGCTGTGGCATTTAAACAATGCTCAACTGGTACTAAGGGGCCCAAAGTGTGCAACACAAAAATATCCCCCACACCATTACACCACCACCAGCCTGAACTGTTGATGTAAGGCAGGATGGATCTATGCTTTCATGTTGTTTACACCAAATTCTGATCTCACCATCTGAATGTTGCAGCTGAAATTGAGACTCATAAGACCAGGTAACATTTTTCCAATATTTTATTGTCCAATTTTGGTGAGTCTGTGCGAATTGTAGCCTCCATTTCCTGTTCTTAGCTGACAGGAGTGGCACCCGGTGTGGTCTTCTTTGAGTTACTTTTGCCTTTCTATCACCTCAAACCAGTCTGCCCATTCTTCTCTGACCTCTTACATCAATAACAGCCAACAGCTCTGATGCTTCTGTCTGAGCATGTGAGTCTGACCTCCTTCCTTCCACCTCTCCCTTCCTTCATTCCACCCAGCTCTTCCTTCCTTCCATCCACCCCTCACTTCCTTCCACCCATTCTTCCCTTCCTTCCTTCCACCCCTCCCTTCCTTGCTTCCTTCCACCTCTCTGACCTTTCCTTCCCACCCTTCCTTCCACCCTTCCTTCCCACCCTTCCTTCCACCCCTCCCTTCCTGGGAAAGAGCTAGGTCATGTGACAGCTGTATATCAATTATGAAAAAAAGTACTTAGACGTTTCTTTTAAAATTAAAAATTACAATTAAAATACATACAGTGCCCTCATCCATATACAAAAAGAGAAGGTATAAAGTAAATTAAACAGTGTGTATTTAGTATCACTTTACTGTAAAGTGAAGGTAGTATGGTACCTCTGTCAAGCTTACTGAGATTTCTCTCCCAATCTATGCCTTTATTAAGGTGCTTTGTTTTCTATTTTGAAATGTTCAAGAACAGGGCCATACAAAATGTACTCTAGCAAAGTGGTTGGAGGTGCATGTATTCAATAAAAAAAAGAAGAATCATAGCGTCTTTGAATATTTTATATATCATCATAATCGATAATTTATATCATCATAATCGGTAATCGGCACCCCATTGCATTAAAGCTTACAGTAATACAAAAAGTGGAAGAGAAATTTAGAAGTGAGGACACCATTTGTGTTCTGAACCTTAAAGAAGGTGAGTGGATTTTTGGTTAGGCACACTTCTTTCCAAGAGCTTGCATATGAATATTATGAATATTTATATTGAATTAAGTATGTTTGAGTTTTATGGGAATCTAAGGGTTAATGGGTAGTCAAGGGTTAATGTAATAGTGTTTAAAGGTAGTGGTTATTGGCTAGTTACCCTTTTCCCCCGATGAAGAAGGGCCCCTTCAAAACATGTTGGGGATTGAAGGAACCTAATAGCATTTACTCTTAGTGTCTGGGATATTAATACCTGAGGACAAGTACAAGCCTCATCTAGTTCAGCTGGGATACAGTCTTTTTGATGCTTTTTTTGTACTTTGTTCACTAAAGGATAGCAGAACCCCCCATAGGAGTACATAAGAGTCTGTAGCTGCATGTGACATGGAGGCTGGGGATGTGGAATTGCACCATCAGGAGCTGTATGGCTGGAACTGGAAACAAGGTTTGGGATGAAAGGAACTGTGTGAAGGGGTTGAGTTACATGATGCATTAGTTAAGCTGTAACACAGTTGTAACAACTCTATGCAAAGCCTTTACCAGCAGTTTTGTGGTGGTGATCTTGGAGGAGAAACCTTTTTCCAGCTGTGAATGCTTTGGATTTACCACCAGGTACTAAAAATGTAAGAAACGCTATTTTGCAAAGGAAAAAACTGATGTTTAATGTTGTAGAGAAGAAATGGTTGGACACATTTTGAAACAGAAAGTGGCATCTTGCTATAGAGAAAAAAGTGACATTTATATGTGCTGCAAAGTGCATTATTAATGTCTGTCGATACTCTTAAAGGAAAAAGTGCTGACAATCTTTATATGCTTTTTACATATTGACATTTGGTGTGGTCTTTTATGCTGGCTGCTCTGCAGTGGGGTTAGCAAATTGAATCATTTTCTATAGTAAGAATTGCAGATATTGTTTTTACTCTTTAAAAGCTCAATAAAGTAAAATAAATATAAATAGATATCAGATAGACATTGTACTATCAATCTCCACTTTCATAGTCTTACTTCTACTTTCCTGTAACAGTAGGTGTGTAGGGTGTCTACATATGACTATGCAGTCCAGTTGGAGTGACCCAGTGCTCTCAATAATTATAGCGCTCAGTAAAACAACTGTAAAGTCTGTGTAAATACTTGTGATGAAGGGTGAGTCACATTATTAACTTTAAACATCTCATGCTGTCAAATAGAGTCTTTCCATGATCAGATTTGATTCCATTAATAAAATTACAATTAAAAAGGTTTACTGGTGTGCAAATTATCTTAGAGCTTGTAGTAGTCAGTCACATTTGGCCTGACTTGTTCTGCATTGCTAAAGAATTTCAGTGCTTATCTAAGCATATCCTTCAGTTCTAATAATTGTCAGAATATACCCCAGCATACAGAATATAGCTACAAGAGTATCTCAGTCAACTGATTTTCAAGAAGCATTAAGAAGCCATCTATGTCAAAATGGAAAAACAATCTCTAAAGGAAATAGGTGGCCTTCAACACTATCTGTCACCCACACATAATACCATTTTAACATCTTTATCCCATGACATGGCATCAATTTACACTTTCAGCCATGTAATTGGAACAGTTGACACTTCTCTCTAACTTCTAAACACCATGGTACTGGATTGTGTACTTAGCACAGTGTGGTTTTACAAACTTTCACACCTCCCATTAGATTCTTAGACAACCAACATCATCCTTGATAAGTGACAGAATTAGGGTGACTGAGTTTCCTGTGTGCCTTTAAATTCTGGGGTATGTATCTAACAATCACTAGAACTGAAGAAGCTGCAGTGATATTTCTTCCACATCACAGAATAAGTCCAGTTGAATTTGACTAACTACTTCTAGGTTTACTATGATCTGGATATAGATCAGAATGTTTGCAAATCCTGGATCTGGATAGGTCTGCCTAACAGCTAAATCAATGACCAATAGTATCTTCAAATTCCCAAACATTTTCACCTAGACCACCACTCTTAGTCCAGCATCATCAAGCCATGGAAATCCCAAAATGCATTGGGTATTCTTAAATAATTCCTGTGATGCATAAACTGTATCTGAACTGTTAACAATATCAAGGCACTGTCTTTTTCTACAAACTTCAAGAAGCAGCATGTCAGTTTGGTAGCACCATATTGTGCTTGCTTTAACCTTTCTAGTGTTCCCTCTGGAACTCCAGAAAGAAAAAAACAGCACTTTTGTGCATTAGCAAACATGTGACACTAATCTTCCCACAACTCAAAGCTCAGTGCCTTAGTGGGCAGATGTCAGGCTTAGTTGCTGTTGCATGTGGGATGGGTGTTAGTTTCTTTAGTGGAGAGTTCCAAACTAAGACATTACTACTTTTTAATTGCATATTGGGGCATGTTGTTTTAAGATCGTTGAAACTCTTAAGCTAACCACAAACTTTAAATTCTGGATACAGTCTAGTCTCCTTTGGATTAATCGACAATTACTCTATGGCCAAAAGGTTTTGGACTCCTGACCATCACATCTAGGCTATATGACTAAGAGTATGTAGAGAGGCCTCCAAATTATTGACTTGCACTGTTATTGCTACAGCATGCAAAGACATGTATGACAATTGTGCACTTCCAACCTTGTGGCAACAGTTTGGTGAAGGCTCTTTCATGTTCCAGCATTACTGTGCACAAAGACCACTCCATAAAGACATGATTTGATGAGTATGGTCTGCAAGAACTGAAGTGGCCTGCACAAAGTCCAAACCTCAACCCCAATGGTCACCTTTGGTAAGAACTTAAATGCCTACTGCAAGCCAGATCTCCTCATCCATCATCAGTACCTGAACTCAAATATGTTATGTACCCCATTGTAATGTACAGCGCTGAGCGAACCTTTGGCGCTTTATAAATACTGTATAATAATAATAATAATCTTCACGCTCTCTCTTTACACATACGTCATATAGCAGGGACTATGAAGTGGCATACCACGTTCTGGACCCCAACCGAGTGACAGTCCTCTCCCGGGTCTCTTGCTCTGCTGCCACTGTCATCCTCACAGCAGGGCTGGGAGAGGGAGGTGCTGCAGAATTGGACAAAGAGCAGAAGTCTTTTCAAATTAACAAGTGGGTAATCACTCATTTGTTAACACAATAAGTTGGGCAGCTCTTGCCTTCCATCTAGACCTGTCCCACCTTTGAATCCATGTATTGCTGAGAGGATGACAGTGGTGGCCAGGTGGGAGACCCAGGAGAGAACACCCAGGCTGATAAGTGCCTCTGCCCTGGTAGGACTGTGCAGGGGAGGCTTTGAATGAAAGGGGGGCTGTGATTGAAAAAGGGATTGTGGTGAGGGGGCTGTGGTTGCCATGGTCACTGTGATATAAGGGGGAATGTGATTTTAAGGAACCATCAATGTAAAGGGGGGACTGTGATGTGAAGGAGACTGTGATATAAACAGGGAACTGTGATGTAAAGGGGGTATGTAATGTATGGGCTCATTCACACCAGAACATGGTGCAGGAAAACCATGTTCCATGCATATTTCCTGAACTGTGTTCAAAATGTACTGGGTATGTGATCTGCTGCGGGTGTCAAAATATCCCTAACGACACCTGAAACGTGGATCACAAAGCAGTGAATTTAGTTACACCAGATCACATGGTACCGAATACCATGCAATCCAGTACAGTACATATTTTGAAAAGTAGTCCATGCCCTGCTTTGTGTGTGACTCAGCACAATTTCAGTTTGTTTAAATGAATGGGCTGAAAGTCACACAGGAACGAACAGCACATCCCAGTGCGATTCAGGTGTGAACCGACCCTTAAGGGGGACTTTGGACACTGATGTAAAAGAAAGGACTGTGATGTTAAGTGGGGTTGTGATATGAAGGGGGGGTGCTGATGTAAAGAGGGGGGCTATGATGTGAAGGGTATTTTGAATACACTGATGTAAATGGGAAATTGTGATGTAAGGGGTGCTGTGATGTGTGAAATGACCTCTGCTGATAGAAAATTTTACTGACTGGAGCTCTGTGAATTTCAATTCAAGGCCCCCTGGTATGAAGACATTGTTGAGTACTCAAGAGGTCTCACCAATGCTGGGTGAGGTGTTCTGTGGTAGTCTGCTTGAACAGGAGAGTACTCTCTGGATTGGTAAGTCCTCCTTAGGGACCCAAATTTTCAGAGGTTCTAAAGAGTTTTGAGAGGGAGGAACCTTCAAACCCTTAATACAATTGGTACAGAAGGGGTTAAGCCATGTGTGCAAGGGAGTCTTGAGAAGCAGCAGGGAGGAAGCACCAGCTGTCTGTCAGCCAGTGGAGTAGTTCAGAAGCTGGGAGTAAGTGTGAACTCTCTGGCAACTGAAATGCTTGTTGCTGAACCCCTGTGGCCTTTGTGGCACCCTGAAACAGGTGGATATACAGTGCTCAGCATAAATGAGTACAACCAAAGAGATTTGTCAGAAAACCTTTACTTTCCTTTCAGAATCAACATTTTCTATGGGACACTATACTACAAAATACTCCCAAAATGCGGACTATTGATTGCAAACAAGATTTGTTAATTTGCCCACACAAAAAAAGTATTTTTCCTAGCAAATTAATTCAAGACCATGTTGCAAAAAATTAATACACCCCAATGAAAGTCTTAGGAGCAAAGCTACATTTTAGACAAGAAAATCCTAATTTACAAGAATTCAACTACAGGTGAGTCTAATTATTCATTAAATAGGTGTGCAGCAGACAGTTGATTATAAAAGGGAGTTACTTAACAAAGAAAATCCCTTCCCATTTTATGCTGTCAACAATGGCACCACATGGAAGATAAATGTCATAAGGCCTGAAAAAGAAAATAGTTTCTTTACAAAAGAAAGGTGAAGGTTACAAGAAGATCACCAAAGCTTTACTTGTCAGTCAGAATACTGTAGCAAAAGTGATACAAAAATTTAACAAAGATGGAACTGCAACTATTTCATAGAGACGACTAGGCTGTCCACGGAAGTTAATACCTCAATAGGAACGTCTTCTGGTGAGAAGAGTTGAAGAAAATCATCATGCAAGTTCTCTGCAGTTAGCTAAAGAAGTAGAAAGCCAAACTGGGGTGATTGTTTGCCGTGACACAATACGGTGTACACTGCAGAGGAATGGCATGCATGGGTGTCGTCTATGAAGGAAGCTTCTCCTAAAGCCCATGCACAAAAAAGCCTGTCTAGAATTTGCTAGGGCCCATGGTGAAAAAGAAGAACTGGGACTCTGTACTCTGGAGTAATGAGAGTGATGAGCTCAAGATAAATGTTTTTGGAACTGATGGATTCAAAGCTGTATGGTGTTGCAAATGTGAGGAGTACAAAGAAAAATGCATGGTGCCTACAGTGAAACATGGTCCTTCTGTGGGGCTGCATGAGTGCTGCTGGTGTTGAGGAGCTGCATTTCATTGATGGTATCATGAATTCACAGATGCACAGCTCTATATTGAAAGAGAAAATGCTACCATCACTCCGTACCCTTGGTCGTCGTGCACTTTTCCGACATGACAATGATCCAAAACACATATCTCAGGCCACTGTTGCATTTCTGATGAAGATCAAAGTAAAAGTGATACAGTGGCTAAGTTTGTCTCCTGATCTGAACCCAACCGAACCCCTATGGGGAATTCTAAAGAGACAAGTTGAGCATCACTCTCCTTCCAGCATCAAGGTTCTAAAAGAGGTCGTTCGTGCAGAATGGAAAAAGATAGATGTTGCAATATGTCACCAACTTGTTCATTCCATGCCTAGAAGACTTGGTGCTGTCATTACAAATCATGGAAGTTTTACAAAATACTAGATGTAGTATTCATTTTTGCATCAACTAATTTGAGTAAAACTGAAGATTTTGTAATCTAAGTTGTATAATTAACCTTACTTTCATGCAATGAGCTAAACAAATGTTCTATAAAACGTAGTTTTGTCAAAGTTTTGGAAATTGTTCTTCAATTCATTGAGATATTGATTAAAATCTTACTTTTCAAAAAGGGTGTACTAATGTATGCTGAGCACTGTATATATATTCACCAGCCACTTTATTAGGTACACCTTGCTAGTACTGGTTTGGACTGCCTTCAGAACTGCCTTAATTCTTTGGGGCATAGATTCAACAAGGTGTTGAAAACATTCCTTAGAGATTTTGCACCATATTGATATGAGTTACTGTTGCCTTTCTGTCATCTGGAAACAGTCTGCCCATTCTCCTCTGACCTCTGAGATTAGCAAGGCATTTTCATCCACACAACTGAAACTCACTGGATATTTTCTCTTTTTCGGACCATTCTCTGTAAACCCAAGAGATCTTGAGTGAATTTATTGTGAGTGAAAATCCCAGTAAATAAGCAGTTTTTGAAATACCCAGTCTGGCAACAACAACTATGCCATGTTCAAAGTCACTTAAATCCCTTTTTTTCCCCATCCTGATGCTCAGTTTGAACTTCAGCAAGTCATCTTCACCACGTCTACATGCCTAAATGTACTGATGTATTGAGTTGTTGCCAGGTAATTGGCTGTTATCAATAGCAATTTGTGTTATCAAGTAAGTGGCCGGTTAGTGTGTGTGTGTGTAGATAGATACAGTTGTGTCCAAAATTATTCAACCCCCACTGAAATTGAGTGTTTTGGCCAGTTTGACATTGCTTTTGATCATTCAGTCATCTTGCTTACATTTACATTAAAGAGGCACTTGTAGGTCAGACAAATATAACATAACAGTTATAATGAAATAACCACAAATGTCTTTTCTGTGCTCACAGCATTATCAGTTTTATTCAACCCCCAAGTGACATTCAATCTTAGTACTTAGTACAGCATCCTTTTACAGTTATAACAGCTTTTAAACGTGAAGCATAGCTTGACACAAGTGTCTTGCAGCGATCTACGGGTATCTTCGCCCATTCTTCATGGGCAAAGGCCTCCAGTTCAGTCACATTCTTAGGCTTGCGCACTGCAACTGCTTTCTTTAAGTCCCACCAGAGGTTCTCAATCGGATTTAAGTCTGGTGACTGCGATGGCCACTCCAAAATGTTCCAGCCTTTCCTCTGCAACCATGCTCTAGTGGACTTGGAGGTATGCTTGGGATCATTGTCCTGTTGAAAGGTCCAACGTCTCCCAAGCCTCAGGTGTGTGACGGACTGCATCACGTTTCCATCCAATATCTCCTGGTACTGAAGAGAATTCATGGTACCTTGCACACGCTGAAGCTTCCCTGTACCTGCAGAAGCAAAACAGCCCCAAAGCATGATTGACCCTCCACCATGCTTCACAGTAGGCAAGGTGTTCTTTTCATCATAGGCCTTGTTCTTCCTCCTCCAAACATAGCGTTGATCCATGGGCCCAAACAGTTCTAATTTTGTTTCATCAGTCCACAGAACACTATCCCACAACTTTTGTGGTTTGTCCACATGGCTTTTGGCATACTGCAGTCGACTCTTCTTATTCTTTGGAGACAGCAAGGGGGTACGCCTGGGAGTTCTGGCACGGAGGCCTTCATTACGCAGTGTGCGTCTTATTGTCTGGGCTGAAACTTCTGTACCCACATCTGACAAATCTTTTCTCAGTTCCTCAGCAGTCACACGGGGACTTCTCTCCACTCTACGCTTCAGGTAGCGCACAGCAGTCGAAGTCAGCATCTTCTTTCTGCCACGACCAGGTAGCGTTTCAACAGTGCCCTTTGCCTTGAATTTGCGAATGATGCTTCCTAAGGTGTCTCTTGGTATGTTTAACATCTTTGCAATCTTCTTATAGCCATTGCCCTTCCTGTGAAGAGAAATCACCTCTTCTCTTGTCTTCCTGGACCATTCTCTTGCCTTCACCATGTTTGTAACCACACCAGTAAATGTCTAGAAGGAGCTGAGTATCACAGTCATTTTAAAGCTGCCTAATTGGTGCTTATTATGCTTGATTGCTGCTCGGTGACATCCACAGGTGTTTTCAATACCTGATGGAAAGCACCTGTATGAACCTCTGTTCTTCAGAGTGGTAGTCTTTAAGGGGTTGAATAATTGTGGCAATGAAGAAACCACATAAGAACCATTTACTACTGTATTACATAAACAATTGATGTCATTTTAGTTGCATTTGGGTAGTTACAACGTCCTTGTAGGATTTGATTCTGAATACAATTCCAAATGTACACTATAGTCCCTAAACCCCTTTACAGCATTGGGGGTTGAATAATTTTGGACACAACTGTAGATAGATAGATATTTCTCCATAGATACAAAGTATATTACTATATGCTATGCTTAAATCAATATGGTATAATGTGGAATTCCCCTCAAGTGGTACAACGTATAAGTGAGCCATCTTTGTTTCTTACTAGCTTTGCATCTCACAGAGCCGCTGCTTTTTACAACACTCTGTTCATAATGTTGGAAGCAATTAGAGTTTGAAGCTGCCAATGTTTTATGTAACACTTATATGGGAGTTCATACAGAGCTTTTGCAGATACTCTATAATCATTTGTGTTAACACTTAATGTAAATTGTTAGCCTGTTATTGATATCATTAATGTTGCCCGAAACTTAACGCAATCCAACAAAAACAATTAAACTTTGACAGGCAAAGCAAACATTACTGTTATGCATGGCACTAAAGTGGCCCAAACATCTGTCATTATGCCAAAACAAGCCAACCATTTCTAGTTAAGCAATTTTTTTCTGTATGCAAATGATATAACACTTTAGAGATTTGAACGGAGTGCAGCATGCTGCATATGATGTATATACTGGGCTCTGTGTTCCCATATTGTATTTTTGTCTGTTGAACAGAAAGATCACCATAACAAATGTTCTTTTCTTAATGACTATGCAGTTGAGGATTTCATGCATTTACAGTTGATTTGCTTTTCTATACTTTATAAAGTCATAGTAAAAAGACTAGGAGCATTAAAGCTAGGAAGGGAGCGAAATGGGAATATTTTCTCTTCCAGAGCTGTTTGGTGAATGAACATGTGTCAAGACGTGTAGATGTGGCAAAGTCTGATCATGGACAGGCAAATGTCTCACCAGAAAAACAGGTGGTGAGACATCTGCATATCTTCAATTGTTTTGGCACACCAAATGGAGCTGCCACCATGTTCTCTCTGTTCACCACCATGTTCTCAATGGGTAAATGTAGTAAATACTCATGGTAGCAGTTTATGGAAGAAGGGAAAGTTCACTGTCCAATGTCCAAGATGTTGAGAAATGCCTGTATTCCAAAATACAAATACTTTCGGTGACTGGAAACATTTGTAATCACCCCACAGTGTAGCATACAGTACATGGCCCTATTACCACTTTGTCATCACAATGAATGGTTGACTCTGACACATAGGTGTCTGTTTATGAGCCAGAGGTAATAGATCGCTGCTCAATTCTCCGGCATTCTCGGAGAACACAATTCTCCTGTGAATGCAGTTTATGAAGCAGTTCTCCGAACAAAGGGAGAACGGTCTCCAAACGCTGGAGAACGGTCTACAAACTCTGGAAAACGGCTCATTTTACTATAATCTCGTGAGATTATAGTAAAAGATCAGTTTACTAAACAGAGGTAAATTATCTCTGCTTAGTTTGCGGTCCCTCCGATTCTCCAGCTCTGGGCTGGAGAATCTGGAGGGAGAACACAGATCTCCAGTGAAGGGCTGACATGATCTCCTGAGTGTCATAAACTGTGAATGACCAGAGAATAGCTGAGATCGGTTGAATCGCAGCTATTCTCTGTGTCATAAACGGACACCATAGCTTGCAAAGATTACTCCATGTGTTGATACCTTAAGTCTGTAATGGCTTGATTTTCAATACTGACACCAATTCAGCATCAATAGTAATATACAGAAAAAAACACACATTAATATGGTTAGTAAGTGATGTAAAATAATTGAATGAAACGTTGAAAACATATTTATGTACAATGATCATTTATGTCTTTGTTATATGAATTAGAGTTTTTTTATGAATTTGAATGATCTTTTAGTTGTTTTTAGTTGTCAAAAGACAATGGTGGCAGTGCCTGTATAGCATCAAAATATTTGTGCCAGTTATTTTAGACAATTTAAGCTGGTCATACACTGACTGATATTCAACCAGTAGGGACTGGGCAAATTTCAAACAGTGTGTGGCAATCGCTGCTCAACAGAAGTCAATTGTTTGATCGACTTCTGTTGAAGGGACATGCTGGAAAACTGTTCCTTGATCAGTGGCAGCAGGCAGCTGATTGCAACTGCTAATCAGAGTATTCTGATAGTGGCAGATCTGTCAGAATACAATGTCCCAGCGGGGAGGATTCCTCCAAACACCTAACCATCCAGATTGCAGAACCTCTGACCTTCTGTCTGGACAGTGCTGATTGGCCCTGTGCTGATCACATGCACCCTCCCAAAGAAAAAAAACCTCACTCGCCATACACACTAAACTGAGCATGTGCAGAGTGACTCCTAGAGCTCTGTACTATCAA